>NC_080194.1:131811773-132455872 GCF_030028045.1 Hippopotamus amphibius kiboko | reverse complement strand
AGGTGAAAGTTTCTTAAAGAGAATCATTACTGGTGACGAGACATGGATTCACCACTATGAGTCTTAGAGTAAACGGCAGAGTATGGAATGGAAACATCCTCAATCACCAACCAAGAAAATGTTCAAGAATCAAACCATCAGCTGGAAAATTGATGCTTACAGTTCTCGGGGATTCCCAAGGACCAGCATTGGAACATTCTCAGGAAAATAGGTTCAACAATCAACCGTGCTTGTTACACTGAGATGCTTGTTGACGAGCTGAAGCCTAAAGTTTGGATTAAACACAGAGGACTGCTATCCAAGGGCACTGTGATCTTGCATGACAATGCAGGTCCGCACACTTCTGCCCACACTGTTGACACTCTACAGAAACTTCGTTTGGAGGTGTTAAAGCCTCCTCCCTATAGTCTTGATCTTGCTCCATTGGACTTTCACCTGTTTGTCCCCTGAAAGCAGCCCTGTGAGGACAAAGACTCATTTCTGATGAAGAAGTGAAGACAGCGGTGCATTCGTGGCTCGCAGCTCAGCTGAAAACATTTTTTAATGAGGGAATATGAAAGCTTGTTGACAGATGGACAAAGTATATTGAAAAGCAAGGAGATTCTGTTGAAAAATGATGTATTTGTCTTTTCTAAAAGTTAATTAAAGTAAATTCTACAGCCAGCCTGCAGATAATTTTTGACTCACCCTCGTACTAACCTGAGGCCACTCAGCAAGTAAGTAGCGGAATATAGACTCAAAGTAAGAACTGTCTTTGGAGAGCTTCATAGGGAAGAGACAATGCAGTTCTTCCCAGAAGGTGCCTACAACATAAAAGTGGGGATAGGACACGTGGGTGGGAGCAACTCAACAGAAGTGATGGGAACCACATGGAAATGAGGGCTGGACAAAAATACCATGGGATTATGTGGGAGCTACACATAATCAAAGGGATGCAAGGGTCAACACACAGTGTTTTTAAGTTGAGGGGAAAAGTTACATACAACAAGCACATACATATTGACGGTACAAACCGATGGATTTCTACCACTGTATACACCCACATAACCACCACCCAGATCAAGATGTAGGATGTTTCCATCACTCTAGAAAGTTCCCTCATGTCCCTTTTCAATCAATAACTCCCTCTCTTCCCCACCCCAAGGAAATCACTCCTCCGCCTTTTATCACCAAAATCCAATTTTAAATTAAAGTAGCATCATTTTAACGTATAAAAGAAATACATGCTTGTAGGAAATTCACATGATGACAAAAAAAATTGAAAACAATAAGTGAAATCACCCATCATCCTATAGCTCAGAAGTAACCACCATGAACATTTTCATTTATTCCTTGCTCTCTTTACATTTTTTTAATTTTAACTTGCAACCATACTATATATTCAATTTTGTATTCTGTTTTTTTTAATGAATACTGATGACAGAAGCATTTTCCCAGGTGAATTACAAATTCTTTGTAAATTTCATTTTACATGACTTCAAATATTCCATTGAGGAATTCAGTAAAAAGCACTTACCAGTATGTAGATACTGGCTGTTTGAGTGTGTTTCCAATGTTTCATAGTAATGAACATAATTTTCCATAAAGTTGTCTGGATTTCAGACTGTTTGATTAGAATCGGAGTGGAAGTACTGGTATAAAATTATACATATTCTTTTTTTTTTTCCCTCTGGCCGCAATGCAAGGCTTGTGGGATCTCAGTTCCCTGACCATGGTCTGAACCCCAGCCCTCGGCAGTGAAAGCACAGAGTCCAAACCACTCGACCACCAGGGAATTCCCCAAAATAATATATATTCTTCAAACCCATGATACATGTGAGTTAAACAGCTTTCCAGAATAGATCAACTCATATTCCTATCATCTGGGTCCACAAAGGGTGCCATTGAGGTTCAAGCTCATCAGCCTTAAGCACCATGGTGTTTTTGTTAAACCTAAAGGACCGCCTGGGAAAGCTCTCCTACTGAAAGCTCTGATCAGTGTCCACGCTGAAGAACGATGCTGGTTTAATTTCCCTCTCCTGTTCTGTACCACTGAGATGTTCTGAACAGGTAACCTTGGAAATGACTCTGGCTCAACATCTGGAGCCATCAGGGAGTCATGAGTAGGGAAGACAGACAAGGGACATGTGGGTGTTGCCTTGGAGCAGGGTCACAGATGGCCTCTGTTATATAACCTCCTTCTGCAGACTACATTCTGTCCACCTCTCATTTCATCAGGGCGTGGAGAAGGAAGAAGTTGACAGACCCAGTCTGTGACTTGGGCAACTTCAGAGGGGGCCTTTGTGAGGATGGGAGCCACGTGAGAGCCGATAATTACAGTGGAGCGCACAGCCGAGAGGCATAATGAGCGAGGCCAACCTAACATTTAGGTCAGACTCCATAATGGCCTTTGAAGGCTGTTTAAAATTACCCTCCCATCTCCAGGAAATCTGGCCTTTTGCACTGGAATCAAAAGCCTGAGTGTGTGTGCAAAGCTCTCAATAGGACACTTCCAAACTTGCTTGCAGGAAAACCACTCCAACGAAAATTCTCCACCGCGAACAGGAAGACTCACTTCTCACAGGTTTTCAAAAAGCCCCCTAAAGTAAGTGCAATGTTGGTTGTGTCTGGGAACCAGAGGTTCCTGTGAAGAGGTGGTCTTCTTCCAAACACACCTTGGAAGTACTGCTTCCTCATCTAAGGTTGGATACCCTTGAGCTTGAGCTTATGAACGTGGCCACCCTCGCCAGGTTCTTCTCTCTGTGACTTTGGCTCACACAACAGTCATTATCACTCAGTTACTTTCCTGCCTCTATTCTCAATTCCATTGGGCATTGTAATGATGGGCACATGATGATTTTTGCTGTGAGTGTGTGTGTGTGTGTGTGTGTGTGTGTGTGCATGCACGCATTTTCCAGGATCCATTATCGGGTGCTGTCATGTTCATCTGTAACAGTAGTTACGACATTTGTGTGACAATCATTCACTACCTGGGAAAAAGAAAGAAGGAAAGGTGTGTGTGTGTAAACAGTGTGCAGCTGGTGAATTTAGTCTCTGAATCCGCTGAACCCTGAGATCTTTGGTTCCTTTGTGTATATTCTGTGATTCTGCCATTTATAATGTGCGCCCACCCACTTCCCCCCCCCGCCCCAAAAAATGAGTCCAGTTTCCATGCAGCTTAGACCGCAGCTAAAAAGGCAGCAGTCCAGATGCGGGACACCCCAGGTAGACCGGATTTACCCACAGGTGCAGCATTGGTCGTGGGGTCAGCAGATCCCCTTTCTTCCCCCATGTTGCTGGGTGAGCTGCCCCATCTTGTACCTGGGCCTTGAGACCAGGGACTGGGCAACAAAGGACCAACCCTTTTGTACATCCCCGTCATTCCTCCGAATGCCCGCCACCTCCTCGGGACCCTATGAACGTGTTGGATACAAGTCCCGAATACATCTGGAACGCAAACCACCACTTCTAGAATTAGGAACCCTCCTATTGCTCCTGCAGCTTCTGATTCAATGTACTCAAAACACCGTCCCCCATCTCCCCAATTCACATATTCTCTTAATAGATTTGGGGGAATAAAAATGATGGTGTCTTCAGCTTTGACCAAATACACTCAAGACAAAGGTACACAAATGCCAGACTTTCTTCTTCTTCTCCCCTCATCTTTCTTCGTTTTCCATGGTTAATGCAACATTTGTTATACCCAAGCAATGATAAACAGTAAAAGGAGAAACAACTAAATGCTTTCTGTACTCTACCCGGGACCAGATGCCAACACCTGTATAAGCTCCTCCTGACAGCTCTCTCTCTCTGTATTGTCTAGGCTCTCTGTCTCTGTGGAATTCTCTTCTTTAATTGACGCTGTCTTTTGCTCCAGTTTTATTGAGAAATAATTGACATACGTCACTTTGTAAGTTCAAGGTATAGCGCGTGATGGTTTAATGTACATAGTTTCTGATTACCACGACAGGTGCAGCTAACATCCAGCTTCTCATATAGATACAGTAATAAGGAAGAAAAAAGAAAAAGAAAAAACAATTTTCTTGCTGTGAGAACTGCTGGGGTTTACTCTCTTAACAACTTATATGTCACACAACAGTGTTAACTATAGTCACTGTGCTGTATGTTACATCCCTAGAACTTATTTATCTTATAACTGGAAGTGTGTACCTTTTGGTTTTGTTTTTTTGCTGTTGTTGTTTTAGATTCCACATATGAGATCATACAGTATTGGATTTTTTTCTGTCTGACTCATTTCACTTTGTATAATACCTTAAAACTCCATCTATGTTGCTGCAAATAGTAGGATTTCCTCATTTTTTATGGCTGAATACTATTCTATTGTATGTATATATACCACAACCTCTTTATCCATTCATCTGTCAATGGACATTTAGGTTGCTTCCATGTTTTGGTTATTGTACGTAAATCCTGCTATGGACATGGGGGTGCAGATATCTTTTTGAGTTAGTGTTTTCATTTCCTTTGGATATATTCCCAGAAGTGAAATTGCTAGACCACATGGTAGTTTTATTTTTAATTTTTTGAGTATCCTCCATACTATAGTGGCTGTGCCAATTTACAGTCCCACCAACAGTTCATAAGGTTTCCCTTTTCTCCACATTCATGTCAGCATTTATCACGTCTTTTTGGTGATGGCTATTCTTTCAGGAAGAAGGTAATATTTCATTGTGGTTTTATCTGCCTCACTGAACTCATAACACCAAATTAGATTTTTGGTTTTTATAGACTCTGAGTGATTTTCAGGCAAAGACCAATTTGATTCCCCCATATTTGCCTCCCTAGGGTTTAACTCAGTGTCAAGCACATAGTAGGTGCTCAGCAAATGTTTTTAATATATGAATAAACCCACCCTCTAGTTTATATAAATAATAATAATACTTACAATGAGCACTTGCTTTGTGCTAGGCAATACTCTAAATGTCTCTTTTGCACTCACTAAATTCTTCCTGGCCAAGGAGGTAATATTATTATCCTTCATTTTACAGATAAGGAAATAGAAGCCCAGAGAGGTTCAGCAACTTGCTCAAGGTCACACAAGTGGTAGGTGGTAGAGTCAGGATTTGAATCCAAGGCACCTGACTTCAAGTAGAATCCATAACTTTAACCTACTATTATTTTATATTATCCCCTAAATAATAATGAAGACCAAAAGTGTTCAACCATAGGAGAAGTGTAGTGAGTAAACTGATTTCAAGCTGACCTAAGAATAACACTGCCTTTCCACCACCCCTAATACTTATGCGGGTATGTGCTCCTTCCTTTGCTCCTTCTACAAATATTGATTGACTGACTACCATATTCCAGGGACTATTCTAGGCATTGGCTTTCAGTAATGAACAGAAAAGGAAATCCGCCTTTATCGCCACAGAGCTTAGAATCTAAATTCATTTCAAGTGAACTCTCTTTCAACAAACCTCTCCTGAGAACCTCCTTTGTGCCAAGATCATGCTAGGTTCTAGAGATACAAAAATCCATCAGGAAGAGTCTGAGTTCCTTGAAAGACTCATAATTTGAAGGGGAGACAGACACAATAGCAATAATTTAGATGGAAAGAAAAACAAATTAAAAAATGGTATAATTTTCCTGAAAGCAACTTTCAAAAGTAAAAATAGACAGATGGATAGATAGATAGATAGATGAATGAATGACTGGATGAATGAATGAATAATAAATAAATAAATAAATAAATAAATAGAAGGGGATGAAAAAGAACAGAAACCTGTGTGAGGGGAGTGAACCCAACTCTAGGACTCTATGGAAGGCTTCCTGGAGAGGATACGGCTGCCCCTGAATCTTCAGGCATCCCCAGATGTCAACCAGGTGAAGAGAGTTGGGACAGCTGCAGCAAAAGCATAGAGATAAACACACACTTCTCTGTGTGTCTATAAGCACTTTGGTGTTTCTAGAGAAAACGAGAAGCAAGGACAGGAGATGAGGCTGGAGGACATAGGAACATAGGCCACAGAACATGCCAGGGAAATAAAATGTTTTCCATAAGACCTATGAGAACTTCCATCTTCTACATCATAACGAACAGAAATGAAAAGGAAACAAACCGGTCTTCACAGAGGAGAGAGGAGGTGAGCCTCCTCCTAAGATGAGTTGTATAAAACTTAGATCTTGGGAGACAGCTATGATACGAATGTTTATTGCTTCTCCAGGCCAAGAAATACTTCAACTAAGTAACTGGAATTCCAGGCTGGACTCCTACTTTGTATGAGAAGGAAACTGCCCTTAAACGAGATTGATGTTCAGATTATTCCATAAGTGACAGAAAATAAAGTCAAGGGGGAGAAAAATGAATAAAGACAGGCCTGAGAAGAATAATGAAGGGGCATTTTTGGGTGGTTTATGATGCGTGGCATTTTGTTAATGTTAAACTTTCCCAGGTGTGTCATATACGTCACAGAACAAGGCAATGGGTGCAAGTTTTATTTTCTTGTGTGAACAATGAGCGCCCATGAACCAAATAAAAATACAGGGGCTTGGGAACATAGGGAGTTGATTACCAGGGCATAAAATGGATCACAAGAACGATATCCACCATGTACCAAGAAAACAACCAGCACTGCTTATGTTTGTTTGCTACTTTAAAGATTATCAAGTGTTTTCACAATGCATTATTCATCTGATTTTATCGCAGCCCTGAAAAGTAGAAATTATAACATCGCCATTTTACAGGTAATGGAGAATGAGATGGACCAGTCTTTCTCAAGCTCTTTCAGCCAGTAAGGAACCAAACTGGAATTCAAACTCCGGTTCACGGACTCTAAAATGAATTCATTTGGTCTGTGTAATACCTCCTCCAAAAGCCCCATCCTAGCAAACATTTTTTTTCTTTCTTTTTTTTTTAACTGGAGTGTAGTTGTTTTACAATGTTGTGTCAGTTGCTGCTGTACAATGAAGTGAATCAATTATATGTATACATATATCCTCTCCCTTCTGGACCCTTCCCGCCACCCCCCCCCACCCCCTTAATGAGAACTCCTCCATTCCCCTAGTCTCAAAGTCACATTTGATGATCAGCCTTGATAAAAAACCTCTTCAACACAGGTGAAGTTCATGTATTTGGAGTAGTTGGAATCCCAATACCTATGTTTTCTACTTTTCTCCAGTGAACTTCTCCCAAAGAAATGGCCTGTTGTCTCAAAAGAAAAGAAGTGTAATCAAAAGTCCTCTTAGAGGGGGCATAGCACTGTTTTCTCCAGTTACAACTCTGGAGAAGCCAAGCAGCCTCTCAAAACTGGAGGAGAGTAGGGAAAATTCAGCCACCCAACCTAGTTTTATTTTATTTGCAGCGTATGTTGTTTTGAGCCATTTTTTCTTTCATTTTTAACCTTTTATTTTGAAATCCTTATAGATTCACTGGAAGTTGTGAAAACAGTATAGAGTCCCACATATGTTTCCCCCAGCTTCCCCCAATGGTAAACATCTAACAAATCCATAGTACAATATTGCTGCAGAGCATTTTAAAAATTTGTTTTCTGAATTAGTTACCAAAACTAAGAGAAAACAAGCAAATATTAGCAACAAACTAGGAGATCTAACATAAAAATTAGAGTTCTGGTCTTTCTTGGAAACTTGGGGGATCTGGCAGTGTGGTCCTGCATGGGCACCACAGGTGGCTAGGAATAGCTGGCCTGGTCCACGGGCAAGCACCCTCCAGGTCTATGAGGTTTCCTTCACTTGCGTTACCTGCCTAGCCTCTGGAGGGAGCTGCATTTTAATTGCATTCTTCAGAAAGGGGAGTTAGTAGTAGCAGTAGTAGTAGTAGTAGTAGTAGTAGTAGTAGTATTGTTATAATTAACATACAATATTGTATTAGTTTCAGGTTTACAACATAGTGATATGATATTTTTATACATTATGAAATAATCACTACATTAAGTCCAGTTACCATGTCACCATACAAAGTTGTTACATTGTTATGGATTATATTTCCTACTATAACCAAGATATGGAAGCAATGTAAGTGTCCACTAACAGATGAGTGGATAAAGAAGATGTAAGATATATCTATATAGATATATAAATATATAGATATATATACACACACACACATACACAATGTAATATTACTCAGCCAAAAAAATAAAGAGAAATCTTTTTTTCTTTTTTTTTTTAAGCTCTTTATTGGAGTATAATTGCTTTACACTGTTGCGCCAGTTTCTGCTGTACAAAAAAGTGAATCGGCTGTATTTGTACATATATCCCCATATCCCCTCCCTCCCGCAACACCCTTCCACCCTCCCTATCCCAGCCCTCTAAGTCAACACCAGTCATCGAGTTGATCTCCCTGTGTTATGCAGGAACTTCCCACTAGCTATTTTACATTTGGTAGTGTATATATGTCAGGGCTACTCTCTCATTTTGTCCCAGCTTCCCCTTCACCTCCCCATACCCTGTGTCCTCAAGTCCATTCTCTACATCTGCATCTTAATTCTTGCCCTGTCACTGGGTTCATCAGTGCCATTTTTTTAGATTCCATACATATGAGTTAGCATTCGGTATTTGTTTTTCTCTTTCTGGCTTACTTCACTCTGTATGACAGACTCTAGGTCCATCCTCCTCACTACAAATAATTCAGTTTGATTCCTTTTTATGGCTGAGTAATATTCCATTGTATATATGTGTCATATCTTTATCCATTCATCTGTTGATGGGCATTTAGGTTGCTTCCATGTCTTGGCTATTGTAAATAGTGCCACAATGAATATTGTGGTACATGTTTCTTTTTGGATAATGGTTTTCTCAGGGTATATGCCCAGGAGTGGGAGTGCTGGGTCATATGGTAACTCTATTTCTAGTTTTTCAAGGAACCTCCATACTGTTCTCCACAGTGGCTGCATCAATTTACATTCCCACCAAGAGGGCAAGAGGGTTCCCTTTTCTCCACATCCTCTCCAGCATTTACTGTTTGTAGATTTTCTGATGATGCCCATTCTTACCAGTGTGAGGTGATAATAACTCATTGTCATTTTGATTTGCATTTCTCTAATAATTAATGATGTTGATCAGTTTTTCATGTGCCTCTTGGCCATCCATATGTCTTCTTTGGTGAAATGCCTCTTTAGGTCTTCTGCCCATTTTTGAATTGAGTTGCTTGCTTTTTGATATTGAGCTGGATGAACTGTTTATATATTTTGGAGATTAATCCTTTGTCTGTTGATTCGTTAGCAAATATTTTTTCCCATTCTGAGGGTTGTCTTTTCGTCTTGCTTATAGTTTCCTTTGCTGTGCAGAAGCTTTGAAGTTTCATTAGGTCCCACTTATTTATTTTTGTTTTTATTTCCATTACTCTAGGGGGTGAATCAAAAAAGATCTTGCTGTGATTTATATCAAAAAGTGTTCTTCCTATGTTTTCCTCTAGGAGTTTTATAGTGTCTGGTCTTACATTTAGGTCTTAATCAATTTTGAGTTTATTTTTGTGTGTGGTGTTAAGGAGTGTTCTAATTTCATTCTTTTACATGTAGCTGTCCCATTTTCCCAGCACCACTTATTGAAGAGGCTGCCTTTTCTCCACTGTATATCCTTGCCCCCTTTGTCATAGATTAGTTGACCACAGTTTATCTCTGGGCTTTCTACCCTGTTCCACTGATCTATAGTTCTGTGTTTGTGCCAGTACCATACTGTGTTGATTACTGTAGCTTTGTAGTATAGTCTGAAGTCAGGGCGTTTGATTCCTCCAGCTCCATTTTTTTTCTCTCAAGATTTCTTTGGCTATTCGGGGTCTTTTGTGTCTCCATACAAATTTTAGGATTTTTTTGTTCTAGTTCTGTAAAAAATGCCATTGGTAATTTGATCAGGATTGAATTGAATCTGTAAATTGCTTTGGGTAGTATAGTCATTTTCACAATGTTGATTCTTCCAATGCAAGAACATGGTATGTCCCTCCATCTGTTTGTGTCATCTTAGATTTCTTTCATGAGTGTCTTATACTTTTCTGAGTACAAGTGTTTTACCTCCTTGGTTAGGTTTATTCCTTGGTATTTTATTCTTTTTGTTGCAATGGTGAATGGGGTTGTTTCCTTAATTTCTCTTTCTGATCTTTCATTGTTAGTGTATAGAAATGCAAGAGATTTCTGTGTGTTAATTTTGTATCCTGCAACTTTTCCAAATTCATTGATTAGCTCAAGTAGTTTTCTGGTGGCATCCTTAGGATTGTCTATGTATAGTATCATGTCATCTGCAAACAGTGACAGTTTTACTTCTTCTTTTCCAATTTGGATTCCTTTGATTTCTTTTTCTTCTGTGATTGCTGTGGCAAGGACTTCCGAAACTATGTTGAATAGTAGGGGTGAGAGTGGACATCCTTGTCTTGTTCCTGATCTTAGAGGGAATGCTTTCAGTTTTTCACCATTGAGAATGATGTTTGCTGTGGGTTTGTCGTATATGGCCTTTATTATGTTGAGGTAGGTTCCCTCTATGGCCACCTTCTGGAGAGTTTTTATCATAAATGGATGTTGAATTTTGTCAAAAGCTTTTTCTGCATCTATTGAGATGATCATGTGGTTTTTATCCTTCGATTTGTTAATATGGTGTATCACATTGATTGATTTGCGTATATTGAAGAATCTTGCATTCCAGGGGTAAATCCCACTTGATCGTGGTGTATAATCCTTTTAATGTGTTGTTGGATTCTGTTGGCTAGTATTTTGTTGAGGATTTTTGCCTCTAAATTCATTGGTGGTACTGGTCTGTAATTTTCTTTTTTTGTAGTATCTTTGTCTGGTTTTGGTATCAGGGTGATGGTGTATTTTTAGTTTTTAAAGGAACCTCCATACTGTTTTCCATAGTGGCTGTACCAATTTACATTCCTGCCAACAGTGCAGGAGGGTTCCCTTTTCTCCACACCCTCTTCAGCATTTATTGTTTCTAGAGTTTTTGATGATGGCCATTCTTACTAGTGTGAGGTAATACCTCATTGTAGCTTTGAATTGCATTTCTCTAATGATTAGTGATGTTGAGCATCTTTTCATGTGTTTGTTAGCCATCTGCATGTGCTTTTTGGAGAAATATCTATTTAGGTCTTTCACCCATTTTTGGATTGGGTTATTTGCTTTTGTGATATTGAGCTACACGAGCTGCTTGTATATTTTGGAGATTAATCCTTTGTCCATTGTTTCATTGGCAAGTATTTTCTCCCATTCTGAGTGTTGTCTTCTTGTCTTGTTTATGGTTTCCTTTCCTATGCAAAGGCTTTTAAGTTTCATTAGGTTCCATTTGTTTGTTTTTTATTTTATTTCCATTATTCTAGGAGGTGGGTCAAAAAGGATCTTGCTTTGATGTATGTCATAGAGTGTTCTGCTATGTTTTCATCTAAAAGTTTTATAGTGTCTGGCCTTACATTTAGGCCTTTAATCCATTTTGAGTTAATTTTTGTGTATGGTGTTAGAAAGTGTTCTAACTTCATTTTCACATGCAGCTGTCCAATTTTCCCAGCACCACTTATTGAAGAGGCTGTCTTTTCTCCATTGTATATTCTTGCCTCCTTTGTCAAAGATAAGGTGCTCACATGCACGTGGATTTACCTCTGAGCTCTCTATTCTGTTCCATTGATCTATATTTCTGTTTTTGTGCCAGTATCATACTGTCTTGATCACTGTAGCCTTGTAGTATAGTTTGAAGTCAGGGAGCCTGATTGCTCCAACTCTGTCAAGAAAGAAATCTTGCCATTTGCAACAACACATATGGACCTTGAGAGTATTATGCTAAGTGAAATATCAGTCAGAGAAAGACAAATACCATAGGATTTCACTTCTATGTAGAATATAAAAAGCAAAAGAATCTAAAAAACAAATGAACAAACAAAACAAAACTTTAGGGGAAGCTTTGAATGACCTTTGGATACCTCTCTAGCACCTCCCTTAAGGCATGGCTTCAGATCCACACATAATAGCTCCATGTCAGAACACCTCTGAAACCAGGGTTCTTAAACTGGGTCCACTGAGCCCTACTGTTGGGATTTGGTGACTCAAGAAACCTCTGGAAAGTGTGGGACGTTTTTGTGTCCCAATGATCCTAGAAGGTTTAAGCACTTCCAGTTTATAAAGATACTTTTTTCTGGTCTATATTCCCTCCTCTATGACTCAGCCCCTACAGACAGAAATGGAGCCTCAAGCACATCTCACACATATTTCTCTTCAACTGCTTTTATATTCCCTTGGTCACTGTGAAAGAAAATTTCCTCCTTCCCTGCCATCTACTGTTCCTCTCCACTCCCTTCCCAATCCCCATCACTTTATCTAATTATTGCTGTTGTGAGCTGGATTAATCCTGAGCCTTGGTACATGCCCATACCTCTTCTTTAAACAAAACATATGCAAGTTTTAGGCTAATGGAAAAGACGTTTGGAACGGAAACTTGAAACAGAAAAAAAGGAGACTGTTATCAGAATAACTAGGAGACATGCTAAGAGATAGCCAGTGTTGACATTTCCAAATCTGGATGTCTTGTATTTGCTGTTTTAAAGCCAGACAATGGCAAAGTCCTCCTTTCTCCTTCTCCTCCAATAAAGGGACTTAAATTCTATCCCTGGTTCCCAACACAGCAGGGAACTGGACAGATTGAATCCAATGCCTGGCAACTCTCCCCTGAAGCCAAAGAGAGGAGGAGAGGATCACTACTGGGGAAGGCGACAGCATTAAAAGGACAGTATGCCATGAATTAGGAATGGGAAGTAGAGGAAATATAAAGGGAAGAAGTTTCCTTCTAAGGAAAGGGAGCCCCAACTATCTAAAATGAACCCCCACACATACACACACTCACTATTAAGAAGCCATCTGCAAATACATAGATTCTGTGGGGGCATTTGAGGGTGTAATATTAAAACTGAGAATTTACCAGGTCTCCCCTCCTCCAGTAAGTGTAGTAAGACCATGACCCTGCCAGAACACATGTCCTCCTCCTCTTTCGCGCCTGCCTAAGTTTTAACTCAGCCCTGTAATAACATTTCATCTAATCATAGTCTCAGCTGCCCATGCTGGTAAATGGCTGAGATCACTGCCGCTCTAATGGAAAGTTTGGAAGGTCAAAAGAAGCAGAGTTGGCTCCCAACTGGGCTTTTGAGAGCTGACCTTTTATTTCCTCTGTGGCTCTGCGGCAGAAGCAAGTTTCCCAAGAAGGTCCTCATAATTGGATTTAATACAATGGCAGTGGCAAAGACGCTTAGGACCATGGAGACTCGGACTCAGATTCAAAGAATTAAAATTTTGAGAGCTCAAGGGGCCACCAAAAGCCACTTGGTCCACTCTCTTGCTTTCAGTTTCAACCATTCTTTTTTTAATACTTAACAAGTCCTCCCCCTTTGCCCCCCTATTCCAGGTATGTCACACCTGAAAGGCTCTTCTGGATAGACAATTCTAGAATCACCTCAGGTAACTTTTTAAGGGTACTTTATCAAAGAAAGATGTCCTGAGGGACTTGCCTGGCGATCCAGTGGTTAGGGGGCACAGGTTCCATCACTGGTTGGGGAACAAAGATCCCACATGCCTCGTGGTGAGACCAAAAAGAAAAAATGTCCCGAGTACTATGCCTACATATTCTTGGCTTTCGTTTTAAGTCAGCTTCTTGAGTTTTCTCATTAGCGGAGATGGAAGCGATCACCTCATTTTACAAAGGGATGAAGACAGTAATTACGTTGCTGTGTCATCTTTTCCTTTCTGGGCTAACTAATCCCAATTATTTTTAACCTTTTCACATGGGCCCTTTTTTCTGACCTTCTAATGAATTTTCAATGCTTACCTCTGGTCCTTCTCTAGAGGTTACATATTCTTCACAGTTTGCCCAAGCTTTTCAATAGTAATAATGAAATGATTACTATTTTCTCCCTCATTGTAACAGTAGACTCATGTTTGTGAGAAATATCTAACAATTATATGCCTAATTTTCAGCTATGTTTCTACAATGACATTCCTACCAAATGCATCAGCTACACTTGCTCTCTCTCTTTTTCTCTCTCTCTCTCTCTCTTTTTTTGTTTCAGCTAAGTGTTTTATCTACAAAATAAAATGATTATTGAAGATATTTTCAGTTAGTTATTGAGGCCCTACTAGGTATGTAAGAGTGTGCTATGTACTATAACAGGTAGAAAATAGGTAGATATTGTTTGGACCTTGTAATATAAGCACCACAATGATGAGCACAGGAAATGGATATGCCTTTGAGTACCTACTCTGTGCCCAATACACACGTATTCTCTTATTCCCAATATAGATGTAATCTCTTAATCCTCCCAGAATCCCTGGCCAATGGAGGATGTCATTGCTGCTTTCCAGATGAGCAAACTAAGGTTTAGAGAATTTAAATGGCTTGCATAAGTTCTCATAGTTAATTAAGTGGTAGAAAAGTGCTATAAACCCAGACTTGTCTTGCCCGAAAGGAAATTGGTAGAATTTTCAGGGTTGGTGGTTTTTGCTGTGTTCACGTTTATGACCTTGGAGCTCTTCCCTTACAAGTCAAGCATTAACTTGCAAATACAAAGCTGATATTAGTAACTGTTGTACATGATAAATGTTATCTCCAAGAAGCCAAGGGGGAGTTTACAGGAGAGAGGATTAAAACCCATCAGGATGGTCCCAGTGGAGTCACATGGTCTGGTTCTTCATGGTGCCAGAGGCAGACAGAATGGAGAACAAATACATGGTCCCTGCGACCAAGCTGGTTTCAGCCCAGCTTCTCCACTTAATGACTGTGCAGCCTTGGGAAAAAATGCTTCTCCTCTCTCTGCTTCCATTTTCTCATCTATACAATAGAAATATCGGCAGCACTGACCTCATCGTGCTGTTGGGTGTATTCATATGTCGAAAGTGTATACAATTGAGCCTGATATAGATGAAGTGCTGAATAATTAGTGACCATCACTTCTCCTCAGGGTGTCGCAGCTTTTCATGTCCATCTTTTCCAGAGTCATACTCTCTTTATGGTAACCATGGCAAACAGCCCCTCTAGATGTTTCCATGACATTATTTTTTCCTTAAGCAAAAACTTGAAAATCTCTTTTGAAAACCAAAGCTATCTAATTCTTCCAGGCCAAAAGGAATCTAAATTTCCATCAGAGCTGTAAAATGCTTTAAGCAAGGATATGGGGGATTAGACAGGATGTCCTAAAGCAATTAACTAGACAAATGGATGAGACAAAAATCAAATCTATCTGAAATGCAAGGTTATTATTATGTTTTAAGGTAACTGTGGAAACTTCAACAGGAATAGAAAATGGAAAGAATTCTAAAGTGTCCTTGCTTACCTGAGTAGTTTGTTCCTTTCTGTTTTCTTAAACATAAAATTTATATTGAAGTAAAACACATTTATGGACAAGGATACAAATCTTAAATGAACTTGTACAAAGTGAGCACACACAGGTGTAACAGACATTCAGATCAGCGGACAGACCATTGCCAGAACCTCTCCCACCTTATTTCACTATTTTTAATTCATACACACAGCCCTAATGCGGAATGATAATATTCAAATATTTAAAAACAAACCATTTTGCTTGAACTATCAGAAGCTATGGGATGAACTAATTTTTTTCCTCAGATTTTGGCCAAGGTTGAGTCCACCAGAAATAATTTTTTTAAAAGGCTGGATAGTTTGTATATTTGCTGCTCATTGAGAACTACCTTTTCCCAGTAATATGTCAATGAACACAAAATTGTAAAAAAAAAAAAAAAAAAAAAGCTCCCATCGGAATAGATGTCATTCTTCACCAAGCTGGGTTCAATCCTGCAGTTTTCTGCCCTCCCTCGAGACACAGTCTACCATCATTCGCCCAGTGTTTTGTTATTTAACTGTTGTGTGTGTTTATCTTCTCTTTTCAACCACATTTCAGATTCCTGTAGGGAGAGTTCTCGCTGAACTTCTTTGAAGTCTTTGCACTTCTGAGTATTCATGACATTGAGTTATCTCTCTGTATTTACTGAAGAATGATTCAAAGAATGGGTGTATCTGTCCTCTCCGGCAATATGTATTGTGAAAGTAATAGAAGTTTTACTACACAAAACAAAAACAAAACCTTGGTAATTCTTGAAAGCTGGTGTTTTCATTAATTAGCATAACAGATCAAGTAAACAGGGAAGAAATTATGTTTGAAAAAGAACAGATTACCTACAGGGCTGAAATCTTGTTACACAATACATTTGCAGTGTCAGTGTATTTTTTATCTTAAAGAGGGATTATTAATTAAGCATAAAGGCATTCTCTGTTCACGGTATATTCTGAAAAGTACCAATCTCTTTCCAATCAAAGGAGAATACAACTACTTTGTAATAGGAAGACTGGCTAATAGGCTATTGAATGTTACTGAGTCACTTAGCTATAAAGTTCTGCTAAAAACCTGGAACAACAATCCCCATTAATTAAATTAATTAAATTAAATCTTCATTCCAATGAGAATCATCGACAGCCGTTGTGTACCAGGCATAGCTTGTCTAACACAGAAATATCACCAAGCTGACAAATTCAGGCAATAAATGATCTAGAACCAAAGCACACATAGTCTGTCTATCCTGAGGATGCCAGGTTAAGTCAGGTGAGTAAATCCTCCAAGCTGTACACATATGCTACCTCCTCCATGAGTCCATTCATCTGTTTTCCCCTGCATTCCCAAAGTCTTAACCCAATACCTCCATTTTCACTATTTCCTTTTGTGTTATATTATTGTTACCTTGGATGCAGTGAAACACGGTGGTCAGAATATGAATTTTAGAATCTGATTGAGATTTGCATTCCAGATTTAACCTTGACTTGCTCTGTGTCCTCTGGCATAGGAATTAACCCCTCTGGACCTCAGTTTCTTCACCTGTAAAATAGGGATAATAAAAAATTGCCACAAGATATCATAAATGGAATGTATTTCATGCACTGAGAGATGATAGTAATTATAACTAACACGTATGGCACTAACTGAATTTTCCTGAGTACTTTAGCTACATTAACTCATTTACTTCTCACAATAACCCCATGGAGTAGGCACATTAGTTATTTCAGATGAGAAACTGAGATGCAGAGAGGTTAAGGAACTCTTGCAGTGTGACACAGTGAGTTAAGTTGTGGATCGGAGTTTTGAACTGAGGTGTATTGCCTCCAGACTTCATGAATTTACCACTCTGCTCTACTGACTTTTCTAGAAGAACATGGTCAGCATTAATAGTGGTAGCTATTATTATCCTTATAATAAGCACAATTTTAATCTTTTCCCACCACTATGTTAATAACATCTTGAAACAAAAACCATGTCCTATTCATTCATCTGTCTTCCTACTTTTATGCTTTGCACATTGTAGGTCCACAATATTTATTTGTTGAGTTGAAATGCCTTTCTTAAAAAAGAAACAGAAAAAGAAGACAAACAAATAAAAATCTAAGGGGTATACTATATTAAATTATAATTCTATCAATTTTTTGGATCAGTGTTTTTTCCATGACCCTAGAGACTAGTGCAAAAATGCAAATTCTTTAACATTTTAGAATGCCACCCTCACATGCTGCAGAGCAACTAAGTCCATGCACCACAACTAGTGAGCCTGTGTGCCACAACTACTGAAGCCCTTGTGCCTAGAGCCTATGATCTGCAACAAGAGAAACCACCACACTGAGAACCCCGAGCACCGCAACAAAGGGTAGCCCCCGCTAGCGGCAACTAGAGGAAGAACTCGCACAGCAACAAAGACCCAACGCCGCCAAAAATAAATAAATAAACAAATAAATAAATTTATTTTTTTAAAAAGTATGTCACCCTCCATTTCAATCATTTCACAGCTCATCAGCTTCCAGTTTTTTTCTTCCTCTCTCAATCCCTCACAATAAGCCATTCTTAGAAATTAGTTCTCACCTTGCAGTCCAGATTTGCAACCTCTGTTTTTTTGCAGCCTTGCAAATAGTCACCTGCCCACTGGTCCAAGGCAATGGCATCTATGCTAAGAGGTTCAAAGAGAATGCAGATGTCCTACATATTCTGAACTTGGAAGAACAGAAAAGAGAAATGAGGGTGGATTGACCTGCTTTTTCAATTGGTTGTGCAGTTTTTCATCTTTCAGAGACTGTGGGAAAGAAATTCATAACACAAGACTTTACAAGCCTGGGTACAACCTAAAGACAAGTTATTTTAATTTTGTTATTGGAATTGAGTACCTATTTCCTTACAAGTCTGAATTCTTCAACAGGTATTTGACAACAAAATCACTATCAGAACACAGGAAGCTGAGTCAGTTCAGAATCAGTTGTTTATGCCAACTGACTCTCAGATTGACCTATCAGTGGGAAAAATCATGCCTACAAAATGGGCCATTGCACATGGAGTTGGAAAACAAAACAAACAACAAAAAAGCCTGAACCAAATATATTTCTTGTTTGTTTGTTTACCTTTTCTTGCTTTGAGCTGTTGTTTTGTTGTGGGATATTCAGCCCGGTAAGACCTTGGTAAAAATAAGTTGGATATTACAAAATATAACCAAGAAGTCATCACATATTCGAGTTGGATGGAAATTTATAGGCTATCAATGTTAACCTCCTCCTCTAAATCAGAAATCTCTTCTGGCCATTCAATTCTTTTCCCCCTTGACATCTTCTGCGTATTTGCTCAGTTTCAGTCATTATGATGGGCAATGTGTCTAAAGAGGTGAACAACTGAGTTCTTGTCTGAAAGAAGTATACCACTTAGATTCAGAAAGAGGCAGGTTAACGGGTAATGGCTGTAAACTCTGGGGCGGTCACGTTTAGAACACTGAATTCAGGCTGGACCATGAAGGTGATCACAGGCTTTCTCAGGCAGGAACAACTGAGATGGGTCTTGATAGTTGTGTAGGTTTTCCCTTATCCAGGGAAAGAAGTTTCCCAAACAGCCTCTGCTCCAGCATTTCTCATGAGGAGAACCTCCCTCCTTCTCTAGTAGTTAGCCATGTGGGAACAGTTGTTGGAAAATTTCTTGAACCTAAATGCACCTTCCTGTAACACCTCTCTTATCTCTCGTTTGGTCTTCTGGGAAAACTGTTTTCTTTTTACAGGGTCCCATCAGACACTTGAAGACAGCCTTTATGCCCCCTGAAATTCCCTCTTACCAAAATAAACATCTCATAATCAGTTCTCCTATAACTTAATATCTAGTTCCTTCATCTTTCTAATTGCCCTTTGCTGATAGAAATGAAATTAAATATTTACTGAGTCCTTTTCAGGGCCTCTCCTAAACACTTTTTGTTTATATCTCCACCCTCACAACAAATCCTTTGAGAGATTCTTTTTAAGCCATTTATAAGTGAGAACCTGAAGACCCAGAAAAGTAACCCACCAGAACGGAGCTTTCAGCAATTGATAACAGTGTCGCCTACATTCCCAGTGATTTCACTACAATGATCAGAGACAACGGCTTGAGATACCCTTTTCTCCCTTTTAGCTGAGGAAAAGCATTAGATCCAAGAAGTAGGATGCACTGCAACCAGTTAGGAAATCGCAGTGAAACCCCGATCTATAATTGTATTTGGGTTGGCAATGCATGTTCTGAGTAGGGAGGACAATGTTTCTGTTAGAAGCAATGTGGTGTCACTGTGACAAGTACACGGACTCTTCTGTCTAAATTGTGAAGGAAAAGTCACAAGCGGTATTTGTACCCGAGAAGCACATCACGTGCCACACCTCTCACCCCACCCATACGTCTAAGACTCTGAAACCGTGGGATTCTGCAAGACCCATATTGACATCCCTGTCTTCCTAACCTTTTGTGTTTTTTTATATTTCTTCACCTTCTGCCCTTCATTCTAGAAAATCAAAATGACCATTTACATATTTTATGAGAAATCATACCGAGGCAATGTCCACCCTAGGGGACATTTGGCAATGTCTAGAGACTTTTGGGTTGTCACAGCTGAGGGTGTGGGGTGGAACTGGGTGCTGCTGGCATCTACTGAGTGGGAGGATGCTGTTAAACATCCTACAACATACAGGACAGCCCTGGACAGCAGACGATGATCCAGCCTCAACCCTGCAGTCACTCATTTGCCTCTCATTCTTCGTTGCCTTTTCCTCTTCCCTCTACTTCCCCTTTTCCCTTCTTCCATTTTGTTTTTTCTTTCCCACTCTCTTTCTCCCTTTTCTCTCTAATCCTCTCATATCTTCAACTTCCTTCCCGGTGATGACAGATAAAGTAAAACTCTGCCTTTCCTCACTGAAGAAAGTTTGCATCTAAAAACCCAAATGGTAATAGTTACCAGAGGCAAACAATATGGTGGCATTTAGGATGCCAGGACTTGTTAAAGTGGGTGCCCTATAAATGCTTCTTCTTCTAAGCTTCAGGCCTGCTGGAGTTTGCAAACCATCCAATAACCAAAAGGCAGTACTCATCTTGTACTTTGGCAGATTAAGAAGCCAGTTACCAGGAAAGACTCAACGTTCCCCACTTCCAAGTGTTATTTCCTGCACTGGTCAGGCATCTTAAAGGATCAGCATTAGATTAGTTAGGACCATGTTTGTCTGCTAGAGCTGCCATAACAAAGCACCACACAATGGGTGGCTTACACAGCAGGAATTTATTTTCTCCCACTTCTAGGCATTGGAAAGTCTGAGATCAAAGTGCCTGCAGGCTTATTTCTTTTGAGACCTCTCTCCTTGGCTTATAGATGGCTGTCCTCTTGCAGTATCCTCACATTGTCTTTTTTTCTGTGCTTTTCTCCTTCTCTTTCTTTAGTTTCTTATTTTTTCCAGCTTTATTGCGGTATACTTGACGAATAAAAATTGGAAGTACTTGAGGCATACAATGTGATGTTTTGATATATGTACACATTGTGAAATGATTACCACGATCAAGGCAACTACCATATGCATCACCTCCTTTTTTAAGGATGCCAGTCATTGGATTAGAACCCACCCTAAGGACCTCATTTAACCATCATTATCTCTTTAAAGGCCCTGTCTCCAAAATACAGTTGCATTCTGAGATACTGGGCCGAACAATATGAATGGGGGGGAGGGAGGCATAATTCAGCCCCAAACAAGATCGTTGCAACTCACAGTTACGCCTTGCTAAACTGCAAATTACATGTCAATATCGCCTTCCTTTGCAAACTATCTTAATTCATAAATAATAAAAACACACCAAATTAGTCACCAAGTCAATTATAACTCCGAAAAACCTTTGACATGGGTCCTGTCATGGGTTGTGTCCCCCTGCCCCACCTCCCAAAATTTGTATGCTGAAGTCCTAATCTCAGTACTTCAGAATGTGACATTATTTGGAAATAGCGACTTTGAAGATAATTAGTTAGGTAAGGTGAGACAGGGTGGGGAGGAGGGGGCCTAGTTATGACTGGTGTCCTCAGAAAAAGGCAAAATTTGGACACAGAGACAGACACGCACACAGGGAAAGAGCATGTGAAGATGTAAGGAGAGATTTGGATGTTGCAGCAGAAGCCAAGCAATGCCAAAGACTACCAGCAAACCAGCAGGAGCTAAGAGAGAGGCACAGAACAGATTCTCCCTCATAGCCCTCAGAAAGAACTCACTGCTGACACCTGGATCTCAAACATCTAGCTTCCAGGTGTAACACATTACACCTCTGTTGTTTAAACAACCCAGTTTGTTGTACTTCGTTGCAGCAGCCCTAGCAAACTAATACAGGTCCCCTCCTCTATAGGCTCTGTAAAGAAGGAATAAACAGAAACCTCAATTAAATAGAGTTGGGAGACCAGGAGGGGGAGCTCTCACACTCTGCCATGGTAGCACAGCCCATCAGCAAGAGGAAGACTCCTCTTCTTTCCTGGCGAGGACTCAGCCAATGAAAAGCCACGGACTCTTTTTTTTATTACAGCCATTCCAACTTCCTTTTCCCCCTCCATAAAAACGTTCTCCTTTCCTGGCTGTGTAGGGATTTGTACATGACTCATCATGGTTGCAGACCCTGTGTTGCAATTCTCTGCTGATTCCTGAATAAACCCATCCTTGCTGAAGAAATATCAGCAGTCTATTTGTTTCAGGTCAACAGCCCATAACTACAGCTAAAATTGAAGTTTTCATCATTTCTCACCTAATCCATTGCAATCAGCTTCAGGTACTGTTCCCATCACAAGACTAACACTCTCTCCCTCCACTCATTCTCCACCCACCTGCCTGGTGACTTTTCTACAATTCAAGTGTCACCTTGTAAGGAATCCTCACCATTATCCTCAGGATGTGTGCCAAGATTACCAGCCCAACAAACAGGAACAAAACCCTCCATTAGTAAAATGATTTCTCTTCCTGGAGCATTACTATCCAATTTTTAGATGTCATAAGTTTCTTCTTAGGGGTCAGAATTCACTTGGGCGTGAGATGGAAAGGAGGACCCACTCTCAGGAAATTAAGTTACCTTCAGGAAGCTATCACCAGAAACAGATATATTTATCTTCAGGACTGGCGATCACCAGGGTTTCTTAAGCAGACATCTCTCTCCACTCAGAGTGTGTGTATTTTGAGATAAGAAGCCTCTAATTGTTTTGAGCTCTTGGTCAGTGTACTTGACAATCCAGCCTTTGTCATCTTTTTGGTGGTCCATCCAGGAGGATCCCCACTGACGGACTCTAGCCAGAGGCTAGCCCAGGGATAAAAGTGTTCTAGGACTGCATTTCTCTCTTTTTTTCCCCCTTGCTGGTGATTCTAAGCATGAATAATTGGCTTTATTATTCTGGGTTAGGAGAATGCTCTTCCACAGAAAATTACCCACAGCAAATAAAAACAATTCCATATGGCAGCCCCATTCACTGCAAGACTAGTTAAACCTTGACCACACAGTTTGTGCTTGTGTTTCATCTTTCTTGTTGCCTTGGCTGTTTGCCAGCATGTGGTGTTCTGCATCCTCAGTGACAAATTCAACCCAGAAAATTCCTTGCAGGGTTCTCTTTATCCCTAGATTTTTAGTAGTTCTTTCCATCTTGTCCTCAGGGCAGACTCTAAACCTCAAACACACTCCTGCTCCTGGAAATCATTCAATGTCCAATAAATATTTATTAAACACCTACAATGTGATGTTCCAAGCACTCTATAGAACTCCAGAAATGCTATACTTCTATAAAAGATGAGGCTTTTGACTCATTATTGTGTGGGTTTGTACCTTCAGTGTTTTTTATTCTAGCTGTGAGTATGAGTTGTTCTAGAATAATACCCTGTTCTTGTATCTTACAGCTAGGAGAACAAAACCTATAGCCTGTCACCAGTCTGCCTTTTACCTCATCTCCTGCTGCCTCTCTATTTGTCTCCTCTTAAATCCCCCCCAACCCACACAGTCACCCTCCCCTGCCATCCACACCGCATTAGATATCCTAACTTATCCTGTGCTCTCCCATCTCTATGCATTTACTTCCCTCTACCCTGTACCTGGAATGCAACTTTCCATCTTTCAAGTTGCAACTCAAGCCACATCTCCTCCACAAGGCTTTGTCAATTCTTTTTAAATTGTTCTACCTCCCAAATAGAATGATTCATCCCTTACAATTCTTTTGAGTTTGATTCTTCATTTAAACTGCAATTGCCTCAATCTTTTTTGTATGACAGTAGCCTATTTACACTTTTTTTAATTGAAGTATTGTTGATGTACAATATTATGTAAGTTACAAGTATACTTTATAGTGATTCACAATTTTAAAGGTTATACTCCATTTATAGTTATTATAAAATATTGGCTATATTCCCCATGTTGTACAATATATCCTTGTAGCTGATTTTATACATAATAGTTTGTACCTCTGACTCCCTTACCCCTATATTGCCCCTCCCACCTTCCCTCTCCCTACTGGCAACCACTAGTTTGTTCTCTACATCTGTGCGTCTGCTTCTTTTTTGTTACATTTCTTTATCAGAGAGGGAAGAGTGACTTTATCTAACTATATAACCCTGAATAGGCTGCTTAGCTTCTCTTTCCTCCTTTGTAAAAGGAAAGATAATAATAGCACTTGCCTTAGAGAAAATAATTCATTTCTTTCCCTTTGTCAGGAGGCTCTAGCTGATGAGTTTGTACTAGAGGGACATGTGACATGTCTAGGCTTGAGCTGAATTGGCAAAGTGAGATGCTCCAGAACTCTGTTTCTCTCTGTAAGGCTAACCAGTGATGTTCCATAGTGCCTGCTTTGCTACCTGATCTCAGAGTAGCAGTCTCCAGCTAACTATTACAGATGGATAGCAGGAGTAAGAAATAAACCTCTTTTTATAGCCTCTGAGACTTGGGGGTTGCCTATTACTGCAGCATAGCCTTGACTATCCTGACTGATGCAGAGGGTAATTATGAGAATTAAATGCAAGAATGTAAGAAATGCTTGGTGATACTTGGCAGACAGAAAGTGCTCAATCATTGTGAACATTGTCTGTAAGGAACACAGTGAAGTAGAAATGATGTCAATTCTAAATGATCTACGCACAGCCATCTCATTTCAGTGTTACATTTTGATGTGGTCTGAAAGATTGCACAATTAAAGGAGCTTTATTAAGTTAGCTCTGTGGCACTTGCTTCCTCCTAATATATTGTTCTATCTGAAATTAAGCCCTCCAGCCTGGCTTGAACTAATAGAGCATCAATAGAAGTACTTTATTAAGTAGTCTTGGTCTTTAGAGAATGTAAAGAATCTCTATGACGCCCTTTATAAGAGGGGCTGTTTCCTTCTATCACCTTGGGGGCAGAGGGACTGTACACAGAGAGTGTGTCCCCAGGGACTCAGTCTCCTAGAAGAAGGGGCTCCTTGGTGTAGTGGCTACGGGAAATGGTTTTAGAGTCAGAGAGACCTGTGTTCAAAATTGACTCCACCACTTTCTGGCTCTGTGAACCTAGGGAAACTGATTAACCTCTTGACACGACAGTTTCCCTTGCATACAATGGAAAGAGCAACAGTGCATATCTCATAGAATTGTTGTGAGAATTAAATGAGATAACACATATAAAACACTTGGCAAAGT
The DNA here is from genome assembly GCF_030028045.1 of Hippopotamus amphibius kiboko. NCBI lineage: Eukaryota > Metazoa > Chordata > Mammalia > Artiodactyla > Hippopotamidae > Hippopotamus > Hippopotamus amphibius. The sequence goes on along the minus strand of NC_080194.1, from coordinate 132,430,966 downwards.
GCCTGGCATGGAGAAAGCTCCCAATAAATGGTAGCTATTATTACAGCAAGTTGCAGCTCAAACTACATTTTCTGCCAAATACTCTACAGAACCCAATGAACTGTGAAGTTCCTATTATAACAGGAAGGAAAAAGAAGGAAAGAAAACAGGGACCTTTGATGTTGGCATGGGAAAGGGTGAATAAGTCTTCTGTTGTCTGCTTTCCCACCCATTAGCTTTCCCTTACAGAGTGGCTGTAGGGAGGGGAGCACAGGTAACCTGACCTTGAACCACGCCTAGGAACTCCACCTTATCTATAGGATTAGCAAAACAACAATAGCAACTCTAATTTCTAGTTGCCTGGTCTTTGGGTTGTTTAAGAATTCTTCTCTGGGAGGAAACAGATGAGTAAATAAACAATGACTCTCAAATTGGTTTTTCCAAGACAATGTTAACCTGGAATGGAAATCAGGACAATGGAAAGCCAAAAATATTTTTCGTATTAATGGAAATGAATGGTTCTCTTTGAAAGGAGAGTCTCAGTGGATGATAAGTTTTACTTTCCTTTGGTAGCCTAGGACAGGAGTTTCCTTCACCCTCACGGGATAAAGAAGAGACTCATCCTATCTTGGTCAATGGATTTCCTGTAGTTACAAAGTATGGGGGTATGTGGTAGGCATGATTCTAAGATGGCCCCAAGATTCCTGCCTCCCACACAAATGCTTTATATGAACCTCTCCCCTTGAGAGTGAGTGAGAGCAGTGAATATGACTGGATACAACTCCCTTGATTAGGTTACTAATCATTTGACTTCAAGTTAATCAAAAGGGAGACCATCTGGGTGGGCCTGACCTAATCAGATGAGTCCTGAAACGGGACAGGGTTCTTCGTGTAGAGAGTCAAAGCATGAGAAGGATTCAAAGTGCCTTTGCTGGACTTCCCTGGTGATGCAGTGGTTAAGAATCTGCCTGTCAATGCAGGGGACATGGGTTCGAGTCCTGGCCTGGGAAGATCCCACATGCCACAGAGCAACTAAGTCTGTGCACCACAACTACTGAGCCTATGCTCTAGAGCCCACAAGCCACAGCTACTGAGCCCATGCACCACAACTACTGAGGCCCACACACCTAGAGCCCGTGCTCCACAACAAGAGAAGCCACCGCAATAAGAAGCCTGCACACTGCAATGAAGAGTAGCCCCTGCTCTCTGAAACTACAGAAAGCCTGCACACAGCAACGAAGACCCAATGCAGCCAATAAATAAAAAATTAATTAATTAATTATTTTAAAAAGATATACACTACAGTATTAAAAAACAAAACAAAACAAAGTGCCTTTGCTGGCTTAAAGATGGGGAATGTGAAAGGAAAATCAAAATGGAGTCAGTATTGCTAAGGGAACTTTCTAAATTGGAGCCAGGAGGCCATTGAAGAAGTGTGACTCATGCACGTCTCAGTTCAGGTGGAATCTGACCTTTGGACCACTTATTATCTCAATGTAGGCATCCAGAACTTCTGCACAATGTTCCAGAGACTCAAGATACTTATTGGATCCTCACTCTAAATAATTTGTGACAACCTACCCCTTAAGGACAAATATTTCCTTTCTTGAATCCAAACCAATCATAATTCTTGCCAGACAACTTTTAGCAACCTTGTGGCTTTTGCTTTTATAAGTCCCTGACTCTTCCTCTTCCTTGGAACACTCTTTCAGTTCTACCCAAATCTGTGTCTCCTGAATTGCAATTTCTAAGACCCTAAATAAAGCTCTTTGTTCCTTGCAGAACGATCTTGATACTGATTATTGTTTAACTGGAGACAGACATAGGGAGGGATGCAGGGAGCCTCTTGGCACTGAGAGCAGCCCTTGGTTGAAAAGCAACAAGGAAGCAGGGACCTCAGCCCTACAGCTGCAAAGACCTGAATTCAGCCAACAACATGAATGACCTTGGAAGTGACTTCATTCTCAGAGCCTCCAGAACAGAAATGGCCCAGTTTACACCCTGATTTCAGCCTCATAAGACCCTGAGCAGGGCTCTCAGCCATACTGGGCCTGGTCTTTGTTATCAGCTTCTAAATTTATGGTAACTTGCTATGCTATGCAGAACCAACACAGGGGAAGTGAGTTATTTTATTGTATATTAAATGAAAGACATGTCCCCAAAAGCCAAAGAATTTAGAGATGGTTTGGGTAAATGATGACTCTCACTTGGAGATGCTGAAAACAGGTCCAGAGGATATAAAACAAAAGTTACCTGTGAGTATCTTTAAGGGATGGGGTAGATTACAGGTGTTATATCTTCTTTTTTGCTTTTCTCTTCCTTAGAGCATGTCTCACTTTTACAATAAGACAAAAATAAAGGAAACGACTTCCAAGGAAACACAAGGCAGATGTCAGATGGCCAGAGACTGCAAAATGAGTGGACAATCCTTTCTGCCCTGCCTGGCAGCTCAAAGCCTTCTTTCTTTTCAGGCAAACATTTGGATACCTGACCCCTTTTGAGCTCATGGATGCTCAGAGCAAGCCCTTTGTATCACTGACTAATAAAACTTGGAGGTGATCAAGCCTATCCCTCTCTCTTTGTAGGTAAGGGAACTGATTCTCAAAGAGACTAACTTATCCAAAGCCATGCAACTGATTGGTGATAAAACTGGGATAAGAATCGAAGCTCTCTCCCTTCCCACCTTGCCCTCTTTCCTCTTCACTGCAAAATTGCCACGGGAATGTTCCATTTTAGAGCTGGAAGGAATCTTCACTCTCATCTGGAGTAAGATCCTCATTAGGGAGACAAGCAAATACAACCACAGAATTGGTGAAATGCTGTCACTAAGATCACTCACCAGAGAGGGGAAATGACAGGGATACAATTCCGATTTCACTCTTTTCCCAATGTTCTTCTATCAGCCATTTTGAATGTAGTTCTCTCCAGTCTATTTGAAGGTTGGTGGCATTGAGATACTTTTTTTTTTTTAACGTGATGCTTATGGCAGAGAAAGAAACATATTTGCCATTCACTCTCTGCTTTAGCCTGGGAGCAGAGTTACACCCCACACACATTTGGTGTCTCCCTGCACCTCTGTGCTGGCTCTAGGGGAACATTTGCAGGATGCATCTGAATGTGACATTGAGAGACACATTTTACTGGGGGTGGGTCATTGGAGTGCTCTCTCTGTGGCCCTCCTTTTCCCGTGGCCACAGAGGGAAGGGACACTGAGCAGCTCCAGCTCAGCTGGCTCTGCAAAATCAGTCCTACATTAGAGGATATAGGGAGTGAAAAGCCCCACTTAGGGTTTAAGGCCTGACCTAGGCATTCCCTGAGCTTGTCACCAGGCATTTAGCTTTTCCTCTGCATCTTGTTTCTCAGACCTTTCTTTCAGTGTTGTTACCGAACCAAACGTGGGTTTGTGCAGTGTTTATTGCAAGCACCAAGCAAGGAGTCCAGGCAGCTAGTGCTCAAAACACCCAAACTCCCTGAAGGATTTCAGCAAAGCATTTTTAAAGGCCAAATGGGGGGTGGGGGTGTCACAGGGTATGTGATCAACTTATGCACAATTCTCTGATGGTGAAGTAACAGGGCAGTGTCACAGAGGTTAGCATTATCAACCCGTAGGCACCAGTAGGTCTGGGGGTTACACGCTCATGGTCATCAAGTAGTTAATCTCATTCATTTGGTGGGGTTTTAGCCTCTGTGAAACAACTCAGAAAATGTGATACTATTGTCTGGGTACTTCAGGGAAGAGTTAAAGCAGAGGATATGGGGGAGGGGTTTGTCCCAGGAAGACACCATGGGGTCCTGCTCAGTTATAGTATTACTGCAGAGGATTTGCTGTGACCTGGGATTTATTTATGCAGATGCACCCAAGGCATCCAGTGAAGGGGGAAATGTGGCCAACGAGAGGTTTTATGAGATTTCAGGCAAGAATTGTACACAGTAGAATGGCCTGGAAGAAACGAAAGAGAACAAATATTTGCTGGTACTTCCTGTATGTCATGGTCATTTAACATACAACAAAATTATATAAATTAAAGTTTGCTGAGTGTTTATGGAGTTCCACTGAATGAAGTTCACAGCTGGGTTAATTAGAGCCCAAGGATGGTATATCGAAATTACATGGAATAGAGAAAGTGCCTGTTGCTGGTAATGGCAGGGATTAGAAATGGCATTGCCTCCAGGACATCCAGATGCAGTGGACCGTCTCTTATCTGGCAAGGATGGGAAGTTCCAGCCAACTGCATATTCTTGTGGAAGGGAAAGGCTCACTTCCAAGTGCTCTCTAGGTTTGCATTCATTGGTGCCAGTTTAATCAGTGTGGAAAACAATGTGGAAATCGAGTCTCTCCTTGCCTGGTGTGTGGAAAGGGCACTTGGATCACTGCTTTCCCCTGAAGCAAGTTTGAGCTGATTGGCTTGGAGTAGCCATAACACGGTCTTCTCATGAGTGGAAGCTGATGTCTGGGTGAGAGGATTTCACAGTGTTTGTCATTTGCAGAATCTCAGTTGTTTCCATACAAGGCTGATTATAATACACGCTGAGGCAGGAGAGGCTATGAGCTTGTGCTGGGGGGTCAGGGACACTTCACCACCTGTGTATATTTTGGGGTGATTGCAATTTCTCAACACCTCCAATTCCATCTTTCCCGTGTTCCTCCCTCCCTCTCTCTGTTGCAGCCAGCCTGAACTTTTATTAGCTTCTCTAATGAAACACACTCTCTCTCACCTTGTTGTGTTTGAAACAGCTGTTTCTTCTGGCTGGAAACTTCTACCCTCCTTAACATCCCTCCTTCCGCAAACCACCTGTGCTAAGAAGGAGATTCTTCCAGCCTCAGATTAAACGTCACTCCCTCAGGGAAGTCATTTCTGGCTCCTCCATCCCCTAAGATTAGGTCACATCCTATTACATCTTTCCTTCCAACCTCCAGGCATCTCTCCTAGATTAGAAGCTCTGGGAGGGGAGGGTCACATCTGCCTTTTCGGCTTTTTAATCCCCCTTGACCAGCATGGTGCTAAGTACGGAATAAACCTAGAGTAAATATCTGCTGAGTAAACAGCTTTTTCTCCTCTTTTTAGAACTTTTTAAAATTTTTATTGAAATATTTACAATGTTGTGTTAGTTTCAGGTGTACAGCCAAGTGATTCAGTTATATTGTGTGTGTGTATGCATATACGTACATACATATATATATACACACACACATATATATTATTTTTTAGATTCTTTTCCATAATGGGTTATTACAAGATATTGAGTATAGTTCCCTGTGCTATACAGTAGAACCTTGTTATTTATCTATTTTATATATAGTAGTGTGCAGTTTTAATCCCAAATGTCTAATTTATCCCTCCCCACCTTTCCCCTTTGGTAACCATAAATTTGTTTTCTATGTCTGTGAGTCTCTGTTTTGTAAATAAGTTCATTTGTATCATTTTTTTTTAGATTCCACATATAAGCAATATCGTATGATATTTGTCTTTGTCTGGGTTACTTCACTTAGCATGACAATCTCTAGGTCCATCCAGTTTACTGCAAATGGCATTATTTCATTCTTTTTAGTGGCTGAGTAATATTCCATCGTATATATATATACCACATTGTCTTTATCCATTCATCATGTCTTGGCTATTGTAAATAGCACTGCTATGGACATAGGGGTGCATGTATTTTTTGAATTATAGTTTTGTCTGAATTTATGCCCAGGAGTGGGATTACTGGATCACATGGTAGCTCTCTTTTTAGTTTTTTAAGGAGTCTCCATGCTCTTCTCCATAGCTTTTGTATCACATTCTTATCAACAATGGTAAGCTTAGGGTAGACCTCAGTAAACATTCACAAGTTGAAATAGAATGTCTAGAGCAGGGTTGATTGAACTCTGGCTCATGTGCCAGATCCAGCTGGCCACTTGGATTTATTGAAACTGGCTTCACTGGTTTCACTGAAACGCAGTCGTATCCATTTGGTTAGGGATCCTCTGTGACTGATGGTGTGTCACAACAGCAAAGTCCAGTAATTGCAATAAAGACCGCATGGCTCACAAAGCCAAAAATATTTACTATCTGACCAACTCATGGTCTGGATTCTTTCAAGTCCAAGAAAAGACACAAGTAAATAACCACTTCAACATACCTCCTCTCCTTTTGATTTTTTTCAGTCTCCTCTTATAACCACATTAATGGTCTTCCCTTTAGTCTTTAAACCCCAGAGTTCCATGCATTATACACTAAAAATGTCTAAGGTTTAAAAATTTTAAATGTTTAGGGGAAAATAATTGTGTCTTGGGCCAAAAGTCATTAAAAAACATTTCTAGTTTTAGAATTTCTTCCATTCTCTGCTTCCTCTCTGCCTAATTAAATCTTGCCAACTTCCAGAGCACAGATCAAATTTCCCTCTTTCAGGAGGCCCCCGCTGTTCCTTTCAGCTCTCAGAATGTCTTTTTTCTCTGAGGTTATTCCTATAAAATTTAATGCATGAGCCATTTCTTCGGGGCTCCCTAGTGACAGCTTTTCTATTGTCTTATGCCATTATTTAATGTATATTAATTTTATTTTCCCAATTAGATGCTAAACCCCTGAGGATGAGGTCATTAAGTGCAAAGCTTGAACTAAAAATGTTATCAAGTTTAATTCGCTCTTCACAATCCAGTTTGTACAAATGGGCTTATATAAAATTGAATATCCACATTTCACTACTTTTGCTTGAACTACTCACAAAGAACCACCAAGTCTCTATAGAGCGTCCCTAGTTTATGTCTGGGAATCTCCCTAGGGTGGTCTCATTTGTGGTCATTAACCAGGCTGTTAACTTGGCCACTGTGTGATATGCAAAATGTTCCTTCTCTCCTGCTCTGCCCTTGGCTGTTTATTCTGCCTTTGGGTGGACTCATGGTATCTCAGTCAAGGCTAGACTATGACTTGTAGGACTTAAGATGCTCAAGCCATATTGTACAGCTACGAAGTCACGCAGAAGGTGAATAGAATCACCCCACCCACGTGCTGCTTTGCCCTCTGGGCCATAAGCATCTCTGCTTGGGCATCATTAGAGCTCCTGCAGCTTCTGCTCTCTCCATGGACCCAGGCACCAGTCTCTGGGTCTGGTTGGGGGAGCCAAACAAACTCCTTGTTATACACTTTTTATCCTCTGTGATAATGAATCTCTGAAGATGTCACATCTCCAAGAATCCCACTTCCTGGTATCTATGCCCTTAAATTGTCTCATCCCACAGTGAAACTGGGATAGCCCTGGGTAAGTCATAGAACAGACCACAAGTGATGCTGTGTGACTTGCAAAGCTAGGTTCTAAGAGGCAGTGTCCATCTTGGTCTCTGAACACTTGCTCTGGGGGAACTCAGCTATCACGTAACTAGGTTGAGTATCCTGAGACCACCATATTTTGAGGAAGTCCAACTTGGTCATGTGGAGGAAAAGCAGTGCTGGTCCACCCCCAAATGTTTTGGCCATCTCAGCCCAGACATCAGGCATGTGAGTGAAGTAGCCATCTTGGACATACTAGTTTCAGCAGATGCCACATGGGAAAGAATTGAGGCCCCACATACACATCCTAGTTGACCCATTCCAGCCATTGCCAACCACTGAAATTACACCAGACATTGTGGAACATGGACAGGCATAGAAGGACAAACCAAATTCCTGACCCACAGAATCATGAGTATATTAAAATGGTCCTTCTTTTATGCCACCAAGCTTGGGACTGTTTTATTACATAGCAATAAATAACTGGAACACCTCTTTCTACTTCTTTCTTGAAATTTCGTGCTAATAAACACATGTAGGTCAACCAATCTAACAGCAAATCAGACATGCCTAGACAAGCCATATTCTCAGAGATGAATATAATTAAATTTCAGGGGAGGGACTTCTCCCTAAAACATGTCAGGTATTTATTGGATGGATGAATGAGGAAAGGAAGAAAGAAAGGAAGGATTCGAAGAAGGAAAGGAGAAGGGAAGAAAATAAGAAGTTCATGGTTTCAGCAAGAAAAATACAAGATGGGCCTTATGTAGGGTATCATTTGGCATAAACTTATCAAACTGATCTTCAGGGACTTCCCTGGTGGTTCAGTGGTTAAGAATCCGCCTGCCAATCCATGGTACACGGGTTCATCCCTGGTCCAGGAAGATCCCACATGCCGAGGAGCAACTAAGCCCGTGCGCCACAACTACTGAGCCTGAAAGCGACAACTACCGAGCCCACACATCGCAACTACTAAAGCCTGCATGCTGCAACTACTGAAGCCCACGCACCTAGAGCACATGCTCTGCAACAAGAGAAGCCACCACACTGAGAAGCCGCGTACCGCAACGAAGAGTAGCCCTCACTTGCCACAACTAGAGAGAAAGCCCATGTGCAGCAACAAAGACCCAATGCAGCCAAAAATACATACACACATACATAAATTTTTTAAAAAATGATTTTCAAAGTTCTACCAGCTTCACCACAGCAACATTTCAAGCATCCTCTGCTTGACTCCAGTATTTGGTAGATAGGTCATAATGACCATGTCGATAGGGCAACAGTACCCACTCCCCTTGCTCTGCTCATTGGAGTTAATCTGCCCATTGTCTCCACTCAGGGAGGCTGCATGGACTATTCGGAGAGCAGGGGTGGCTACACATCTTCCCACCACCCACGCGCAGGTGGTACCTACACAGACAGAAGCCTCTAATGGTGACGTCTGCACAATGTGTGTGATGCCCACGACTGTGCCATTCAGTCAGGAGGCTTCTGGTTTAGGAGTGAGGAACACAGTGCTGGTTGGCAGGTCCAAAGGGGCCAACGGCATAGATTTATAGAAAGAAGCAAAGACACCATGACAGGTACCCAGTCGCTAATGAGAGAGAAAGTGAATTAACTGAACAAGTAGCTATTCGCCCAGTCTTGCTGCTGTTTCTACTTCCCGGTTCCAATCCAGTTCTTAGGAATAACTCCCTTGTCTTTTCGTGGACAGTTAGTCTCTGATTTTCTTTTTTTCCCAACTTAAAACCTTCCAAATAACACAAGGTGAAGTTGGCTTCCATTTTCACTTTACAAGTGCCTCCATCTCTGAATTCCCTCAAGTGACAGAACATATCATAAAACATGAAACATAAACCATTCTCTCCTTCGCGTGCCAACCATCCTTCAACACGTCGTCACGAATTCTGCACTGATGTTAACAGTCCTCTAACATCCTAAAAATGACTGCATCCATCCACGTCTTCTCCAGTTGTTCCATAGTGATAGAAGTAGTGATTTATTCAAACAGAGCCTTTGGCAAGAAGAAAGTTATAGCCCTCATGATTTCCTCTGTAGCTGCCCTAATTTTTTGATAAACAGGCTTTCCCCATCTCAGTTAACACTGAATTTTGATTTAAACATTTTCTTTTCTTCCAGGGGTAACTTAAGGGAATTTATTCCAATTTCTTAGGTTTCTGAGTGGTTTTCACTGGAATTAATGTGTGAATCAAAGTGCCCCTGGGTGACCCAGGCTCCCAGAGGCTCTCACATGATGGTTAAGATGTGGGCCCTGGAGGCAGGCTGCTTTAGTTTAGTACCTACTCTACTGCTTATCTGCTGTATGGTCTAGGGTAAGGTGCTTAAGCTTTTAAGTCTTGTTTTACCTTCTAAGAATGGAGTAACAATTATATTCACTTTGTGATGCTGAAAGAATTGAATAAAGGAATGCATGAAAATTCAGGACTCTAAGTAAGCCTATGATAAAGTGACAGCTACTATTGTTATTATTTATAAATATTTCTGATAGCCACTACCCAGCTTTTTTCTTAACGCTGTGTGAATTTTGTTTTTACTTTTTGAGATTTTGTTCATGTATAATTTATGTACAAAAGGGTGCCAAGGTCATGAGTATAGCTCAATGAATTTCCTCAAACTGAATTTTCACAGCCCCAGATCAAGAAACAGAGAACATCACTAAGACCCAAGAAGCAAACATCCCCCTCACATCTCCTTGTAGTCACTACTTCCGGAGTGAAGTAGTGACTAGAAGGAGAACTGCTACTCTGATCTCTAACGCCATAGATTAGTTTTGCCTGTTTTCGTGTTTTATATAAATGCAATCTTCCAGTATGTACTCTTTTGGGTCAGGCTTATTTTTCTCAGTATTATATTTGTGTGATTCACTCATGTTTTTTCATGTATAATATCTCATATATATGAGCTATTTTGTATATACAGGTATATATATATCATATCCCACCATGTGAATAAACTAGGGTTTATTTATCTGTTCTACTACTGATGGGAATTTATGTAGCTTCCAGTTTGGGGATGTTATGACTAGTGTTTCAAACGTTCTAACGTTTCTTTGGGTGGACGTATGCACACATTACTGTTGGCAATGGAATGCATGGTCATGGAGAATGGATAAATGTGGTTTTAACAGGCAATGCCAAACAATTTTTCAAAGCCATGGTGCCACTTTACACGCCCACCCCTTGTATTTTAGAGCTCCTGGTTCTCCTCAACCCTGCCACTAGTATCTTCTGTCTTTTCCATTTTAACCATTTTGGTAGGTGTGTTGGTTTTGCTTTTGAAAATCAGTTCAGCAAAGAACAATGAAAAGAACACTAGAGTCAAAAAAAAAATTTTTTTTTTAATTTGAGCCCCTAACTCTAATTTACCAAATCTACTTCCTAGATGTGTGACATGGTGAGTCATTTTACTTCTCTAAGCCTATTTCCTTGTGTTTAAAATGAGGCGAATAATGTCCCCAGGGAATTCAAAGCCCTTGTTTCAAGGAATGCTATGTGGGCATTTGTGAACACCTACTCCATCCTGTTTTCAAGTCCATTTTCTCCCTGGATGCTAGAACTTACTCATCTGCTGAGGCCGTACACCAATAACAAACTGTAATCGTTAGGTCGAGGTAGTAATTTCTGTGGTTGGAACGTCAGGGCTTAATGGGTCATGCTGCTTTCTCAACAGGACTTTTGAATACAAGATTACAACACAGAGAGATGGTGGAGGGTTTGTTTTCCTCCTATTTACTAAATTAAGAAGTGAAAACAGAACCTGCCGATAGTTTAAAACTGTGCACATATTTTAGGACACCTAACTCTCTCATTTGCTGGCCAAGTGGGATAACTCAGGCACAAGAAAGCAAAATTTAACTCATGGGGGAAAAAAACCACAAAAAGGACTTACCAAGATGATCTTTAAATGGTGGGACTCAGAGAGAACAGATTAATCTGGTCACAGAAACCCCCTAATGGCTCTGCAATTGCCTTCACGTCTAGTTGTTGCTACATTTCCAGGATGACTTCAGGCAATGCGATAAAATGACCCGGGTTCCGTTTAGGGACATCTTTCTTCTTCTCCCTTTTTTTTTTTTTTTCCAGATCTTTATTGGAGTATAGTTGCTTTACACTGTTGTGCCGGTTTCTGCTGTACAAAAAAGTGAATCGGCTGTATTTATATGTATATATCCCCATATCCCCTCCCTCTTGAGCCTGCCTCCCACTCTCCCTATCCCACCTCTCTAGGTCATCACCAGTCATTGAGTTGATTTCCCTGTGTTATGCAAAAGCTTCCCACTAGCCATCTATTTTACATTTGGTAGTGTATATATGTCAATGCTAGTCTCTCACTTTGCCCCAGCTTCCCCTTCCCCCTCCACCCCTGTGTCCTCAAGTCCATTCTCTACATCTGCATCTTTATTCTTGCCCTGTCACTGGGTTCACCAGTACCATTTTTTTAGATTCCATATATATGCGTTAGCATATGGTATTTGTTTTTCTCTTTCTGGCTTACTTCGCTCTGTCTGACAGACTCTAGGTCCATCCACCTCACTACAAATAACTCAGTTTCATTCCTTTTTATGCTGAGTAATATTCCATTGTATATATATACCACATCTTCTTTATCCATTCATCTGTTGATGGGCACTTATGTCGCTTCCATGTCTTGGCTATTGTAAGTAGTGCCACAATGAACATTGTGGTACATGTATCTTTTTGAATTATGGTTTTCTCAGGGTATGTGCCCAGTAGTGGGATTGCTGGGTCATATGGTAGTTCTATTTTTAGTTTTTTAAGGAACCTCCGTACTGTTCTCCATAGTGACTGTACCAATTTACATTCTCACCAACAGTGCAGGAGGGTTCCCTTCTTCTCCTTAATACCCCATTAAGGATATACTCATAGATATCTAGCTGACTCAGACATCTGGTAGACCAATTTCTCCACACAGGTATACTTGTAGACTCCCCAAAGCAGCAATACACATTTAAGTAGAATCTCAGCATCAAAGATTCTTCCATTCACTCTGTAAGCCAAGGGTCTTTCATATTTTCAAGGGAGAAATTCCTTGTTCTTAGAGCTATAAAGATCCTCAGAAATAGTTCCATCTGCTTCTGTTACAAATGATAAAATTGACAACAAGAAGGGATAAATGACTTACATGAGGTTAAATTTAGTGACAGGCTGTGTTTATCCAAATTTCCTGATTTTCAAGCATGGGATTTTCTTCAAATTCCACAAGGAAATTTGGAGGTGAGCATGCAACCAATGGTAAAGACCTTAATTGTGATTGCCTGGGGGTCTCCTTCTGCTGAAAAATATGACAAACTGCTCCTCATCCTTCAGAGTCAGATTAAATGTCTTCTTTGTGAAAACTTCCCTGAACTTTCACTTGATGCAGATGAAATTAATCCCTGGTTTGTCTGTGCACCTAGGGGAATTTTGCATATTTCTCTACTATACCATTTCATTCATTCATGATTTATTTATTCGTGTTCATGTGTATGACTGCATTCCCCAAGCATAGCACATTTTATTAGAGTTTGTTATCTAATCGTCCCTCATCTTTTGGAGTCTGAGAGTTGCCTGAAGTCAGGGACCACAAGAGGTTCATCTTTGCATCTTGCATAATTGCTATCACAGTGAGAGAAATACAGAGCGAGATAGAGACAAAGAGAAAGACACAGAGGGAGAGAAAGAGAAGGGAGGAGGGAGAGAGAGAATGTAGGGTAGGGGAAGGAAGAAAATGGAAAGAAAAGAGAGGAGAGGATTTAGGAGATGTTATGGACATCTGTTGATTTCTACCTACTGAGCATCTGTATTCCCTTCTTCCATCTTTAGCATCAATATTTTCATCTGGGAAACCAGCCATCTCTACTCTCACCCAGCCCATGGATCTCATGTGGGGCTGGCCTCACAGTCCCCCACTCCAGGGATGAGCACAAGAGGCAGGCTTTCCAATTAGCATGTTCCCTCTTTGATCATAATCATGGGTATGTGTGACCAAGTCAGACTGTTGTAACTCAGTTCTGGGAATTTTATGAGAACTACTAAAAAGAGAAACTCTCTTTCCATGGGTTTCAAGGGAGTATTTCTGGGGTGCCAGCAGCAATTTTGTCACCATGAGGGGAAGAATCGGCCAGTGGACAAAACTTATTCATTTAGAAGCATAGATGGAAATTGTTTCCTGATGCCGTGATTTGAGCCCCTGAATCCAGCTGTGCCTGAGCTGGCATATTTATGCATCTGGTCATATGAGCTAATGTATTTCCTTTTTCCTGCTGAAACCAGCTTGAGTTAGGTTTCTTTCATCTGTAATCAACAGAGCTTCAGTTAATATGAGAGTTATAGGAGGGAGAAGGAAGGAAAAAGAAGAGGAGAGGCTTTGGGTACTTTTGAGTTCTACTGGTAGGTCCTCTCCACTAATTGAGTATCCATGGTCTAACACATCAATCAAGCTTGTGAATGGACTCTCTTGTTAGGTGGGAGGGAGAGACCATGCCAGGGCAGACCCATGGTGGAGGTATGTTTGGAGAATGGCCTCCTCCTCAGCCTTCTCCAATTTATTCTACCTACCTCTCCACTTAGGAAGGGCATAACTGTGGTCACGTTTCTCCCTTTCTTATACACAGTAAGTCTAACCATAAAATGATATTCTGACCTATATTTTCAAAGCCCCTTCTATCTCTTATACCTCAGGTGCCTCAACTGGGTCTCCTGAGGCTCCAACCCAGTCTCATCCCCAAAGATCTCTCTGAATCCCATGATAGGGCATTTTGGGTGAACAACCATCTCAGTTTTCCCAGGACTGAGGGGGATCAATGGGACACAGGACTTTTAGTTCTGAAACCCAGAACATCCCAGGAAATTAGAACAAGTTTGTCTCCCCAGACTGACATCTTCCCTTAGCTGGTGCAGCCCAAGGATGAGGCTCCCTCTGACAGATCAGACATTAAAGAGGCTAAAATGACTGTGAGCTGTCTCCAAGCATTTCAGAGCTTTGCAACAGTAAGTGCCTCATAAAAAAAAAAAAAAATTGTTTAATTTTTAAGTCTCTTAATGATAAAAGTCAAATGTTATTTATAGAAAAGTAGATAGAAATAATAGGTAGGTAGGTAGAGATAGATATAGATAGATAGATGATAGGCAGATAGATATAGATAGATGATAGATAGATGATAGATAGATAGATAGATAGATGATAGATAGATAGATAGACAGATAGATAGATAGATGATAGATAGATAGACAGACAGATAGGGGTGTGCCCTTATTCCCCTTACCTTGCTTTCATCTATCTTGCTGCTTAGAATTCAAATTCTGTCAAGTCATCTTTGCTAATGCAAATAAGAGCATAGGGATGACAGAGTAAGAAGGAGGGAGAATCCTGGATCCTGAATGATCTCATGGAGCAGAAAGGCCATGCTAGCCTGGACTGCTTGCCTTGGATCTCATCTTCTTTATATTTATTACTATTCTAGATTATTGATACATACAGGTGAACAAATTCATACACATTACCTCATCTGACCATCGCTAGAGCTGTTTCTGAAGAGAATTTAAGGACTGCCTTTGACCGCCTTCCTGGTTAGTGGCCGAGCTTCCAGCAGAGTCTCATCCTGACTCACATAAAATTTGGTCTCCTAATCACAGTGCTTTACTGCCATTGCCACGTTTCCTTTTATACGGTGCCTTCTAGCTTGCAAAGTGTTCCATGATTATTAATAATTAAGGACGCAGGGACAGTGATAATTGTCCTTGTTAGCCAGATCATGTAGGTCATTTGACTAAAATCATCCAGTGAATTAGAGATGGATCTGGGATAAAACTTCCAGTCTTTGAAACTTTGGAACATTGCCTTTTTCACTTGACTCCACCAATCAGGCTCTCTTGGAAGGACCAGACGCCACCACCCTCTCCTAATATATGTTTTCTTAATACTTCAAGCAATTTGTTCAGGTTTTAAATTCAAGAATACTAATAACTGCTATTTTCCTTGAATTAAGGTGTACTTGACAGAAAAAAATTAGTCAAACATAAATGAAGTTACGGTCAATTTCAGTTTTCCCTCCTACAGATAGTAGTATCTTTTTCACTAGGATTATTCATAATTTTTATCAGTGAAAGGGAGTTTACTTTAAACAGCCTCTCTCTGAGCAAACAAGTGATTTAATTCAGCCACAACCTGTCAGGCTTTGTTTATTGAGGTTTAACAACAGTACCTAATTCTTATCATCAATTTAGCATCCTTGAAACAGTCAGCCTAGCTCCCCAGTGCTAAAGTTTCTGACAAACACTCTATTTTTCTTGCATATTTTCTGAACTGTAGGTTCTAATTCTGTGTTCCAGCTAATTAGCACTGTCTGTAATTTTAGACAGCCCATATCTGTTAAGGCACCCAACATTCCATCTTTGTTTCCAAAGGTGGCTGTTTGTTGTGCCAGAAGGTACTTTGCTGCCGAAATAAACAAATGACGTATCACTTATAAAAAGTGCCGTTGCCTCATTGGGCAGATGTCTCTTGGTGATGATGAATAAATATAGCACGCCGATTTTAGGGCAAAGATGTAATTTTAAAAAGTAATCATAAAACTATTGATTGGAAACACGTCACTTTGATTTCCTGTTCACTGAGATTATAGAGACCTTCACCCTTTACCAGGCTTAGAAATTTTTAACCCTTGAAAACTAAAGCCCTATCAGGAACAAATTTCATAGTGGAAAACTAAAAGTGTATCTACCCAGAGGTGTGAGTCAAGGACTTGTTTCCATCCTTTGATTCCAGCATGAAAACACATTCAGGAGGTGAAAAAAAGGAGGTACTGTGGGAGGTACCATCTTAAATAATACTAATACTACTAAAAATATAATAGTTGCTACCATGTTTCAAACTTCATCATGTGCCAGATGTTGTGATAAGCAGCTTATTTATATTATGGGCTCATTAAATTCTCACGGCATGACTGTGATCAGAGGAAGATGTATTTCACCTGAAGCAAACACAGCTTATGTTTTAGGGCCCCCTCATTTGCACAGACCCTTTCTAAGGCCCTAGCAATGTGTTTCCATCATCACATGTTGTTTTGAAATTTTGTAAAAGTAAAATGTTTGAACAGTAATCGTTTAAGGCTGGGGATTTTTTTTTTAGTAATTATATTTAATTTGTTTTACTTTATTGCTATTTTTAAACAGTTATTTATTATTGATTGATTGATTGGCTGCAGTTGGGTCTTTGTTGCTCTGAGCAGGCTTTCTCTAGTTGTGGTGAGTGGGGGCTACTCTTCATTGTAGTGTTCAGGCTTCTCATTGCGGTGGTTGCTCTTGTTGAGGGCTCTAGCCACGTGGGCTTCAGTAGTCGCAGAATGCAGGCTCAGTAGTTGTGGTTCGAGGGCTCTAGAGCACAGGCTCAGTAGTTGTGGCACACAGGCTTAGTTGCTCCGCGGCATGTGGGATCTTCCCAGACCAGGGCTTGAACCCATGTCCCCTGCGTTGGCAGGTGGATTCTTAACCACTGCACCACCGGGAAAGTCCCAAGGCTGCGAATTCTTTCTACTGGAGTTTCTCCTTTCTTACACATCCTCTCATGTTGGTTAGTGCTAGAGAGACTGAGAGCATCTGGGGATTTGGGATTGAGCTGCAGGATGGGGTTTAGTGGGATATGTTTATGTGGTACTGATTCATTTCCATGAATAGTTAAGTTACTCTAAGCTATCCAGGAGTGACTTATCCCTATGGCTTCCAGGAATACTCCTGCCACCACTGTGCTGAGTCATCTGGTATCTTGATCCAAAACAGCAGGGTAGGAGGTGGTATTGCAATGGGGACAGAAGAAATGCAGATGACAGAGGAGAAATTAGGCTTGAAGTATATGGAGTCAGAAGCTAGTCTATGTGAAATTATCCTAAAGCAATGGTCCCCAACCTTTTTGGCTCCAGAGACAGGTTTCATGGAAGACAATTTTTTCATGAAAGGTGTGTGTGGGGGGTGTGTGTGTGGTTCAGGTGGTAATGTGAGCGATGGTTTGGGTGGTAATTCGAGTGATGGGAAGCGATGGGGAGCAATGGGGAGAGATGGGGAGCAGCCAATGAAGGTTTGCTCGTTCACCTGCTGGGGGTGGGGGGTGGGGACCCCTGTTCTAAAGCATACAAGTAATATATGAAACAAACTCATTAGAGCTTTTCCCAAATTTAGTGACAATCCTAAAAATTTACCCGTCGTTACTAATAATGAGTTGTGGAACTGAAAGTAAATTTTCTAAACCATGAAGAGCCACACTAGGAAAGAAGTCAGAATTATTTATTCTCTCTATAGAAAGTATTTTTATCAAATTATTGTCATGAAGACAGAGTATGCAGCCTGAATATATAGGATAAAAATATAGACATTTATTAATCAGTAATAAAAACTACTATTTTTGGAAATTTTGTGATATGCCCATTTGTCAGCTTTTAAAATTTGGCATCTGCTGCGGCTTCTTTTGATTCTACGTAAATATTTATTTTCACGCCTAATTTTCATATTTTAAATTTTGTGTTCTTTCACTTAAAGAGTGTACACGACCTAATGTAATTTTTAGATTCCACAAAATGCTAAAATGTCTAAGCAATAGAGATATTTATTTCTCATTTAATAAAACATCTAGAGATAGATGTTTCAGAGAAAGTAGATTCAGCACGTAAACACTGTCAGGGCTCTGTATGGCTTTTCTGTGATTTTCTTGGTTTCCTTCCCCCTCCCATGACTGCAAGAGGCTGCTATGGTGCCAACCATCGTAGGATCAGGAACATCTAAAATTATGAAGAGAGGAAATGGGCTCCATCTTTTCTCAAGACTCTCTCTCATTGTTAGGGAGGGAAACCTTTCCCCAGTATTCTCCAGCAGACTTCCCTTTGTATCCCATGATCCAGAAATGGTCATATAGCCTAACCTAAAGCAGTCATTGACAAATGGGAATAGGATTATTATGATCAATCTAGAAGTCAAAATTCATCCCCTGGGACAAGACACATTGCCCTGAATACGTGAATGAAACAGTACTCTATTGTCAACAGATGGAATGACTGTTGGTTGGGCAACCAGCAGTGTTCACCATAGCATCATTGTCCCCTTACATAAACAAGTTAAGGCTTAGTGATATAAAGTGTCCAGAGTCACACACCTAGAAAGTGGCAAAGACCTTCACCACTATAGAAAAACTATATGTGTTTGACTCTGGGACTCAACTGATGTTTTATGCTATGTCATATAGCCTTCCCAACCCACAAGACCCCGGGTGTACACTACAGGGTTGTAGAACTTTAGGGAGCATGGTTACTTGCTGAGGAAGGAGTATAGGGCATCAGAATGCTGGCCAGAAAGTCTCACAGCGTCAGAGAGGAAGAGGGGGCTCTGGGTCTGTGCCCAGAGAGCAAATTTCAAAACATTAGGGACCATTACAAGTACCCAAGATACATTTTGTTGTTTTTGAGTGAAGAAGGGAATTTCAGGTTGGGGGGGAGGGGCGGGGGGGTGGGAATGACATAAATAAAGTACTAGTGGAAAGAGAATAGATTGAGGGTAAAGAAAGACTTGGTTTGAATCAGAAATCTACCATTTACAAGACATGCTTCTCTATTGAGTTACTTCCTCTTGTAATATCTTGTGTTTTCAGAGGGGGATATCTAGCTCCAGCTTGATGGGGTCAAAGAAAAGTCAGAGGAACCACTAGTTTTATGCCCCTTCTTTTACAGGGGAGGAAACTGAGGCCCATATAAGTAAAGTGACTTGCCCCAAAAGCCCAGCCAAAGGGTACCAAAGCCCTCATCTACAAATTTGGGTTATTTATTTCTCAGTCTGTCTTTTAGACCCTGAACTGGGAAGGCATCATTCTGTGCTCAGTTCCTTATACACCCTACTTAGATGAGTTAATGCTAATAACATGCTTCTTTCCTTGCGGAAGCATGTGTGTGACGATGCTTAGCTGCACCATCTAATACTACGATTAAGTGCTGCTTTTGAATTACTGCCTCCATTTCCAATAAAGTGTTTGGGAAGTGTCATCCCCGACAGAGATCAGGGATAACATTCCACATGGGATCAGTAAGCTTCCTAGTGAGGGTGCATTCTACAGGATACTCTCATTTCTGATCCTGCAGAGTCTTTTACTCATCCATTCGTTCATTTCACAAGGTACACCACATGCCAAATATGCTGCTCCAAGCTCATTTATAATTGTAATCAGAAAGAAAAAATTATTTTTAAAAATTAGGTCTTGAAAGGCGGTTCACATTCATTTCTGGCTTATTTCTGGTCACATAGCAAGCATGTGAGAGAATGGACATAGGACAGGTAAGTTTCGACAGGGGAATCAAGAAATCCCTGTGCAGCACTATGGGTCAGTCCGTATTAGTCTGTTTGGACTGATATAACAAAAATATCATGACTTAAACAACAGAAATTTATTTACTCACAGTTCTGGAAACAGGCAAGTCCAAAATCAAGGTACTGAACCATTCAGTTTCTGGTGAGGGCGCATTTCCTGACTTGCAGTTGGCAGCCTTCTTGCTGTGTTCTCACATGGTGGGAAGAGGACGGTGTCTCTTCTTCTTCGTTTTTTTTTTAAAATTTATTTCTTTATTTATTGGCTGCATTGAATCGTCGTTGCTGCTTGCAATGGCTTCTCCTGTTGTGGAGCACAGGCTCTAGGTGCATGGGCTTCAGTAGTTGCAGCATGTGGGCTCAATAGTTGTGGCTTGCAGGCTCTAGAGCACAGGCTCAGTAGTTGTGGCACACGGGCTTACTTGCTTCATGGCATGTGGGATCTTCCGGGACCAGAGCTCGAACCCATGTCCCCTGCACTGGCAGGCGGATTCTTAACCACTGAGCTATAAGGGAAGTCCCTCTTATAAGGGAACCAGCTCTATTGGATTAAGACCCCACCCCACGACTTCATTTAACCTTTATTACCTCCTCACGGGCCCTATCTCCAAATACAGTCACATTGGGGCTGAGGGCCTCGACATATACATTTGTAGGGAACACAGATATTCAGTCCCTAACCTGGGCTTTGTAGGGTCTGGAGGTAGCACGTGTGGGCCCTGCTCAGTCTTTTGGCTCCAGCATGGTGAGAAGAGCATGGTTCTGGAGCCAGGCTGGCAGTTTGAATCCTGGCTCCTCTGTGTCTAGCTGTGTGACCTCTGGCAAGTTCCTTAGCCTCTCTGTGCTATAGTTTTCTTATCTGTAAAATGAAGCTGATTTCTATATCTAACTCATAAGGTCATTAAGAAGATTAAAGAAATGAATGCAAGGAAAGAGCTCAGGAGAGTAACTGGAGTGTAGGCACCTGATAAATTCTCTTTAAACCTTGGAAGATCCAGCAGGACACTCCCTACTCTGACAACTTATAGCAGTGTTTCCTAAAGTGTGGTCCAACAGTCTAGGTCTGGGCCTGGAAATATGCATTTTAGTGCACTCCCAAAGTGATGTGGATGTAGGCTTATGCTGCAGAATCACCAGCTTACCTGCTAAGAAAAGTTGGTTAAATCTGTCTGGTTCACCAGCACTTTCTTCATTTGGTTCTCAAATACGGAGTTTCTTTCTTCTGGGGTTGAAAGAAGTCAATGTCAAGAAGAGAGGGGCCCCTTGCTGCTCTGGACAGCAGACATCTAGTGCCTTCTAGGCTGTGTCCTTCAACAGCTGGCCATTTGAGGTCACGTGATCTGCACGAACTGGCAATAGCCAAGCTGATGTGCTTAGACATGGAGTGAGGATTGTTGGGATGAATTTTTCACTTGTCATCTGTTCAAGTCAGTGTTGTGGGGACACTGGCACCATCTGTCTCCCTTATTGGAGATGATACCATTGGGAGGGCAGGGAGGGCTGTGGCTGAAGCCCTGCTGCTAGACTCGGGGCGGGGGGGGGGGGGGGGGGTCCTGGATGTGCCCCGCCCCCATGATCATACTTGTTCTTGCTTAAAAAAAAAAGTAATGATTTTGTGTTATGATGATTTGGCCCTGCCAAAAGTCCAGAAATAGCAAAATTAAGATGACCAAATCAATAAACAGTATTTAGTAAGAGTTTATTGTGCATAGAAGAAGAGTTCACGAACGGGGAGCTTTCATATTTAAAACGGATATGAAGCTCAGGGTCGTGACATTACATGATGGCTTATAAAGTGAAAACGAGGAAGGTGTTTAATCTTTACAGTGATTGGTTATTACAATGGTGGTTTCCAGACTGCCATTAAAAGTGATTTTAATGCCATTGGTTAAAAGTGATTATCTTATTCCCTCACCATAGGAAAGATGTGGTTTAAGGGTATAAACTTGCAAGTAGTAGACAAGTGAGTCCTGGAGATCTAATGCACAGCATAGTGATTACAGACAATAATACTGTGATATAGACATCAAAATGGCTGAGACTAGAATTTAATTATTCCCATTACAAAAAAAGAAATGATAATAATGTGATGTGATAGGTTAGCTAAATCTAAAATGACAATCATACTATTATGATACATAAATGCATCAAATTAACATATCATATGCCTTATACTTATACAATGTTATATGTCAAATATATTTCAACAAAGAAATAAATGTAATGGACTCACAGACATGGAAAACACAGTTACCAAGGGGGAAAGGTGAGGGGAGAAAGAAATTAGGAATTTGGGAATAACAGATACATACCCCTGTATATAAAATAGATAATCAACAAGGACCTACTGTATAGCACAGGGAACTATATGCAATATCTTATAATAATCTATAATGGAAAATAATCTGAAAAAGAATATATATATACATATATATATACATATATATATTAACAACTGAATCACTTTGCTGTTCTGAAACTACCACAACATTGTAAATCAACTATACTTCAATTTTTTTAAGTAAATTAAAAAAAAAAGAAATTTAAAAAAGTGATTATTTTATACAGATTTTAGGAAGATGACCTAAGTTTCTTTTGATTATCAGAGGCATTTATAAGACACAACCCAAGTTAAGTTTCACTTCTGTTCATAAAATAATATAGATTTAGTTTGACTTAAATGATTTTTATCTGTCTGGTCTCCATTTTGTGTTTAACAGTCCCAAAAGGGAACATGCCTTTGGGTTCCTCCAGAAGCAAACCCAGGAGCAAGAATTTGAGTATAAGGAGTTTACCTGGGAGGTAGCTGCTGGTCTTACCAGGTTGGGGAGGGGGAACAGAGGGGAGTGAGATGGGGAAGAGAAGAAAGCCGACTGACGGATATTATCAAGAAAGTTTCTAATGTGGGTGGTTGTGCCTTTGGCTCTGAGAAAGTCTGGAAGCCCATATAAATAGATGCCCCAGAAAGATTCTACCAGAGGAACGAGGGAGATGGACATTTATTTCCCAGTTTTCTAACCATCATTGGTTGGAGATTGATCTAGGGGGCATTTACTTTCCAGCATTTCTGGTCGGCCTCCCATGAGGGCCAATCTTGCTCTCATGGGCTGAAAAAGTAGCAAGTATTCACAGCTGGGCGTGTAGAGGTGAGTTCTGACACCGATGGGCAGGTTACTGACAGTGTCTGCTACACTTCAAAGCACTGGCCAACTGACAGCCCCTGCTTTACAGGTGTGAAAATGATAACGTGGATCGAGCATTTCCTGCAAATATCCTTCTCCACCTCCTTGCTGCTCCATCTGTGGTCCATGGACCAGCAGAGTCGGCATCACCTGGAGGCTTACCAGAAATGCAGAATCTCAGGGCCCACCCAGACCTGCTGAGTCAGAACATGAATTTTAACCAGATCCCCAGCCTTTCAGATGTACACAGGCACCCTCCTCATTTCTGTGCTGGAAAACCATGGCCACGCCTAGCTGGCCTGTTGTGCAGTACTGAAGAATTGGGGAACTCCCATGGAAGGCCAGAAAGCCACACTCCTGGAAGGAACCAGAAGCAACAGAGCCAGGAGTGAAGTGGCAACTTGACCAGGATGTTGGAGATGAGAATATAAGTGGGCTGGTCTTGAAGCACATGTGAAGCATTGCTGGTGCCTCACAGAAATCACCTAGGGAGACCTCAGGGGAGGGGAAGGTCATGTAGCTCTTTGCTGGGGACCAAGGGCCATTGCAATTTAAGTGTTTATGCTAATTTTGCTCCATTTGTGGTTAAGCCAAGTGAAACCTGGGTCATTTCAAATATATCTGTGCATGTTTCTGTACTAGACTGTGAGCACCTAGAAAAACCTGGGTCTTGTATGACGTTAATCTCAGTATCTGGTACACAAAATTGGTGCTTAAATGATACTTGCTGAGTGGCCCAGTGAACTCCATTCATTAATTTATTCATTAATTTATTTAACAAATAATTAGTGGATATAACATATTCCAGGCACTGTGTTAGAGCTGGGTTAACATGGGTGAATAAGCCACATTGGTAGGTGCCCTTGTGAGGCCTGTAACCTAGTGAGGGATGGACAAGCACATAAAATTAATACATAATTGGAAATTATGAAAAGTGCTATCTATGGTATGTCATGATGGGGATAAATGAGGAGGGAGGATGCAGGATGCCCTCTGACAGGGTCCCAGGAAAACCCCCTCTGAGAATTGATGTTTAAGTCAAGAACTGAAGAATGAGAAGGCTCGGGCCATGGGAAGGTGGAAGAGACTTCTAAGCAGTCATCACAGCACGTGCAAAGGCCCTGAGGCAAGAATCAATGGAGTGGTACATGATTTATAAGAAATAGAACCCACACCCTAGATTGCTACTCACAGAATAGCCACCCTATTTAGGCAACAGAAACCCTGAAAGCTGAGTCAAATCAAGTCTGTCTGAGACAAACCAGGTTCTGCTGTGAGTTCTTGGGGTTCATTTAGTTTGTGCTCGTAATAAAGGGAGAGTCATCCATTTGGAAAATCCAGGCACTGTAGAGTTTGAGCTTCCATGAGATGTAGCATCTCGGGGCTCAACATAAAATCCCGTCTTATAAAGGCTTCTAATTTGTTACACTTTCCCCCGCTCTTGATCATGGAAGAGAAAGTATGAGTCACGCGATTTAGGATGTGTCAGTGTCACATTTCAGGGCCATGTTCCAAATAGAAAGGAATCTTTTTTTCTGAATATAATGAAAAAGTTCTAGCTCTGCTGTTACTACTTATGTGACCCTGAACTTGTTACCTCAACTTCCCACACCTTGTTTCTTCCTCTCTAAAACAGTCTTTGTGAGCCCTATGGTGTTTATGAGAATTGGTTCAGTTTCATGCAGTTAAGTAGCTTTTCTTGAGCACCTAATAGTCAGTCACTCCTTCGACAAATGTACTGATTCCCTCTCTGTGTGTTCCAAACACTGGGTTAAGCTCCAGAGATCTAACAGTAGAGTAAAACAGAAACATCCCAACTTCCAAGAGCTCATGGTCTACCAGGAAAGACAGGCTTAAAGTGTAGCAGATGTGAATTTAAAACCAAAATGTGAGTACTATATATAAAATAGATAAGCAACAGGGATTTACTATATAGCAAAAGAAACTATATTCAATATTTGTAACAACTTATAATGGAAAACAAGAAATATATATATATATATAAAAATGTGTGTGTGTATCACTTTGTTGTATACCTTAAACTAACACAATATTTCATTTTAAAAAACCAGGAAATTTTATAAATAAAAAATGTGAGAATGCAAGAAATAGCAAAGATATTTATTGTCTATAAGTCAAGTGAGGTCTCATTTCAAGCCCCAGTCATGTCTGGCTGGACGATAATTCAGTCTAGGGCATCACTAGCCTCAGTCTCTTAATACGGGCCTTTGCAGAGGACCTTGATTTCATCCTGTGAGACTCCTAGCAGAGAATTTAGTTATGCCTCGCCCAGGCTCCTGACCCCTGGAAATGATGAGATAATAAATCTGCGTTGCTTTAAGCCCCTAGATTTGTGGTAGTCTTGTGGCAGTAGAACATGAATACGGAGGTGTCCCCACCCTTCCCTTGGCCTCCCCTGGTTTCTGTGAGTGCCTTAGCATGCCAGCCTTTATGGTTCCTGCTTTGCTTTCCACGACACTTAAGAAACGGCATTTGTGCTGACCAGGAGCCCAGATGTTGGGGTCCAACTCCTCTTTCGCGCATCAGACCTTCAAGTTCTTGCACCGAGCATCTGTCCCCATCATGCAACCTCACTCTGGGAGAATCTCTTGTCTCACAGCTAGACCCCAAAGCCACATTCTTCTCTCACCACTCCCCTGCTGGGATGACATCAGAATGGTTTAGGATTTCACAAGATATAGAAATAAACCAGATTCTCATTTTGCTTTAAAATGACATGGAAGTAGGGCCCTATAGACTCCTTGAGATTAGTGTGGGGGTGGGGGAAGGGAGTTTCGAAAGCAAAGCATGGCTACTTCTCCTTTGTTCCCATCCTTCTACAGCAGTGACAATGAAACACCAATGTCTTCATATATTTTAATACCAAACAAGTGATGGCAATATACTGTTTCCAGTGCTGTAATAGGAGAAGCACATGGTGCAATAGGAGCCATTGGCATTTCCTAGTGAGCCTTAAGGGAGATTACTGGGCTGCACCCAGCAGGCTGCAAGCCCTGTACTCGCTCAGCTTCAGGACCAAAGACAGAGCTCAAAGTCAGAGACATCAATGGTTTAATGGATGGGGGATCTTACACGTTCGAAGCAAGGTCCTGGAGCAACACCCCACCGTGTGGGGCAGATGGCTGGAGGTTACCAGATATAGGGGGAATTGACGTCAGGTTGGCTCATCCATTACCAGGGAAACTAGCAGAGGGGCACACCTCTCACCACCCCTTTGATAAGCTATCCTAGTCGAGATGTTCTGGTCTAAAGATCAGAACAGTCACTAGCTGGGGCCTGGGACAGGTCATGTAGGAAGGTCAGTCATGTGAGTAGGTGTAGGTGAAGCAGGTGCTGGTTGAGCAGGGGATGTACAGAGAGCAAGAGAACAGCCATCTTGGGTGGACCGATCATACAAAAATTTACTGGTGGGGACTTCTCTGGTGGTGCAGTGGTGAAGAATCCACCTGCCAATGCAGGGGACATGGGTTTGAGCCCTGGTCCGGGAAGATCCCACATGCCGTGGAGCAACAAAGCCCACACACCACAACTACTGAGCCTGCACTCTAGAGCCCATGTGCCACAACTACTGAAGCCCATGTGCCTAGAGGTTGTGCTCTGCAACAAGAGAAGCCACCACAATGAGAAGCCTGTGCACCACAACGAAGAGTAGGCCCTGCTCACTGCAACTAGAGAAAGCCCGTACACAACAATGAAGACCCAACACAGCCAATAAATAAATACATAAACAATTTTTAAAAAATTTACTGGTGGAAGTGGAATTTAGACTGAGAGCCAAAGAATGAGAAAGAGTTAACTGGGTGAAAGGGTAGTGGGGTTGGAGGCGGGGTGGGAGGAGAGAATGTGTTATTGACACAAAGCCAAGGAAGACAGGCACATTTATAGAATGAAAGAACAGAGCATGTAGTGGAGAGAAGGGGATGGGCTGGGTAAATAAGGAGGGAGAAAAAGCCATGCAAACTCAGTTAACAAATTACATTATTTATGTATCAGTCAGCTTTTGCTGTCATGATTCTGCATAACAAAAACCTCCCAAACTCACTGGGCTGGAAAAATGAGCACTTCAGTTTTGAAAAACAAGCACCTCTCTTTGGAAAGGTGGTGGTGTTTCTAGGCTTGACTAGAATCAGCTAGGCTGGGCATTGGGTTGACGCTACCTGTTTCCTCACTCTCTTTGGACCAATGATTACATGAGCCATGTTTTTCTCATGGCAGATGGCAGATATGTAACCAGGCAAGAGGAAACAAGTAATGTTTCTTAGGGTCTCAGCCAGGAACTGGCACAATGACAGGCACAAGTTCCATTGGCCAAGGCAGGTCACCTGGCCAGTCCAACATCAATGGGGCGGGGAAGGTCACTTTGCCCACAGAGGGAAGGATGCACTGGAGAGGCCCATGGTAAAGGGCAGGGATGTACAACTTCTAATTCAGGGAAGGAGGAAAGAAGTGGGAACAGTAGCTCAACTTGTTATTCTAGGGGTGACAGAAACCCATGCCAGGGTATCCAGGGGAGCTGTGAATAAAATGATCAGATGAGCAAGGCATTATGTTAATATGAACAGCCACCACTTTCAAGAGTCCTGCAGAGTAGAGAACTCCCTCCATGATTCTTGGTCCCACTCGGTCACCTGAGCCCCGAAGCTGGCCTGCTTGTTCCCGGAGAGTCACACAGTCTTTAATGAACTGCTGCCCTTCCTTCAGCTGTGGGCTTTAACAGGGCTAACAATAAACAAGAGTCCTATTGGATTACTCGATCTGGATGTGCGATGCAGTCCTCTTCTGCCATTGCCTTCTGCCCCAAATCCCTATAAATGGCCAAAAAGGTATTACTAAAAGGGAACCTTCATAACATCATTGGAAAACAAAAAGAGACGGATAGTAGTGGACCAGAAACAGTAAGAAACCCCATGAGGAAGTAGATAGGATCTGATCAAAGGAAGGGAGGAAAATTAGTGGGAGGCCTGGGGACAGGACTCATTACAGAATCTGCAGGTCCCAGTGCAAAGTGCAAAGGCTGGGCCCAGGTTAAGAAAAACTGGTTCAGGATTTCAAGATGGTGACACCAGAGAATTAAAACACACCCAGAGCCCTTCTAAGTGCACAGCCCATCAAGAAGAAGAAAGATCGCTTTTCTTTCCTGGCAAGGACTTAGCCAATGAAAAGCCATGGGCACTGCACAGGTCACATGCCCATGAAGCCAGCCTGCTGGGAGCAGTGGATACCCAGGAGCAGGAGGGGGTTGGGACCAACAATTATGGAGATTGGTTTGGAATCAGATTCAGAATGAGGGCAGTTCATTAGTTCAGGCCTGTCTTCTCCTAGGTCTCAAACCCTCCGCTTGTTCTTGGCAGTGGGCAGAACTGGTTCTTCCAGGCTGGGTGCTGGCCAGGACTGCTGTGGGTGGCTTAGACCACAGAAATGTCTCATCTCCCAGCTCTGGGAGCCAGAAGTCAGAAATCATGGTGTCCACAGGGTCGGTTCCTTCTGGAGGCTATGAGGGAAGTCTGTCCCATGCCTCTTCTCTAGCTTCTGGAGGTTTGGTGGCAATCTTTGGTGTTCCTGGGCTTGTGTAGCAGCATCACCCCAATCTCTGCCTTCAGTGCCTTCAGCGTCACATGATGTACTGCCAGTGTGCATGTCTCCCTGTGTCCAAATTTCCACTTTTTATAAGACATCACTCATACTGGATTAGGGGCCCATCCTACTCCAGTATGATCTTATCTTAATTAATTATACCTCCAATGACCCTATTTCTAAATAAGGTCATATCCTGCTCAATATTTTGTAATAACTGGGACTTCCCTGATGGTGCAGTGGTTAAGAATCTGCCTGCCAATGCAGGGGACATGGGTTTGATCCCTGGTCCTGGAAGATCCCACATGCCACAGAGCAACTAAGCCCTCAGGCTACAACTACTGAGCCTGCATTCTAGAGCCCGTGCACCACAGCTACTGAGCCCATGTGCCACAACTACTGAAGCCCATGTGCCTAGAGCCAGTGCTCCACAACAAGAGAAGCCACCACACTGAGAAGCCCACACACCACAACAAAGAGTAGCCCCCGCTTACCACAACTAGAGAAAGCCTGCGTGCAGCAAAGAAGACCCAATGCAGCCAAAAAAATAAATATATATATATTTGGTAATAACCTATAAAAGAAAAGAATCTGAAAAAGAATATATATTCTTTGCTGTACACATGAAACTAACACAGCATTGTAA
This sequence comes from Hippopotamus amphibius kiboko, assembly GCF_030028045.1. NCBI lineage: Eukaryota > Metazoa > Chordata > Mammalia > Artiodactyla > Hippopotamidae > Hippopotamus > Hippopotamus amphibius. Next base: position 132,401,961 of record NC_080194.1, on the reverse strand, counting down.
ATCAACTATGTTTCAAGTAAAAAATCAATACAGTCACATTCTAAAGCACTGGGGGTTAAGAGTCCAACATATGAACTTGGCCAGCAACACGATTCAACCCGTAACAGGCGTATTGTGGGTGCTTGAGCAAGAGGGTCAGGTTCACACCCTGGCACAGACTCCTCCACTCCCAGGAGACCAGCAGGCAGGAAAGCCACCCACCACACACCTCACCTGGCTGCACGCTGCTCCCCGCCCTCCAGATCACAGCAGATGGCCGTAAACAGACAGCAGCAAAGCAGGACCATCAAACACTGGGAGCAAATCAAATGTCAGGGAATGAGATAGTTGCTCATGAAGAATATCATTTGATTAAACTGCATCGCTTATCCAAAACAGATGGACTTTTCATAGTCCCCTGACAGTCCTGAATTATTACCTTAATTACCCAACAGGTGCATCTCTTGCGCTACCTTACTTGCTGCCGTCAGGTCACAGAGTTAGGAAACACTGTGACTTGGCTTATTGCGTTATCCAAGATCAGAGGGTGTCAACCTTGGCTACACACAAGAGTCACCTGGGGGAGCTTTGAAAATACGGATGCCAGGATCCCACCATTTAACTGGTCTGGGGGTGCAACTGTGGCACCGAGACTTTTTTCTCTTTAAAACTCTCAGGTGATTACAGTGTGCAGTGAAGGTTGAGAACCACTGGCTTGGAACTCTCCCAGAACCCGGCCATCTGTGTAACTGTAATGATGCATATTGATTGCAGATGGCATGGCATGGGTTTGTTGGGGGTTGTTTTTTGTTTGTTGCTTCCAAATCAATACATCAATATGTCTATTCTTTAACTCTGCAGTGCCATGTGCTCTGTTTTCTTTTCTGTAGCCTAACTTCTTTCATTTGCTAAGGAGCCAAATCTTTGTTGTATGGAGTTTGACTTTTGCTTATTTGTAAAATAAGCTGGAAACTGAGGCTGCAGCAGCACAGTGAATTGTACTAAAATGAAATTGAACAAACAGGTTTGCATTTAGTGCAATGTATGATAAGGAACAGTAACGTGGGCCATAGCATCTTTTATTCCAAGGATGCAAGTTGGTCTTGCTTCCTCTATTTAGCAGAAAACATTGGTCTATGGCCTCAGTGAATCTCTTTCCCTCTCTCATGTTCTCTTCCTCTCTCTCTCTCTCACTGACTCTCTTTCCATCTTCTCTTTTCTTCTCATCGTCTTTCTCTTCTCTTATGTTCCTTCCCATGTTGTCTCTCTCTTCCCCTTTCTCTTCTCAAAACTCTTGCTTTCACAGATTTCACAGGTTGGGGTAGAGGGAGTGTAGATGCGGTAGCTAAAATGCTATGAGAATCATGACCTTCTATGAGCAAGCTCTATAATCTTCTGGGACATCTCCTATTGCTTCTTGTTAAAGACGTGAGGAGAAACCATACAGCCCAGAGAACTAAAGTAGGTCTCTGCCTCTGTTTTCCTCAACCCATGAAGTCTTTCTCTCCCAAAGTCTTCTCTCTCCGATCTGCTATGTCACCATGTTTGCTGGTCCCAGAAACTACCTGGGGAAGTTGGCTACACAAATGTGGGAAATAATAATAGTGATTGACTATAACATGCTTATTACATGCCAGGTACCCTTCTAAGCACATTTGACAGATAAGGAGACAGATGCCCAGAGACAGGAGGTGATTTCAACCCCAGGCTATCTGCTCCTGGGTCTTTTTATTACGAGCATCTCAGAAGGCGGCCGTGGGAGAGAAAGATCACAGAAAGAGAAAGACGGAGAGAGAGAAAGAAAAAAGCAGGAAGACAAAAGATAGAGACACAGAGGGATGAAGAGAGACAGCCACCAAGATGCAAAGAAGCAGAGACAGAATGGGACCCCAAAAACCACAACAGTAACAACCACAGAGCCAAGATAGAGACCTGCTTCCTATTGGCTCTAAATTGGATAAAACAGCTCCATGTGTGGGGCCAATTTAGATGAGACACACCGACTGTATGAAGTGTAACTTCGGTTTGGGTATGGTTTGAAGAAAATTCTGATGTCATGGTTCACTGGTTTTAGAAAATGCATGTTTGTTTCTGGTTCACCTGGTATCTTTTGAAAAGGGAGAGAGAAAAAAAACCTTTAGTTCTAGGTTCCATCCAGAAAAATAAATAAGTAAAACATAGTATTTAAGTTCTGTTTAATTCAGCCTTCAGGAAATCAAGGCAAAACATTCTGATTTTTTTTCAAGTCTCATCATTTGCACTTGCCAATTGAGGTCATCTGTTAAATCAAGTCCCTAACCCAGTACTATCCTTAGAAGTAAGTGGGGATGACAATAAGGCAGGATGGGGCTGCATATCCTGGATTTGAACTTCCAAGAGCACCCATCCTAGGGAAGTGGGTCAGCCCTTTGGTGGTGAAACTCATCAGCGATTATAATTGGTGGAGATATTGCTTTGCGATTATCAGGCCAATCCCAGCATCATCAGCTGATCAATTTTGTTTCTGGTTTTTTTTGGCTGCGTTTGGGTCTTCATTGCTGTGCTCAGGCTTCTCAGTACAGTGGCTTCCCTTGTTGCGGAGTGCAGGCTCTAGGCACGCGGGCTTCAGTAGTTGTGGCACACGGGCTTAGTGTCTCTGCAGCATGTGGGATCTTCCCGGACCAGGGATTAAACCTATGTCCCCTGCACTGGCAGGTGGATTCCTAACCACTGCACCACCTGGGACGTCCCTCAATTTTGTCTCTTTGATTCTTAATGTGGTGGGTGTTAGGATGCTAGAGACCTAAAACTTGTCTTTCGTGGTACTTTGGTGGAACTCTGGATCATTGGAAGGAGTCTTGAAATACTGCCATCTGCTCATTCCATGCTGTTGTCTTTCGAATGTAATATGGAGACCTAATTTAATTCAATAAAAGGTGTATGTTCTTCAGTAGGTGAATGGATAAGTAAACTGTGGTACATCTAGAGAATGGAATATTATTCAGTGTTTTAAAAAATGAGCTATAAAGCCATGAAAAGACATGGAGGAACCTTAAGTGGATATGACTCAGTGAAAGAAGCCAATGTGAAAAACCTACATACTATATGACAGTCTTTAAATTTTGATGTGAATCTAAAATTGCTTTAAAAAAATAAAATCTATTTAAAAATTTTCAAATTCTTTATTAAAGACTTGATAACCTCATTTCTTAGGATGGAAATTCCCTTCCCTCTTCATCTTTTCCATCTCCTCTGGCATTGGGGCCTATTTTTTTATTCATATGAGGTTTCACTTTAACCTAATTCATCCATAACAAAACACCTACTGTGTTCCAAGTTTCTCTATTTTACAAAGGATACTTAGTCTCAGAAAGGCTATCAATATTTCTGAAGGACAAAGAAGTAGCACATGATAGAGCCTGGACTTTCAAACGTAGGATTTTCCAAATTCCGAGCTCTCCCGTTGCCTCTCCATCCTGAAAGTCTGCTAGAGCTTTAGCAATCATTCCCATGCAGGTTTCTGTAGGTTCCTATTTAACTCTGAGATTGAAAACTTCTCAGTCTCCTGTTCCGTATTTCAATTCACAAAGACTATCCCAGAACCCATAAGCAGGAGCCACCAGGACAGGAATTGCTTTGCAGAGCATAGAGCTCCCTAGGGTAGAATGGGTTGCCTCAGGCAGCATTGACCTCCTCCTGCACCACAGATACTCAAGCATACAACCGAAAAACAGAAAGACCAAGAGTTCTTAAACTGGGATTCACAGATGGACGCTGGGACATCTAAAACTGTCAAATTTTGACTGTGGAGAGATGTATACCTTTTTTCTTGGAGGAGATTTTTACCAGGTTTTCAAATTTTAGTTTGCCCCAATGGTTCAGAACTGTTGAGACCAAAGGTGAAGGAGGGGGTGGAATGAAGTTATATCCCAAAGTTGACCATCTAAGAGTCTCCTACTGAGTCATTTTCATGAGTGAAAATGGGTCCTCAAGGATAATGCCAATCCAGGCATCAGCTGAAAGGTGTGGGTCTCCTCTTATACTCCACAATAGGACTCGGGGCTTTCCTAGGGTCAGGGTGAACATGAACTATAAATATGCATAAGGGATTTTCTTAAGGTAATGGAAATGTTCTAAATATGTATGTGTGTATTTGTTTCTACTTAAAAGTAAAAAACTATATTAAAAAGCACTGAAAACGATTGTGAAGACATAGAGGACAGACTTGTGGTTGCCAAGGAGGAGGGGGATTAGGGGAGAGATGGATTGGGAGTTTGGGGTTAGCAGATGCAAACTATTATATATAGAATGGATAAACAACAGGGTCCTGTTGTATAACACAGGGAACTATATTCAATATCCTATCACAAACTACAATGGAAAAGAATATTTTAAAAATGTATGTATATGTATAACTGAATCACTTTGCTATACACTGTAAATCAACTATACTTCAACAACAACAACAACAAAAACTAATGTGTATTAGTTTCCTAGAGCTTTCGTAACAAAGTACCACAAAGTGGGTGGCTTAAAACAGCAGAAAGTCATACGAAGCCAATCATACCTATAACAATACTATTTTCAAATAAGGTCACATTTTGAGGTACTGGGGGTCAGGACTTCAACATATCTTGTTTGGTGGACACAATTCTATACACAACAAAATGAATAACAGTGCTGCCTGCAAATGTGTGTAAATTTACAGAGATACATTTTATAATATGTAAGTTATACCTCATTAAAAAAAAAAAGTAATGAACAGAAACATCTGTTAAATAAGAGTTGGGAGACCAGAAGGGGGAGCTCTCATGCCCTGTGATAATAGCACAGCCCATCCAGGAGAAAGACTCCGCTTCTTTCCCTGGAATGGACGTAGCCAATGAAAAGCCACGATGTCTTTGTTTACTATTAACACCCCCCCCCCCCCCACACACACACACACTTCCTTTTCCCCTCTGTAAAAGCCTCTTGTCGTCTGGGGACTTTCAGTGACTCACTATGGTTGCAGACCCTGAATTACAATTCCCTGCTGATCCCGAATAAACCCGTCTTTCATGGAGAAATATCAGCAGTCTATTTGTTTCAGGTCAACATTTTCAATCAAGTAGTTCTTAAAGAGTGGCAAGGAGATTTCTCAAACAATTGCTGCGATCCTGAAGTTTATATAGACAGCCCTGAATCTTAACACATCATCTGAAAGTTGCAAAGCCATACTTAGTGAACCAGCTATTCCATTTCTCATATGCAGCTCAGAGACATACTCACATGAGTTTAGCCTAATTTGAATTTAGCCTAATTTTGTTTGTTTACTCACAAAATTAGGAACAATCTGAATCTCCATCAATAGGGAAATGGTAAGTAAATTTAGGTATAGCCAATCATCAAATACTATGCAACAATTACAAAGAATGAGATAATTTGATGTTTAGTGACATGGAAAGAAATCTGAGATATATTGTCATGGTGAGGGAAAAAAGTAAACAACAGACTGACACAGAGAGCAGGATACCATTTAAATAAAACACAAAAATCAACATTAAAGAAAATTATGCTCCATGTTTTCTGAGGATACATGCATAAAAAATTAATATTGAGCATTTACCAGATGCCAGGCACTGAACAACTATTATTGTAGCCTATTTAATGAAGAGGAGATTAAGACACAAAGAGGTTAAGTTACTCCTTCAAAGCTACTGAGCGATGGAATCAGAATTTGAATCCAGGCTTGTCTGAATTCACAGAGCTTTTTCTGCTCCTGCTGTTTTATGTATTCTAGAAGAATATACATAAAAGTAATTAGTGGTCACCTCTAGGAGTGAGGTAGAGGGGAATCCATGACTCCAGTCAGTAGTCAATGAGATTTTAATTTTTTAACAATTATAGGAAATAATATAGAGATCTGTGTGTCACTTACTTAGTTTCCCTTAATGATAGTATCTTGCAAAACTGTAATAAAATATCACAATTAGGATATTGACGATGGTATAATCCACTGATTCTGTTCGCATTTGCCTAGTTTTATTCATTCATGTGTATTTGGCTCTAAGTGTTTTTTAAGACTATTTTTGTGTGTCATCTTAGGTTCACAGCAAAACTGAGAGAAAGGTACAGATTTTCCCATATTGCCTCTGCCCCCACACATGCACAGTCTCCCCTGCTATCAACATCCTCCATCAGAGGGTTAAGTGTGTTACAACTGATGAATCTACATTGACACACTGTTATCATCCAAGGTCTATAGTTTACTTTAGGGTTCATCTTGGTGTTGTACATTCTATGGGTTTGGACAAATATGTAATGACTTGTATCCACTATTAGCATATCATACAGAATATTTCCACTTTCCTAAAAATTTGGTGCTCTGCATATACATCTCCCCTGCCCTCACCATATACCTGGTAATCACTGGTCTTTATATTGCTTTCGTAGCTTTGCCTTTTCCAGGATCCCATATGGTTTTCTCCTAGTACTTTTAGTTTTAGATATATTGTTTAAATCTTTAATCTCTTTTGAGTTGATTTTTACAGGTGGACTGAGATAAGGGTCCCATTTTATTCTTCTCCATATGGATATTCAGTTTTCCCAACACCATTTATTGAAGAAACTATACTTTCCCCATTGTGTGTTCTTAGAAACCTTGTCAAAGGTCAATTGACTGTAAACATGTGGATTATTTCTGGGCCCTATATCCTGTTTCATTGGTCTATTTGTCTGTTTTTAAGCCAATACCATATTGTTTGGGTTACTATAGCTTTGTTGTACATTTTGAAATAATGTCATGTGATATCTTCAGCTTTGTTCTTCTTTCTCAAGATTGTTTTGGATATTCAGGGTCTTTGGTGGTTCCATATGAATTTTAGAATTGTTTTTACTATCTGTGTAAAATGTCATTGGAATTTTGATAACATTTGCATTGAATCTGTAGATTGGGGGGAGGTAGTATAAACATTTAAAAATATTTTTCTAATCTACAAATATGGGATATCTTTCCCTTTATTTATGTCTTCTTCATTTTCTTTCATCAATGTTTTATAGTTTCCAGTATCAGGTCTTTCACCTCCTTGGTTAAATGCATTCCAATTCTTTTTGATGCCATTGTAAATGGGATTGTTTTCTTAATTTCTTTATTGTTTATTGTTAGCATATATAAACATAACTGTTTACTGTTAGTATATACAAATAATAACTGATTTTTTGTATGTTGAATTTGTATCCTGCAGATTTACTGAATTCTTTTATTAGTTTTTTGGTGGCATCTTTAGGATTTTCTGTATATAAAATCATGTCATCTGCAAACAGAGAATTTCACTTCTTCCTTTCCTAATTGGGTACCATTTATTTCTTTCTCTTGCCTAATTACTCTGGCTAGGACTTCCAATACTACGTTAAATGGAAATGTTGAGAGTGGTATCTTTGTCTTGTTTCTGATCTTAGAGGAAAAGGCTTCAGTTTTTCACCAGTAAAGTATGATGTTAGCTGTGGTCTTGTCATATATGACCTCTATTATGTTGACGTACATTCCTCCTATTCCTAATCTGTTGAGATTCTTTTTGTCATGAGCAGATATTGAATTTTGTCAAAGACTTGTTCAGCATCTATTGAGATGATCATATGATTTTTATTCTTCATTCTGTCAACGTGGTTTATCACATTTATTGATTTGCATATGTTGAACCATTTTATGTCCTGGGGATAAATACCACTTGACTGTAGTATATGATCCTTTTAATGTGCTGGTGAATCTTGTTTGCTAGTATTTTGTTGAGGATTTTTGCATCTATATTTATTGGGGATATTGGCCTGTAATTTTATTTTCTTGTAGATCCTTATCTAGCTTTGATATCAGGGACTGTCGGTCTCATAAAATGAGTTTAGGAGCATTCCCTTCTTCTTCAATTTTTTGTAAGTGTTTGAGAAGGACTGAAATTAACTCTTCTTTAAATGTTTGGTAGAATCTACCCATGAAGCCATCTGGTCCTGGGCTTTTCTTTGGGATGTTTTTGATTACTGATTTAATTTCCTTATTAGTAATTGATCTGTTCAGATTCCCTATTTCTTCATGATTAAGTCTTGGTAGTTTGCATGTTTCTAGGAATTTATCAATTTTTTATAGATTGTCCAATTTGTTGGTGTGTAATTATTCACAGTAGTCTCTTATGATCCTTTGTATTTCTGTGGTATCAGCTGTAATATGTCCTTTTTAATTTTTAATTTTATTTATTTAAATCTTCTCTTTTTGTCTTAGTCTTGCTAAAGTTTTGTCACCTTTGTTTATCTTTACAAAAACTCAACTCTTAGTATTATTGATTTTTTCTATTGTTTTTCTAGTTTTTATTTCATTTATTTCTTCTCTGGTATTTTTATTTTCTTCTTTAGGCTAACGTTATTTAATTTGTTCTCTTTTTCTCTACTCCTTTGAGGTGTATATTTAGGTTGTTTATTTGAGATATGTCTTTATTCTTAATGTAGGCATTTATTGCTATAAATTTCCCCCTTAGAACTACTTTGGCAGTCTCCCACAAGTCTTGGTATTTGTGTTTTCATTTTCACTTTTCTCAAGATATTTTTAAAATTTCCTTTTTATTTTTTCTTTGACCCACTGATTGTTCAGGAGTGTGCTGTTTAATCCCCCATTTGTGAATTTTCTAGTTTTCCTCCTGTTATTGATTTCTAGCATGAAACTGTTGTCATTGGAAAATATAATTGGTAAGATTTCAATCTTCTTAAATTTGCTAAGACTAATTTTGTGACCTAACCTATGATCTATCCTGGAAAATGTTCTATGTGTGCTTAAGAAGAATTTGTGTTCTGCTGCTATTGCATGGAATGTTATGTGTATTTCCATTGGTTTTGTTTACTCTAAAGTAAAATTCAAGTCCAATATTTTTTATTAATTATCTGTCTCAATGATCTATCCATCATTGAAAGTGGGGTATTGAAATCCACTGTTATTGTATTGTTATTACCACCTTCAGAAATTTGCCTAATATATTTAGTATTTGCTTAATATATTTAGATGTTTTGATGTTGGTTGCATATATACAGATAATTGTTATATCCTCTTGATGAATTATCCCTCTATCATTATATAATGACTTTCTGTGCCTCTTGTGACAGTTTTTGATAAAGTCTAGTTTGTCTGATAGAAGTATGACTGCCCCTGAACTATTTTGGTTACCACTTACATGGAATATATTTTTTTCTATTCCTTAACTTTTAGCTTACATGTGTCCTTAAATCTAAAGTGAATCTCTTTTTACACAAGACATAATTGGATCTTATTTTTTTAATCTATTCAGCCACTTTATGTCTTTTTATTGATGTATTTAATCCATTTACATTTAAGTTAATTATTGATAGATAAGGATTTACTACTTTTATCTTGTTTATTATCTTCTGATTGTTTTGTAGTTCATTTCCTAACTCTTCCAATAAAATCATATCTCAAATATAATTAAACATTCAATATTTACAATATAACTATGTGTTCATTGATAGGTTATGACGTAATTAGTACATATACGTTTACTGCTGAGTCAAGCAGTATACATTGATTGTCTTTTCTCAGTTATGTAACTTTATATTTTCCTGGAGTTGATAATTGCCTCAATGTTTCATTTATTTAGTTTTCTATTTCACACTCTCCACAGAACTCTAGAAATCCTCTTAACACTATTTTTCTCACAGTTAAATGAAGCAGTTATTCTATTCAAATGAAACAGTTTTCCTGGAGATGCTCTCTTCATATCTTGCAAGTTCCTCTTGAACAGTTTTCTTGTTCTAATCTGTTTTAGTTGCTCTCTGGGCCTACTTCCCACTGTCATCTAGATTCTTCCCTTCAAAACCTTCCTTAAAATTACCTTTGCTTCTGTTTTCTGCTGGGTTCCTTCCTTAGGAATCTTATTTTTCTGTCTTTTGGGTTACTTCTTCTTTTTGGAGGAACACATTGCCCAGTAGTTTTCTGAGAACTTACAAACTTGAACAAAAAAAGCTCTCCCTTATACATGATATCTAGTTTGAATGCTATAGAATTCTTACCTGGAAATCATTATTAGTCAGAATATTTAAATCATTGCCTTATTGTTTCCTAGTTTCCAATGTCATTGCTAAATAAACTAATACCATACTGATTTCCAATTATTTGTATATTATCTGCTTTTTTCTTCTCTTTTGAAGCATTTTATTTTTTTCTCCATTCCTCTTGTTTTAAAACTTAATGATGATATGTCTTAGTTTGTTTAATTACTTTTTTTTTTTTTAAATTCTGGTTATTGTGTTAGAAAGAGAGTGTTTTCCAAACCTGGAAATTTTTCTTATATTTTTCTTTGATAATTTTCCTTCCTCTGTAATTCCTGTTTTATTTTTTGAAAACTCTTTTTAGTGAAATATTGAACCTCCGGGATTGATGCTCAAATTAAAAATATGTATATATGTGTCTGTTTGTCTTTATCTTTTGGTCCTACTTCCTCTTGATTTTATCTTCCAACTCTTATGCTTGTTTTGTTCTTTAAAAAGATTGGTTATGATTTTTTTTTTTGGCCATATCACAAGGCATGTGGGATCTTAGTTCCCCAACCAGGGATCAAACCCACACCCCCTGCAGTGCAAGTGTGGAATCTTAACCACTGGACCACCAGGGAAGTCCCTGGTTATGATATTTTACTTTAAAAGATCTCTTTCATACAATCTGATAGTTTCTTTATTTGCAGTAACTTGTTTCATGGGTGTTTCATAAAATTATAATATAAAGTTAGCTATAATAATAGCTAATATTAATGAGCCAGGGAGTATTTTAAGAACTTTATGAAATTAGCTCCTTTAATCCCCAGAACCATGGACTGAGGTAAGGGAGTGGTTCTCCCAAACAAAAGAAAGGCATTGATAATAGAGGAAAAGGAAAAGAATGTGAAATGCCCAAAATGACAGACACTCATGACAGAATGATTCAAAGTATTGTATACCTACCAGGACCCAGGCACTGTGGTAGGCACAGGGGCTGGGAACATGGAGAGGGGAATAAGGCACCATCCCCGCTGTGTTCACATCCTTTAATATAGTTGAAAGCTAATGGCATTTGCCACTTGTCAGCCCCTGATAAATTCCTCCCCCAGTGCCTTGAAGCAGCCAGAAGCTCTGCAGGAAAGGCAGCCTGAAGCAGGAAGAGGGACGGGAGGGGACCTAGGAGTTGCTCCTTCTTTGTGAAAAACTCTGATGGGAAAATTGTCAGCTGTACTCCCACTCTCTCTGAAAGTCAGTGTGATGCTGCATCCATCTTAATCACCATCAGAGAGAGCAGGCATTTTAATAAGCAGCATTATTCATGAAAACTTTGTTCTCTTTTCCCACTTCCTTCCAAAATAAGATAGACATGAACTTCGAATGAACTCCCCATTTGTCTCCTTTTTCTTGCCTCTTCTTTATATTCAAACCTATTACCTTCTCCCCATGGTCCCTATGCTCTGGATATCTACTGGGAAATAAGTGAGGAGCAGCTGTCCACCTTGGGGGAGGAAGAGTGTGGCTGGAGGTGTTTGGGTCCCTAGAGGGTAGGGATCACTGGACCTGTCACTACAAATTGAGAGACAAAGGAGATGGGATCCCTGCTGTGGTGGAACTTAGAAATCATTCACTTAACCAATCGCTTATTTAACAAGTGTTAATTGGTCACTTAATGTGTATTAATGTGTATTCACTGAGAATACAGTGAATGAGATATGATTTCTATCCTCAGAGAAACTATCAATTCATTCAACAAATATTTCTGAGCTGCAGGACAGATCCCAGACAAGATCATTAGAACACATATGGTCCCTGTAATTCACTGCATTATAGGGACAGTTATTGATCACCTATGTGTTTTAGGTATTGTACTAGACACTGGGCTTATCGAGACATAGAAAGTCCAAGCCTTTGTTCTACTTAGGGTCTAGAAGAGAAGAAAGTTAAGAAAAAAGAAAAGAAAAGAAAGGAAAAGAAAAGAAACCTATAAAACACATTATCTATTATGGGAAATCACACGATAACAGCTCACAACTTCTCCCCTCTCGTGACAGTCTCCATATGGTTCAGAGGCACTAACCCCACCCTCTGCTCAGAGATGGGCACCATGAGTAGGAGCCAACCAAGAAGAGCACTGCATCTTCCTGGACATAAGTGATTGTTTCGGAGATGGGAGCAGGATTCAGGCAGGATGAATAATACAGCAGTTTGGTGGGGACTTTGCTGGGACCATTTGGTAGTTGGCACTGTGTTTATAAGGTTTCTCAGTGTGTACAGTTATCTTGCTACCACATGGAGAGAGCCTGCCTGAGAATAAAACCAATGCAGAGCAAAATAGAGCAATGGGATGGAAAGACACTACCCCCTTTGACACTGAGTGCCTGGAACCAGTCAGACCTGAAGTAGCCACATAAGCATAATCCCTAAACCGTTCCAGGACAGGCAGACCTCGTTTTATTGTGCTTCACTGTATTGTGCTTTGTAGATACTGTGTTTTTTTACAAATTGAAGATTTATGCAAACCCTACATGGAGCAAGTCTATAGGCATCACTTTTCTGACAACATTTGCTCGTTTTGTGTTTCTGTGTCACATTTTGGTAATTCTCACAATGTTTCAAAATTTTTCATTATTATTTTATTTGTTATGCTCTGTTATCAGTGATCTTGGATGTTACTATTTTGATTCACTGAAGACTCAGATGATAGCATTTTTTTTTAGCAATATGGTATTTTTAAATTAAGGTATGTACGTTGTCTTTTTAGACATAATGCTATCACATACGTAATAGACTACAGTATAGTGTAAACAAAACTCTTATGTGCACTGGGAAACCAAAAAATTTGTGTGACTCGCTTTGTTGTGACATTTGCTTGATTGCAGTGGTCCAGAACTAAGCCTGCAATATCTCTGAGGGATGCCTGGACATGGATCACTAAATCTCCCCTTTGACCTAAACCAGTTTGAGTTCTGTCCGTAAGTAATATAGGGTCTGAAGCATAATTCCCAACACTTCAGGCTTCGCAGAATTAAAGAGGGCCATATGTCAGGTGTCCCCAGTTTCTACCATGGGGATTTTTTTTTGATACAGAAAAAAAAATGAGGTCCTAAGGTCATAAGGCAACCACGTGGCAGAGTTAAGATTTGGATTTAGGTTAGTCTGATTCCAATTAAAAATCTCTTAATCATCATGATGGAGGCCCCATATAACTTGCATTCAGAAAAGGTACTCAACTGGCAGGCACCAGAGTTTTATGTAGAAATTGTGCATCAGTGTGTACGCGTGTGTGTGCGTGTTATTTAATAATCACAAAATTTCTATGAACTGGATACTTTCATGCTCACTTTACAAATGAGGAAACTGAGGCTCAGGGAGTTAACTTGAGCGAGATCACATACCATTAAGAGACTAATTTTGGATTAAAACCTAAATCACTCTCATTCCAAAGACCCATTCATGCTTTTTCTAGAAAATCAGTTTCCCAAATTTATGTAATGATGACTACAAGGATCTGTTTCTGTCTCCAGGAAGGCATTGCCATGGTGCGCAGCTGCAGCCGGTCTGGCCACTGTTCTGTAACTCTGCACCCTGCGCACATTCCAAACCCCAAGGGGCAAAAAAAAAAAGGGTACTGAGCTCTTTGGGTCAAAATGGCATTTTAAAAAATGCTCTTTCTACCTCTGCCTTCAACAGTCATGGAGATATCATTGTGTAGTTTACTTTTGATCTGAGTTTCTAAATAGCACACGTGCTAAAATCAAACAATACAAAAGTATTTACGATGAAACCTGGGTCTCTCTCCACCTACGATCCTAGCCCCAACTGTACAGAGGCAGCCACTGATTCATAGGGTTATTCTAAAAATGATGTGTACACATACAAAAGCCCATAACGCTTAAGTCTCATGCATCCAGAGCATGGCGCTTAACCAGGGATGCTTTTGCACCCCTCTCCCCAGGGGACATATGGCAATGTCTGGAGACATTTTCTATCATCATGGCTTGAGTGTGATAGGGATGGCCACTGGCATCTGGTTGGTAAATGCTGTAAAACATCTTACAATGCACAGGTTAGCCCCACCACGGCAAAGAATTATCTGGCCCAAATTGTCAATAGTGCTAAAGCTGAAAATCTCTCATGTAAAAGAATCATTTTCTAGGGATTTCTCTGGTGGTGCAGTGGTTAAGAATCTGCCTGCCAATGCAGGGGACACAGGTTTGATCCCTGGGCCGGGAAGATCCCATGTGCAACTAAGCCCGTGCAGCACAACTATTGAGCCTGCACTCTAGAACCTGCAAGCCACAACTACTGAAGCCTGCTCGCCTAGAGCCCATGCTGCATCAACAACAGAAGCCACCACAATGAGAAGCTTGCACCCCACAACAGAGTGGCCCCCTCTTACCGAAACTAGAGAAAGCCCGCGTGCAACAACAAAGACCCAATACAGCCGAAAAATAAATAAATTAATTAATTAATTTAAAAAAAAGAAAGGTGATGTTGTTGAGAGCATCATCATCAATATTAGAATCTGCCTACCAATGCAGGGGACAGGAGTTTGATCCCTGGGCCAGGAAGATCCCACATGCAGTGGAGCAACTAAGCCCATGCTCCACAACTACTGAAGCCTGCACGCCTAGAGCCCATGCTCTGCAACAAGAGAAGCCACCGCTCTGAGAAGCCTGTGCACCACAACAAAGAGTAGCCCCCACTCGCCACAACTAGAGAAAAGCCTGCATACAGCAATGAAGACCCAACACAGTCCAAAAAAAAAAAGAATCATTTTCTAATTTGCTTTTTTAAAAAAAAAAAAATTTATGGGAGCATAATTGCTTTACAATGTAGTGTCTGCTGTACAATAAAGTGAATCAGCTATATTTATACATATATCCCCATATCCCCTCCCTATGAGCCTCCCTCACACCCTCCCCATCCCACTCCTCTAGGTCATCACAAAGCATCAAGATGATCTCCCTGTGCTATGCAGCAGCTTCCCACTAGTTATCTGTTTTATAATTGGTAGTACATATATGTCAATGGTACTCTCTCATTATGTCCCAGCCTCCCCTCCCCGCCGTGTCCTCAAGTCCATTCTCTACTTCTGCGTCTGTATTCCTGCCCTGCCACTAAGTTCATCAGTACCATTTTTCTAGACGCCATATATATGCATTCTAACTTCCTTTCAGCACTTAGCAAGATGTGTTGACTCTCTTTCCATATCAACCTACGCTGATATTTTTCAGTGTTTTAAACAGCTTCATGGTATTCTATTATACAGATAGGTCATAATTCATTTAATTAGTTTGCTATTGATAAACATTTAGGTTATTTACAGTATAAGGCAGGTCCAGTACAACACCATACAGCAAGGGGAAAGCTGATCTAAACATGTCTTTGCACATAGATTCATGTATCTGTAAGATGTATTCACGAAGGGTCAATCACTGAGCCAAAAGGGAAAGCATTTTTTTTCTCTGCTTCAACAGGTATTCCCAAATTGCTCTTCAAGGAAGACGCACTGGACAACACACCCACATCAATGAATGACAATGCCTGTTTCCTCACACTCACCCATACTGGGTTTTACCAAACATCTTAACTTTTGTCAATTTGATAGATAAATAATTGGATCTCACTGCTATTTAAAATAGCATTTCATCACTCATGAGCATGACTGAACATCTTGGATGTGCCTAAATTCTGAAGTTCCTATAAATGATCCCTTGTTGCTACAGGACCAGAAAACATGCCCTTTCAGAAGGAGGTTTTACTTTAACATCTCTTTTCCCTGCTTCTAGAACCCCCAGAAAGTGTAAAGATGATGTCAACACACTCATGACTACATGCTTCTCAGAAGCTAACATGTTAGAACCAAATGGGGAATCCGAAGTCACTCACTAATGTATCTGAGACCATCCCAGTCCTTATCTTTATGACCCAGAGGTGTTTTTGCTAGAGATTCCAAGGGCGATTAAAGTTGCAGAAAATCAGAATCAAGACTGTGCCTGTGAATAAGCAGATTAATTCGTTTTAGTCTGATTAAAAACTAAATTTCTGTCTCCCGGAGTAGAGGTGAGAGAACATTTGTTCTTCTGTAAATGATGAGGTCTTTATATCAAGAAGGCAGATACCCAAAGGGAAAGTGAAACAGAAGAAGCTTTAATGCCTCCTCCATCCTTTCAGGAGGCAGGAGAGAGGGAAGAGTTACAGCATCTCACCACCCAGTGACAGTACTGTGCTCACCAGTGATGGAGACCAGGGTGAGCCTCCATGAGCCGGATTGTGCCTTGAGTGGGTAAGGGGTAAAGAGCTCCTCTACCTGTATTGGATGGCAGTAGCCATGAGTGGCATATATGTGATGTTGTTCAGGCTGCCCAGGGACAGAAAGCTATGGGCTGACATTTATATGGGGCCATCTGCGTACTGAAAGCAACCGGCTACTCAGGGAATATGCTGCCCAACTACTTGCAATCCACCAATTCTCCTGCATTGTGTTGCCAAATATCAATCATTCATTTATATTTCAAACATCACATTTATTCTTAATTTTAATGCCTCCTAAACTTGCAGGGAGAAGAAAGCAAAGAGGATTGTCCCAATATACAGTTCTGTTATAACTAGATTTCATATTAGTATGCCATCAGTCTAATTGAAATATTGCCCGTGATATGTTATATAACTGCTCAAAATATTCTCTGCCCCTCCCTAAGGGAGGATCTTACATTTTTCCCACTGATATCAGGCTTGGACATGTGACTTGTTTTGGCCGATGAAACGTGAACCAAAGTGACATGAGCCAATCATGAGCGGAGTCCGCATGTAGTAGTCCACTTCCTCTCTTTCTTCTCTGTAGCACTTTCAGAATGTCCCAGGTAAACTTATTCTATCAGCCTGGAGACTTGGGTTGGTTGCTGTAATTTTTGAAATCAGGAAATGCGAGTCCTTCAACTTTGTTCTTTTTTAAGATTGTTTTGGTTACTTAGGATCCCTTGTCTTTCCATGTGGCTTTTAGGATCAGCTTGTCAGCTGCTGCAAAAATGGGAGAAGAATCCTAATAGGCATTGTGTTGAATTTGTAAATAGATCAATTTGGGGAGTGTTGCCATCTTAGCCATATGAAGTCTTCTGATCCATGAATACATTCTATCTTTCCATTTTTTTTAGGTCTTCTTTAGTTGTCTGCAAGGATGTTTGACCGTTTTCAGTGCACAAGTCTTATAGTTCTTTTATTAAATTTCCTAAGCATTTTATATTTTTAATGCTGCTGTTAGTAAAATTTTCCTTTCCTTTTTGCATTGTTCATTGCTGATGTATAAATATACAACTGATTTTTGCATGTTGACATTGTATCCTATATCTTGCTGAAATAACTTGTTAGCTTTAGCAGTCTTTTTTAATTCCTTTGGATATTCTGTATACGAGATTTTGTCATCTGCAAAAAAGATGCCAAGATGCAAGTTTTATTTCTTTCTTTCCAATATGAATGCTTGTATTTCTTTTTCTTGTCTAATTGCCCTAGTTTGAAACTCTAGTACAATGTTTAATAAAAGTGGCAAAATTGGACATCCTTGTCTTGTTCCTGATCTTAAGGGGAAAACTTTCATTCCTTCACCGTGAAGTCTGATGTTAGCTATGAATTTTTCATAGATGTCCTTTATCAAGTTGAGGAAGTTCCTTTCTAGTCCTAGTTTATTGAGTATTTTTATCAGGAAAGAGGATTATATTTTCTTAAATGCCTTTTTTGCATTTATTAAAATTATCATGTAGTTTTGTCCTTAATTCTATTAGTGTGACATGTTACATGGACTGATTTTTTTTACACACTCAACCAGCATTATATTCCTGGAATAAATCCCACTCAACTATGGTAAGTAATCTTTTTTATATTTTACTGGATATACTTTTTTTTAACATCGTGCTGAAGATTTTTGTGATTATATATGCAAGGGATGTTGGCTTATAGTTTTCTTGTGATGCCTTTGTCTGGTTTCAGTATCAGAGTGCAATTAGCCTAATAAAATGAGTTGGAAAGTATTTCCTCCTTTTCTATTTTTTAGGAAGATATTTTTGAAAGATTGTTATATCTTCTTTAAACATTTGGTAGAATTTGCTAGTGAAGCCATCTGGGTCTGGGATTTGTTTTGTGTACGTTTTTTTCTTGTGTACGTTTGTGTACTTGATATTCAGAGCTTTTTGAGTCAGTGTTGGTAATCTTTGTTTTCCTAAGCAATTGTCCATTTTATCTAGATTTTCTATTTGTTGGCATACAGTTGTTCATACTACTCTCTTATAGTTCTTTTTATTTCTATAAGATTGATAGTAATGGCCCCACTTTCATTCGTGATTTTAGTATATAATTTGAGTCTTCTCTCTTTTCTCCTTGATCAGTCTAGATAAAGGTTTGTTGATTTTGTTTATATTTTCCAAGAACCAAAATTTGATTTTATTTATAATTTTCTCTGTTATTTTTCTTTTCCCTACCATTAATTTCTCTCCAATCTTTATTATTGTTTCCACCTAGTGAGAGAATCAGAAAGAGTCTCTGACCATATGTTGTTGTTGTCGCTGTTGCTGCTGCTGTTTGTTTAGTGACTTTCCTGTACTAATTATTTAAAATTTGTATTTCTTGTTATATGTGTGGACACTGAAGTTTCTGTTTGCTTAGTTTAATGGTCAGCTAATAATTGGACAGAAATTTCCTTAAATTCTTGGAACCAGTAAGTCACCCAGCCTTTGCCCAGGGTCTCTGTCTGTATGTGGGGGCACCACTTCAATACTCTGGAAGGCAGTTTTCAACTCTTCCTCAGCCTTCATCTCCTACTTGTGCAAAACCTCAAAGTCAGCAGTGAGAACTTAGTGTCCTCTCAATTCTTTCCTAAGCACATGCAGCCTTGTGCATGTGTGCTCTTCTAGATTCTCAGGAACACATCAGAATTTTCAAAACCCCCAATGGACATCTCATTTTCCACCTTTTCTTTTTAAGTTTTTTGGTCAGCTTTTTGTTTGCTCAAATGTTTATTGCTGTCTCAGGCAGCTGCTATGTTAAACAATTGCCACTGATTGGTTTTGACAAATGCCTAAAGGGAAAAGGGCCTTCACAAAGAGAAGGCTCTGAGTCAGGTCAGGTAAATACAAGCCTGTTAGTGGGTGTTTCCAGGCAACTGTCAGATAGGTCAATAATGACAGTTATCTGGGAATGGTGCTTCTGGAGAGCTCCAAACTTGTTCTTTCCCTTCAATGGCTACTAGGCTGCTGGTTTTCACTGTGTTTTCGGGTTTTTGGTTTTCAAGGCTATCATGGAGCTGAGGAGAGAGGTTTGAATAGAGTAAGTTAAATTGCCACAGAACTCTCTGTTCTTATTGATATTTATCTGTTTTCTTGATTAAATGTTTCTTAGACTGCTGCTAGCCTTTAGTTAATCTCCAGAGTTCTGAAAAGGTTGGTTTTGGACAATTTTTACTAGTGTTGTTTATATGGAAATACAGATTTTTGGAGTTTATTATAATGCCATTCTTGTTGATGTCCTTCTGATGGATGTTAAATCTGAGTCTAAATACTTTACTTTTATAATCATTACCAAAAAAAGTCTCTCCCATTAAACTGAAGGTTCCACAAGGGCAGTAATTCAGTTTTCTGTTTATATTTATTTATTTATTTATTTATTTTTGGCTGCATTGGGTCTTCATTGCTGGATGCACTTTCTCTAGTTGTGGTGAGCGGGGGCTACTCTTCATTGCAGTGCATGGGCTTCTCATTGGATGGCTTCTCTTGTTGCAAAACACAGGCTCTAGGCACTTGGGCTTCAGTAGTTGCAGCACACGGGCTCAGCATTTGTGGCATGCAGGCCCTAGAGTGCACCAGCTTCAGTAGTTGTGGCTCACAGGCTCTAGAGCGCAGGCTCAGTAGTTGTGGCACAGGGGCTTAGTTGCTCCACAGCATGTGGGATCTTCCCAGACCAGGGATTGAACCCGTGTCCCCTGCATTGGCAGGTGGATTCTTTTTTTTTCTTTTTAAAGGCAGGTGGATTCTTAACCACTGCACCACCAGGGAAGTCCTAATTCATTTTTTTCTTGTTGACCATATTCCTCTATGTAGTACACCACAATGTAGCAAGCACTCACTACATATTTGATTAGTCAAGAAATGAATGAATGAGTAAATGAATGAATGAGTGAGTGAATGAATGTTCCCCATAACAAACAAAGAGTTAAATACAATGAAAATTTTAAACTAATAAATTATCTATTTACAGTTCCACCAAGAGTGCACTAGCAATTCCGCTCCTGGGTATACACAGGAAGAAAATGAAAACACTAATTGTTGGAGGAATCGGTAGAGGTAGGCAGGACACTGAGGCTTATAATGCAGGAAGCAATGTTTATTGTACCGGTATAGGCCCAGTGGATTCACATCCAAAGACTGAGCCCTGAATCAAAGGAGAGCTTCTCCTTTTATAGACCAGTTCCCACACTTTTGGGAGCCTATAGCTATGTTTATCTATGCAGAAGCAATGTACAGAAGCCAGAGTGCATAGGTTAGTTTTTCCCTATCTTGTTGACCCAGATGTTTGCGCTGCCCCTGACAAGGTCTTGTGAAAGAGGCCATAAGTTATTTATTGCCTGGGGCTTGCATTTTCCCTGTTTTTGTTATTGACCTGCCTCATAATTTGAAAAGATACACACACCCCAATGTTCACATGAGCATTATTTACAATTGCCACAATATGGAAACAACCTAAGTATCTATCGGTAGATGAATGGATAAGGAAGATGTGGTACATATGTACAATGTAATATTACTCAGCCATAAAAAAGAAGAAAATTTTTCCATTTGCAACAACATGGATGGACCTGCAGGGTATTAGGATTAGTGAAGTATGTCAGACAGAGGTGGACAAATACTGTCTGTTTTCACTTACATGTGGAATACAAAAAATAAAGCAAACAAATATGACAAAACAGAAACAGACTCACAGATATAGAGAATAAACTAGTGGTTATGAGGAATGGAATATTGCCTGCCATATCAGTAAACAAAGGATGTCACAACTCATCCGCGATCACAGCCATCCCTAATGGCGGGCTGGTGAGCCCTGAGGGAACTCAAGAAGGAAACAAGGAATACCTACCAACTGACAGCCTTCACACGGCAGCCCCCTGAGGAAACTCAGGATGTGAAAACATAGGATGCTGCCCCCAGAGAGCTGAGATGCATATCAGAGGAACAATTTCAAGGAGCCCAGACTCTTGCGTTTTCCCATGGCCAATAAAGAGCATAGAAAGAGCACATAGAAAAGCGCTACATTCCTTAATCTAAGCTTCCTAGTTTTCTTTAATTAACAGTAATCTTTTGTTCCTACTACCTGTCCTTTGCTGCAGAACTACTATGCACCCTAGCCCCTGCTCCCCGCCCGCCACCACCTCCTTGGAGCAGTTTTCTCAGGTTTACTTGAGATGCTGCCTCCCAGGCTTGAAGTCCTAAAAATTTCCACTGAGCAAAACATAACTCTCAACTTTTAGGTTGTGTATTTATTTTTTAGTTGACAGTTACCAGAGGGGAGAGGGGTGGAAGGGGAGGCAAGATGGGGTAAGGGAATAGGAGGTACAAACTACTGTGTATAAAATAAATAAGCTACAAGGATGTAATGTACAGGACAGGGGATAGAGCCAATATTTTACAATAACTCCAAATGGAGTGTAATCTATAAAAATATTGAATCACTAAGTTGTACACCTAAAACTAATATAACATTCTAAATCGACTTTACTTCAATTTTAAAAATAAAACAATAGGGCTTCCTAGGTGGCGCAGTGGTTAAGAATCCGCCTGCCAATGCAGAGGTCACGGGTTTGATCCCAGCTCCAGGAAGATCCCACATGCCACGGAGCAACTAAGCCCGTGTGCCAAAAAAATAAAAAAAAAAAATAAAATAAAACAATAAATAGATAACTAAATCAATAAAAATAAAAAATAATAAATTATCTCACTCAGGATAGGTTGACTGTACTTCGTGATTCGTAACCTTGGATGCACGTTAGGATCACCTAGAAGGGGAATTTCCTGGTGGTCCAGCGGTTAGGACTCCTCGCTTTCACTGCCAAGAGGGCCCGGGTTCAATCCCTGGTCAGGGAACTAAGATCCCATAAGCCTCGCAGGGGGGCCAAGAAAAAGGACAAAGATTTACCTGGAAAGGTTGTGACTCATTGGGTGTGGGGTGGGGCCCACTTGAGTGATTCCACAGTTGAAGTCAAGGTTGAGAATCACTGCTCCCAGCTCTAACTTGATCAATGGTACATTTGTAGGGTCTCAAACTTCAACTGAAGAGCTTGCTTTAGGAATCCACGTTCCAGGACTTCCCTGGCGGTCCAGTGGTTAAGACTCCAGTGCTTCCAACGCGGGTGCACGGGTTCAATCCCTGGTCAGGGAAGTTCCGCATGCTGTGCAGCGCAGCCAGAAAAAAAAATAATCCAGATTCAAAGAATCCACCCCTAAGCCAATTGTCTCAGAATCTGTGGAAGTAAGGGGAGTCATCTGGATTTTAGCAATTTCCCAGTTGCCCAATCAAGTTGATAACCAATAATCTGGCTTCGTCCTTTCACTGTACACAGGAGGAAGCAGCCGCCCAAAGACTGCCAAAGCCACCCAATGACATTTCCAAGTCTGTCTCTCTCAGGTTTTAGTTCCCCTCACCAGACATGATGCTTAACCACTGGAGACACACAACAAATGTTTGCTGACTGAATAATAGTTGAATGGTTTTCATGTTATTAATTAAGAGAGGCAGTACATCATTGTGGTTAAATTAACAGGCTTTGGAGCTAGACTTCTTCGGTTCAAATCCCAACTCTGCCACATACTAGCTTTGTCACTCTAGGTGAGTGAACCTAACACTCTGCCCCTGTTTTCTCAACTGTGTCATGGGACTTATATTAGAACCTCCTTCATAGGGTCATAAGGAATAAATGCGGTTAATTTATACAGTGAGTTGACAGAATCAACAGAGAAAAATACAGGAACTTATATAAAAGAAGCTGTCATTGTTTATCTGATATCCAAGTTGAACTGGATTTCTTGTGGTTTTTTTGTTTTGGGGTTTTTTTTTAATTTTTTTTTTAATCTTTATTGGAGTATATTTGCTTTACAGTATTGTGTCAGTTTCTGCTGTACAACAAAGTCAATCAGCCATATGTATCCTCATATGCCCTCCCTCTTGAGCCTCCCTGCCAACCTCCCTATCCCACCCCTTTAGGTCTTCACAAAACATCAAGCTGATCTCCCTGTGCTCTGTAGTAGCTTCCCACTAGCCATCTATTTTACCTTTGGTAGTGTGTATATGTCGATGCTACTCTCACTACGCCCCAGCTTCCCCTCCCCCTGGTGTCCTCAAGTCCGTTCTCTTTAAGTCTGCATCTCTAATCCTACCCTGCCACTAGGTTCATCAGTACCATTTTTCTAGATTCCATATATCTTGTGTTTTAATTCACTAAATCAGGCAATTCTATCACTTAGAGTGCCCAGCAAGTGCTAATAGATGTTTTTTATTATTATTTTTTGATTTCTATTATTGAGCCCACTCTATTCCAAGCCTTTACCTCAGAGTAAAGAGCCCTTCAGAACCTTATTGATTTGGCTTCCAATAATGTTAACACATAACCATTCAAACAGAGTGTAGATTGGAGCTTTTCATTGCTAAGTAAACACTCCCTCAAAAACAAAATTTATGCTAAAAATAAGATAATAGTGGGAACACAAAATAGTTAACTGAACAAGATGTTTTTATGAACCCTCAGACGTATGAGAAGCTCTCATTTCCGTACAATTAGGATAATTATAAATTATTTTGTGCTTGAAAGAAGGTCCACTCAAAAACACCTTCTCGAGCCAGTTCAGGTTAACAATATCACCTCTGGAAAATAAACCCTTATTAATAGAATTTCCTTTCATTTTGTTTTCAAGATGGTGTCAGAAAATCAGCATTTGAATTCTGGATCTACTACTAATTCGCTGTGTGTCTTTGGGTCAATGTGTTTTTTGTGTTTCAGGACCTTTGTTTCCTCATTTTGAAAATGGAGCCATTATAACATATATTCTCAGAGATTCCTTTAAGGGCCATTGACTCCATTTCCCACCGAGGTCTACGTCTGAGCAGAAAAGGCAACCAGCAGAGCAGGCAAGGCGATGTGTATTTGCAAATACAAGTTACACTGGTTGTTTCCAGCCCAGAAGGAGTAAAAACAGACAGAACCTATGGTTATGGAGCCCTGGAGCACACATTATAGCCCAAGATTCTCAGCCTAGGCTGCACACTGAAATAAGCTGAGACACTTTAAGTAAAATGCCCACGGCAGGTCTCCACTCCCAGAGATGCTAATCCGATGGGTCAGGAGAGGGGCAGGCATGCTGAAGCTGCCTAGATATTGCTGATACAGAGGTGGGGCTGAGAACCACTGGCTTACCCGGCCCCTAGGAGCCCAGTTTTTATACTTCTCTCACGTCCTTTTCAAATTCACCCCAAATCCTCCAAGATGGGGCTCGCCAGTAATCACAGATCACATTGCTCCAGATAACTTGATTTTCATTTGCACATGGCTCTGCTAGTTATGATGCAATTAGCATGAAGAGAAAAGCTCCCTGCAGGATCGACCCTGAAGTGGCAGCAGCACAACTTGGTCTCGGCCGCACCCTCTGCTTCTCTTAGCTGAACACCCTGTTCATCTCATTTCAGCTCATCTCACTCTTGGGGTCCCCAGAAAGTAATCTAGTGCACCTCCCCACACTGTGACTTATAAATCTCACTGTCCAGGATACAGTCTCCTCAACCCACCTACTTAGCACATTTCCTTTCCTTGATGACTATGAACTATTTT
The DNA here is from genome assembly GCF_030028045.1 of Hippopotamus amphibius kiboko. NCBI lineage: Eukaryota > Metazoa > Chordata > Mammalia > Artiodactyla > Hippopotamidae > Hippopotamus > Hippopotamus amphibius. The sequence goes on along the minus strand of NC_080194.1, from coordinate 132,377,138 downwards.
GAACATGCAGAAGAGGATAGGTTCTTTTAATAAGCTAGCAAATAGGCTTTCCTCGTGGCACAGTGGTTAAGAATCCACCTGCCAGTGCAGGAAACAGGGGTTCGAGCCCTGGTCTGGGAAGATCCCACATGCCGCGGAGCACCTAAGTCCGTGTGCCACAACTACCGAGCCCGCATGCTACAACTACAGAAGCCCGCACGCCTAGAGCTTGTGCTCTGCAACAAGAGAAGCCACTGCAATGAGAAGCCCATGCACCACAATAAAGAGTAGCTTCTGCTCTCCACAACTAGAGAAAGCCTATGCACAGCAATGAAGACCCAATGCAGCCAAAAGTAAATAAATAAATAATAAAATAAGTCTTAAAAAAAAAAAAAAAAAGCTAGCAAACAGCCACTGCCATCTCCCAGAGTGAACAAATGTTAATGCTTTCCTCAGACATCCTTTGTGGTCTTTTCTAATCTTGTGCCCTTAATTTTCTCCTAGGTGTTACCATCACTCTCAAAGTAGTGAGCACCACTCTTATTCATGATGTTACAGCCTTTTCTATGTGCAAATGTTAATAAGCAACATAGGATCTCATTTTATATGTTTTAAAATCTATACATGAATGGAATCATACCGAATACATTATTCTTCAGCTTACTTTTTTTCATGTGGCATTTTGTTTGAGATTTATCTGAATTCATTATATTCATGTTAACAGCTCTGTAATGTTCCATTATGTAAATATCTAAGCCTTTATTTATTCTAGTGCATTTCCTTTCTACCAACACAACATTTAGAATCTTTCCAAACAAACATATTCACACATTAGTGATCTTACTGGCTAAAGAGTCTCTTCTCTACCAGGAAAAATGTTGGATTATATACCCAAATGCGTGCATATTCACTTCTACATTGTGCACTCAGCCCACTGTCAATCATATTTTAAATATCCACAAAGCTTAATTCCCTTCTTAATTTTAACTGAAAATAAACTTTATCAGAAGTTCTAATATTTTCTCTCCATATCCCAACGGGACTTTCTGCACACATCTTGCTTGGGAGGCCATTGCTCTAAGAAACACATTTTATAACTTAACTGAATGTTTTTCTATTCTCTAAGATAAGAGAATTCACTTTTGACCAATACAAGCCACCATTTTCCCACCAGCTGCATGTGTCTTTTAAAGGGGAGGGAGAGAGGGAATAAATCAGGAGTTTGGGATTAAAATATACACACTAGTATATGTAAAATAGATAACCAGCAAGGACCTACTACATAGCACAGGGAACTAGTTTCAATATCTTCTAATAACCTATAATGGAAGAGAATGTAAGAAAGAATATATATATATATATGTATACACACATATGTATATGTATAACTGAATGGCTTTGCTGTACACCTGAAACTAACGCAACATTGTAAATCAACTATAGGTCATTTTTTTTAAGTCTTCTCTCAGTGTTAAAACATGCCCACATTGCATTACACACATTCTCCCCCCTCGTCTGTACTGCCTCTCCCTCTCCCACCCATCTTCAAAACCTCCAAATCCAAACGGGTTCTGAACTCCCAGTGGTCTTTCGCCTGGTAGGTATGAAGTCATGGTCCTTCCAATTAGCCTGTGTCTGTATATAGAGCTGATACGGATTTCGTGTGAGTTTGGTCTGTTGCAATTCCTTGGATAGCAGTTAAAAGAAAGAGCCTATGTGTGTTACCAAAATTCCTCGAAGTTCCCCTCTTCCCACCTCCCTGTGTCAGAAAATACCTCTGGCTCCCCCGGGGCTAGGAAAGTGGTTGCAAAATCCCCCTCATGATTACACGTACTAGTGTCCACTGCTCAGATACGGCTGATGAGCAACGCCCTTGCAGGTGATTTCAGTCCCGTTTGAAGGACTTGTGATTAACTTGGTTGATTAATCACTTGAAGCACGGCAGGGAATTGCCAGTCTGTGGGTATTTTGGAGAAGGCTTTTCTGAATTATAGATGATTACAGCCATTGACAATATGGATTTGCATTGTAACTAGGAGGCTAATGGCCTGGAAGACTGTGGGATGCCCGAGGATAAGTAAGGGCTCCTTAGCAGATCTGTCTTCTCAGCCCAGATTTTAGATTTTAGGGAAGGAGACCAAGACCAGCTCAGTTGTGTGTGTGTGTGTGTGTGTGTGTGTGTGTGTGTGTGTGTATGCCTGCCTGTCTGTCTGTCTGTCTGTGTGTCTGTGTATGTGCCACCTATTTTGGGAGGGATCTTCATTTCCTAGCCTGTTCTGCTAGCTGTTCATCTTGTTGTAGGATTGGGAGCAGCATTTGTGTTCCAAATGATGCAAAATTCTTATAGAAGCTGAATAATGGATCAAGAGACTGAAGGTTCAATGCTTGGTTTCCCACACCAAGAATGATGCGAATTTGAGCACATGGCTTGACTTCTCTGCATCTTGGCCTCCTGTCCTGAAAAACGGGAACAATGATAATATTTTCCTCTTACCGTTGTGAGGATTAAGTAGGAGAATGTCTGTAAAGTGCCTGGCACAGCATAGGAGCTTAATAAGTGGTACCCATGGGTGACATCTTCCCTTTCTCTGTTTTATGTATCCAGTTTGCCTGAATTCAGATCCCAGCATGATTGGGTACCACAGAGTATACTCTGCATGGTGCCTGGCATTCAATAAGCACTCCACACACAGTAGTTGCAAAAAGTTTGATCTGTGAATGGTTGTCGGCACTTATTGTTGGACATTCATTTAGAAATTCACCCTGGTAGTCAGTTTTATTCTTTGAGTTTAAATTTTGTTGACTGGAACTCCTTATTGTACTGGTATGACGGATGAATTTTGAGGTTTTTAAGATCTTTGAGAGAGGAGAGAATCGTTGACACACTTTAACTCAGATTTTTACAACCTAGACCTTTGATACCCATAGTACAGTCGGAGGACCAGCAACACTGGCATCACCTGGGAGCTTGTTACAAACACAGAATCTCAGCAACCCCAGACCTCCTGAATCAGAATCTGTAGTTTAACAAGATGCTCAGGTGATTTGTATGCATGGTGAAGTTTGAAATGTCTTTACCTAAATATTTATACTACATGTGAAAGCACACTTCCCCTCTCCTTAGATGGTTGTCACCTCTATTTGCACAGGCTGACTCTGTCTAGAGACAGCACTAAAGGAAAGTGAGTGGACAAGACTGAACTTTAAAATAAAGCACCACTTGTTGAGTTATTGGCAAGATCTTTCAAATAATGTGAGCCATGTAAACAACATACTGGCTATTTTGTCACTAGGTGAACTGACAACGGGGTTTGTTTTTTTTTTGATAGACCATTAATTAATAATTAATTTGGCTGCATGGCACATGGAATCTTAGTTCCCTGACCAGGGATTGTGAATCCATGCCCTCTGCAGTGGGAGCCCGGAGTCTTAACCACTGGAGCACCAGGGAAGGCCCTGATGGCAGTGTCGTATTCACTTGTTTCACATGGCCCTTGAATGATCCATATTTTTCTGGACCCACCATGAGACAAAATTACCAACATTACATCATGTGATGATAACACTGAAATAGAGGCTCTATGCATCTCAATTCAAGGCAATCTAGAAGACTTCCGTGGAGCTTTAATTTTTTATGATAAAACTTTCCTTGGGGAAAATTTCTTGAGTTATGGAGTCATTCCACTGTTGTCCTCAATTTTTTCAGCGGTTCAAATCCATAGGTTGTCCATGGCGTGCCACAGACAGATACAGACCTGGGAGTCTTTCCCGACTCATCCTCTCCATCGTCACCATCAGCATCCTTTATGCAACATAATTATGACGTCCCAGGGTCCTTGTATGTTACCATCCATGCTGCCCTCTTCATTGTTCCATACCCCAAATGGCCCATTTCCTCATTCTTCCTGCTCACACAAGGGTTGAACCCCTAACCCTGACACTGCCAGCAACATGCTCAAATGAGCAGGATTCGCCAACCAAAGAAATTAACCAGATACAGGAGCTTTTGTTATAACTGTCACTTGCATTATTCAAACAGTGATTAATGTCCATGGAAAGAACCCATTCAGAGGGTGCAGTTCTTTAGACATTGGGAATCAAGTCTCTTTCAGAGGTTGATCAGAGAATAAGTGAAATATGAAACAATCTTTCAGGAGCCTCTTATCACTAAATTGTCTATTTAGTAAAGATATTCCCTGATCTTCATTGTAATTGGGTATTGTCTGTTTAATATTGTCTATATGGTATATTGTCTGTTGAATAAAAATACTGAATGGTATTAATTATATTTGGGTGAAAAGAATCATCTTGCATATTCATTGAAAGACATAAACCACCCAAATCCTGCAAGTTGAGTGAATGCTGAATGGGGAAATAGCTCTTGTTGCTTGTTCTAAATTTGCTTCTCTTTATTTTCTCAGGGTGTCTCTTGTCTTTTTGTGATTCTATGTCTTTGGCAAAGAGACAATTGCTTTCCCCTGTTCCTTGGAGCATATGCACACCAGAGACTAGCCTTATTCCTCCCTCCCTAGATTCTGGTCTGTTTCATATTTTTAGTAAGGACCTAGTGGACACGGGTCTTTCTAAGGAATTCCAAGCTAGTGCTAAAGGGCAGGGGTAAATCTGTCAGAGGGGAGCTAAGCCACTGGCAGTAAGGATAAGGAACCCGTCTAGAGGTGTTAGAGGTTCTCCAAGTGGGCAGATCTTTAAAGAGATGTGTCTTTTTTGTTTTCTTTTGTTTTTTATTATAGATTTTTAGCCCCACATCTTAGATCAGGGATCTTCACACTTAAGCATGCATCAGAAATCACATGTGATGTTTGTTAAAATACAGGTTGTTGGGCCCCACCCCCTGAGTGTCTAATCCAGAAGGGAAGGGGGAGGGAGCTGAGAAAGTGCATTTCTAACCAGTTCCCAGGAGATGCTGACTGCCCTAGAAGTTGTACATCAGAAGATTCTGAGACTTGAGAATGCATGTGTCTATCACATGTGCGATAGAACAGTGCGCCCCAAAGTTTAAGACCATCAATGCAGTTCATGCTTATTCTGAAGCCACCACTGTGCTAGAGTCAGCACAGAGCCTGCAGAAAAGGTTGGGTCCTGCTGGCCTTTGGCTCTATATCCTGTATTACGCCCCCCCCCCAGTCCTGTTTTATGTCCCAGCTCTTATAGCCCTCCAAATTCAAAGGTGCTCTGCACCTTCGCATCTTTGCAGATGCTTTCTCTTCTGCTTAGAATACTCTCCTCCACTTCTCTGTTTCATCCTTCAAAGCTCAGTTCAGATGCCACATTCTTCAGTACCACCCTCCCCTAAGGAGACAGTTCTTCAAGGAAAATCTTTCCCTCAATGAAACTACCATCTGGAGGGAGAGTCAGGAAAGGAAAAAGTCCAAACTGTGACACTGCCTCTGTATTTTGCTTTACACATATTTCAGTGCTGGGCTTCTTATCCAACATTGAAACAGGTGTTTTCTATGACTGCTTCTCCCCTTAGACTATGGCCTCTTGGAGGGCCAAATCCACAGCTTTTCATCTCTCTGTACTTAGTTCCTACAGAGAGTTGGTCACGTGGTTGAGTATTTTCTGAATGTTTTCTGAGTTCAACACAACACAGCTCTTCTTCCCAAAGGGATAACAATCTCATACTAACACTAGTGCAGCAGATGTGGAAACCTTAATTATACTATTAGTTGGCCTCAGAATTCTCCTTCTATGTGCTTGACTGTTTTGGTTGAGAAAAATCCCTTGAGAAGCCACTTGAGGCTTGAATAAAAGCTCAGCGTGCCTGGACTTAGGGGGAAAACATCAAGGCAATGAAAGAAAAGGCTATGTGGCTCTGTGTGAGAAGGTGGGGGTGGATTTGCTCCTGGGGTAGGGAGAGAAGGAATGTGGAAGAAAGAGAAACAGAATAGGGTGATGGGTGAAAGAGGCTGAGAAAGAGAGGCACCTGTCACCAGTGAGATGGGCTGAGGCTAAGGCACAAGACAGCATGAAGCAGCTGATGAAAATTCTCTAGTTCCAGGGGACCAAAGCATTTCAGCAACAGCTGAAGTTTTTTGTATTCCTTTGAGAAATTTTTCTATGTGTTCCCTGTGCAACCTGTAATTTTCAATAAAATCCACCAACTCACAAATGCCTTCTACAAGTGCTTTTTGTTAATGCTTGTCTTTAGCAGATAAAGGAAGAGTCTGAGTTTTGTGTCTGGGTCAGCACACTGAGGACTGGAGCCAGGAGTCCTGGGATGATGGCAAAATGAGCTCAGAGATGAAGTGACAGAAGTGAACGAGGATGCCAGTCAAGATATACCCACCGAGGATGACTGGGTGCTGGTCACGCTGGTGGACCTGGGGAGACTGCAGTGAACAAAGTGGAAAAATCCTTGGTCCCATGGAGTTTACCCAGTCATGGAGGAAACATTTAATGTAACCGGGGTGCTGAGTGCTAAAGCAGGAAAATTAAGTGGGGCAAGATGATGGTGTGCTGATGGGACAGGGTGACTGAGAAAGCCTCTTTGAGGAGGAGGTGATAGAGGCCTGAATGGAATAAGAGCTATAGGCTATCTGGGGTAAGAGACCTTTGGGCAGAGGCAACAAGTGAACAAGTCCTGAGATGGAGAACGATTGATCAAGAGCAGCAAGGATGCCAGCACACCTGGAGCAGAGTGAGTGCGGGGAGGGAAGGAGCGGAGGTCACCAGGCAGCAGGGAGAAGATCACTTGGGGTGTTGAATGGCAAGGAATCTGCATTTTACCCTGAGTAGAGTGGGGTGTGGGATGGGGAACCATTGAAGGGTTTAGAGCAGAGAAGTGACATGATCTGATTTGAGTTTTGAAGGCTTTGGCCGCTGTGTGGAGAATAGATTATAAGTGGCGAGGGTAGAAAGAAGGAGACCATATGACCTAAAGAAATTAATGGAAATTTTCTTTTTCTTTTTCTTTTTCTTTTTTGGCTGCATTGGGACTTTGTTGTTGTGCGCAGGCTTTCTCTAGTTGTGGTGCACAGGGGCTACTCTTCACTGCAGTGCATGGGCTTCTCATTGCAGTGGCTTCTCTTGTTGCGGAGCACAGGCTCTAGGTCCTCAGGCTTCAGTAGCTGCAGCACATGGGCTCAGTAGTTGTGGCACACCGGCTTGGTTGCTCCGTGGCATGTGGGATCTTCCCAGATCCGGGACGAACCCACGTCCTTGCCTTGGCAGGTGGATTCTTAACCCCTGCGCTACCAGGGAAGTCCTAATGGAAATCTGGAGGAAGACTTTGAACTTCCCTTGGCCACAGAATTATGGTTTATATGCATCTCTTGTAGATTGCATATGGTTAGGAGACCCTCTTAACATCTGGATTTAGTGCTACTGCTACTTCTACTATTACTTACTACAAATTACTAATAGTAAATAATAATTACTAACAAATAGTGATAGTAGTAACATTACTACTACTGTTACTACTATCATTGCTGCTGTTTAGTACTTTATTACTGGGAAATTACTTTATTATTATTATGCTGCTTTATTACTACAGAGTAATAAACGTTACGTGGCAGAAACACTGAAGAGTGATTTGCCTACAAAAAATGATCTCATCCAGTTCTCTCAACAAAACTATGGGAGAGGAACTATTTTTAATTCACATTTTACAGATAGAAAACTAACACTGGGACATGTTCAGTGAGTTACCCAAGGTCACATAACTATTAAGCGATGGCATTGGGGCTTGACCTTAGGCCTTTCTGGCTCTAAAGCCTGAAATTCTTTACCTCGCTTCCATAATGACAAACAGTGAACATTTCCATGTTAATGCAAACCATACCTACAGGGGGACTAGTCAGTTAAATAGAGGCCCATTCATTCCATAGATCATCTGTTCCACAGATCACACAGGTGAAACAGAGGAGGCACCAGCTCAGGTGAAGGTAGAAGGGCAGAAGCGCTGTGAGAAGAAGAGAGTGGAGGTGGTGAGTTGGGAAGTAGGGGTGTGATACTCAGGAGACATACAGGTAGGAAAGTAGGTGGTTAAGATCATGAGCTCTGCAACTAGGAACTGAATTAACACTCCAGGCCCCACTCACTCACTCAAACAACCTTGGGCAAGTTCCCGGACCTCCCTGTGCCTGGGTTTCGTCATGGGTAAATGAGGAAAAACTAGTACCATCCTTATAGGGATGGCAATGAAATAAAGCACGTAAAGCTCATAAGATGCTTAGCATATAGCAAATACTCAAAACAAAAGTTAGTCATTATTAATTTAGAGAGAAGTGGACAAAACAGAGTAACATTCAGCATTTGGTGATTGATTCAAGGATGAGAAGAGGAAGACTCCCCCTTGCCCCACCCCCATCCCCCCAGTTTTCTGCCTCTGCTGAGGGCATCCTGGCGCCATGAACCGAAACACATGGCCCTGGTGGAGAATCAGACTTTTTCAGGACAACATATCTTACAGTTGTATTTCCCTAAGAAACAAAAGAAAGAGAAAGGTGGGCAAAGAGATACAGAAGAAAAGATGATGATAGATTTTCTCAGTCTTTCAGGGAGAAACTGAATCGTCTATGAGTGTGGGAAAATGAAGGATGAAGTGGGAGTGTTAGAAAAGGGGCAGAATATGTAACATAGCTGTAGTGTTATTTTGAATCCCTCCAAACAGAACCTGAGATGAGGACCTGGGTGCAGGTTGTGTACTGGAGAGGTTATCTCCAAAGGTAGGGACAGGGAGTAGAGTACGCAAGATAAGAAAGGAAGGAAAGCTGATAACGGGGCTTTATCGAGCTGATGATAGCTATGGACAGCCAGAGAGCTTCCTGCTGGAGACCCTCAGAGAAGCTGTGTAGAAGCCACCTCAGAATGCACTCCCATGGCTGGGAGTTCGGGGCATTTATCCCGACTCCCATCTCCCATTGGCTGAGGGTCGCCTCTGGCATTAACTCCCCTGTGTTTCCACATGTGGTCTGAGTGAGTTGCCACCACTTTGAGAAAAGCCCTGAGTTCAGATTTTGGCTTTAAAAAGTCACCCTAATTTTCTTGGATCTGTTACCATCTTCTCTAATCTCAGGACCTTCCACTGGATGGTTGAAGCATTTAGAATTGTGCTGAAGTTGTGAGTTCTGAAAACAATAAAATTTTCTTATGATCTGCATGTCCTGCAAGATGGAATGAAAAGGAAAGTGGAGAGGAGGGGAGAGAGAATTTTTTTTTCAGTTGTGTTGGGTCTTCTTTGCTGTACAAGGGCTTCCTCTAGTTGTGGTGAGCAGGGGCTACTTTTTTGCTGGTGCAGGCTTCTCATTGTGGTGGCTTCTCTTGCTGCGGAGCACAGGCTTCCATAGCTGCAGCACACGGGCTTAGTTGCTCTGTGGCACGTGGGATCTTCCAGGACCGGGGATCAAACCCATGTCCCCTGCATTGGCAAGAGGATTCTTAACCACTGCACCACCAGGGAAGTCCCAAAATTTATTGAGCATTTACTCATGCCCGATACATCCTCATAGATTATTTCATCTAATTTCCACAAGTTGGTAACAGATCCAAGAAAATTAGGGTGACTTTTTAAGGTTCAAAAAGTCATGCCCAAAGCCAAAATTTGAACTCAAGTGGCTGACTTCCAACCCAGACAGCAAATACAGCACCTCATGCTGTGACTTCCTCTCCTGCCCCTGGGTAGACATTACTAATCAATCAGCCCTTTCAACATCATTCTTACCTCAGTGTCTTACTATCAACTGAGTAAAAGCCAATTGCTACCCTTCCCACTGTTAACCTGAAACAATAAAACAGCTAGTTATTTTACCAGCAAAATGGGTTTCAGAGAATCTGCAATTCAGGATATGCAACAATGGGCTTAGCCTGGTAAGACAAAAGAGAGGAAACCCTTTTAAAGAGGAGAAGGGGAAGTGGGAGGGGCTGTTATTAACGAAAGTCTATTGGAGAAAACTGGGAGTTTGAAGCATAGTGGCTTTTCATTGGCCGAGTAGGACAGTCTCTCACTGGCTAAGCTCTTGCTAGGTCAGGAGAAGAATTATTTATTTCTTCTTGGGCTGGCGGTAGTAAAGTACTGTCACTTTCTGCCAAAGATGCAAAGTAGCCTCTTCCCGTTAGGACCCGTATTGACGTCTTGTACGTGTGTGAGAGCGCCCCTTTCTGGCCTCCAGGCTCCTGACATTTTAGGGAGGTTTCCCTTTTATTAATTTTCACATCACTTACCAAAAATTTGCTGGCAGGAGAAAGAGTCTCCTTCCTCAAGGGAGGCCAAGCCCATCACAGAGGCATGCTGTTACTGTCCAGACCAATCTGAAAAGTCATCTCGAGACAACACGGCGTGCCCTAGATTCCCGCCAGGATAGCCCTTTTATAGTAACAAAGAATGCTGGCATATAAGCCTTCTCCCATCCCCAACAGCAACCACCCTTAACATATTAATGCATTTTTTTTCAGTCTATGCTCACTGCAGAAATTTTGCTGTGGACCTGAACTTAATTATGATCAAACCGCAGCTGCATTTCAAATCCTGCCGTTTTCATGTATCATCATAACAAAAGCATTAAACAAACTCCCCTATCATAATACTCTCCATTTGCTCATTTTTATTTCTGCCCCAGATATGGGAAAACAAAGAAATGAGACCAGGCACTCCCTTCTCCCTCTCTTCTGCACCCTGTGGGTAGAAAACTTTTTAAAAGGGGACCTAAGAAATGAGCACCACATACAGCAGAAGCTAATACAACATTGTAAAGCAATTATACTCTCATAAAGATATGGGGAAAGAAAAAAAAAGAACCCTTCCCTCTCCACAGGTGACAGAACAAGCTTTAGATTAAAGAAACAAAAGAGATGTCAACTAAAAGCAATACATGACCCTTGACTAAATCTTGGATAAAGAAACAAAACAAAACAGCAACAGAGGGCAATTGGGGAAATTTGAAATGGAATATTATATTTATGTTAAATTAAATGTCTTGAGTATGCTGAAGTTTTAGAGGTGAAGTGTCATGGTGTCTGCAGCTTACTAGCAAATGTTTCAGCAAAAAAAATTTTGAAAGACTGAGAAAGCAAATATAGCAAAAATGTTAAAAATTTGGTGAATCCAAGAGAAGGGTATACTGGGTGTTCATTGTACTACTCTTTCAGTTTTTCTGCATATTTGAAATTATATAAAGTAAAACCAGAAAGTTCAGGAAAAAAAGTGGCCATCACTACTCAGCTTGGGCAAAGCAAAGGCTTTGTGTGTATGTTGGGGTGGGAGGAGGTTGTGCTAGAACTTGGAGAAGTTTTCCTTCAGCTGTCACTTCCCTGCTCCATGACCACAATTGATATTCATCTCTCCAGGCTCCTTTGATGTCTGCACAACCATTTTATTTGGGCAGGAGCCAGAAGGACTGTGGCCAACTCCCCACCTGTTGTCATTCTCCCCCCTTCTTGCTGGAAGAATTTAGAAAAACTCTTCATAGGGTAGCAGTGTGTCTGCTATGGTACTGCGGTTCCCCATGTTTGATCTCATGTTTCTTGCCTGGAGCTTGTATTTCAGACTAGAGTAAATTATTTACCAGAGCTAGCAACCAAGTCTTGTGTTATTCAAAGTATAATATAAACTTGAAATATCGGAGCAATCAGGCCTCACCAGCTGACACTATTTATGCTTTGAAGATATAAAGACAGATCAAAGGATGAGTCATAATTATCCCAACACATCAATTTTTCCAAGTGAAAGAGGGGGAGGTGCAGTTCTCTCTGGTGACCATAAGCTTCAGGAAAGAAACATTGATTTGGGCAAGTGTCTCCTCCCCAGACCCATCCCTGACTGGAAATAGGGGAGTGGGAGTGCACGGGCGATCAGGACCTGGGGCTAACTCTAAAACTGTTCTGGCTTCCTTCCTTTGCTCTCTCAACCTCCTTTGCACATCAAGAGTCCTTGGTTGGTACTTCTGCTCACAATGTGTTTTCTGTCTCCTTTCTCTTCTCTGCCACCCACCAGTCTGTGAGCTCCTGAAAGGGCAGGAAACCAAGTTATACTGAAAAGTGTGTTTATACAAAAGCAGCTGTCATTTGCTTTCCTTGGTAGATTTAACATTGTCTGGCTAGAAGCCTTTTTTGTCCACCTGCTGGACAGCCTCCTTTGTGATAGAGAAAAATAAGCGGCCTGTGGTAGGCAGTGTGGTTAAGTGGCTAAGAGACTGGGCTCTGGAGTGATGTAGATTTGGGTTTGAGTCCTGGCTTTGCTACTTTTTGCTGTGTCACGTTGAGAAAGTTACTCAATCTCTCTGATTCCCAATGTCCTCATCAGTATAAAGGGGGTTGTTAGGAAAATTGATTGAGACAGTTCATATAAAAGAATTGACTCCTATCAAGGGTTTAGCCTAGTGCCTGCACACAGGGCTTGATAAACGATAGTGATTATTACTGTTGGGAAGACCTGCAAGACTTTCACGGGTCCATGAAGTAGTGTTGGTAGACAATACAAGGACATCTCTTCTCTGGAACAGGTAGATTCTGTGTGAGATTAAGTCTTTCTTACTCCAACTTTGCCGAAGCCTCTTTTGGAGAATAACGATTCTGTGTAATAAGGAGCAACATCTTAAAAGCAGCCGCTCCATGAGCCACGCAGAGTTAATACTCCAGTTCTTGCCCTTTTCCTCATTGCCTCTCTCTCTCTGCCAAAAGCAGCTTAGGTGAGTCTCAGGATAACTTGCGCCTCTGGGGCCTGAAAGCACACCTGGAGAGGATCCACTTCTGTAAATGCATCTCTGCCTTTTGGATGCAGAAACACAGACCTGAAGCTCCCAAGGATGGCTCTCAGAGGAGCAAGCCCTGAGGCTGGTTCCAGGCACATCTCAGTGGACAGAGCGTGTACATTTATCAGTTTTGGAGCCTTTCAGGAAGCGCTAGAGAAGATAATGGACGTCCTAACTTCTGCATTTCTGAGGAATCAGGTCTGTCTTTACATGTGACTTAGTCCCTCCCTTTCAGACCAGATAAAGACCAGACCCCTTAATCTGCTTCCCTAAACAAAAGTAACCATCCCTACATGAGATTTATTACCACGTTTTCAAGATTCTAAGACGCCCTATTTGTCAGACACATCATTGATCTGATAGCACCTTTCTGGAAGAAAAACACAAAAATAAATGTACACATCAATTGTTAGTTGTAACATGCTTTCAGAAATGTTAAAATGTAGAAAGATGTGCTACTTGGAATAAAACAAAATCTAGTCATATTAACTAAAGGGCACTTGTTGCTAGAGAAATGCTACAACTGTCAATGGAGTAGAAAGCAAACAGGGTTCCCAGGCCCCCAGCCCTTTTTCTACTCTCTAGTCCATGGTCCTCAGGAACCTTGTACTTGGCCTTCAGAGAGCTGGTACTAAACCAATGAAGTCACATACACATCTGTATTATCTGTCCCCTGTGACTCCAACCTCTCTCCTTGTTTAGGCAAAGTTTATATTTTATGCAGAAAATCATACTGCCACTGTAAGAGATCTCTTCCCCTTAACTCACCATGTATTCATGTTGTGGGGGATGAAGACACATTGAATGCTGGGCAACAGGAGAGTCTAAATTGATGGCCACTTTGAAAACTTTATTGGCAACTTGCGGGTAGGAACTAGGAGGACAAGGGTGAGGGTGATGTTTACTACATAATAGGATTTTCCTCTTTATTTTTAGCAACTTATGCTTATTTTCCTGCTAGACTTTCTCCATCTAGTGACACCCGGCGATGTTTTGTAGAACACGGTTAAAGCATCTACTTAGCGTTTGGGGGGGTGGGGAGGATTGGGGTGGGATGAATTAGGAAATTGGGATTGCCATATATACATTACTAATAAGAAAAAAAAAATATCAGGTTTCCCTGGTGGCACAGTGGTAAAGAATCCACCTGCCACTGCAGCGGACACGGGTTCAAGCCCTGGTCCAGGAAGATCCCACATGCTGCGGAGCAGCAACTAAGCCCGTGTGCCACAACTACTGAGCCCATGCACCACAACTACTGAAGCCCTCACACCTAGAGCCCGTGCTCCACAACAAGTGAAGCCACTGCAAATAAGAAATGTGCACACTGCAATGAAGAGTAGCAACTACAGAAAGCCCAGGCGTAGAAATGAAGACCCAACTCAGCCAATAAAAAAAATAAATCAAATTGTATACTTTAAATATATGCAGTTTACTGTATGTCAATTATATCTCAATAAAAGTTCTTAAAAAGAAAACCCTCGACTTAGATTATCCAGAGCATGGGGTGTAGGAGCTTCATACTTTAGTACGATGACTAGCATTTTACTTTATGGTACAAGATAGAAAAGGGGAACATGGGAAAGTGTAAATGTCTTAAGAAAACAAAAGTATGTAAGATCTAGATCACATGTTTAGGGACTGACTTTGGGAAGGAGAAAATGAGATCAGCAGGACTATTGGAGGTTTGGAGATTTGGTGAAAGCAAGATTAGGAGTTCTCATCTGAACTTTTCTAGTTTCGCAATTAACTATGAGGTAAGGTCATCAGGCGAGACAAGGGTGGATTAATGACTATAATAATTGTAACAACAATAATAATATTTACAATAGGCAACATTCATTGAGTGCTTCCCACCTGCCAGGTAATATTTTAATCACTTTGCATATATTAATTCAGTCTTCACAACAACTTTATGCGTTTAGATTGAATCTTGGAAAGCAGGAAAGTAAGCTCAGTAGAAATAAAGAACATATATTAAAAAATAATGTATATATATATGTATAACCAAATGACTTTGCTGTACAGAGAGATTAACACAGCACTGTGAGTCAACTATACTTAAAACAAAGGAAAAAAATAAAGAAATACATGATAGGATGTGAAACCAGCATCCTGGTTTTATTTCCTCTGTACTGCTTTCAGTCACTCAGGGAACAACAGAGAAGGCAGATGGCTTATTGCATCCAGGGCTGGGTTTTGCCAGGCAAATACAGTGGAGAGAGGAAAGACGTCAAGGATATCCGAGTTAAGTGGGCATTTGGGAGCAGGTAACTGCAAGCAATGGGCCATGGGATCAGAATAAGAATGGGTGTGAAGAGAAGAGGGGCTA
Organism: Hippopotamus amphibius kiboko; assembly: GCF_030028045.1. NCBI lineage: Eukaryota > Metazoa > Chordata > Mammalia > Artiodactyla > Hippopotamidae > Hippopotamus > Hippopotamus amphibius. Next base: position 132,362,117 of record NC_080194.1, on the reverse strand, counting down.
AGGAGTATGGAGAACTTGGCGTCAATGGCTTAGGGTCGTAGTGAAGCTGAAGGATGACTGTATGAGAGTTAGTTGCCTTCAAGCTGGAAGAAGAGGAGTTGGCAGTCACATAGAAGGAAGATGGCCTCTGTGATGTCTGTAAATGGGGCAGTGTTTGGTGATAATGTGTTCTAAGGCATGCCCCTGAGGTGGTAGCTGAGGCCTAGAGGAGGAGAAATAATAGGCCTGATCAGATCTGTGTTCAGAAATATACGCATTATGGAAGGGACACGCTTTTTCTGCTACATATAGCCAGAATGCTTATATGTTGCTTTCAATGTTTCATCTCCTGGAAGGAGAGTTTTGCATTTAACTGGGTTACTAAGTAACTCAAATGAGGTCTGTGGTGGGAAAGAGTGTTGCAAGTGGAGATGTGAATACAGAAGTTAGGGAAGGCATTGTAAGGACTGAAGGTAGGACCCCACCAGCACTAGAAGTAACCGAAGTGATGCTCCCTGGTTAGGCTGGGTAGCCTGCTGAATAAGAGTATAAATAGCAGCAGATAATGGTAACTGTGGTCATCATTGTCACCCGTGCTATGTATTCTCCTTTTTTTATTTTTACTCAAATTTTTTTACTGAAGTATAGTTGATTTACAATGTTGTGTTAATTTCTGCTGTGTAGGAAAGTGATTCAGTTTTTTTTATATATATATATATATATATATATATATATATATATATACACATATTCTTTTTTATATATTCTTTTCCATTATGGTTTATCATAGGATATTGAATATAGTTCTCTATGCTATACCATAGGACCTTGTTTTTTATCCATTCTATATATAAAAGTCTACATCTGCTAACCCCAACCTCCCACTCCATCCCTCCCCTTGTGTATTCTCCTTTTGAATCATCCTGGAAGAAGAAAATTGTTGCGATTTTCTCAATCTCCATCACCTTACAGCAGCATAAATGGTCTCCCTGGGTTGGAGATAAAAGAACCCCTCTCACAAGAAATTAAACAAAAGATAGAAATTCAATGGAAGGATGGTGAGGGCCTTTCATTGAATCTTAAAAAAAAAAAGAAGAAAAGCAGGCTTCAGGGAGAGTGCAGGTGAGAACCAGGACAAGTCTCAAATCTCAGCAGCTATGGTACGTGGACTTTCACCCTGCAGCTCTACCCATCCCTGGTACTTATTCATTGGTTCAGCAAGTATTTATTGAGCATCTATTATGGACCAGGCACTGGGCCAGGTCCTGAGGATACAAAAGTGAACAAAAGTAAAGATGACTTCACCTCGATGGAGTCTGGAGTCTGCTGGGAGATACCGTCATTAATCAAATAATCATGCATACACACATATAATCACAACTGTGGCTAGTGTTAGGATGGAAAGGCACACACGGCAATGAAAGCCCACAGGACACAAGTTTGACCCAGTCAGGGAGGTGAGGGAAGATTTCCTTGGGCAAGTAACCAGAGAAATGATATAGGAAAGATGAGGATGAGAGTAGATGGACAGGTGTTCCAGGCAGAGGAACCAGCATCTGCAAAGGCCCTTTAGCAAGAGGGCGTGTGGTGAGCCCAAGGGCCAGCAAAGGCCAGTAGCTGCAGCACTAAAAAGAAAGGTGAGATGGTGTGAGATGAGGTCCTGAATGTCCACGGTGCGTAAGCCCAGACTAAACAGGTCCTTGTTCCAAGAGCAATAGGGAGCCACAGATGTGTTTGAAGCAGGAAGAAGGTGATTGATTTTCATGAAGATCACTCTAGCTGAATGGCGGTGTTGGGTTTAGAGGAACTCAGCTTCCAATTCCCAGCTCCTCAGAGAGTGAATCTGATTGGATCAGAGGTCCAACTCCAGTCCAATCACATAGCAGGAGGTGGGGTCACATGGCAAGAACCTGGCTGCTGAGGACCCACCTTGAGGGAAGTTTTCAGAAAAGACGGACTGGATAGAATCCCCCAAATAACTATGACACCAATTCACACGGTACCATCACTTTCCATGACATGAAAACCCCAAGACTACCACCGTCCCCTAAATGTTCCCAGTGTCCTTCAGAGAAGGCAACTTCTGGCGAGTAAAGAGGGCAAGGGATTTGGGGAAAGACACTTGGCCAAACCATTCATGTCTGTAGGCAGATGGCTGAACCACACTTTCTTCCTCCTCTCTGAAATGAGAGACCCTCACAACAGCCACTATGTGCTAAGGTGGTACACCATGATCTCATTTTAATGTCATTTTCATCCCAAGGGGTAGAAATTAGAATCTCAGTTTTATAAAAGTAAAAATGAAAGGTGGGCATATTTTAAACCAGGAATAACTTCAAAGTCTATATACTCTTCACCATTTTCCTCCCCAGATCTCATAACCCTCTACATCAAATGGGTAATTATTATCATTATTACTCTTTACAGAAATAATAGCAGTATTCAATTAACAGTACAATTACTACAGATGGCCTAGATGTATAGTACATCCTGTTACAGGCATGCTTCTAAACACTTCCATATTTAGAATGACTATTCACTTGGGACTTCCCTGGTGGTCCAGTGGTTAAGACTCCGCACCCTCAATGCAGGGAACTAGATCCCACATGCTGCAACGAAGAGCCTGCATGCCACAACTAAGACCCAGCACAGCCAAATAAATAAATAAATAAATAAATTTTTTTTTATAAAGAATGACTATTCATTTAACCCTCATAACAATCTATGAGATAAAATAGAATTATCATCTTCACTTTACAGAGAAGTAACTGAGACAATAAGAAATTAAGTAATTTGTGCAGGTTACACACATAGTAGAACCATGTGGGTGGGGGAGGGATGGACTGGGAGTTCGGAGTGAGCAGATGTGAACTATTACGAATAGAGTGGATAAACAGCAAGGTCCTCCTGTATAGCACAGGAAACTATATTCAATATCCTGGGATAAACCAGAGTGGAAAAGAATATACAAAAGAATGTGTATGTGTGTATAACTGAGTCACTTTGCTGTACAGCAGAAATTAACATAACACTATAAATCGACTATACTTCAACTTAAAAAACTGAGCAACTTAAAACAAGAAAAAAATATTTTTACTTCAATTCTGTCATCCTATGTGACCACTAGGAGATTTTGTGTTTAAAATTTAAAACAGTGACGCATTGCAAACTGAGATATATTAATAAATAAATAAGTCATAACTGGAACCCGAGCAGGTTGGCCTCAGAGTCCAAGTGGTTTTATATCATTCTGTTCGGTGCTTATTGATTTCTTTCTCTCTTTCTCCCTCTCTCCCTCACCATACACACACCAAAGGGGAAAAAAACAACTAGGACTATTATTATTCATTAATTATTATCTGAATATTTTTTAAAAGGAGGCACAAGGGAATACATACTTTATGCAACCACTGTGTAATGTTCTTATGCTATTATCTGATAAGGAAACTGAGGCTCAAAGAGATGAATTCCTTACTTGAGATAACACTAATTATAGCTGAAAGAATCAGGATTTAAATCCAGGTCTGTTTTACCCCAAGTTCTATTGATATGAGAACATGAAAACAATTTTCCCATCATCCTCTCTACACTGGTTCCATTGAAGCCCTTCTTGAATGAACTTTGGGATCCTTGTGAGAAAATAAAGCAAAAGACCAAGGTGATAAATAGTGCCTATTAGTCCTTAAATTATGCCAGTTCCCACTCCATAACTCCCATACACCCATACAAAGATGTCTGCTTTTTTTTTTTTAAAGTCACAACACAGGATTAATCTCCAGTATTTTCTGCTTCAGTTATAATTTCTGGCATGGAAATGAGTTATTTAGAGTGTTAGTAGCTGAGAGTCCCCATAAATTGCAAGAGGAGTTTCTGCAGGGTAACAGCTGAAGTTATTTTGCCTCAGCCATGCTGTATCTCTCTCTCTCTCTCTCTGGTTACAATCTCTCCTTGCAATTCCAGGTACCGAGTGGCGATGAATTATACATGTACTTTCTGAAGTTTGATGAAAGTTCTCCCACCTATTAAATTGCCAGCTTCCCAAATCTAACATAAATCGAATCCAAATACACTTAGGAAAATATTGTACCATTTGTTCTTGTATGATTGTGTCTTCTGCTTTATTGTATCATGTATCCAAAGTGCCGAGAGCCTCTGTTTACTATATTTTCACCGGGGGATTACAAACCAGTTGAATGAGTCTGCAACACAGCTCAGGGATGTTAAAAATCTGGAAAACATAGGCTCAATCATTCCACCTCATCACACAGAGAAAGCTACTCCACTGCCTTAGAATTAACAGGCAGAAAAAGACAGGACTGCAGGAGAGGAGTCAAACTTCCAAATAAAACTCCTAAGGCAGAGAAAGCTGGTGCTACTTCCCAAGACTTTCACTGGCTTACTATTGCCTATGAGCAAAGAAATAAACTTTTAAGGAAAGCATCCTAGTAGGTTCTTTGTAATGTAGCTTCTTTCTATCTGTGCTTCTTTTTCTGGTCCTAATACACCTTCTTTTCCAGCCATTTCAAACTACAGCAGATCCTCAGCATGTCATATTGAACAGTCCTATTATCAACTATTTATGCAAAGACCCTGAGGTCTTTGTATGGATTAGAATTTTTTTTTAGTTGCAAGTAAAATAAGCATAACTCAGACTGATTTAAGTAAAAGGAAGAAATTGTTAGGCTATACAATTGGAAATTCAGGGATGTCAGAAGCTTCAGGTGTGGCTGGATCCAGGGATTCAAATGACATCACCAGGACTCAGCCTCTCACCAGCTTTCAGCCCTGCTCTCTCCTTATCTAAAATGTTGATGTCGTTTTTGATAAGCTCTCTCCCTAAGTCAACAAGAAGCCCCCTGAGAGTATTTGGCTCACATCCTCTCCCTTCAGCTAAGCCAGAACAAAGACTATGCCTATTTTTATTTCAATACTAGTAGAATAGCTTCAAGTATTTGCTAAAAATTTGAGTCAAGAAAAAGATCAGAATATTGCATATGAATATCCTAGTTGAGTGTATCTCTAGAAAAGTCAGATGATCTGGCACTATTGGGCCTTGGTTGGCAAATGGTTACCATGGACTGGCTCCTTAGAAGAGTCCCTTGAAACAAGGCACATACTCTTCAGTTTATTACCATCCATCCCACACCCTACTGTCTCCCAAACTCTACAGTCAAGCATCAGTTGTCAATTATTACCATACTCTTGTTTTTGTTTTAGAAGAAAAGTCTCTCTTTGTGGCCACACTTTTAAGAAAAGTGGGCCAATTAATGAACACTGAGAGATCCTTTGAGTTTTCTTATACCTGTTCAACTTTAGTTTTATAGATTGCCTACCTGGCTTTGGAGGACATGGAAGTTTGAAACTCCATGGGAAAGTAGTTCTACTTTGATGGTATGATGAGGGGGAGGGTAGCAGTACTTAGAGAGCCAGGGTCCAGGGTTGGACAGAGTGGTACAGGTAGAATGAAGACACTGATGAAAATTCATCCACAATTTGAATATTCCACCTCCCTCTCACCCCAAACTGAATCCCCCACCCAACTTTTGGTCCACAGCTAAACTAATGGCTCTTGGTGATGGTCCAATGGCACATAGATAGGAAATGAACTCCCCATCTTCCAAGTTGGTCATCCTCTTGGGAGAGAAAGCAATCTCCAACAATTTTAAGAAAGCAGTACTGTAGGTTGCTACATGCTTTCAACAAGGGAGCTTCCTTTCTTGGCTCAGAATGATTCACTGGGTGCTTTTTGTCTGGGACTGGCAAAAAAAGAAAAATTTAACATCTGTTGTATGAATCCAGGTCCTGATTTACCTAAACAAAGACTCAAGTTCATAATAGGAACCCTCAAGTGTGCATTTATTAAGTTACTGATTATTTACCTGATTCATGATCCAGGATCTTGACTGGCTCTTTATTTGGCATAGAGGCCACTGATTAACCCCTTTTTAAAAAAAGGAAGGACCAGTATTATTCCTTCACATTTGTGTTGCAGAAAGTTGACTCTGGAAAGATTGAATGGCATGTCTGAACATGCCTGGGCGAGTCTGAGCAGAGTAACCACACAGCCTTTCCGCTAAACTCTTGGAGAAAGGGTTCTGATCTTGATCTGACAAGGCTCCACGCTGGAACCCCTCCCCTCAGTGTTTAACTATAATTAGCGAGAACCAGCCATATGGCGACTCTTCTCAGGCCAGATGGGTGGCTGTCAGGCGGCACGTGATCTTTGCCTCACTTTGAAGGAGACATGAGTAATCCTGGGGATATTAATCCAACAAGCACTATATTTATCTCCATTTCTTTGGTTGATAACACATCTCTATTTCTTCTCTAGGCATCAGAGGGTGGGGGTGGGGAGGACACAGATCACAAGCATCAAGATGGTCCTGCCCAGAGCTCAAGGAGACAGGATGCCTCCACTCTATGATTCCTACTTGATTCCACAGCCCCATCCTCAAATGGCCTCAGCCACCCTCGAAGGCACAGAGCATCAGAACCTTTGAGATGCAGAAACCTCAAAGTCTGTCCAGGCAGTTTGACAGATGAGGTGACTGGGGCTCAGAGAGGGTGTGCGGCTAGTCCAAAGCAAGTTAAGGTTGGGGCTGGCATAAAAGTCACAGGAGCTCTCTCTGGTTTCATGCGGGGATAACAACCCATTTTGCATCTGCTGAGGCAAAGCATGAAAAATTATATGGTTGCCATATTTTAAGAGACTACAGTCACCTTTAACAGGATGCAGATGGGGTAGACATTTTCAGCATGGATATGGTGTAAATGGAACCAGAAGAGCTATTAGGATTCAAGGTAGTTCCACAAGCAACCTATACCATCCACCTCTCTCTTTCTCCCTAATGATGGCTCTGCATCTCATCTCTCAACTCCATTATCCTCTCCTTCCCACCTAACTGGTCCTCTTCATGTTTTATGAGCCACATTCCCAAGGAAGCTGGTCTGATTGGCTCTGCTGAGAGCCATCAACTCTACTGGCCACTCCCCTGTGCCTCAGGTGCCCTCATAGGTCATTGGCCAGTCAGTGGAAGAGCTACAGACCCCAGGTTTAATAGGAAATATCCCAAGGAGACAGCAGTCTAGCTGAGTAGGCACTGAGAGGGGGGCCACTTTAGCTAGAAGAGGGTGTTTGCCATGGTGAAATTTGGGTTGTAAAAAGCAGAGTCCTTCTTTAGATTTTGTTAACGACTTTATCAATAACAATTTTTTTTAATATTTATTTATTTGCTTCATTGGGTCTTCATTGCTGCACACGGGCTTTCTCTAGTTGTGGGGAATGGGGGCTACTCTTCATTGAAGTACATGGGCTTCTCATTGTGGTGGCTTCTCTTGCTGCAGAGCACGAGCTCTAGGTGAGCAGGCATCAGTAGCTGTGGCACGTGGGCTCAATAGTTGTGGCTCACGGGCTCTAGAGCACAGGCTCAGTAGTTATGGCACACGGGCTTAGTTGCACCAAGGCATGTGGGACCTTCCTGGACCAGGGATCAAATCCATGTTCCCTGCATTGGCAGGCAGATTCTTAACCACTGTGCTACCAGGGAAGTCCTGACGACTTTATTAATAACAATCTTATTAAAATCATAACATACTTTTATTGAGTGTTCCTGGCACCTGCTAAGTGCTTTATGTTTATTTTCTTAATCTTCTCACAATCTTATGGGGCATATATATTCCCATTTTACAGATAAGGAAATGGGGGTCCAGAGTTTCCATAATTTGCTTAAGGTAACTCTAATGTAGCTTTTAAAATGCTGTCTTGACCCAGTTTGGAGGCCCTGGCTAGAGGCTAGTCAGTTCTCCTTAAGCAGACAAGTCTAAACCCCAAACACTTCTGTAATGGCCTCACACTCCAGGCAGATTTGTCCACCCTAAGGGCCTCAGACCCGGTAACCCAGGACAGTGACTATGCCCCAGAGTCCACTGAAATTATTCAATGAGCCAATCCTACACCTGCTTACTCTTCCTATCTCTTTCCTTCTTGAAGAAACCACAATAAAGTTTCCTGCCCACAGTCCCCCCTCCCTCGGCCTCATGAGGGACCAAGTGCCTCACCTAGTGGCCCTGCATGGCACGCTGTTTCTCCCCAGGGATCTGTGAGTGTAACAAGTCATGAAATTCTTCCTCATTTCTCTCTTGGTCTGCATCTGGACACACCATGCCTCACCCAAGACAATATAGTTAAAAAGTGACATACCTGGAAAGAGGTGAAGCTGGGGCTCAGACCCAGGCAACCTGTCATCAGGAGCCACACACATGGTTGTGTTGCCCTGTCTCTCATTCATTGCTAAGTATGCCCTCCAGGGATGGGGTACTACCATCTTGTTACTCTGTGTTGACTCTGACCTTGGCATAAACAGAGTTGCTATAAATAGCTTCAGCCCCTCCTTTCAAGAGTTGTCTTTGGTACATTTTACCTCTGTTTCCAGCCTGGGTATCTATTAGCTTCTACCCCAAAGGTCCTTGATATCTAGTAAAAATTTCAGCCAACATGATCTTGTAAAGTTTATGGAATCTTTCTTATTTCCTATAGTTGTTATCACTGTTATTAAATTTGTACTTTATTTGTATCTTATTAAATTTGCATTTTCTTATAGTTGTTATTGTTGTTATTGTTTTGCATTTTATTAGTAGTCTGGAAAGACTTCAAGATCTTAAAGTATGAACTTCAACCTAAATAGACATTTCTCCAAAGAAGACATGCAGATAGCTAACAAACACATGAAAAGATGCTCAAATCACTAATCACTAGAGAAATGCAAGTCAAAGCCACAATGAGGTGTCCCCTCACACTGGTCATAATGGCCACCAACAAAAAATCTAGAAATAAATGCTAGAGAGGGTGTGGAGAAAAGGGAACCCTCCTGCACTATGGTAAACAGTATGGAGGATCCTTAACAAACTAAAAACAGGACTACCATATGACCCAGAAATCCCACTCCTGGGCATATACCCTGATAAAACCATAATCCAAAAAGATACATGTACCACAATGTTCATTGCAGCATTATTTATAATAGCAAGGACATGGAAGCAACCTAAATGCCCATCAACAGATGAGTGGATAAAGAAGATGTGGCACATATATACAATGGAATATTACTCAGCCATAAAAAGGAATGAAATTGAGTTATTTGTAGTGAGGTGGATGGACCTAGAGTCTGTCACACATAGTGAAGTAAGCCAGAAAGAGAAAAAGAAATACCATATGCTAACCCATATATATGGAATCTGAAAAAATAGCACCGATGAACCCAGTGACAGGGCAAGAATAAAGAAGCAGATGTAGAGAATGGACTTGAGGACACAGCGGGTAGGGGTGCGAAGGAGAAGCTCGGACGAAGTGAGAGAGTAGCATTGACATATACACACTACCAAATGTAAAATAGATAGCTAGTGCGAAGCTGCTGCATAACACAGGGAGATCAACTCGATGATGGGTGATGACTTAGAGGGGTGGGATAGGGAGGGTGGGAAGAAGTCACAGGAGGGAGGGGATATGGGGATATGTGTATAAATACAGCTGATTCACTTTGTTGTACAGCAGAAACTGGCACAACAGTGTAAAGCAATTTTACTCCAATAAAGAGCTAAAAAAATGGAAATAGAGAAAAATAAATAAATAAAAGCATGAACTTCAGCTGTAATACAAAAGAAAAAGGAAAAGATTCAAAATGCGGGTAGCACACATCTGTGACTTTGTATAAGTTACTTTATCTTTCTGAATCTCAGTGTCTTCATCTGTACAATGAGAACAATACTTCCTACCTTATAGGGTTATCATGAAGGATAAATGAGAAAATGCCCATGGAAGTGCCTAGGAGAGTCTCTGGCACCTACATACCAGCTCAGCAAGTATTTATATCCTGGCTTGAATAAGTCCTTGGGCATCACCAGTGTGCCATCTACGTGGACCCTCAACAGTCGTGCATCACTTTCCTTCCTTGTTCTGAAGTCTTTGTTGTGACTTCTTTCTTTCTCCAGGATATCTGAATTAATTATCCCTGGGTCTGATTTATTACCTGCTTACATATTCTCCCATTTCTGCCCTCAGATACCCTTCATACCCAAAGCCCTATGCTTCCTCCCCACTATGGCCATCACCTGTGTGGATGGATGGCTTGCCTCCTCTTTGCCCTACCAAAGAGACATAAATCAGTTAGGGTGTTCTCTTTTTTCCCGAGCTGGAGACAGCAAATATTTTTCTAACTGAAAGCTAACTGTGATTGTGTAAGAGTGGCTGAAGTCTTAAGATTCTATGTCCATGAACAAATTCAGTGGGAAGAAGTTCCATGATCAATTAGCAATGTCTGCCTGGGCACAGAGTGGAGAGTGACAACCCAGGTTCCATCTGTCCTCTTTGTTTATTACACTGATTTGCTCCTAGAATTGTTGCCACATCATGCTGTTGGTCAGGATGCAGGTGAAGTGACAGGCAAGCACTAAATGCACAAACCTCCACCGCCACTTGACAAACCACTCAGACACTTTCACTCCTGGTTTATTGGAAAGTCCATCTTCATATGCAAAAATGCACATTGTGTGATTCACTCATTATTGTATAAGAAAAACAGATTCACTGAACAATCCTTCCTGGGTAGTTGAGGGAATTAGGCCAGTAGGTCCTCTCTCCACCTTTTTCAAATGTCTTTAATGAGGCATGCAATTAGAAAAGAAAACTCTGGGAGAAACAAGGTGTGACTGTTTCATTCTTTAGGACACAACAGTAATTGCATTATTAATAACTACTCTTTAGTAAGAGTACTATCTAGCTAGCACTGTGATCGAAATGATGCTTATGGACTCTCATTCAATGTTAAAACAATACCTATGAGGTCCATACTACTAGTATTTTCATTTTACAGGTGAAGAACTTGTCCACATTCACACTGCAGCTGAGCAGTAGAGCTGGAGTTTTACCCTGGATGCTGTCTGTAGCCAAAATCTGAGTTCTTCCCAAAATATCATGTTTCTGAGCAAGGGTCTGGAAGACCTTATCTACAGGTCAACCTCCTGACCTAAATATGCCCTTTTCTTATTTGCTGTTTAATTGGCATTTGAGATAGAGACTCCTTATGTGTGTGTGTGTGTATGTGTGTGTGTGTGTGTGTGTGTGTGTGTGTGAGACACAGAGAGAGAGATAGAGAGAGAGAGAGGAGAGAGAGAGTGGGTGTTTCTGCACCCAGCTTGGCTTTCTGCAATAGATTGGATTTAGCAGATTTGGGCTGAAAAGGCCAAGCTGTGGAACATGCATCAGCTGGGTCACAGAACAGAGGCCACACGAGAAGTCTGACTTAGGCCTCATGCCCAAGCCAGAAATATCTAGGTAAGCCCATCTCCAACCCCTGGTGTGTTCATTTCCTAGGGCTGCCATAACAAAGTAGCATGAATTAGGTGACTTAAAACATTAGGCATTTATTATCTCACAGTTCTAGACACCAGAAGTCCAAAATCAAGATGTGGGCAGAACCATGCTCTCTCTGAAAACACTAGAAGCGGGGAACAGTTCCAGGCCTCTCTCCTAGCTTCTGGCAGCCTCAGGTGCCCCTTCACTTACAGATGCATCACTCCTATCACATGGCCACCTTCTCCCTCTGTGTCTTCACATCATCTTCCTTCTGTGTGTGTCTGTGTCCAAATTTCCTCTTTTTACAAGGACATCAGTCGTAAGTCATATTGGATTAGGGCCCACCTTAATGACCTCATTTTACCTTGATTACCTCTATAAAGACCCTTCCTCCAAATAAGGTCACATTCTGAAGTACTGGGAGTTAGGACTTCATTGTATATTGGAGGAGGGGGACAAAAATGTGACCTATAACTCCTGGATTCTCTGCATGGGAAATCAGAATTCAGGAATTAGCTTTGCACATGGAAATCAAAAGATGACAGTAAGGAAGCAGGAAAAGCTATTAGAACCAAAGATGGGATTCACATACCCTTTTAGAATACTTAGGTCCATAGCACATAAAACTGGAGAATATCCAACTCCAGGAGGGGTGGGCAGGTACCATTTGCTGAGCACCTACTACGTGCCAGGCTCCCAATTAAGCACATTGCAATCAGTACCCTATTCAGCTCCATGAGTAATGGGCCAACGAATATTCCTATCAGTTCATTGATTCTTCAAAACAAACCCAGGAGGTAGGGAGTCTTTTTGTCTCCATTTTACAGAAGAGAAACATGAAGCTCAGAGAAGGGAGGATGCCTCAACCAGCAGAATTAGATTTCCAAATCAGGAGTAGTGAGATGCTTCTCCCCATCACCATCGGTCATACGTGTCCATGAGGATTGGCAGTGACCAACACCAGCTCAGACTTCAGACAATTGGGCCAACGACCACCAAAGAGGAAACCAAGCAGAGAGTTCATTGGCTAGTGACGATTGCCTATCCCCAATGAGAGAAAAGCGATTGGATTTCTCTTCGTGATGTTCAACTTTGACATTCAACTTTGAAACTTGGCCTGAAAGTCCAAAGATCACAGAACCTCAGTTTCCTCATCTGAAAACTGGGGACATGAACTTGGCTGGGGAAATCAAATGGATTAAGATGAGTGTAAAAACAGGAAAACATGATGAGAAGGTTGATCATTTTAGTCTCCATGGTTGAAGGTAGAGCAGAGAGAGTTTGGAGCTAGATAAGATGACTGAGAGATGAGGCTTTCTTTTTATCCTTTGTAACAAGGTTATGGAGTTTCAACAAGAAAAGCGAAAGAAGAAATTATGTGAGCAAGCAGGGGCACTAAAGAACTCCTCCACCCCAACATCTCTTTGCTGCTAAAGACTGAATGGTTACCTTAAGGCAAGGTAGTTTATGAACCAGGTGTTTACACAGTGATTTTCCTTCTGTTCCTGTTTTAGGACATCTTTGCTGATCTCACTCACCCTTTTCTCCCAGACCTTTTAGTGGTTAAACGGAAACCTGGGTTATCATCTCTCAAAGTTAGACAACTTGTCCCTTCAAATGCAGGATGTGGCTCTTGGCTCCAGAAAGTCTGAGATTGTTGGAATATGTCCAGAAGCTCCATTCACCCTGGATGCCATGAAATATACATAACACCAATTTAGGAAGACTTGAAAACCTACCTCCCTCCTGCACGTCAGGAGGGCAATGTTTGTAATCTATATACATCTCGGTCAAGTGGATGTCTGAGGACAAGCTTGAGACTTATCAATAATTCCATCAGGGTGATAACGTTTCATACATTATCCAAACCAGCTTCCTCCTTCCAGATCACCTGGAGAGCCAGGCGAACCTTTGATTGCTGCTGGAAGAGTTCCAGAACCAAAGTGGTCTTGCCTGCCCCTGGCTATGGCTCTATTTCCCTTCCCTTGAAAGAGAGAAGATGGGCTGGGTTTGGTGTTTGGATGGATGTTTCAATCACACATGCTCACTGATGACCCCCAATCTGCAAGGTCCAAGAGCTGCACTGGAGAATATCATCCCCTTTCTCCTTTCTGCAGTGAAGGGTAGCTCTTCCAGGCTTCTGACTTCTGAAGACAGATACTGCAGAGGACCTCTTGCTGAGAGAAGAAGTAGGATGAAGCACTGGATATCTTTAAGAGACAAACACAGACTTGGAAACCAGTGTCAATTTGGAGAGAGCAAAACAACTCCCAAGGCAGATGGGCACATGCCAGGCAGCCCTGGGAGTTGCTGGTGGCCCGAACATTGGGCCAGTGAGCACCTCTGTCCCAAAAGTGGATGGGAGAGGCATGAGTAACACCGGGACAGAAGACATGAATACTCAGAAACAAAAGCCAGTTGCTTTATTGTGTCTCTAATGATCCTCCCACATGGATCTGAGAGTCCCCCTGGAGTCACAGCTCTGATGTATCTTTTTCATTCCCCAGTTCCTCTCCCTTCTCTGTAGGGAAACTCCACCTTAGCTCCTCCAGGGCCTCTGAGGACATCAGAGGTCTCACCCAGCAGTACAGCTTCTTCCCTTCTCTGATGGAGGAGTCTTCGTCCTCGCTTGGGGGAAGGATGTCCTTTTTAATCAAATTTGAAGCTTCTTTAGGAAAACAAGTGAATCGGTGATGGAGGATGGGGACTTGCCCGGCCAATTAGGGCAGCTGAGTCATGCCCTGGTTACTATCTCCCTCAACGCCAGTATTTTCTTGGCCCACTGCTCTCTCATCTGCCCTTTCAATATTTCTCCAGCAAAAAATGGAGATTACTCAGCCATCATGTTTACAGTAAGTCCACCTAGTCCTTCTTGGGCACAGGAAGGCTACTTCATGATTTCCCAAAGCTTAAGACATAGGATAACTAACTTATCCTACTCACTCTGGGTCTTTCCTGGTTCTAGCAATGAAAGTCCCACATCTTAGGACCTTTCTCAGGTCCAGGTTAACTGAGATAGTTGGTCACTCTAGAGATGCATCTCTGTCGCTTCCAAAAGGCCTTTCTCCAATATAACTATAGAGTATCTCTAATTATTTTTCCCGATGCCACCTCTTTGTTTAAGATCTACCTCCAGTCATTTCTCTAAGACTACAGGCCCCTTATTTTTTTTCCTAAATACCACTATCTAATTCCTACCTTAACCAGGTTATCAAGAAGGACAACTGGCCCAATATCATGGAGAGCATTTTCTGAAGCATGTTAGGAAATGGAGACAGAACATGAAGCCAACCTAAAGCACACCAAGAACTGTACCAGCTACTTAATGCATATCATGTTATCATTGCAATGTGGGGTAAGTAGTATTATTGTTGCCATTTTCCAGATAGGAAAATAAAGATTAGGAAGATTAAGTGACTTGTTGGAAGTCACAATGTATATAGTGGAGCTGGAACCAGAGTCCAGGTCTGCTCTGGAGAACAGACAAGGTCATCCTGGAAGGGAAGCTTGAGATAACAGTTATAAAATTTCCCAAAATGTTGAAGCCAGGGAGAAAAAAATCCACTGTGATGGAGGAGAGCAGATGAAGCAGAAATGTGGGAAAACTGAAATGTATGCATTTCTCTTTTTTTTTTTAAGTTTAACACTCTTTACGAAACTTAAGTCATTTTGTAAGCTTTGAAACATAAAAATGTATTATGTATAATGTGCTTTGCTCATAAAATTATCATGTTTGGTGTATTTAAAGACGTGAGAACATAGGAAGAAGAAGAAGAGTTTTGGGGAAATAGTTTTTCTCCTTTTTTTGAAAAAAGTTAAAAGGTTTTGAAGGGGAAAAAAAAACATGTTAAATAAAAGTTTTCTATTTTTTTCACCAGATGTTCATGATTCTATTTGCAGTCATTAACTTTTCCCTTTTTCTGTTCACTTTCAGGAACCCCAAAACTGACCTTCTGGGGCTCCCCCACCTACCCAGGGGCCAGTGCTCAGCATCACTAATACCTCCCCCCCACACACACACACACATCCTCTCCTTCTCTCTAGTTGTGGGGCACGTCACAACTCTGGCACCCTCCATCTCTCCTGGCCCTTTCTCAAGTCCCAGCCCTTCATCCCGCTTCCTACTCAGTAGCTCCTACTTGGTTCCGCCTTGTCACAATTAACTACTCCTTATGAGTAGCTACTGTCTGTGGTAGTTCATGGTGGCTACTAGTCATCTCACTAGATGATTTATGGTCTCTGGGATTGGCTGAGTACTAGGTTAAGAGGACTGCCTCTTTAAGACTTTTAGAGGGGTGAGGCCAGGGAGTTCCCCTTTACCACACCTGTACATCTGGGGGACCCAGTCCTACACTAGGGTTCCTGGCCTGATGAGTGGAGTGTGGGCTTG
Organism: Hippopotamus amphibius kiboko; assembly: GCF_030028045.1. Classification (NCBI taxonomy): domain Eukaryota; kingdom Metazoa; phylum Chordata; class Mammalia; order Artiodactyla; family Hippopotamidae; genus Hippopotamus; species Hippopotamus amphibius. The sequence goes on along the minus strand of NC_080194.1, from coordinate 132,346,398 downwards.
AATGTCACTCCCAGTTTGCCTCTTGGTCAAGTGCCCATCCCTGCTGGTCCCAAATCAAGCCAAGGTTTTCAAAAGAGTTTTGCTAGAGACTGGAAATAACCTAAAAGCCTACAATAGGATTGCTTAAATGATGATGTATCCATAAAATAGGATACTATGCAGCTAATAAAATATCAAGACAGAGCTATGTCTTTAAGGAAACAACTGAAAAAGGTAAATATGGCACTATTTTAAGGAAATTTAACTGAGAAAGGTAAAATACGAAATAATGTGGAAATACACTCTATTTACATAAGAAAGAGTAGAAATGGAATGACAGGTGCATTGTATGTCCATAAGATATCTTTACAATCTTTACAATACCCAAGAAACTGTGACCTAGGGAATGAAAGCTAAAGAGAAGGAGAGAAAATTTTGACTAGGCATTCTTTATAGTACTCAATTTCTATCATTTGCACATATTGCCTTTTGATAGTTGGCTAACCAGATAGATAGCTAGGTAAACAAATAGATAAATGAAAATTTAAAGGCACTTTGACACATTGTATGCATTGAATAAGTATGCTGTAAATTAATTAAATGAAAAAATTGCTGATTGATCAAGTCACCACCACATAAGGGATAACATGCATGCAGCCCAGTGAATCTGAAAATTCTGTCCATCTCTGAGGAAGAAGGTAAGTGACCTTGCCTCTAGATGGTTCCTCAGCCATTTAGTTATTTCTACAACAAACATTAACTGGGAACTCATATGTTCCAGCACTGAGATGAACCCTTGTGCTGCAGAGGTGAATAAGATACAGCTGATCTGTCTGGATCTCACAGTGAACAGGAGAGGTAAACACCTCAATAAATCACTATCACAATGCAATAAAAGCTCAACCCAAAGATACTGGGGGAAAATCCACTCGTGGGATTATTAGAGGTTTGGAGAAGATACTGAACAATTTCAGAGATTAAAAGGCCCTTAGGAATCTTCTACTTCAGTCCCTTGTTGAAAAAGTTGAGGAAGCAGACATGACCAAGGTCACACAAGAACAAAGTGGTAGAACTGGGTGTATTGCCAAATATAAATTTTCAATTCTGCTGTGTAACAAACATCCCCAATATCTCAACATCATGCAATAATATGCATTTATGTAGCTTATATTCTGTGCGTTTTCTGGGGGTGGGCCAAGGGTTAGCTGGGGTAGCTTTGCTGGGTTCCGTGTGCCTTGCATCTAGTGGGCTATCCCAGGCATGTTCTTCTCCTGGCACAGCAGAGGTACAAGAAAGCAAAGGGAAGCATGCAAGGCCTCAGAAGGTGTGGTCTCAGAATTGCCACAGTATCAATTCTGCCTCATTCTCCTGGCTAAAGAAAGTCACTTGGCTGAATCTGAATTAGAAGAGTAGGAAATTATTTTCCACCCTTTTAGTGGAAGAAAATAAAAGTCATAAGGCAAAAGGTATGGCTAGAGTGAGGGGTGAAGAATTAAAGTCAACAATCCAACCTACCACATGAATTTTAACTCATATCTTTTGCTCCTAAGCCCAGTGCAGTAGGCTACCTTTTAGAAGAAAAAAAAAAGTTGCTAATGTGGGGAAGTCTTGCAGACCATGCACCTGTAATCGCACTGGTATTGGTAAGGAGGAAAACAGATCCTTACTAGCAAGCTGGTATCTGAGAGTTGATCTTTTCTTCTCTTTCAAAGCTATTCCAGCCTGTCCAAGATTTTGCAGAAGTGTGCAGGGGCTAGAGGGGACAATGGTGAGGGACACCTGGTCCAGTCCAGTTTGAAATGGAGAGTAGGAGGAAGGGGACAAAAGTGTATTTAGGGGGACAAAAGAGACAGTACTCTCCTCTTGGCACAACTGTTAAAAGTGGAATCTTTTCAGCTATTTGTTAAGATAATATATGAACAATGATGTAGTTATGAGAATGATGAGTCATTTTTAGATGAGACAAGTGTCAAAGTACAGCCTTGGGGTCCAAAGAAAGGCAAGATCTAGTGCCTTATTATGAAGGGGCTGATCTGCCAATCAGAAGGCTCAGGTTCCACCCCAACAGGCCCCACCCCTAACAGGCCCCGCCCCCAGGTTCCCTTCCTCCCTGGTTAGGACCTGGCTGTGCCTGTAATGGGGTGGGCCAGGGAGAAGGGCTAGTAGGGCTCCAGCTTGCTGTATTAGGAAGTAACCTGGAGCATTACTTTCACAGAGTGATAATGCCTGGTGTTTCTTGGAGGCAAGACTGCTAAAAATTGGTAAACACTATGGCAAGAACTGAAATAACTGTTATCACACTGTTTAACACCTAAATTGTATATATTGTTGCTGGGGAAGAAGCAAATTTGGCTGGTGGGTGTTGAGAAAGTTGTTATCAGGATAATCAGGTTGCAAAGACGTTCTATGATGATTCACTGAGTTACTGATGATAAGGCACAGAGAGGAGAGAGCCAAAAATAATAACAATAGCTACTACATAGGGAACATCTATTATGTGCTGGGCATTGCTGCCAGGTCATTTTTCTCACGACCCCAATACAGTAGGGACAGGCACATGACCTAAGGACCAATCAGATGCTTTCCTGGGACTCTGACTCTTAAGTGAAATGATGCAAGGACCATGGAAACCACTGAGGTTTGTTTATTCCAATGTTGGTGAGACCACTGTGATAGTTTTATGTGTCAACTTGCCTGGGCCACGGGGTGGTCTGAGTGAAGTAGATTGCTCCCCCCAATGCAAGTGGGCCTCAGTCAATCTGTTGGAAGCCTGAATAGGGAAAAGAAAAAGTGGAGGAAGGGAAAATTAGCTCTGTCTTCCTGTTTTCAAGCTGGAACATTGGTCTTCTACATCAGACTGGAACTTACCCAATCAGCTTTCTTAGTTCTCAGACCTTCGAACTTGGAGTGGAATTATACCACCAGCTTTCCTGGGTATACAGCAGAAAATGGGACTTCTCAGGCTCTATAATTTTGTGAGCTAATTCCCTATAATAAATCTCTTTGATAGCTAGATGATAGATGATGATTGATAGATAGATAGATGATAGATACATAGGTAGGTAGGTAGGTAGATAGATAGATAGATAGATAGATGACAGATGATAGATACATAGATAGATGATAGATAGATAGATAGATAGATAGATAGATAGATAGATAGATAGACAGATCCTATGGATTCTGTTTCTCTGGAGAACCCTGACTAATATAACCGTCAAGAGGTTTGTGCTACCAAAACCTTTTGGAGATGCCCAGATACTTTGTACTGTATGTTCCCTTCTATATTGGAAGCTACTTCATATTTTTTGAATTAATTCCTTTTGGCTTAAGCAATTCAGAACCAGATTCTGTTGCTTGTGACCAAAGAATCATAGCTGCTAATATAACCCTAGTAGACTGGCAAATACTATTTCCCTATAAAGGTAAAAACAAACAAGAACCAAAACATGCAAAAACAACTGCAATTCATAGAGGTGAAGTTACGTCACACAGCTAGAGAGAGGTGGAGCTGGGATTTGAAATCAAGACTATGAGCTCTTTTCCCTTTTTCCTTTGGGGTTGCCAATAGAAAGGTGACTGGAAACTGAGCTGGGATTCTGGAAACATCTCCTCACCAACTCTTAAGCTACAGAAACTGCCAGAGGCAGATGACCTGGCTCATTCTGGAACAAGGAAGATGCTGAGAGGTCAAGGATTCATGGAACAAAGGGGGTCAATCCTGATTCAGAGCCAAGTGCCAAACTTGGGGTCTGCCACTAAATCACTGGAGGTTCTGTTATTGAACCAAACTTGGGTCCGTCCGCCCATGTGCAGTAAAGACAATCTACTGACACAGGCTTGTGGTGAAGGAAAGTGCAGTGTTTATTGCAAAGCACCAAGCAAGGAGTCCAGGACAGCTAGTGCTCAGAAAGCCTGAACTCCCCGATGGGGTTCAGCAAAGCATTTTTTTTCAGCAAAGCGTTTTTAAAGGCCAGGTGATGGAGAGGCATCCCAGGGTATGTGATCAGCTTGTGCACAGTCCTCTGACTGGTTGTTGGTGACATAACAGGGCGACGTCACAGGAGTTAACATGATCAATTCTGAGGGCTGGGGCTCTGTGCTCTTGGTAGTCGCATAGTTAAGGCCTTCCATTTGGTGGGGGTTTTAGCCTCGGTAAAACGGCTCAGGAAATGTGCATCAGATATTGTTATCTAGGGGCTTCAGAAAGGAGCTAAAGTGGAGGATCTGGGGTTGGGGTGTATCCCAGGAAGGCCCCACAGGGTCCTGCTTTGTTACAGAACCTGAATTGGAATCCAATCTGTTGACCCCAGAACCCATTGCTGTTTTGCCTCCACTCTAACCCACCATTTTATTTTAGAGCTTCATTTTAACAGGATAAGAAGCAATTATAATTGCAGATTTTCCTCTTTCCTGGCCTTGCTTCAAATTCAAATATCAAAACAAATGTAAAACCAAAGGTTAAACAAGAACCATCCCTGCTGGAAAAGCCACACGTGTTCTGTTCCTTGCCCTGTTTTTATCAGCTCTGTGCACATCTCTGCACTGAAGACCCTAGAAACCCTTTCGTGGGACCTAGAAGGACCCCAAAAGAGTCAGAGCTGAGAGATCAGGCCTCCTGCTATAAACTCAGGACTGCATCAAGTGGACAGATATGAAGGGGCAAAATTTAGACCTGGAGAACCACACCATCACAACACACACACACACTTCCATCCCTATCCCAGAAGTCAGCAGGGGAGAAACAACTGACAGGAAGGCTTTCTTGAACTTGGGCTCATTCCAACCACAGCCTCAGCTGTACCGTTTCAAATCTGTGTCAGGCAAAAAGGAGAGTCAGCTTTATTTTTGTGTGATAAAGCGTTACCATCTCTTGCTCACGGCGGGCTTACCCCCTTAGTGTCATGTTGACGACTGAAATATTTGTTTGAGAGTTCTTCAAACAGATTTCTTAGGGCAGGAGAAATGCAGCTGGCTGGAGAGCTTTCTCGCCAAACAGTTGGGTTTGTTTTGCAAAAACTAAATATGGTGAAATGAGTCCATGGGGACTGCCTTAGTCCTCATAGGAGCGCAAGACAGAGAATGTAGGCTGGACCCATAACTTGTAGGGCTTTGGCTGTCAGCTAAGGAATCTGGACTTGACTTAGAAAGTGATAAGGGAAGGTAGAGGCGGGGTTTTGTTGGTTTGCTATGTTTTTAGTAGAAGATGGCCGTGATTCAGGTTTATTTGATCATTTTGCAAATATTAAGCACCTACTATGTGCCAGCTACTCTTCCAGGCCCTGGAAATTGGATGATGAACAGGCAGGTTCTTATGGAGCTTCTATCCGTCTAGAATAGTGGTTTTCAACCAGGGTCAATATTGCCTTGCTGGGGGACATTTGGAAATGTCTGGAGGCATTTTTGGTTTTCATAACTAGGGAGGGAGAGGCAAATTTGCTACTGGCATATGGGAATAGAAGCCAGGGATCCTACAGTGCATAGGACAGGTCCCACAACAGAGACCTGACAAAATATCAGTGGTACAAATGCTAGAAATCCCTAACCTCGTAAGTTATAAGCTCATGAATGATAAAGATCTTTTCTCTCCTTGCATGTAAATCAGAGACACTACCACAGTGCTGGACACAGAGGATAAATAGTGGAGCAGATCAAATAAGGCATACGTGGGATGGCTTTAGATATTATCCACTTATATACCACTGTCAGATATGAGGTATTTCAGATAGAAAATTTGAGCACCAAGCAAGAGCTCCAGAAAATCAAACATGAGGTATTTTCAACCTTAGGAACTCAAGGTACTTTTGGAAAAAAAAAATAATGCATGAAGCTCTGGGTATCAGGAAGATTCTGCAACAGCTGTAGCCTTAGACGTTTGCTGAGTAGACAGCAATAGCTATCATTTATTAAGCACCTAATATATGCAGAATGCAATGCATTGTCTCCTGCATCCCCGCCCCTCCCCCCAACAACCCTGTCGGGTAAGGCTGCTGTGATCTCCAATTTACAGATGAAGAAACAAAATTATAGAGGGGTTAGGTAATGTGCCCAAGGTCACCTGGGTAGCAGGCAGAGCCAGCCGGGGAGAGAAGGCAGTTGGACCTCAGAGCCTGCACTCTACACCTAAATTTCCTTTTTTAAAATATTTATTTATTTATTTATTTATTTAGGCTGTGCCAGGTCTTAATTACGGCATGCAGGATCTTTGTTGCCATGTGTGGGATCTTTGTTAAAGCATGCAGGATCTTTATTTGTGGCATGCCGGATTTTTAGCTGCAGCATGCAGTCTCCTTTACTTGGGCCATGCGGGCTCTTAGTTGTGGCATGCAGGATTTAGTTCCCTGACCAGGAATCAAATCCAGGTCCCCTGCACTGGGAGCTCTGAGTCTTAACCACTGGACCACAAAGGAAGGCCCCTAATTTCCTTTTGGGGAACTCCTGCTGGAGCCACCCATGAGTATCCCCTGCAGTAACTCCCATCAGGCCAACCAGACTTTCTGGCCTGGAATGTCAAGTGTTGAACTTTGTGACACAATTATAGGAAAATGAAACAGAAAGCGTTGATATATTTCCTTTCAAGCAGTTGCGCCCAGACTCCTTGTGTTACCCTGGGTCCCACTTTCCTGTCCATCCTGCTAGCTGCCTCTTTTTCTCACCAATAAACTCCCCCTTCTGCTTATGTAGGTCATTGTTAGTTTCTGTTGTTTGCAACCAGAGAACTACAGGACAGAAAAGATCCAAGAAGGGGATTATGGATCTCCTGGGCGTTGCTGGCCTCTTCAAGCAGCTAGAGAGTCAGTCTGTGGAGCAGGGGAAGTTGGAAGGTACGAAGACAGGTCTGAGGCTCAGCCAAAGAATGAGGGGAAGGAGATAAAAGGACCCGTCGAAACTTCTGCCTCAAGTGCGTGGAGAGCAGATGACTGGCAAGTTCCCGGAGGGGTATGGGCTTGCACCAAGCTGCCTAGATTTAAACTGTGGCTCTCTCTTACTAGCTGTATAACTTTGACAGGGTGTTTAATGTCTCGGAACCAGTTTCCTCTTCTCGAAGGGGGTGTATATTAATATCTGCTTTGTAGAGTTGATGGGAGGACCACATGAGCGAACAGTGTATTCCATCACTTCCATGGTGCACATTTCCTACATTTTATCACCTCTAAAAATCAGAAGGTGGCTTACAAGGGATAATACAACATAGATTATTGAATGGAGTGTTTTTTTTTCTTAGTGGTGCATGAAATGAAAGTACAAGTGATTGCTGTCATCTTAGATTCAGTGATACAGTATGCCTGGACTAACGGCTTAAAATATTAGGAATTAATGTTCCTATTTATATCAGCTCCTAGCACATCATAAGCACGCTGTAACTGTGAGCTCAAAGAAGATCCCTTGTGAGCTTGAGCCTGACCTGAAGTTGTCTTCAAACACTTAAACTCAGTAAAGATCAAGAAAAGGTCACACTTGGGCTCCCTTTCTGGGGAGAGAGGTCAACACAAACCTACAAGAGCAGCCCCTAGACAGAAAGAAGTGATGACACTGGTGCAATAAGTCACTCTGGACAGGTTCTCTGTGTTTTCAGGGAATTTTGTAATCATGTTTCTCCTTTATTCCACACTTTGCAGCACAAAACCACTGACCCCTTCACCTCTGCTTCCTGGCGCACCAACAAGCCATCCAGACCGTGGGTAGCAACCAGGAAGTAGGTGAGTGCTTCACGGCCAGGCTCTGCTGGACCCACGATAAGCCCTTTCCAAATGCCATCGCTCATCTTCAGCTTGGCCACAAAATTAGGCATTTGCAGCTCTCTGGTTGTCGCTGATGGAATTGTTCAGATCACAACACTTTTTATCAGATTTTACTTCCTCTGACCTAGAGAAGCAATTCTAAGCGAGCATACAGTTCATCTGGGCATTTTTATCAATACTCACTCATGTAAAATAGTTGACAAGGGAGAGGGAAAATACAGCATGATGATTAAGAAAGCAAGTGCTGATATGTAACTGTCTCCACTCCTATATGTGACCAAATAGAAAAACTATCCAACTGTTTTCAGCCTCAGGGACCATATCTTTAAGACAAGAATCATAATAGCTAACAACATTACGGACCAGGCACCACTCCATGCGGTTAACATACAACCATATATTTGATCCTCACAACCATCTCTGAGGTGGGCATCCTATTAACATCCCCATTTAAAAGGTGAAGAAAAGGCTGCTTCAAGAGGTTCTGGAGCTTGGGCTTCCCTGGTGGTGCAGTGGTTAAGAGTCCGCCTGTCAATGCAGGGGACACAGGTTTGATCCCTGGTCCGGGAAGATCCCACATGCCACGGAACAACTAAGCCCGAAAACCACAACTACTGAGCCCACACGCCACAACTACTGAAGCCCATGCGCCTAAAGCCCGTGCTCCACAACAGGAGAAGCCACTGCAATAAGAAGACTGTGCACTGCAATGAAGAGTAGCCCCTACTCTCCACAACTACAGAAAGCCCACGTGCAGCAATGAAGAGTGAAAGAAAGAAAGAAAGAAAGAAAGAAAAAGAAAGAAAGAAAAAGAAAGAAAGAAAGAAAGAAAGAAAGAAAGAAAGAAAGAAAGAAAGAAAGAAAGAAAGAAAGAAAGAAAGAAAGAAAGAAAGGAAGGAAGAAATATAAATAAAAAGAGGTTCTGGAACTTGCCCAATGACACAGCTAGACAGTGGCAGGCTGGCAGTCTCCAGGGTGCATGCTCTTGATTGCGACTGTACGTTGTGTCCTAAACCTGATGGAAATGCCTCCCTGACGGCAAGAGTGTGGTAATATTAAACAAGATAATGCATGCAAAGTACATAGCTCAGTGCTAGGCATTATACACACTAGGAAGTTTGGCGGCTGTTGTGACAACTTTCATTCACCAAGCACTGACCATATGCCACACACTGTGCGATGTCCCTGACCATGCAATCTCTCTCATCCTCACAATGACCCTAGGAACTAGGAATTATTATTACCCTCCTCTTAAAGATAAAGAGCTGGGTTCAGAGACGTTCTGTCCCTCCAACGTAGTTTTAAGGGGACCAAGCAAGGCTGGGGTTCTGTGGAGGACCACCATGCTCAGAGAATAGGAGTTACTCCCAGTGCATAATAAGTTGCCCTAGAATTGATTCCAAGATGGCAGGACAAGAATGGAGCCTGGCAGTCATTTAGTTCCAGCCTTCTTGCTGCAGTAGAAGAAGGGAGACTAGAGACCTGCCTGAAGCATGCAGCTCATCAGCAGAGCCAGAGCAAAACCCCAGGGCTTCCCAGCTGAAACATCCTTTCTGCCAACAGCTCAACAAAAAGAGAGGATGGCAAACTGCACTGAAGTCTTTAATATATAGTTTATTTTGGCATCATGAAAGCTGTGCATGTTTGCTATAGAAAATTGGGAAAATACAGAAATGAAGAAAGTGGTGACAAAAATAAAATGATCCTGTTTCCCACCGCCCAGAGAGCTGTAGATAACTTGGCATGTTTCCTTCTAGGCCTCTTCCTATGCATAGCATTTTGTTTGTTTTGTTTTTAGTTTTTAGATACTTGTGAATGCACTGTGTATGCAATTTGTTACCAGCCTTCCCACTTAAATTATAAATATTTTTCCATGTTATTACAGACTCTTGGTAAACAATTTCCCTTTTCGATAATGAAGTGAAATAGTCTCCTGCTCTGTTCCTACACCCTGCCACCCTACATGCATGCACATATCAAGATCCCCTTGGGAACCACTTTTTAACTATCTGCATTTAAAGTTTTTCTGTTACTTCGACATAGCTCAATAACATGTGGCTTCTAGATTTTTCTAGACTTCAAGAATTATCTGTTGATTTCCTGCTATGAATAGATAGGAATTGAATTTATTTCTATTACCAACTCTAGATATAGCCTTCCCCCCTTCATCTCTTTTTATCCCTTCTTGGTCACCATTATAATTGTAAATAACACATCTAAACTCCATTTTCTTTTAACGTCATTGGGTTTTTATTCAACATTTTGCAAGATAAGGATCTTATTTTCCTCCCTAGTGCTTCTCAACTTTGGTTAACTCTAGCTTTTCTTTTAATTTGTCAGCTTTGATAATGTTTATATTCTCTCCTCCATCCATAATTAAAACACTGTTGCTTTCTTTATAGGTTGATTCTGGAACTTGAAAATTAATAAAAACAATTTACATTATTATGTATGGGCATCTGTTACGACTGCATAATATTCCACGGTATGGTTGTCCCTCAATTTCCCTAAACATTGTGTTTAAGCTGGATTAAAAGAGGGTTTTTTCCTAAATATTTGCTATTATAAATTACTCCATGATAAAAGGTTTTGATTTTTGTATGTGTCTAAATCTGCTTCTCTGATGGTTTCTTTAGAAGAGAAACCCAATAATGGCCAGTACGGTGCCTGACATATTGTGAATTCTTAGTCAATATTTGTCAAAGCAATGGATGCGGTGTGGCAGATCTGAACAGTTTTAAGGCTCTTAAAACATTTCAAAACTGCTTTCTGGGAAGTTTTCTAAATTTTCACCACGGAATGTCCTTGAAATCCATGACTGAGAGTAGGGATAAGAGGAATAATTTATATAAACTCATCTGAAAAAAAGAAAAAGTGGGGGATTGTGATGCTGGAAGGGCTAGAGCAGGGGTCAGCAAACTGTGGTCTACCAGTCAAAGCTAGCTCACACCTGCTTTTGTAAATAAAGTTTTATTGGAACACAACCATGACCATTTGTTTATAAATTCAGTGGCTGCTGCAGCAGCTCAGTTGGGTCACTGTAACAAAAACCCAATGACCCATGAAGCCTGAAATATTTACAATTTGGACCTTTAGAGAAATATTAGTAGACTTCTGGATTAGAAGATCTGGAAGAATAAAGCTGAAGTTTATTTGGTTTACAGTGGTTTCTAAAATTGAGGGAGTTAGCTAGTTCCTTATCCCTCTTCCTGGACATCCTTCTTGAAAACTACTGTTATTGCAGGGGGAAAATAACAAACAGTTGTAAAATGTTACTATGTTATAAGCAGGGCGTAAGGACTTTCCATATTACTAACTCATTTAATTTTCACAACAATCTGTGAAGCAGTTAGTGTTATCATTACCTCATTTTTGTAGATGAGGAAACTGATATCAAATAACTTGCACAGGATGATAACTCTGATGAGTGGTGGAGGGAGAAACCATGCCTGGAAGGCAGACTCCAGAGCCTGTGCTCCTAACTGCCACATTATACCACATGGTCCTAGAGAAATGAGAGCAGAAGGGACCAAAGAGAGCAATCTCCACTCGCTTATAAAAACAGATTTTCAGAAGTGGACATTTTGTATCCTCCCAACTCACAGTCACCTTCTTTATTTGCTCCCCTAATTCCCCTAGGCAGTCTAGCAGCACTGCTTAATCAACATGACTCAGCCCAGAGCTGATTAAAAACCCACCAAGTCACCTGACATGAGCTGGACCAATCAGAGTCCCTTCCCTCCCAGGAAATGAGAGGGAGAGAAAGCCAGTCTCTTCACAGGGCTGGGCTTGAAATATGTATTGTAGCACTTACTTAGGATGGCCAGATAAAATAGAGGATTCCCACTGAAATTTAGATTTTTGATAAAAAATAAAGAATTTTTTGTGTAATTATGTCCAAATATTGCATAGGACACGCACTAAAAAAATTTTTCCCTTTTTAATCTGAAATTCAAATTTAACTGCGTGTCATACATATACATATATACACATAACACATTATATTAAATATATAATATGTAAAAGATATATATGAATATATATATTACATTTTTTTTTTTTTTTTTTGCTAAATTTGGTAGCCCTATGAATACCCTTGTTTTGGAGAAAGTCTGCATGCAAAGCAGGAGAGATTAAGCAGACACACCGAGAGAAGCAGGGACAAGAAAGAGGAAGTAACTCCCAGACCTTGACTTAGTTCCTTTCTACATTCTCAGCCTTGAATTCCACATGGGCTCCCTCCATTTATAACCAAAAGCACACTTAGAAGATAACCCTTCAGGTCCCTTCAGGGACTTCCCTGGTGGTCCAGTGGTTAAGAATCTGCCTTCCAATGCAGGGGATGCAGGTTCGATCCCTGGTCAGGGAACTAAGATCCCACATGCAACGGGAAAAGTAAGCCCTTGTGCCACAACTTCTGAGCCCGCATGCCACAAATAGAGAGAAGCCCGTGCCCCAACAAAAGATCCTGCATGCCGCAATGAAAGATCCCACATGCCACAACAAAGATCCCTCAGGTCACAGTGAAGATCCTGCATGCCACAACTAAGACCTGACACAGCCGAATAAATATTTAAAAAAGAAGATAACCCTTCAGTAGATAATGTGAATGTTCAAGTGTAAAATCAATGCCATTCATTATAATCCAGTGGAGAATTTAGACCCAACATTCAAATCCATCTCTCAATTTTTTTTAAAGAATTCTTCAAGATAGTCTGGTTTAAATGGACACACAATTGCACAAAAAATACTCTTTCTTCCATCCCCTTCTTAATGAGTTAGAATTCCATTATTGAACAAACATACCTCTAGAAATGATAACATAAAAATCAAAACAGCAATTCTGTGGGTCGAAAGGGCAGAATGAGGCTAAGGAAAGGCACACAAAGAGCCTCAATTAAATTTACAGTGTTTTACTTCTCAAACTATGTGATAAATGCCTGGAAGCTCACTAAAATTTTCTTTACACACGTTTTACATCCTAAATATTTCATAGTAGAAAAACAAAACTTTTTTTAAGCCTGTTTGCATTGTTCGAACTTAGTTAAAACTGTCTAAGCAAGGGCTGGGTAGAAAAGATTTAAAATCCCTTTGCAGCCTGTTTGATATTTAAAATAGAAAAAACTTGTATTTCTTTATATTTGACCCGCAGGTCCCAGGAGTACTCTATTGTCATGACCCATTTGGAATTTTAGCTTCCTCAGTACAAAGCTTTCAGCACCTAGAACAGCACCTGGCAAATGTAAGGGTTCAGTGTAAATTGATTAAATGGATGGGAAAAACACTAAAATCACCACTGTACACCCTGTTTTACATTAACGTTTTCTCCATTTCTTCCCACATACCTTGTCTCCCAAGATATGCTAGGGGTTATACTGGGAGTGGGGCAGGATTGGCAAGAGAGAATTTGAAGGAGTTATGGTTTGGGGGATACTTAGGATATCCAAGATGTTTGCCTGAGATACATGCTGAAGAAACACTATGTGGCTGACATCATCTCCATCAATTTTCCTACTTTAAGAGTCTACCTTGAATAATGTCACCTTGGGACCCTCAGCGCTATGGTTACAGGGGATGGAGAAGGACCAAAAGTCATTACAATATTTGCAAGTCTCTTGCCCCTGCCATTCTACCTCAACACACAATGACAGCTGAAGTGTATCTGATGCTTTCCCTCCACATGCTCACGTATAAGCCCCAGAACAAGATTCTCCCCCAAGAGGATGAGCCCGGAACAGAGACTACTTTGATGAATACAATAGAGCAGTTCATACAATCTGCTGCTTTGGGGGTTAAAAAGTCCCAGAACACTCTATTCCCCCTTTTTCATTGTCCCATTATTCATGCGGTGCCTCAAAATAATTATTTTCTAAGAGGGTTTTAGCATCCCAGATGCACTTTGAATGTCATGAAAGAGCAGAAGAAACATAAGCATGAGATGCAGCGTGAGGCAGGAACACAAAACACATCACCCGGCCTGGTGATATATGGCACCCAGAATAAACACAGGAAGCTCTGTGAAAGCCAGTTCATTTTATTTACAGGGAAAGCCAACTTTAAGTACTGGCAAGACAATTAATGGTCCTCACCACCACTGAAAGAAGCCCATCTACATTTTCCTGAAAATGCCAACTCATTGGATGGATAAAATGGATGGTCGTTTTTAAAGGTAACATATTTAAAAGTTACTTTCACAAAGTGGCAAAGCCTGCTTTTTGTTCATTTCCTCTCTATTAAAGCTGTCTAAACAACTTATCAATTCCCGTAAGGAGAAAGAGCAGGAAAAAATCATGTACAAATTGAATAAAGACTTAGGGGTTTATTACACTCGAGCTATAATTCAAACAGGCTTTGGAAAGAACTTTTGTCTAATTAGTCATTGTAATCGTGTATCTATGGGAATGAGTGTTAATGTTTGGGACAGACAACCAATTAATCATGTCTACATTCAGCACAATCACTGACACCAGGTTCCAGGCTTTTTAGACTTTTATACAGTAAGTACAGAACAGGCAGCTACCCTGTGCTCTTCGTAGAACAGAAGGCATCGTGAGGCCCCTGGGATAGCTCATCCCTGGACGTCTGAATCTTTACAGCCTCAACCACGAGCCAAGGGAAAACAGCAGCAGACGATACAGGGAAAGCACATGAAAGGACATTCCATTCGGGAATGCATGATATTTACAACCAATGACATTAAAAAAGAATTATTATGTGCCAGGCAGTGGCCTAAGTCCTGTGCATATATTAGATTATTTCCTCTTTATAACAACTCTGATATATAGGTGCTGTGATTCTCTTTACAGACGATGAAACTGAGCTGTGGAGTAGTTAGTTGCCTTGTTCAAGTCTGCACACATGGATCCAGGATTCATACTCAAGCCAGTCTGACTGCAAAGATATATGATGTATCTATTTCTTAATACCACGGAACCATGCTTGTAATATACTGAATGAGATAGGATAAAACTTCTGCATGTAGTATAATTACTTCATTCAAAAATATGAGGCTTCCCTCATGGCGCAGTGGTTAAGAATCCGCCTGCCAATGCAGGGGACACAGGTCCAATCCCTGGGCCAGGAAGATCCCACGTGCTGTGGAGCAATGGAGCCTGTGCACCATAACTACTGAGCCTGCGCTCTAGAGCCCATGAGCCGTAACTACTGAAGCCTGCACACCTAGAGCCCATGCTCCGCAACAAGAGAAGCCACCGCAATGAGAAGCCTATGCACGGTAACGAAGAGTAGCCCCCGCTTGCCACAACTAGAGAAAGCCCATGCGCAGCAATGAAGACCCAACACAGCCAAAAATAAATTAAAAATATATATATATTGAGTACCTATGTGAGCTAGGCACTGGCATATAGACATACATATATATGTGTATGTGTGTATTAGATTTAAGATATGTCCACATATTATTTGATGTTCCTCAATTCTAATAGAATAAAGTGGAAGTGACAGTGTATAACTTAGGAGACCAGGTTATAAAAAGCTGCCCGGCTTCCTGATTATGCTGTCACACTTGGCTTGCTTTGCACTGGAGGAAGTTAGCATCTTTATGGAGAAGCTCATGGGGAGAGTAACTGAGGCCTCCAGCCAACAGCCATGTGGATGGGCCATCTTGGAAGTAGACCCAACAGCCCCATCAAGCCTTCAGATGAGTACAGCCATGCCTAACATCTTGACTGCAATTTCTTGAGAAACCCTGAGCAGTTAGGTTACTCTCAGAACTCTGACCTTTAAACATTTAATATCTGTTGTTTTAAATCACTAAGCTTTGGTGTAATTTGCTGCACAGCAATAGATAACGAATACGTTGTGTGTGTGCATGCATGCATGTAAGTTATCAAATAGTCATCAAAGAAAGCTAAAGAATAGAAGCCTGGAACACGTCCAGGACCTGTTCCACAGGCTCAGTGCTCTTTTCCCGTGGTCTCCGTCTTAGCTGATTTTACAACCCATTTGTTCAACCACACGAAAAAACCCAGGTCTCCTCACTTTGACTCCTCACTGTCTACAGATTGGTCATCAAATCATGATAATCCCACTTCCTATATCCTAAATGGTCTTGCTTCTCGTCTTTTACCACTCTAGCTTCTTTGTTTGTTCACAAAATTATTGTTTGTAGCATCTTCTCAGTGAACTCCTACTCATACATCAAGGCCCTAGAACGCTTCATGGATGCTGGATCCCCTCTGTGCTTTGCATACACTTCTAATACTCCATTTTAAATTATTCTCTCTCCATTCTGCTAGCCCATGAGTTCCTGGAGGGTAGAGACTTGTCTCATTTTATCCACTTTCTCCGGTCTCTAGCAAGGGCCTGGCAAAGGCTGTACTTTGAAAATTTTGTTGTACCAACTATCAGTTGCTATGTAATAAATTATTCCAACTTAGTGGCTTAAACAACAAACATTTATTACTTTACAGTTTTTGTGGGTCAAGAATCTTGTATGATTTCACTGGGTCGTTTAACTCAAGGTCCCTCACAAAGTTGCAGTCTTCATCTCAAGGCTCAACTGGGAGCCAGGCCACGTCCAGGCTTGCTCACGTGGCTGTTAGAGGCCACAGATCCTCACTGCCATGCAGACTGCTCCCTGGGGCAGCTTACAATCCAGCAGGTGGATTCCATCCGAGTGAGCACGGGAGAAAGAGGGTGAGCGAAGCAGAACCGGAGCCTTTGTAACCTAATCTCAGGAGGGACATTCTATCACTTTTGCCCTATTTATTAGAAGAAAGTTACCAGGTCAGCCCAGAGAGGTGATTACACAAGGGCCTGCATACCGGAGGTGGGGATCACTGGGAGACATCTTAGGAGCTGCCTGCCATGAATATCTTGACCTTGTCTCTCAGAACAGGTCCAGCCTTGGGTGTCCATCACCTGCTTTCTCTAAGAACCATCTTCAACTCCTGCTGTGTGCCCCTCCCAGAGAACAGGAGCGGACTCCGCGGCTCCCGGGCAGTCAGTGGATGGCAGTTCATCTCCGAACTCAGTTCATCCATTCATTTATTCTGTGTTTCAGCCCTGGGTCTGTTGCTCAATCCCACTCACATTCTAGCTCCCCGACTGTAAAATGGGGTTAATAGTAGAACTCACCTTGAAAGTTTGTTGTGCAGATTTAAAGTGCACATAAAAGCTCTTAGCATAGTTCTCAAAGCAATGTAACTCCTCAGTAAACGAAAACAACTTTACTGTTGTTGTTCTTGCTACAATTATTATCATTTTGTCCATGAAGGTCAAGAGAGCTGAAAGGCAGCTTCTGTGTGGTCGGTGGCAGGAGGACACCACTGTACAAATCTTCCCCAAACTAGAAATTGAAAAATCCAAGGAAGAGATTGTAGGACCCCATTGGTACCTGAGTGTGGATGCCCCAAGATAGAGGTTGGAAGTAGATTAAGATCCCACAAAGCTGTAGTATGGGCAGAAATCAGGATGGAGGGGGGAACTTTTAGTACATTTCCTTATTTAAAAAATTCTACTTGGTTTCCGTAAGTAATTAATATGGTTCTTTAAAAGTTAAGGGTGGTCCTGGGTTCTTCCGCTCAGGCAGAGAGAAGTGCTTCCAAGTTGCCGCCAGCTACCGCCTCCCGGGAAGATCTGGAAGCTGAGGCTCAGAGAGGTTAAGTGACTTGGCCAAGGTCAAACAGCTAGTAAGTGACGGAGCAAGGACTCAAACCCAGTCTAGGAGCCATGTCCACCTTGTTTCCCTCACTCTTCTCCCGTGTGACTGAGACACTGTGGTTTAATCTGGACCGACCCTGTGTGGAGGAGACAGAGCTGCAGCAGCAAGACCAGCAGCCTCAGGCCTGGCTCCAGAGCATTGCAGAGAAAGACAACAACCTGGTACCTACTGGCAAGCTGGCCTCAGAACACTATGATGACAAGGAAGAGGAAGATGTAGATGAGAATGCGGACAGTGAGGAGGACTCAGAGGATGATGAGGACACGTAGGACATGGAGGAGAGGAATGACTACAGTGAGCCACCTGATGATGGAGAGGTCAATGAGGTGGACATGGAAGGCAGCGGACAGGATCAGGACCAGTGGATGATCCAGGGTGGTCTCAGGGAGATTCCAGCGCAGCCCAACCTATCCTGGACCGCCTGTGAAGCCAGCTGATCACCCAACCCCCCTTCTCCCCCAGTGCCTGAAAGCTCACCCTCGGGCACTTCCTCAGCTGTTGGGAGGACCTGGTATCCTTGGCCCCTCCCAGGCCATCAGTCTGCCCTTGAATCCTCAGGGCCTGAGCCCACCCCACCTTTCTGGCCAGCACCTCACCCCTAGGTTGCCAGATCTAGTCTCTTTCTTTTTTGTTTTTAAATTTATTTATTTATTTATTGGCTGTGTTGGGTCTTTGTTGCTGCGCACGGGCTTTCTCCAGTGGCAGAGAGCAGGGGCTACTCTTTGTTGAGGTGCACAGGCTTCTCATTGGTGGTTTCTCTTGTGGAGCATAGGCTCTAGGCGTGTGGGCTTCAGCAGTTGTGGCGCACGGGCTTAGTTGCTCCGTGGCATGTGGGATCCTCCCGGACCAGGGCTCGAACCCGTGTCCCCTGCATTGGCAGGCAGATTCTTAACCACTGAGCCACCAGGGAAGTCCCCCTGGTGACAATTGTTAAGCCACAGGGTGTATTTGGAGGTCTAGTTGCATTATCATTGTGACCCACCCATCTTAGGGGGTAGTTATCCCCCACATGGTGAAATTCACATAATGAAACTAACCATTTTAAAGTGAACAATTCAGTGGCATTTAGTACATCCACAATATTGTGTGGCCACTGCCTCTACATAGCTGTAAATCACTTTCATCCCCTTAAAAGGAAACCCTGTATCCATTAAGCACTTGTTCCCCACTCCCTCCTCACCCCATCCTCAGCTCCTGGCAACCAGCCATCTGCAGTCTGTCTCTGTGGATTTACCTCTTCTGGGTATTTCACGTTAATGAAATCACACATAGGTGACTTTTTGTCTGGCTTCTTTCACTTAATGTTTTCATGTTATATTTTTGAAGTTCATCCACATTGTAGCATGTATTCGTACTACATTCCTTTTTATGGCTGAATAATATTCCTTTGCTTGGATATAGCACAATTTGTTTATCCATTCATCCTTTGATGGACATTTGGACTGTTTCCATCTTTCGGGTATCGTGAATAATGCTGCTGTGAACATGTACAGGAATTTGTTCGAGTTTCTATTTTTCAGTTCTTTGGGGTATATTCCTAGGAGCAGAATTGCTAAGTCATATAGTAATTCTATGTTTAACCTTTTGAGGAACTTCATATTTTTCTTACAGGTGGAGAAGAAAATGAATGCTTTAAATGCTTTAGGTTTAGAGTAATCTGGCCTCTGAGGCATAAAAGTCATTGCCATTTTCACTGGGTCACAGCCCCATGAAGGAAGGCTTCCTGGAGAAGGCAAGACTATCTAAGGAGGTGAGAGTATGTAAGCAAGTCACTCCTGCAGGATAAAGCAGAGCAGACAGGGTCTAGATGCCTGGATGACATAAACAGAGGCAGAGGCAGGCAGCTTGGGCTAGTTGCAGCCAAGGGCCTGCCTGGAAAGAACTCAAGCTGAGAGGCTGCATTCATTCTTCCCAGGGTCCTTTCAGAGTCAGAGGAGCTGATCTTTGTTGGCTTTAGTTATAGTAAGAACTATTTATATCAGGATAGGCTTTGGGCTCCATCCAGCTCACTGACACAGGTATGCAACTATGGGCTTTGATTTCTAAAAAAAATAGGTTAATTTCCCACCTGCACACCTCAGTTCTTTGGAGGTAGAAATGAGAGATTGCACAGATAGATTGCTGGCACTTCTTGTTCTGCATCAACAATCATGACTCATATGGACAGAGAGACAAAACCTAGGTCCTCCAACACAACGAGGAAGGAGATGACCAGCCTCGATCCCGCCACCCCCCTCTCTAGCAAAACCTTCTCTGGCTGCCCAGTGTCTTTTAACATCAATGTATATGCTTCGCTGCAGACACTCCAGTCCCTCCACAATAGCAAAATTGCACCATTATCACCAGCAATTCAGTCCCCACCTTGTGTCAGGCACATTTCACAAACTATCTTCTTTAGCCTTCACAATAACTCTGCGAGGTATGCAAAATTATCCTCATTTGACAAAGAGAAAAGTGAGGTTCAAAGAAAATAAGTTGGGCTGAATCAGGGTTTGAGCCCAAGTCTTGGCCCAATTTCAAAACCCGTGTCCCTTCCTTGGCCCTGCGTACCCAACTTCACTCACCCTGCTGTATATTCAATCTCTATAACTTATTTATCTTGAGTACCGAACTTTGTAAACTTTGACCAATGTCATCCTATTCCTTCCTCCCCCCAGCCCCTGGCAACCACCATTCTGCTCTCTGCTTCTTCTATGAGTTTGGCTATTTTAATAGCATTTTTGGAGGAAGCAAAGGAAGAGTTAGAGAAAGGAGTAGCGAGTTGGAGCCAGAGTGAATGTAGACTAAGAAAGAAAGATGACCCATGAAGGGGAGGGGGGTGAGAGGATGCGGAGACAAGGAAAGAGAGAGATCTTATCACAGAGCTGAGAAGTGCCCCCTTTTGTGCAGTTGGTAGAACCCACATTTCTCCTAAATGAAACCTGGTCCCTTTGAACGATTTCCCCCAGGCAGGGAGAGTGCAGCCAGGAGACAGTGACACAGGCACATTTATTGATTCTAAATAGACTACGCTGGGAGCACATCAGAATGATTTTCAGGATTCAATTGACTCGTTCTTTAAATTAAATTCTTTCATTGCAGCTCGGCTCCTCCACAAGTGCCCGGTTCTGTCCTAAAGGGGCTCCGATTCCCAATTAATAAATGAGATCTCAAGTAATCTGAGTCCCCGTTTTGCCAATGGGGTGGACTAGATGTCAGAACAGGTCTGGGGAAATGCAGGAACACACACCTCTCTGATTTTCCTACTAGAGGGCCCACCTGAATGCTCTAGTTTGGGGGAAGGAAGGGGGAGGGACACGTTTACATTTGCAGAGAAGCTCCAAAACCAGGTCCTTGTTCTAGGGGAGCAGGCTTCTCTTTGAATCCGGGGGTGGATTGGGTCTAGGAAGTCAGTGCATCTTGAAAGGCAGGATTATTGGAGGAAAAGTGGGCAAGAAACCCACTGCTTCTAGACTCTGTTCCCCTTCCCTTCATCACCTTGAATTCTTTCCTTTGCTTAGGTCAAGGTGAGGTTTCACACCCTGGAAGATGGAAACAGCTGAGCTGCTTTGAAATAAGGACGTTGAGATGGAAGTAGCGGCAGAATGTAAAACTTAGAGGGGGGAGTTTTTGGGAAATCACACGCCTACCTGGAGCTTCACATGTGCTATCTCACTTAATTCTCACCATAATTCTATGGAATAGGTAGAACTAGCACCGGTACTTCATCGACAGGGAAACTGAGGCATGGAAGAGTTAAAGGATGTGCCCACGAGCACAGAGCAGGATGAGGTATAACCAGGATGGGAGCCTAGGTCTGCTCATCCAGCTCTACAGAGAGCTCTGAGCATCTCCCCCTACCAGCTGTGTGACCCCAAGCAAATTACATAACGCCTCTGCACCTGAGTTCACCTTCTGTCAAAGGGAGATGAAAGTCTACCCACTTCGCAGGGCTGTGAATGAGTATCTAAATCTAAATGATCTAAGTGGGCAATCATTTAGAGCAGTGACTGCCTTACGAGGTAAGTGCTAATGAGAGTTTGGCAAATGACTTTTTACATCCTTAGCCACCAAGCAAGATTCAATGCAACAAAAGAGCGAGTGATTGTCTGTTGGAGGGTGTGGTTTAGATAAGGAGAGGGATAGCTCAGCTGGACTTATTGCAAAAGCAGGAAGTCATCCGGCTGCCTTTCTGAGCACCCTTCTGCGGGTCCCCTCCAAGGCAGTCTTCGCCTAATTCTTGCAGCTCCAAGGGGAGCCAAGGGGACTGGTCCTTTCAGCCAAGTGGATCTGGGGACAGACCTCCAGGCACCCTGCCCAGGGAGCTTCCCACTCTGTCTGTGACCAGAACTCAGTGGTGTGCAGACGGGAGGCTGCACGTGCCCTTCTGACACTGAGTCCTCTCCAGCGCTCTCAAAGCCATAATGAGGCCAGATCTCAGCATGGCGGCCGGGATGTGTTAGAAGGGAATTTCCAGCCCTCCTTCCCCAGGGCCTAGTTAACTGAATGAACTCTTCCAAAAGGCCACATATCAGCAATTCATAAAGTATGGTTTGGACAGAACTCCCTCTGTGAAGCAAACTGAAAGGCAGAGTTCATTAGAGAGAAATGGGTTCAAATCCCACCTCCATTACTTCCAACTCTGTGATCCTGGAGAAGTTACTTAACCACTCTAGACCCCTCCTCCTCTGTAACACCAGGATAGTAATATTACTGACTTCTTTTTAAATTTTTTATTTTTATATTTTTTGGCCATGCTGCGTGGCTTGTGGGATCTCAGTTCCCAGACCAGGGATTGAACCTGGGCCAAAAGCAGCGAAAGCCCAGAATCCTAACTACTAAGCCACCAGGGAACTCCCATTACTGACTTCTTAAGGTTGTTATAATGGTTAAAATGAGATAATCCATGTAAAGCCTTTAGCACAATGCCTGAGATCATCTCTCAGTATTCGTGGGTTGTTATTTTCATTATTGGTAATATATTGACGCTAATAATTAGTAAAATTAATAAATTAATAGAAATTAGAGTTTCCTGGGGGAGCTTTTCCCAGTAGAAGCTTCATCATCAGTTCCTTCCAGCTTAGTGTGGTCCCTCAAAGTCTACATCCTCTCTGAACTTCTGAGCCATCTGAAGGGTCCAGAAGTGTCATAGCTGGGAAGCCTGTGGAGAATTTCCAGAAGGAAAAGAGCATCTCTATAGTTGAAAAAAAATCCCTTTTTTTCAGTTGAGTGGTAGGTGTCAATGATTTGGTTCTGTTACCCGAGCATCTTCCCCTGAATTCCAGCAAGTTCATCAAAGTCTCAGAAAGCACTGGGAGCTGTGCAGGCAGGAGCACCTTACGTTCCCCTTCTTGCTCTGTCAGGAAGCTTGAAGCCAACGGTCAGACCACACTTCTCACTCTTCTTTGCTAAGTCAAACTTTTGTTGCCTAGGAGACTTTGTATCTGCTGTATCCTTGTGGGGACTCCCTTCCTTTAGACGTATGGATGGCTTTCTCTCACCTCATTCAGGTGTCTGTCATTGTCTTGGTCAGTATGGGCTGCTGCTATAATGGATACCATAGATCCAGTGGCAGATACATAACATATATTTATTTCCCACAGTTCTGGGGGCTGGATGTTTGAGATCAGGGGGCCAGCATGGTCTGGTTCTGATGAGAGTCCCCTTTCACGTTGCAGCCTGCTGACTTCTTGCTGTATCCCCGTGGCAGGGAGAGAAAGCAAGCTCACTCTCTCATGACTCTTATAAGGGCACTAATCCCACTCATGAGGGCTCCACCCACATGACTTCAACTGATTCTAATTAGCTCTTGAAGGTCCCACCTCCCAATGCCATCAAATTGCAAGGTAGGGTTTCAACATATGAATTGGTGGGGGGGGGGGACACAAATATTCAGTCTGTAACAGTCACATAGGAACACCATCCCCAACAGTCCTATTGCAAATCCCAACTCCACCCCTGCATTCTCTAGTCCCAAAAGTTTTGTGTTTTTTGCTTTTGTTTTTGTTTTTGTTTTAATTTTTCCCTGGGACAAAGGGAAGCCCCCAATACAGACTGACCTAGACCTGGTCTCAGAAGACTCCACAGTATAAATTTGTACCACTTTCCTGCAAAATTATCAAGAGACTTAAACACATCTGTTCCATTTGACTCATACAAAGAGCCTAAGGTAATAACATGAGATACGAAGAACAATGAGCAGGAACATTCATCCAAGTAGCGTTTATAGAAGCAAAACATTGGAAATCACCTAAATGTCAAATCATCAGGGATGGATTAAAATGTTATTGCACATCAGTGTGCTGGAACACCATGCAGGCATTTTAAGTCTTTAATACTGTAGGGTTGCTATTAGAGTAGAAAATAAATCTGGATATTAATATTTACTTACAGTGTAATTCTGAAGGGGTGCATGGGAGACTGTATTTCAAACTGTTAAGCTTCTCACTCTTGGAAAGAAGTACAAGTGAATATTCTCTTCATCTCTTTTATGTTTTCTAAGATATGTTTACAACGAACATGCATTACACTTGCAATAAGGAAATAATATTGCAATCTACGTGAGGGTTTTTTTTTTTTTGCTCACAAATCTCACCGTGTGTTTTGTTGCCATGAATACAATCATCAGTCCTACCAACAGAATGTGGTCCCTCCAAAAGAATATCATCAGCCACATTCCCAGCGTTTCTGCACACAGTGAGGCAGGAACCTACTTTGTTTCTTCCCCTGTGTGCTGTTCGAAAAACAGCAGGCACAGCAAATAACAACCGCCTAGATAATATAAATGGGTAAATATTGCTGGGATTCATTACATGAAGGTGCCAAAAAAACATAACTTGAGGATGTAACCACTTATTTTCCCACCTTCAGATATCCCGGCATCTGTTCCTGCCAAAAAGATGGAGGGAGGGGAATTTTGCAGAGAGAAAACAATCAAAAGTCTTTTCTTTCAAACTGACAGAGGAAGAGGTGGGGTTGATGATGGAGGAAATGCTGCATTACATAAAATTAGAGATTTGGCTGTTATCACTAGTGAAAGCACAAGTGAGCTGGATTTTGCAGCGTGAGAGTGACAGGTGAGACCAATGGAAGGACTAGGGATTAAGAGACACTTTTCGGATTTGCAAGGAAAGCAGGGAAAAACCCTTCCTCTTCTCAAACTAATAGACATGCAGAGTCTGATACAGGCTTAAGAGAGGTAGGCTGATTCCACCAGGACTTGCCTTGTGATTTGGGGCAATTCAAGGCAAAGCTCTAGGAAAAGGAGGAAAAAAAGTTCTCTCTGAATTATTGTTCCTTCCTCTGCGTTTTCAAATTTTCTCTTTGGCGCATCATGGGTGTTGTTCATCTCTCTGTGCATTGTGTGATAAATTTTTCATCACTGGTTTTCACATCCTCTTCTAACCCTAGGGGTTTTCCTTCTTCTAACCCCTCCTTTCCCCCTGCCAATTCTTAATAACAGTGTTAAAACACACCTGTTTGGCACCTGAGACATCTCTCACCAACCTAGGCCCCTGCAGGAAGGTGAAACCCCAAGGTGAAAAGGCTCACAGCTGGACCCAAGCCTGATCTCTAAACCAAGGCCAGTCTCTGCCTTGGGCTCAATTTCCAGTGCCTTCTAAAGGACTAGCCAATGTCAAGCAGAGCCTACCTGATACCCTGGGCCAATGCCAGGGCAGGAGAATCAGCTAGAGTTTTGTGAAGACACTACTGAGATCTTGAGGATTGATTTTTTAAGCTTTGATTGAATTCAGTACTTTTCCAGAAAAGTAGGAGGCCTGGAGTGGCTGGGCAACTGCCCTGAATTCAGGATGATAAAATTGTCCTGAGCAGACCAACTCTCTAGTTCAAATAGTGCTCTTAAACTAGAGGTCCACAGTCAAATTCAGCCCATAAATCTATTTTCCTTGACCTGTCTTGTGATTTTTATTTATTTAAATTACTTGTCAAGATGTAAAACTTGAAAGATCCCATGTGAAAATCTGCATTTCTGACTCTTTAAAAAAATAAAAAGATCTGGTTGTAGGGTACGATGTTTAAGAATGTGAACTCTGGAGCCAGATTTCCTAATTTAGAATCCCAGCTTAGAGCTTCCCTGGTAGCAGAGTGGTTAAGAATCCACCTGCCAATGCATGGGACACAGGTTCAAGTCCTGGTCTGAGAAGATGCCACATGCTGCAGAGCTACTAAGCCCGTGTGCCACAACTACTGAAGCCCATGTGCCTAGAGCCCATACTCTGCAACAAGAGAAGCCACTGCAATAAGAAGCTTGTGCACCACAACAAAGAGTAGCACCCCCTCTCCACAACTAGAGAAAGCCCGCACACAGCAACAAAGACCCAACACAGCCAATAAATAAATAAATTTATTTAAAAAAAAAAGAATCCCAGCTCTGATTCAAAGCAAGGTATCAAAACTTTCAGTGCCTCAATTTTCTCATCCAGAAAATGGTAATAATAATAATAATAATAATAATAATGCCTTTGTCAAGTTCCTGTTGTAAGGATTAAATGAACTAATACAAGCAAGTTTTTAAACTTTTAAAAAAATTATTTATTTATTCTTTGGCTGCACTGTGCGGCTTGTGGGATCTTAGTTCTCCAACCAGGGATTGAACCTGGGCCCTCTGCAGTGAAAGTGTGGAGTCCTAACCACTGGACTGCCAAAGAATGCCCTAAGCAATGTTTCTAGAACAGTGCCTACCATATATGAGTATTAGAACAGTTGCTACACTATGTTGCTATTAACATGGGGCAGGGTAGTCACAACAGTTCTCTCTTGCTCAAGGTAAGACATAACACACCAAGTGGGGAAAGCAGGGGGTTTGGGGGAGCAGATGAGTTGGGAGATTGGGATTGCCATACATACATTACTAATAAGAAAAAAACTATCAAATTGTACACTTTAAATATATGCAGTTTATTATATGTCGATTGTATCTCAACAAAAGTTCTTAAAGGAAAAAAAGAAAAGACAAAACCTCTCTGTTTAATTATGCTTCCCACCTCACTCAATTGGCTCATTATATTAAATTCCTGACCTTTGTAAGTATTTGAGTTTGAGACCCCTGGTCTCAAATGAAGATATAGTATTTGCCAGTGTGGGACCTTTGTAAATCCATGACGGTAATACTCCTTTGGGGAGCAACCAGCAGATCTCATGAGCATAATAGGTGAACATTACTTCCTGCTCCTGATTTGGCCATGTGGCTTGGTTTGATTCAGCAACTGTATAAAACAGAATTGAGGATGAGTTGGTTCTGAGCCTAAGTCATGCATGTTTCCTCTCACATTCACTGTTTCTATTGAGAAGGAAAAACTCAGGCTAGATGCTGATCCCTGGAAGAAAAGGAGTGATACCTGAAGTTAAGTGATTCCCCAGTTAAGGTGATCTATCCAGTCCAGCAGAGTCGGGTCCCAGTTGACCTGCAGAAGTATTAACAAACCCAGCAGAGATCTGCTGAAACCAACCAAGGTCAACCAATGCATAGTGAACCCACATTCATATGAGATATAATAATAAATAGTTGTTGTTTTAAGTCACTGAGTTTGGGGGTGGATTGTTACACAGCACACCCCATTAGATAAACTGTCCAGTGGAACCTCTTAGCATCACCAAGTGACCAAACGGGATATTGAACATTTCCCCAAGATACAGTGATGAATCCATCTGTGTTAGGTATGGCCAGAAGCTCTCTGAGAACTGGGCTCCTCTCCAACTCACAAGAAGAGTTAAACATTGAAGGATTGGAGTGTTGGGTAGTCAGTTGGGTGACCCAAGCCTTCACAAAACCTTGGACAAAATCCCAGGACACAGCAGGATACAACCCAAAGCCCTTCATGGATTTTCTCAGTTTCCATGGCTTATTTTCTTATGATTCTTGTTATCTCTACATCCTCATACATACACACAATATCACCAAGTTTTTGTTCATTTGTTAGTTTTAACTGTTTATCTTGGCTACACAATGTGAGAATGGACTGATGGACACAGAAGAAAAGTTAAGAAGCTATTGAAGACTCGAGGATGGAAGATGCCTTAGAGGACTGGGGTGGGGAGGGTGGGGGGGACTCGAGGTGGGGGAGTCAAGGAAGGGAGGGAATATGGGGATATGTGTATAAAAACAGATGATTGAACTTGGTGTACCCCCCCAAAATAATAATAATAATAAAAAAAAGAAGCTATTGAAGGTGGGGGGGAAGTTGAGGGAGGGAGGGAATATGGGTAAATGTGTATAAAAAACATGACTGAACTTGGTGTACCCCCCAAAAAATAATAAAAAATAAATAAATAAAAAAAAAGAAGCTGTTGAAGGTACCAAGTGGAAGGTAGTGTCAGGTTGAATGAAGACTGTATGAGTAAGGACATAAGTGAGGAGATTCAGTAATAAAAACAATGTCAGTAACAACACTTAATCAGGTGCTTATGTGTCAGCCACTGTTCCAAGAGCATTACACATACTTAAGCAACAATCTTATGAGTTAGGTACCATTACCTCCTCCATTTTACAGTTGATGATGTTGAGGCCAGAGTAGTGCAGCCTGCAAACGGTATATTGAAACCCAGGAAGTCTAGACCCTAGTCTGGGCTCCTAACCACTGCAAGATTCTGCTACTGCATTACTTAAGAGCTTTGCAGGTGGTAGAATAAGCAGGACTTAGTGGTTGATTAGCCATAGGGGTTAGGAACAGGGAGTTCAAAACAGTTCAAAAACAACACAGTCTTCTCATTTGTTCTAGGGAGGAGTGTGTGTCCTGTGTGTGAGCCAATTTATGACAAACAAGAAAAAGTCCACGAAGAAGAGAAGATGTGTGGGAGAATGGTTGGTGGACTGTCACATATTTGGCTCTGACTTGTTCTCTGGGGGATCAAGGAATTAGAACTGAGACAAAGAGTTGGGAGGAGTTTGAAAGGAGGAGTTTGCTTTTAATGCCTGGAATAATTTTTATTGGTCAGAAATTTATATGGATAGGCAGAGCTGCTTTGGAGATACAGAGATGCCTGGCACTGCAGTTGTCTAAGCAGGGAATCAACATCACTTGGCAGGGATACTGAATAGAAGAATTCAGCAGTGGGGTGGGTGTGTGTTTGTCTGTGTGTGTGTGTGTGTGTTTGTGTGTGTGTGTGTGTTTGTGTGTATGAGGGAGAGAGAGAGAGAGAGGTAAACAAAGAAATTATCTCAGAACAATCACAGGACCATTTTGTGACCACTTCTGATTTTGTCTACAGCAGCTGAGTACTCATTTCAGTCTTGTGGAGGCTATTTGAAATCTGTTTGCCTCTTTGATTTTTCTAGTTAATACAGTAGCCAAGACTCAGCAAGATAAACAGCCATTTGGAGGAAAAACAACCCTGGGTTTTCTTGGCTTTGTCTTGTTCTTTTAAAAAAATCCTTGTTTGATGAGGAGCAG
Source organism: Hippopotamus amphibius kiboko (assembly GCF_030028045.1). NCBI lineage: Eukaryota > Metazoa > Chordata > Mammalia > Artiodactyla > Hippopotamidae > Hippopotamus > Hippopotamus amphibius. Next base: position 132,317,602 of record NC_080194.1, on the reverse strand, counting down.
CATTCCTTCTCTCTAGAGCAGAGATGAATAATGGCTTTTCTGCTAGAGCTAGCATGCATATTTTCTTTATTTCCAAGGGATGACTGCTGGGAGCAGGGAAAGAGAGCATCCTCATTCAACTGGAGGCCCTAGAACTTTTGCTCTTTGACAACAATTTTGAAAAGTGTTTTGGAAGAGGTCACTTTCTAGGCAGCCCCTCAGCCTCAGAGTCTTTCACCTTCTCCCTGCCCTTGTCTTGAAGTTAAAAGTTCTTTCTGGGTAACTCCCCCTTGTCTGAGTAACCAGTACTATCTGATAGGAATCAGGTGGCCAACTATAGGACTAGGAGGGGATCTCTGGGACTTTCTCTCAACTACATGATGGAGGCTACCAGTAATAAATCAGTGCAAACTGGATATTTGAGATAGAATTCAAAAGATGAGAAAAAATAAAAACTGAGAAAATCTGCCACATGATTTGCTATCAGCACAGGGCTGGGTAACAGAGTCTAAATAGAAAATCAGAGAAATGTAAACACAGGATATGTAAGGGGTGTGGTACAGAGACAGAAACAGAGAAACCCAAGCCTTCCTTGATAAGCTGAACAGGGATACCCAACTCCTCTATAGTAGGGTTCCAATTGTTTGATATGAAAAAGAGTATGTTAGGAGTGGCCTGGTTTAGAAGCAGCAGTCAGGACAAACACACACATATTCTGAGTTGTAACTGGATTCCTGTCAGTCACAGCCTAGAGGCTCTTAGAAATCAGGTGCTAAGTCGACCTTTGGCTTTTCTCTAGTTCAGCACCATGGACAGAACACAGAGGCCAAGGTGACTCCACAGTTTGTCCCTGCTTTTCATTAAGATCACATTTTAAAACAAAAACTGAAATTGATCACAGGGAAGCCCCATTCAAGCTATGAAGAGAAAAAGCAGAGAAATGTATAGGTGATGAAATCCAATGGAGGGAATGCAATCTTGACAGGAGGCTCTATGACCAAGAGATGAAAAGTCACTACTTTCCCCATCTCTCTCTGCAGTGGCCATGTGTTGTGCTCTTCATGGTGTCTCCTGGGAAGCCCAGAGCCAAGTTAGTACTTGGCCCATCAAAAGTGGTTAAGGACAAAAGGCTATGCATTTTAAGTCATTTCTGGCTCCATTGTATTGCTCTTCTTTTCTGTTTTTAAAATTATCTTGCATCAATTTGAATTTGGGCTTTCTCTTTTGATATTACATGTTCTTTTGTGTCATATGACATCTTTTCTGGACAGTAAGTCAAATACCAAATTAAAACATACACTTGAACATAAACTGACATGCATGCATACATGTGATCACATGATCTACATACACATGCTTATATTCTCTCACAGCATCACCCCCTTATACACCACCACCACCGCAAAATAACTGGGAGCACTCCATAAGCAACAGGATCCAGAGAAAATACATAAAGTGTATTTGGGTAATGGAGTCAGCGCAGGTTCTTTTGCTGTTTTGTGGGGACTTCAAATTTCTAGACTGCCAGAGATGAAAGATGCAAGTTGCAAAGATTACTGAAAAAATAAGTGATATCCCATACGAGCCTTGGTGAGGTAAATTTGCGACTCCTCTCAACAAGAGCTGGCGCCTGTTTCCCCACACCTTGAGTTTGGGTTGGCCCAGTAACTTTCTTTGACCAATAAAAAGTGTTAGAATTTAACACAACATTGTAAATCAAGTATACCCCAATAAAAAATTTTAAAAATAAAAAAATAGTTACTAAAAAAATAGAAAGTGGTAGAATTGATATTGTACAAGTTTTGGAGTCTAGGTATTAAGAGGTCTTGCAGTGCCCACCTTCACTCTCTTGGCATGCTTCTCTGAGAGCATCACAGAAGGAAGTAGATCTGGCCTAGTGAAGAGTGAGCAGCAACATGGAAAACAACCAAGGCACCCCTTTGGCAGCCAGCTTCTCCTTCCGCTGCTGCTTTAGAGAGGAAGCTGATGCCAGAGGCTGGACCAGAACTTAGATCTGCAGGCCTCTAATCTCATGTCCTTCAAGAGTGTGTTCAACACTATACCTCTCCTCTATAGAAGAAGAAAACGGTGTGAGAGCAGAACTCTGTGATAAAGCAGGAAAGCAAAAACACTAGGGGTGAAGAGGCAGAGCTGTAGCCCCAGCCCAGCTCACAACTTGCTGGGTATTTGCAAGCAAGTGAAGTGATCTCTTTGGACCTCCACCCCCTCATGTGTGGGATGAGCAGGTTGGAGAAGTGAATCCCCAAGTCCCCTTTAAGTTCTCATAGTCCCCGTTCATGTGACTCTAAAGCATGCCTTCTCAGCTCTTTAGTCACAGTAGGAGCTTGGGGATTTTATGGTGACAGGCTGGGAGCCAGTGAGGGGGAAGCAGGGGGCTGCATTTCATTCTGTCAGCTCCTCTTCTTCTAAAGGGTAACATTGTCACTCACAGCTTATCTTGCTGTGAACTTTCCTTAATGGTTTGGTTGGATTCAGGCTCAGATTAATCATCCTGGGCAACAGGCAACAAGACAAACTCATCACTAATTAATTGGCAGCAACACAAGATACGACGTTCCCTGGTGCAGAAGGTCTGTTTCTACATCAGCCTCCCTCCTCCCAGGTCCTAACAGTGGTGTGCTGTTTCATCCTCCGTGTGCTCACCTTGACTAAAAGCCTAAGTGAATGCTCACCATGGGAAAGAATGACAAAGAGCCGATTCAATTTGGGAAAGTGTGTTTCTGTTTACATCTTCATTCCCAAAACCAATGTTGTGTTTAAGGAAGAAGTGCTGCTTTAGCTATCATCCATAAAGAAAAATTTTTGCCCTTGCAGTGTTAAGTAAAAGTTCAATATTATTGCTACATATGCAGTACTGTAGAAGTGAAGATTAGGTCATACCAGAAATACGCTCTGCATTTTTTTTTTAATGAAAGTTTTCTCTTTTTTTTTTTTACTTGTTTACTTGTTGGCTGTGTTGGGTCTTCATTGCTGTGCATGGGCTTTCTCTAGTTGTGGAGAGCAGGGGCTACTCTTTGTTGCAGTGTGTGGGCTTCTTATTGCAGTGGCTTCTCTTGTTGCGGAGCATGGGCTCTAGGCTCTTAGGCTTCAGTAGTTGCAGCACACAGGCTCAGTAGTTGCGGCTCGAGGGCTCTAGAGCGCAGGCTCAGTAGCAGTGGCACACAGGCTTAGTTGCTCCATGGCATGGGATCTTCCTGTCCCAGGGATTGAACCCGTGTCCCTGGCATTGGCAGGTGGATTCTTAACCACTGCGCCACCAGGGAAGGCCTAGGCTCTGAATTTTGATGTTCAACAGAACTTTTTATCAGAGATTTATTCACGCTCAACTATAGATATAGATATCTACCACCTATGTTCAATGCTAAATCGCCAGTGCATAGACCAATAAATGTTTGTTGTAGAAAGGGAGGAACCTCTCTTACAAAACAACTACAGTTTTCTCCACTTTCTCAGCCTTTATTGATTCCTCAAATCACAGTGTTCTTTCTTTCATCTCCACACCAATCATCTCAGTATTAGTCAGGATTCTTCAAAAATTTTAGGAGCAAAAGAGGGAATTTTTGGATTGTGTAGCTGGAAAGAAAATTGAGTAGCTTATGTTGATCAAAGGAAAAGATTTGGGAGTTTGAGGGTTGAAGGTTCATCCTGAAACTCAGTGCTGCCAGAAATCAGCCCAGCAACAAACCAACTCCTCTCTCTCTCTCCTTGTAAACAAGAAGGTGGCCATCTGTAAACTAGGAAGCAGGAGGAGAGCTCTCACCAGAACCCAATCCTTCAAGCACCCTGATTTTAGACTTCCAGCCACCAGAATTGTGAGAAAATAAATTTCTGTCACTTAAGCCACCGAGTCTGTGGCATTTTATATGGCAGCCTGGGCTAGTACACCTATCGAGTCTAGTTTTCCTCTTATCTGATATTTTATATCTTTTTTAAAGCTCTTTATTGGAGTATAATTGCTTTACACTGTTGTGCCAGTTTCTGCTGTACAACAAAGTGAATCAGCTGTATTTATACATATATCCCCATATCCCCTCCCTCCTGTGACTCCTTCCCACCTTCCCTATCCCACCCCTCTAAGTCATCACCCGTCATCGAGTTGATCTCCCTGTGCTATGCAGCAGCTTCCCACTAGCTATCTATTTTACATTAGGTTGTGTATATATGTCAATGCTACTTGATATTTTATATCTTTATGCTGTTTTGGGGGGGTTGACTTTTACCTACTCCCATGTTTTCAATGATCACTACCACTGAGGCCCCCCAGACATAATCTGCAGCTCACATTTCCCACAGGAGCTACCTATTAACATACCTTGCTACCCATGGGATAGTTCCACTGGTGCCTCCCACCCAAAACTGTAATGTTATCTTTCCCCAAAACTTGTCCTCCCTCAATGTTCCTGTTCACACTCTTCATCTCTGTGAGTGGATTTGCATTTACCCAGTAGTGAAAGGAGGTCAGCACTGATGCATTCTTCTCCCCCACCGTCAAGTGCAAACACTCACCAGATTCTATTTATTATAACTACTAAGTAGTCCTAGAACTCCTCCATTTACCTTCATTTATGCTGACAATACCTTAGTGAAACTGATCACCACTGCTCAGCTGGATTTCTACGACGCATTCCCAAGAGGTCTCCACGATTCCAGGTCTGCTCTCTGCAATCCATCCTACACTTTGCAGACAAACTCAACCATGCTATTCCTCTGCCAGGAACTCAGCACAAACCAAAGATCCACCATGTTCCAACTCCCACTTACCTTTCCAGCATTATTTCTTGCTCTTTTCCCCTCACACTCTTTTTTATTTTTATTTTTTTCCATCTTAGTTCCCCAACCAGGGATCAAACCTGTGTCCCCTGCAGTGGAAGCATGCAGTCTTAACCACTGGACCACCAGGGAAGTCCCTCCCCTCACTCTCTTTACTTCAGTCATGTGGACCTATTTACAATGTTTTTGGACCCTATTGTTCTCACTAATGCTGCTGAGTGCTTGAACATCTATTCTATCTAAAAAATCCTTTCCATCGCTCTTTACCTGGTTAATTCCTACTGGTCCTTCTGGCTTCAGCTTAATTGTTCTTCCTTTGAGAAGCCATCTCTTCCTCCCAGTTTAATTAGGTTCTTACGGGATCTCATAGACCATGTTATTAATCTTCTTATAGGACCACTTTACAGTATTCTAAATGATGTGCTTACTTTCCCCCTCTTCTGTTAGACTGTGAATTCCTTCATTGTAGGAGTAGTGTTTGGTGTCTGTTGTGAATACTTAATTTATATTTGTTTAATGAGTTAATCAATAAAGTAATGAGTGAAAAAATATGAAAAAAATATAAAAAAATACAAACGCATTCCCACACTCCAGTTGCCTGGTGACCATACCTCATTCAGCTCAGCTCTTATTAAAAATGTAAACAAAAAGCAAACAAACAAACTCCACAGCTTCACCTTTTTTAATGGGAATACGTTCATAAGAAGTATCATTTTTATGGCTTTATATACAAGGTCAAGAAGTTTATGTGTCCTATATGCTAATTCCATTCCCTTCTTCTTGAAAATCTATTCTGTCCATCAGTCTCTGCAGTCTTAAGGTACTTTGAATGAAGATCTGTTTCACCAACAATTGTCCCCTAGTGTTAAATAAACACACATTAACTCTCTCAGATGGACTTTGCAAATGGCATGTTGCTTCTTGTCACTCCTTTTCCTAATATTGGTTTAATTGTTCCCTAATCACTGTGGAAGAAACAAACACTGGCTGTTATATTTTGCTCAGACAAGTGGCTCACACAAATCTGTTTGCCTGTTTTATTTGGGCTTCTTGAGGTTAATTTTACATGGGTGTCAATACATATAGTGAAAAAGAAAACGCTTGGAGACAGGTAGTTACTGAAGAATAGGATATAAAATTGTACATGAAGAATTGTGGTTTAATATGCAGGACTAAAATGACAGAAAAAAAGTATACACATTTAAAAAAATCCATAGTAGAACTGGAAAGATGGGGAGGGTACCACCGAAACAACCTGATGGAAGAGAAAAGGCGTTGGAAAGGGCTGACAGTAGGAGGAGAAGGGATAAAGAACAAAAGGCCATGGGTTGTTAGGGTAGAGCAGTTAAGCCAGGCTCTGCATATCAGAGGGTCTTCATCTGACATCTGTCCCTAGGATAATGTTTTATGTACCATCTTTAACTTAGAAATTCTGACAAAGACTCCCAGAGTGAGATGCATGGCTAGTGAGACGTGGTGGTGCCTCAGATAACTTATAGCTTCCAGGAAAGACAAAGAGAGATCATGTACTCAAAGTGAAAAATCCTCCAGTTACACATCTTAAAGGAAACTTCCCTCATTCTCCCATCCCCTCCTCCACTCCCTTCTCTTACAAAAACACCAACACTAGGGTGCTTATGGTCTAAACCTGCATCCGTTGCCAAGAGAACATGAAATTTCACTTTGACTGAGGAATTACTCCCTGGCTGCCAACATTGCTCAATTTAAATTTCATCAATAATTATGAACAGCAGCCAATAAATACCATACATTTGAAGACACCTAACAGGGTGAAAAGGAATTTCAAAATATAATAAATAACAAATTAATGTGTGAGGAAACAGTTACCGCAATAAGCTGAAGGAAACTTATCAAGTTATCACATCATTAAGAAAGAACAGGCTGCAAAGGAAAGGAAACAACCAGAACTCTCAAAAACAAAATCCTACTTCTGGGCATATATCCAGAGAAAACTCTAATTCAAAAAGATACATGCACCCCAATATTCATTGCAGCACTATTTACAATAACTAGGACATGGAAGCAACCTAAATGTCCATCGACAGAGGAATGGATAAAGAAGATGTGGTACATATATACAATGGAATATTACTCGGCCATAAAAAAGAATGAAATAATGCCATTTGCGGCAACATAGATGGACCTAGAGATTATCATACTAAGTGAAGTTGTCAGAAAGAGAAAGACAAATACTGTATGATATCACTCATATGTAGAATCTAAAATATGATACAAATGAACTTATAGTAACCAAAGGGGAAAGGGACCAGGGGAGGGATAAATTAGGAGTTTGGGATTAGCAGATCCACACTACTATATATAAAATAGCTACACAAAAAGGTCCTATTCAATATATATATTGAATATAGCACAGGGAACTGTATTAAATATCCTGTAATAAACCATAATGGAAAAGAGTTTGAAAAAGAATATACACATGTATATGTACAACTGAATCACTTAGCTGTACACCAGAAACTAACACAACATTGTGAATCAACTATACTTCAATAGAAGAAAAACCATGATTGGACTTCCTAGGTGGCACAGTGGTAGAGAATCCGCCTGCCAACGCAGGGGACACAAGTTTGATCCCTGCTCCAGGAAGATCCCACATGCTGCAGAGCAACTAAGCCCATGCACTGCAACCATTGAGCCTGCACTCTAGAGCCTGTGAGCCACAACTATCGAGCCCATGTGCTGCAACTACTGAAGCCCATGTGCCTAGAGCCTGTGCCCCACAACAAGAGAAGCCACCGCAAGGAGGAGCCCGCGCACCACAATGAAGGGTAGTCCCCAATCACCATAACTAAAGAAAGCCCATGTGCAACAATGAAGACTCAACACAGCCAATAAATAAATAAATAAATAAATAAATAAATAAATGTATTTATTTTAAAAAAAACCATGATTGCCAAACTAAAATCTGAAATTTAGTAGATGCCTGCATAGAAGGATGAGTACCAGTGAAGACTAATGTCTGGACTGGGATACTAAGGCAAGGGCTTCTCTCAGAACTGGTTAAAAAAAGATCAAACATGGGGGGAGGGTTATTAGGATATATGACAGATACGTCCAAAAAGTCCAACATCTGTTTAGTAAATGTTCCAGAAAGAATGTGAGAGAAGAAATTATCAAATAAATAATAACGGATAAATTTCCCGAGCTGAAGAAAGGGCTGACCAGGTAATCAGCTGGGATATTTCATTTATTCAACACATTTTTATTGACCACCTGTGTCTCAGGCACTATTTTAAATGCAGTGATAAGGAAGACAAACCTCACATCTAAATATATCCTGGTGAAGTTATCTGAATTCCAGATAGTAAAACAAAATGCTAAACTCTTCTGCTTTGGGTTATGACTGAGTACCTGGTACTGGGCTAGTCTGCCCACAGTAAACAGCTAGAAAACTAGACAAAATATATCATCCGACAGGTTTTCAGAACATAGATGCAGATATTCTTAAAATATTGCTAAATCAAATTCTTACCTATGATGATAAATTATGATCACAAAAATTAAAAAGAAAATGAGTGAATGAGGTGAGAGAGATTAAGCAGTAGAAACTTCCAGTTACAAAATAAATGAGTCACAGCGGTGAAATGAAGAGCGTGGGGACTATAGCTCATAATTATGTAATAATTTTGTATGGTGACACATGGTAACTAGATTTATGGTGGTGATTATTTTGTAATGTATAGAAATATTGAATCACTGTGATGTGCAGCCGGAACTAACACAGTTTTGTAGGTCAGTTATACTGCAAATAAACAAATGAACAAACTCATAGAAAAAGAGACTTGTGAGGTGAGGGGGAGGAAGAACTGGATGAAGGTGGTCCAAAGGTACAAAGTTTCAGTTACAAGATATATAAGTATGGGGATATAATGTACATGATTAATATAATTAACACTGCTGAATGTTATATACGAAATGTATATATTATTATGTAAAAATTATACTAATAATATAATTAACACTGCGGTACATTATATGTGTATTATAAGAGAGTAAATCCTGAGTTCTCATCATGGGGAAAAATATATTTTCCTTTTCCTTTTATTTTGTGTCTATATGAGTTAATGCATGTTCACTAAACCTACTGTGGTAATCATTTCATGATGTATTTAAGTCAGATCATTATCCTGAAATGCATACAGGGCTGTATATCAATTATATCTTAATAAAACTGGAAGAAAAAAATAAAAATTTCCAGGAAATTAATTAATTAAAGAGGCATAGACATATGATCCAGCAATCCCACTCCTAGGCATATATCTGGACAAAAATATAATTCCAAAAGATACATGCACCCGAATGTTCACAGCAGCACTATTTACAATAGCCAAGACATGGAAGCAACCTAGATGTCTGTCGACAGGTGACTAGTTAACGAAGATGTGGTACTTATATACAATGGAATATTACTCAGCCATAAAAAAAATAAATTTTGCCATTTGCATCATATGATGGACCTAGAGATTATCATAATAAGTGAAGTAAGTCAGAAAGAGAAAGACTAATACTATATGATATCACTTACATGTGGAATCTAAAATATGACACAAGTGAACTTATTTATGAAACAAACAGACTCACAGACATAGAGGACAGACTTGTGGTTGTCAAGGTGGGGAGGGGGGTGTGGAAGGGATGGATCAGGAGTTTGTGATTAGCAGATGCAAACTATTATACAGAGAGTGGATACACAACAAGGTCCTACTGTATAGCACAGGGAACTATATTCAATACCCTGTGATAAACCATAATGGAAAAGAATATGAAAAAGAATATATATATATATATATATATATATATATATATGTATAACTGAGTCACTTTGCTATACAGCAGAAATTAACACAATATTGTAAATCAACTATACTTCAATAAAATAAATTTTAAAAAATAAAGGGGCGTAGAAAATGCTAAAATAATGAAGGAAAAGGAAAACGTTTATATAAAAAGAAATCAGAGCTATATTGGCATCATCTGTTAGAACAATAGAGCCATGTCTTGCGTTCTTATAGAATATGCTTTTGAACTCTTATTTCTGTATCAGACAAAATTGTATATGCAGTGCCATCTCAATTATGTAAAAATATGCATAGAAAATATCTGAAAAGAAATATGTGTTGAATGTCTAACCCGTTCCAGTATTAAGGGTTTTAGAAATATTATCACACTTGATCCTCACAGCAGCCCTGTAAGGCAGGGATTATTTTCTTCTTTATTGACCAATCTCACGCGGCCAGTAGAAAATAGAGCTGAGCTCAAACCCATGCCTTCTGCAGAGGAAGATGTTCGACCCCCTGCCTTGTCATCAGATGTGAGGAATTTACACTTGCCATTGAGCAACAGATACCCCCCACTGCATTAACTGACCGATGTCCCCACTCAAAAGGGACCCAATGCCCAGCACTCTGGGCCAGACTTCCAGTGGAGCTTGGGAATCTGTGCTTGACAAGAGGACAACTGACTAAGTTCTCAGCATGGGCTGATCTCTTTCTGCTATTGGCAATTAACAAGATCTCCCTGAAACCTGTTCCAGTCCACTGGGTTTCCTCCAAAGGGGTGGCTATCATTAAGTGGCTTTTCCAGCTTCAAGGCAGCATGAATGACTTTTTCAAGCGTAGTGATGCCACACAGGGTTGGTGTGTCATGGAATTTGGGCCACTTGACATAATCGGGGGCTCTCTCTTCCCTCCTCCTTTCAGGGTCAGCCAGCAGTAATGTGGCTCCCTTCTGTCTGCCCACATCGTCTCCACCATGGGAATTAACAACCTCTTCACTAACACAGCTGCTAGAGGCTGGAATAATTAATTAACATTTAAAATAAAACCATTTACAAGCCTTTGCATCCGAAACTATAGGAGTGGGTAACCTCTTCAAGGCATTGCAACTGATGAGCAGGGAAAGAAAACTTTTTTTTTCAAGAGGATATTAGCAGCATAAATGTATTTCTTAAGCATATATATAAGTAATCGAATCGTAAAAGCTGACATTAAAGCAGAACAGTCCTGTTGTGTTTAACAATTAGAAATTTATCCGGAGGATCAAGATGGATTCATGTGGGGACAGGAAGAGGTAGGATACTAAATTAAAAACAAGGATGAATAAAAGTGACAATTCAAAATGATAACCAGCCCATCCTTCCCTTTTATGAGGTGCCCCCCCCCCCCAAATTCTTGGAATAGTCCAATAACTGATGGACAGAAACACAGTTTTATGTTTTGATTTTATGAAGCTTCAAATGAGAAGTAAGCAAGCTAATGGCATGTGTTTTAGACACTTGTCTAGCCATATTTGTTACTTTTGCCTAGGTGAGCAAACTAAGATATCTTTCTCAAGTCACTGAAGTGACTTTCTCAAGGTCATTACAGCAAGTGATCCATTCCTAGAAACGACCTCATTGGAAGAGCCCAGATTCACTTTCAACATTTGTATTTTTAGTTCCAACCCATTGAAAACGATATTCTGATTGATGACCCTTGGACTGCCAGATACCCGCAAATGCTTTCTGATCTCAGAGACATAGATAGCCATGAACTTCGACAACTGATGACAATATTGCAGTTTCTTAATTTTGGGAGGCTTGGGAAAGAGAATGAGTATTCACTGTGCTTAGACTCTATATACATAATCTCATTGAATTTTCCTAAATGCCTTGTGCAACAGGCATTCCCATATTAACAGACCAAGAAAAAGTCTGAAGAGTTAAGCAACTTGCCCAGGGTCACAAAACACCTCCATTAGGTCACATCCTCAAGATGTCTCACTAGTAGGGGAGGTCTCTTTGCTTGCACCACTGTGAGAAGGTGCACAGGCAGAAATTAGGTCTTTATTGTTTTGTTTTGTTTTTTTAATTATTTTTTTGGGGGGTACACCAAGTTCAATCATCTGTTTTTATACACATATCCCCGTATTCCCTCCCTTCCTTGACTCCGCCCCCCGCGAGTCCCCCCCACCCTCCCCGCCCCAGTCCTCTAAGGCATCTTCCATCCTCGAGTTGGACTCCCTTTGTTATACAACTTCCCACTGACTGTCTATTTTACACTTGGTAGTATATATATGTCTGTGCTACTCTCTCGCTTCATCTCAGTTTCCCCTTCACCCCCCCTGCCCCCTCCCATACCTCGAGTTCTCCAGTCCACTCTCTGTATCTGCATCCTTGTTCTTGTCACTGAGTTCATCAGTACCATTTTTAGATTCTGTATATGAGTTAGCATACAATATTTGTCCTTCTCTTTCTGACTTACTTCACTCTGTATGACAGATTGTAGTTCTATCCACCTCATTACATACAGCTCCATCTCATCCCTTTTTATAGCTGAGTAATATTCCATTGTGTATATATGCCACATCTTCTTTATCCATTCATTTGTTGATGGGCATTTAGGTTGCTTCCATGTCCTGGCTATTGTAAAGAGTGCTGCAATAAACATTATGGTACAAGTTTCTTTTGGGATTATGGTTTTCTTTGGGTATATGCCCAGGAGTGGGATTACTGGATCATATGGTAGTTCTATTTGTAGTTTTTTAAGGAACCTCCAAATTGTTTTCCATAGTGGCTGTACCAACTTACATTCCCACCAACAGCGCAGGAGAGTTCCCTTTTCTCCACACCCTCTCCAACATTTGTTGTTTCCAGATTTTGTGATGAGGGCCATTCTGAGCGGTGTGAGGTGATACCTCATTGTGGCTTTGACTTGCATTTCTCTGATGATTAGTGATGTTGAGCATCTTTTCAGAAATTAGGTCTTTAGTAGTACTTCTGTAGACTGTTCACAGCTGAGGATGGGCTGAGTTAGTGCAATGCAGTGAAAAATACCAGTTCTGAAGGTAATCAACTCAGGGCTTGGCCAAATCACTATCACTGCTCTAATTCCCTGGCTTTCCCAGTTTAGAAAATGAGAGAAAAAGCAATGTCTTTAGTTCTCCAGAGTGTTTAAAAATCCCAAATAAAAACAGAGAGAGTGAGAGAGAGAGAGGGAGAGAGATTATCAGTGAGTCTATCAGAAAAGTCTTCAGTACTGACACACAGAATCACATAGTTGATTTAAGGGCTGTGGAGAAAATGAAAATCCCATTTGATACATGGATAGTTCTGATGTAAACAATGGGATGGGAGTAGATCATAAAGAAGAGAGAAAGACAATGGGTTCTGCCCGAGGCAGAGGAGAAGGGGACTCATTTATTGTACATCTTCCTCCTGCCAGGTCACTCTACCTGTACCATTTCAACATATAGCATTTCACTTAATCCTCACATAACTGGTCTCAGCTGTTGTATAAACTTAGTACATATGAAAATATGGTGATAATTCTTTTATTTTTCCAAGTAATCATAGAGTCCTCATCCCCTAGGCTGACAAAAAAATCTGAGAGCTCTTATGGGTCTCCCCATCAATTTCACATACACTGGAAAGAACTCGGGTTTATGCCGTTTGCATATGGTGGAGGTTGGGCTGGGGGAGTGCGGTGGTTATCCAACTTCTACATTCAAGCAGGAAAATCCATGGCTTTCAAATATTCCACTACCACCATTGCTTCTTGCTGCCTTCATGCATTGCTTTTATAAACAACTTTACTAAGGTATAGTTTCCAATAGTGAAATTAATCCATCTCAATTCTACACTTTGACGATTTCAGTAACTTTACTAAGTGGTGCAACCATCATCATAAATCGGTTTGAGAACATGTGTACACACACACACACACACACACACACACACACCCCATAAGATCCTGCATGTCCGTTTACAGATAAGTATTATTCCCACCCTGAGCTCCAGGCAACCACTAATCTACTTTCTCTTTTCTATCTTTTGTGCACAGTCCGTGTAACTAAAATGATGTAATCTGTGGTCCCTATGTCTCTTCTCTTTTACACTTCGCATACTGTGTTTGAGGCTCATGCCCGATGTAGTATGGGTCTGCAGTGTGTTCCATTCTGTTGTTGAAAAGCATCCCACCATATGGACAGACCACATTTTTTCTCTGCATTTACCAGTGCCCACAGACCTGCACGTGGATGTGCTTAGCAGCACTACTCATAACAGCTTCACACGGAAAACAACCTAATTTTTTTTTAATTGGTCTACACCTGTGGTTTTCAAGCCTGGATCCACATGATAATTTGGATTTAATGGGCCTGGGGTGGAGACATATTGGTTTTCAGAGCTTTCCAGATGATTCAGCGGGCCAAGAGAATCACTGTTCTACAGAGTCTAACAGATAACATTTGTCCTCTCTCTCCGCATTGATGTTACAGTTCTGGGATCACCAATGCAGCTGTTTGATCTCACACCTTCTGAATTGAGCTTGGTCAAAGATGCCCAGATGTGAGCTCCGTATTACAGAATTTCATTGGTGTCAGACTTGGGACAACACCCTGATCCCCACAGAACCCCAAAGTCCCATCCATTTCCCCTCTTAGGATTTGAGGTCAGTGGTTCACGCTTTCTCTTAAACACTTAGAATCCAAATGTCTTATACAATCTCCTTTTCTAGAGAATGGGACCACTTGATATGCTTCCCAAGTGAAGCCCCAGACCCTACACCCCTCTCTAGGGATGCTGCTCTCAATGGATCAAAAGCAATTTCTCTCCAAGGGAGACTCCAGTTGATTCCACGTTGCCAACTACTATACTGCTAATTAGAGGCTACATTTATGATTCCGAGGTGCTCTGCACCTCCCCATTTCCTGTTGATTGTACATATTTCTTGGTTAATAAGGCAGAGAAAAAATACATTCAGTGACTGCTGTGTCACAACCTGCATAATCACACCATCATGTAAGTATATTATTATCCTTATTTTCAGACATTGATTCCCAGCTAGGTTAATTGGCCAAGGTTATACAGCTGATAATTGCAGATCAACACTTCAACTCAAGTCTTCTTGCCTCCAAAGCCTGAGTCACTTTCTAAATTTCTACCACAATTTGCTGGCTTCTCTCCACCCTACTTCTCTGCAGAACAAGGATTTCCACATTCCCTTTAAAATCCAATTTAATTGTAAATACATTCTTGCAAAAGCTCATTCCATCTCCCTTATTTTCTCCTTTCCTTCCTCACTCTCCTAAGAGACAGTCATTAGGAAGGTACATTCTGTTTCTAAGTCTGCTTTGCCTTGTACAAAAGGTCTCCTTCCAAAAACTCAGCAGGGGTGCATTGGAGAGTTGCAGTGATGTCCTTACACACTCCGCATCGGGTCTGTAGAATCCTATAGCCTTGAGGAGTACATCAGCCCAACGCTGCAAAGTCCCACTCCTTGTCCCAGCCAGGCTGCAGGCTGCAGACCCTCGCCATGGGGGGAAATGTCATTTAATGGCAAGTTGTCTTTTTCACCAAATAAACAGTTGGATTTTGTTGGAATCTAGTGAGCCAGGCAGGGCATTGCTCCATTTAAGCCCTTATCAGAGCCCAGCAAACACTTCCTCCCCATGTAGCTGGTTTTAAATTTTCTGTAGCAGATAGAGTGATGGTAATTGGGTCAGTCTCTCAGCATTTCATGCCAATGCCTTTGTGTCCAACTAACTTTTTGCAAATGTTCCCCTTACTGCTGGGGTGGGGTGAGGGGAGCTTTCTAGAGGTCAAGTCTCATCGGTCTATAGTTGATTGAAGGGGCATGGATTTTGGTAGCTTGGACCTGAGATCAAATCTCAGATCCCCTAATTTACAAGCTATATGGCCTTGAGCAACTTCTATCACCTCTTTGAGTCACAGATTCCCACCTACCTCTACAGATTTAGTTCAGGCATTGCCTCCTTTATTCTTTTTCTTCATCTATTCTGCCTCAAAGATATCACCCCCAGGACCTTTGCATATACTATTTTCTCTGCCTAGAACATGCATAGAATACTAGAGCTGAAAGAGGCTGTTGTGCCCATCTCCCTCCTTTTATAGATGAGGAAACTGGAGTACAGAGAAGGGAAATGACCTTTCCAAGATCACACAGTGAATCAGTAACAGAAAGGTATAATTGGCAGAGCCCCACTTTTAAGAGAACAAACAGAGAGGGGCAGGCAGGTGAGACAGGCTGGGACCTAGGACCTGGGACCCGTAGCTACAGTGCTTGCACCTGGACATACATCTCCTCGAGCAACAAAAAAACCAAAAAGCAAAAACCAAACAAACAAAAAACTATAAGGGACTAAAAATAACTGCATGCACAACTGGGGCAAATTATGAGCAAGATGATAAAAAAAAAGACCAAAAACCCAACTGCCACTTCTGAAGAGTCAGGAACAAAAGCAGGGCATCTGCACATGCACCCTGCACACAACACCAAGGGGGTGGGAAGACCACCTAAGCCACCCCTCCACCCAACCCCAGAACCTGCTCCAACCCTCACCTCATATAAGGAACCAGCTCACCCACTCAGGGAGCGAGCAAGGAAACCTGTTACTTGTTTTCACTCCTTACTGCTGCAGCATGAGTCCCAGTAAAGCCTTGCCTGAATTTCTTGTTTGGCCTCTTATCAATTTCTATTGATTAAGGAATCCAAGAACCCCAGTGGGTAACACAGGCAGCCGGGACAGCATAAAAATCTTCATCGTATGAAAAAAGTACTTTCTATTTATGACCACCAGGAGTCTGAGCGTTCCTGGATTCGTGGGAAAATCCCTTGCTGTACATGCCCCATAGGGTAAGTATTGCTTTCCCCATTTTACTTATGAGAAAAGTGAGGCTTAGAGAGATTGGTTAGCATTTTCAGCAGACACAGCTGGTAACTGACTGAGCTAGGATTTAAGCCAGGGCCCTCTGCTCTCTTTTCTCCTTATACACCCTAGAAGGTGCAGCATCCCTACTTTGCTTTGCTTTCAAATATTCATAAGCTTATTCCCCTCTCAAGGATCAGTTCAAATTCACCACCTTCTGAAACCTTTCTGAAAAGGCTTCCCTCTTTCCTCTGCCACCACTGCACTTTGATGTGGCATTCTGAAGCTCTCCTAACTCCATGTTATAGTTATTTCTTGACCTGGATGTTTCCACCACTCAATCATGGCTTGTTGAGGACCGAGACCATGTATTAACTTGCACATCTGCCCATTACAGACCCATATTAGCTATACCTAGAGTTGATAATAGGTATGCAGGTATAACTGGTATTAATGTATGCAGGTGGGCATATAATAGGTATTCAGCAAATACCAGTGGAATGTGTCACAAAACTAGTGATGGAGGTTTTCGCCAAGAATTGTGATTTATTCTGGCTGCAAGTTGATTTTTTTTTTAATTAAGATTCCCAGGATTCATATAATGACATTTTAACTCATTAAGAAGCAAATATCGGGAGGGAGGGGATATGGGGATATATGTATAAATACAGCTGATTCCCTTTGTTGTAAAGCAGAAATTGGCACAACAGTGTAAATCAATTACACTCCAATAGAGCGCTTAAAAAAAAATAAAGAGCAATGCTAAGTGGAGAAAAAAAAAAAAGAAGCAAATATCACAAGGAATTGTTCCCACTACAGGAAAAAGAAAAACATGCTGATGTTGAAGATGGAAACAAGACCATAAACACTACAGAGAGAGGTTCACTCATTTTCTCCTGAACATGGAGAATATTGTATGCTGAAAATCATCATGCAAAGCATGAGTGCTTCAAAGAGAAAAGTTTTCATTGAATGTAAGGAATGGCTTGTTCATCTTCACATTCTAAACATCTCTCCAATCCCTACCCCCACCCTCAATGTCTAGCACAAAGCATCCATTCAATCCTAATGAAATTGGGAGAGTTTCAGGAGAAGAATGAGGAAGAGGGGTGTGTGGGGTCCTTGAACTCCTCCTCCCATAGATTCATGTAGCAGCTGCATCTTCTCTGGCCTCAGAGTACTGTAATCCTTCTTTCTCTGCTCATGCTTTCCTGGTGAAATCCTTTGGACACAAGGATCCTTTGAGTCACAGGAATATCTATCCCAACACTTGGAAGAACAGTGCTAGGCGCTAAGTCTTAAAAGACTGAGACAAAAGAAAAGCACCCCCAGTCAATGCACCAATTACCAAGCCAAGATTCTCACAACCACCCTTCAGGGTCCCCTTTTTAGAGATAAGGAAGCATGATCAGAACTGTAAACAGCATTCCTTGAGACACTTGGAAGTTAAGCAAGGAGCAGATCCAGGTTGGACGGACTCACTGCTAACAGCTTAGAATAATTCAGCAAATGGATTCCATCGTTTACTTAAGTGTTCCCCCTCTTGTTATACATTTAGACTGCATTCTCCTTTTCACCATTGTAAACAACACTGCAAAGAAGTTTTTTTAATATGAAAAGCTTTGGCTGCATTTAGGATTGCCGCCTTAGAGGTAGAATTGTTGAATTAAAAAGCATGGGTATTTTTAAGGATCTTGATTCTCAGTGCCAAATTGCCTTCCAAAAGGGCTGTATGAACTCACATTACCTCCAGCAGTGCATGAGAGTATCAGTTTTACCACACCCCCATCAGTTTGGGTATTCTGTTTTTTTTGGAAAGGTTACACATTTGCTAGCTGAAAATAGTATCTCCATTTTAATTTTCATTTCTTTGATTACTAGCAAGGTTGAACGTTTTCCCATATGTTTTTCAAGCCATTTTGTTTCCTCTTTGTGATTTTTATTTTCCTGTCTATTTTAGCTTGCAGGATCTTAGTGATTTTCATAATAATTTTATAAGCCCTTTTATGTTAAGAATATCAAGCCTGGGTTTGTCATCTTTACTTAGAATATTGTCCCATTTTGCTTCCTTTTAACAATTTTTAAACCAAAGACTTTCAAAATATATAATTAAATACATCAATCTTTTATTTTTTGATTTTATCCACCCATATTCTCTCTGTCTCTGCAGCTTGATAAATGTTCACTTTTATTTTGTTCTGGTGCTTGTTTTTACTAAAAATGTTAAGGCTTTGACTCTATCAGGCAGGTTGTTTTTTTTTTTTTCTTTTTTCAGTGTTAAATCTGACGTGAGGGCGCAACCTCAGTTTTTGCCATATTGCTAACCAACATCTCTCCCAGCAGCGTGTACTGAATAATCCCTTGGTTTCCCCGTAGCTTGTTATCATATATTAAGGTCTTATTCCTGAGAGTGACTATTTTTCATCTTTCTCTTCATTGAGTTATACTGAGACAGTCTGGGACCTGGGACCTGGGGCCCTTTGCTGCAAGTGCTTGCACCTGGACAAATGCCACCTTGAACAAAAAAATACAAAGAAACTATAAAGGACTAAAAATAACTCTGTGCATGTGCATTTGGGGCAAATTATAGACAACAAGATACAAAAAGACCAAATAACTAACTACCACTTTTGAAGAGTTGGGAGCAAAAGCAGGGGGTTGGGAGCAAAAGCAGGGTTACTGCCTCCCCTCCACCCACACCCCGCCACCCCACGCACATACAACACCACCAAAGAGGTGGACAAACCACCTAAGCTACCCCTCCAGCCTGACCCCTGGACCCACCCCTGCCCTCACCTATACAAGGAACCAGCTCACCCCCACAGGTGAGCCAGCAAGGGAACCTGCTATTTGTTTTCCAAGGGAACCTGTTACTTGTTTTCACTACCCTCTGCTGCAGCAGTGGCCCCAATAAAGCCTTACCTGAATTTCTTGCCTGGCCTCTTATTGATTTCTATTGATGAAGGAGGCCAAGAACTGTGGTTGTGGTGGGTAACAATACAAGGGCCATGCAGACGTCCTTTCTCCTCTCTGCTCCACCCACCACTACCAACTCTCTCACCCCCTCCAGCAGGGTCCTCAGAGCTATCCTTGGATTTCCAGCCAAAAAGTTTTCCATTCCGAAAGTGTTTTGTAAAGCATTTGCAATGCTGGCCTACCTTCCAGGAGGTCTAGACCTCCCTGAGCAATTCCAATTGGGAAACAGCAACAGCCAGTGCCTGTGGGAAGGCGGCTAGTGTGTTTGAACATGGCAACATTGCCCCCATCAAAGTGCTCTCTCTCTCTCTTTCTCTCTCTCTCTCCCTCAAGCCTAGACAAACCTCAAGGTAGGAACAGCCTGTATGGGATTCTTAGAAGCACTGCAGGCTCTGAGAATCACAGAATCCTCATTTTAGTCCAAGATTCAGAAAAGAACTCACCCCCATATAGAAGAAAAAAAATCAATAAATAATTAATCAAGAAATAGCAATCTGTGCATATTTAAAAATATAGAGCTAACCATTAAAAATCTTTGTCTTTGAGGAGGTACCCAAGAAGGGAGAACAGGACACATGGGGAAAGAGGACCTCTGATTTTCCTTATAAAACTGATTGTTATTTTTAACTCTGTGCATGAAATTGCTTTGATATAAAATTAACATATCTTAAAAAGCATCCACTGAACATGACAATGCAAAAACAAAACAAAACAAAATATGCACCTATTTTCTTATCTGATGTCTGGTGAGCAGAATTGAATCTTTCTTTTCTGAGTCCATATCTTAAGAACAGAAATTCTCACCACCCAAGCCTGCAGATGGAGATGAATTAGACTTTAGAAGATTGATTGCAATGTGAATTGGTGGCCAAAACACTCTGGATGTTCACAGTGATTTTTTTTAAGTAAAATCCTCTAAAATTGCTTGCTTTTGTTTGATTATCTTTTGCTTAGAAAGGAGTAACTTCTCTCTGCCATAACAAACTTGTACTCTTGGAGAGGAGGGACCAGGTATCTTTAATTTCTATATCCGCAGCATACATCACATGGTTTGATGCTATGTATATGCATGATGAATATTTGTTGAATAAATAGATGATAGGATAGGATAGGATAGAATTCCCTTGCGTCTCAGGAAGTCAATGTGTCCACTCCCTTTCTTCCATGTAGAAATAAATTAAAAACTCCTATGACAAAGATACATCTTACCTCTGCTTTGGGTCTAATATAGACAGAGTGCTGTGAGAGTTAAACTAGTGTGTTTGGGGAAGGAGGGAGCTGAAAAATGAGGCTGAAATTCCCCAGAGGTCTGTGGATCCCAGAATCAGGAATTTGGACTTTTAAGGATATTTCATGAAAACCAACACAGTCTGCCTGTGATCACCTGTGTAGCAGTTCAAGCTGCCTCACCTCCATTTACAGCTGGTATCGACCCCATTTTTATTATGGCCCTGAGCACATCAGGACTAGTTTTCCTCACTGGATGATTGACAGCCTGTTGTTTTGCCAAATTGTTTGAGTGCATTTGGGGGTGGTGGGGGTGTTGATTTCCTTTCACTCTGAACCTCAGAGGGAACTCATGGCTCTTCTCTTTACTTTCTGAGTCTCTGTAGAGGGAGCCTCCCTGGGATGGCTGACATAATTAACGTCTCTGTTATCTATCTTCCACCTTTGAAGCTGTTGTCATATTGTTGGAGTTCAAACTGCACAGTGACACCCCTGTGGGCTCCACTTGCCAGCAAACTCCCATCTATTATCATCCTCAACTGCAGAACCTACAGGCAAGGCAAGAGATGTTTTCATCTTGAGGATGTTCATATCTCATCCTTGAGAGAGTTCACCACAGATGAGTTTGAATCTCAGTAACTTCTATTTCACAATTTTCTTTGTCAGTCATCCCAAACTCATGAAAGCCATGGTCACCAGCCCAGATCCATTTCAGGTCACAGAAAATATTCATGATCCTGTGGCCTTGGCACATGGCATTGGGTAGACAGGTGACACCATTAACCCACCAGCTTCTTCCTAGCTGAAGTTATAAAATATTGAAAACAGCACATTTGGATAAGAAAGGGTATAGTGTATGTCAACCCAGTGCAAGGATTTGGATGCCCCAAATGTCATTCCTATTCCACTTCAGAGTAAATCCTCAATCTCCACGAGCTTGGAGCGATCTGGTGAGAGTCTTGGGCTCTGGAGTTAGGAAAAACCTCAGTTTGAACTAAACTCTAACACTTAATAGCTGTGTGGCCATGGTCAAGTCACTTAATGTCAGTGCTCAGCACAAACTAGTGAGTGCAATTGTTAATTGTCACCACCATCACCACCATCAGGGTCATGGTCACTATTATCATCCTTCCCCTCCTCATGTTGATGAAAACCACCATCAGTGGAGATGGTTTTCTAAAGACACTAGTCTGCCATCTTCACGGATTGCTGGCTTTCCGAATAAAGTCGTATTCCTTGCCTCAAACAAACAAACAAACAAAAAACCACCATCAGTATCATCATCTAAAACCCCATCAATAAACGAATCCAGGCTGGGTTAGATTCCTCTCCTACGGACTCCCAAAGCACCCTAAACTTCCCCATCTTAGAACATATGTATCACATTTTACCACTAGACTCCTGAAGAGGATGGAAAACTTAGTTTTGTTTGTGAAAAACTGAGAAGAGAAGGGAACCAACTCTTTTTTTTTTTTTTTTTTTGCTAATGGATATTTTTCATTTATTAAGTCACGACTTACATACAGTAAAATCCACCCTTTTTGGTGTACAGGTGTGCAAGGTTTGACAAACCTAAACAGTTGTGTAACAAGCACCACAGTTAAGATAGAGAATGGTTAGGTCCTCCCCCCAAATTCCCTTTGTGGTCAAGTCTTGCCCCAACTCCCAACCCCTGGCAAATACTGATCCGTTTTCTGTGCTTATCATTATGCCTTTGTGCCCTGTAATTGGAATCCTATAGTACGGACCTTTGTGAATCTGGCTTCTCTCACATAGCATGATGCCTTCGAGATTCTTCCATGGGAACCAACTCTTATTGAGAAACTATTACATGCCATATGCTTTGCACGTTTATTTCTAATCCTCAAAGTAATCTTGAAATATTTCCATTCCTAGTCCCATTTCTTGGCTGGAGTCATGAAGACCCTGGAAAGTTAAGTGACTTGACCAAAGACACACAGTTACTAAGTGGCAGTGACAGTACTGAAAAATAGTCTGCCCAATAATCTTTGTCTACTGGATGATACCGTAATGAACCAGAAATTTTATTTGTTCAGAATCTTCTTTACTCTGACTCTTATAGGTAATCAAAGTTTTACTGTCTCCCAGTGGGGTCGTAGAGGAAGAGCACTAAGGTTGGGGAAGAGGATGGCAGATGGTGTCAGGAACACTAAATTACATGGCCTCAGGGCTGCTAAGACTTTCTAGTCAAATTCCAATCACTTGGAATTAAGAAATTGCACATTTTTTTCCATTTGCAAAGTTATCCATGAACACAGGGTGTGCTGAGCAGTCTGGTCATGATGTTTTTATTTGCAGAGGACTGCTGTCAAAATCTCAGAGTTCTTTCCAAAGAAAATAGCAAACACAGGTTTAAGGCACCAATAAAATTAAGTGTTTAAACTAGTTTTTCCTACAAAAAGTACATAATGGGCAGATTTCAGATTTCATCAGCTTCAAGTAGCACAGAAGGGAGTCTAAAACATTAAGGCAAGAGAAAGCATTCCAACTCTGTCAAGGTAAGGGCTTTTACAAGCAATGTTTGATTCCAGGTGAACGTGCGGATAAAGGTGGTAACATCTGCAAAGACATCTGGATTGTTCCTCAGAAGCACAATATTTAAATTTGTAGAAATGACACCTGGAGGGAATGATATTTGCTAGCATACTTCTTGCTTTACAAAATGGAATGACCAAAATAAGATAATATTGTAAAGGTAAAATATCATATGGTCAGATCAAGAGACCTGAATCCTAGGAATAATGATGATGGTGGTGATGATAATGTTAGTGATGATGGTGATGATGGTGGTGAAGATGAAGGTGGTGATGATGATGGTGGTGGTGATGATGATGATGGTGATGGTGGTGGTGATGGTGATGATGGTGATGAAGATGGTGGTGGTGATGATGATGATATTGATGGTGATGATGATGATGGTGATGGTGGTGGTGATGGTGGTGATGGTGATATTGATGGTGGTGATGATGATGATGGTGGTGATGATGATGGTGGTGATGATGGTGGTGATGATGGTGATGAAGATGGTGGTGGTGATGGTGATGATGGTGATGGTGTTGGTGATGATGATGATGATGGTGGTGGTGATGGTGGTGATGATGATTATGATGGTGGTGATGATGATGATGGTGGTGATGATGGTGATGGTGGTGATGATGATGATGGTGGTGATGATGGTGATGGTAGGATTGTTGAGCATGTATCACACACCAGATATTGTCCTAGTCACCTATTTAACACCTTGTGAGTCTGTTAAATAGTGGTTATCTATTTAACACCCAGTCTTAGTGATAAGGAAAGAGAGTTCCAGAAGTTAAGTAACTGGCCATGTAATTAAGAGGTAGACAAGATGCAACTTAGACCAAGCAGCTTAGTAACATTCAATTTCCCTATGGGATAGCTCCAAGAATCAATTAAGTCACTTTCCAGAGTGATAATAAAGCACATCATATCTGCAGCAACAGAGAAAGAAAACATTGTCTAGAAAGGTACCCACATCAATGGTCAAAGTCTTCATCCAAGAGAGAATGTGATGTCCCAGGAGACACAGAAGCACAGAGTTCTCACCCAATCTCTGCTCCTACAAAACTTCCTAAATGGACAGAAATTCTCAGGCAGATCATTTGTATCGTGGTGTCATTTCTAGAGCTGGAGTTCTTAATAGTGAGTTCAAGGGATCCAGAGGGCAACATATGAGCATCAGGAATCCATGAATTCCCTACTATACCATATATATATATGGTATATATATACCATATGTATATATATAGTGTGTGTGTGTGTGTGTGTGTGTTTTCTGGGGAAAGGGTCACATCAGGTGCTCCCAGAGATCTAAGACATCCTCCCTACCACCACCAAAGGAAGGTTTTCAGCCCCTAGGTCTTTCAAACCACAAATTGTCCTCTGTGCTTTGTGCATCCTGGACTATTCCCTGCTCAGAAAGGCAACAAGATATACTAAAAGTAGCATTCTTTCATTTACTCAGTCATTCATTCATTCAACTATTTATCCATTGCCTTACTTCATACCCTGTCCTAGGCAATGGGAATTCAGAGACAAATTCACTTTTCAGGAGCTCCCAGTCTAGCAGTGTAACAGAAAGAAAGATACCTAAGCAGATGATAATAAAACAGTGTTATAATGTCAATAATAGATATTTACAGGCCACGAGGAGGAGCATCTAATCCAGGCTGAGAGGGTTGGGAAGATTCTGATCTGTGTCTTAAATAATGAGCACACTTAACCAGATGTAGAAGGAAAGTCATTCCAGGTAGAAGAAAGAACCAGGCCAGATAGAAGGAAACAGGATGGTGAATACACAGGAGAACGTCCAACCACCTAATTTTCCTAGAACATGAGAAGGTAGAAAGTGGTAAAAGATGAGTCTGGGGGAGGTTGCAGGACGGGCTATGGAAGTTGCTATATGACCCATCTTTATCCTACAGGCAAGAGATCCCATTAAAGGATTTAAATGATACTGTAGGTAATGTAGCTGCAGTATGAAGAGTAAGTGGAGAAAAATTTGATTTATTAGCCCAGTCATGAAGTTATGAAAACTTATACAAAGATGGTGGTTGTGTCATCCCTTAGTAGACTTGGGTCACATCTTATTCTGTCTTTCCTGTCACTTGTCCCAGACGTACTACAACAGTATTACAGGTTGAATGAATAAAGTATTAAGAAGGATGGAGAGGTGGATATCATGTCTGAGAAATATGCTGAGTATTAGATTGGCAGGAGCTGGACATTGACTGGACATGGCATGTGAAGAAGAGAGAGATTGAGACAGCTTCTAACACTGTAAACTTTGGAGTCAGCCAGACGTGGGTGTAACTTCTGTGTTCTGGACTCAAATGGTGCTTGTTTGGGCCAACACATGTAGGAATGGAAGATGGTGGTGATGATTTAATGTGGACTGTCCTCAAGATAGAATGAATCCTTTGATATGAAAAAGAGAGAGAATGAGAGAAACAGAGACAGAAAAGAGAGAGAGAGAGTTCCAAAGATGGAAAGCCAGAGAAGAGAAACAGAAAGAGACTAGATTTGACAGAAAGAGAATGAAAGAAAGAAGAAAGAAGGGAAGAAAGAAAGAAAGAAAGAAAGAAAGAAAGGAGGGAGGGAAAAAGGAAGGAAGGAAGGTAGGAAGGAAGGAAGGAAGGAAGAAAAATAAGTTGAAGGAGAGAATCAGCAGTGAAAAAGAATATGGGGGAGAAAGATACAGGAAGGGGCAGAAACAGAACAGAGGAGGCAAAAAGGAAGGATGAGAAGGCAGTGGGAGAGTCAGGAGTTTTAACAGGTGTCAGTAATGCTCTTGACCTGGTACAGTCAGGTATACAGGTGTGTGGACACTCAGAGGATGAGCAGAGACAGAGAAAGAAGAGAAAAGGGAAAATGATAGATGCCCCTGCTGGGAGGGGAGGCAACAGAACCCATGCCTCTCTTGCTGTGCAGCTAATCCCGGCTCACACCCAATCCTGTTATCCAGTATTAGTCTGCTGAGCCATCACAAGACCACGCTTAGGGCATAC
The DNA here is from genome assembly GCF_030028045.1 of Hippopotamus amphibius kiboko. Classification (NCBI taxonomy): domain Eukaryota; kingdom Metazoa; phylum Chordata; class Mammalia; order Artiodactyla; family Hippopotamidae; genus Hippopotamus; species Hippopotamus amphibius. The sequence continues at coordinate 132,291,392 of NC_080194.1, read as the reverse complement.
CTGCTCAACAAGACAACTGCCACTTAACAAGCCCAGAAGGGACTGTTCCTTCCTTTGCAAAAATCTGGTTCTCTCACTTTGCCCCCAAGGTGTCCACTGAAGATTCGCTGGGAAGCCCCAGAAGACAGCTGAAGTTTGGTGTCACATCAGGAGGATTTGCTCCGAGATTCTGTTCAGTTCTGGGTGAGGTAATCAGCCAGAGCAAGAGGTCCCTTTCTGGAAAGAACATCGTGGTAATTGCTGACAGTTCCATAGATGGAAGAGTTCAGAAATAACAGAATAATGAATAAGCGATCAGTCTATTCTTGAGTCTGCTATTACTGTCCTTCTGATTGGATGTCTCAGCGTCTCCTGGGGTTCCCTCCACTATAGCACTTTTCCCAGAGAGACCGAGAGACTGAGGCTGAAGACATAATAACTCGTAACCAACATTCTGATTGGAACGGATGGCCATTCTGGGAGTGGTGACAAATTGTCCTGTTGTCTTACCTTCTCTCTCCCCAAGATGCCCTGTGATGGCTGGACGTGAAAAGTTCCTGACCAGAGAATAGACTTGACTTTGAATCCCGGGACTGCCCATCCCTGGCTGCATGGCTTCCAGCCAATCACTTCACCAGCCTGAGCCTCACTTTCCTCCTCTAAAATTAGGGTTAATAGTTCCCACCTCACACGATTTTTGTGAAGACTGCTGCTAATGTATGCAAATTGCCTGGCACGTAGTAGACTTTCAATAAATGATAGCTGTTAGGATTATTATGATGGAGGGCATCTTTGGCGAGGATGCAAAAGACTGGCAGCCTGACAAATAAGAAGCCAGAGCCACATTTTGAAATGTACCACCAAAGCATGCAGTAGCCCTAATTCGAATTCTCATTAAGTTCTGATAATGAGAAATGTGCGAGAAGACACTTTTCAGTCTCCCAAGAGAAAACAGGAAGTGGGAGGATTTAAAAAAAGTGAAGAGCAGTAACTTTCAATGGCATCTCATTTTTGTCTTCTTAATCTTAGGAGAAATTAAATGAAACCTCTCTGCTGTGCTCACCTTTTGACCTAATGGGGGTATTTCATAATACTCTTGTCCAAGGATAATTAGTGCCCAAGTGGATGTGTTTCCCTGCCAGCTCAAGAACTGATGGGTCCTTGAAATAACTGAATACATTATAGGAGGCAGTGTGGTGTGAACAGGTGAGTTTGGCCTGTAATTTAATTCTTTGGTAGTGTCTTTGACTTATTTTGTTATCAGGGTGATGATGGCTTCATAGAATGACATTGGGAGTGTTCCCTCCTCTTCAATCTTTTGGAAGAGTTTGAGGAATATCAGCATAAGTTCTTCTTTGTATGTTTGGGAGAATTCCCTAGTGAAGCTATCTGGTCCTGGACTTTTGTTTTCAGGGAGTTTTTTTTTTTTTGTTATTTTTTTTAATTGAAGTATAGTTGATTTACAATGTTGCGTTAATTTCTGCTGTACAGCAAAGTGATTCAGTTACACATACATAAACATTCTTTTTTTGTGTTCTTTTCCATTATAGTTTATCACAGGATAGTGAATATTGTTCCAACAGGGAGCCTTTTTTAAAATTACAGATTCTATTTCACTTCTAGTGATCAGTCTGTTCAAATGATCGTTTTCTTTTTGATTCAGTTTTGGCAGGCTGTACGTTTCTAAAAACTTGTCCATTTCTTCTAGGTTGTCCAGGTGGGCTTGGATAAGAGATTCAGGATTAAGGTTGTAATTGATTGAATGGCTCTAGAGAAGCTTTTATATGAGGTTTGCCATGTGATATTGGTACAAAGTAGAAGCTTCAAGGCAGTTCTTTTAGGCAGTTATTCTAAGGAAAAGAAGGAGAGACTGGGAAGAGGAAACAGGAAAGGAGGAAAAGCCAACAGCAGAGGGCTTCATGGACCTGAAAACCACTGAGTAGGTAGGCTCCAGCCTACTAGGACCTCTGGGGAGCTGATAGAATATGCTCAGAATTGTCTGCCCAAGAGATGGAAGTGGGGAACATGCACCACTCACTCCCATCCCTTTGGTCAAGTTTTGGCTTCTAGGGCATGAGCCCCTCATACTTCCAGCATCACAAATGCTTCAGAATGACTGGCCTGGTTCCTGACACTGTCCTACCTGATGGAGACAGGAAGGCACTGAGAAAATAAAAGCTCTACAGCACACCTAGACCAGGTGCTCTCTGGGTAGGCCTACCCAACTGGTTGCCACAGCCACGGCTCAAGTAAAACCAACTGGCCAAGAGGAAGTGAAGTGGGACTTAAGAGGTGTGTGATGTAGGAGGTGCGGCAAGGGGCTGAAGTGTTCATTTGAACATTCTCTATCTTAAATCCCTTTGTCTCTGAGCATAGACAGGTGGGGACCTTGGGGGTGATGCAACCTCACACACAAAGGCCATCATCTCTGATTTAGAATATTCCCATCTGCCATTTCAATGGTTCCTGACAGAAGTCCTGCAGAACACAGGGCAGGGGTGAAAAACCCTATTATGCAGACGAGGGAAGATGCTCAGAGGCCTTCCACAACTACATTGGTGTACTGGGGGCAGAGCCAAGCCCAGGTGTATAGATGTGATTCTCAAACCGTGGTCCATCCACTACCCACATAAGAATTCCTGGTGTGTTTCTTAAAATATTGATTCCAGGGCCCCCAGACCTACTGAATTATGATATTTGAATCTGAATACTGTCTTATACATGTCACCAGAGTTTCCCTCTCCACCCAGAGCTGCTGCCCTGAACTTCACAATAAAATGGTACCTGGGTTCCAACAAACAGAGTTTGTTTCCAGGGCCCTGGACTGAGATCTTTCTCAAGCCCAAAGCTACTCATCCTCCAGAATCCTGGAATGGAAAAAAGCTGGTTGTTATTATAGGAGCACTCTGTGGGTGCCATTCCAAGACTGAGGCCAAATGGGGGGAGGAATCAGAGATTTTTGAAAGCAGAAATCCTGGCCATTAGGACCAGAGCAGTCCAGAAAGATCAGAACCTCTATATCATGTGGATGAGGGAAACAACATCCAAGATCACACAGCCAGTTTCAGTGCTAGAATTAAAACTACGAACTGCCTGACTCCCACCCCCATACGCTTGCGAGGCCACCCATCTGCAAAACAGAAGGCAAACTACCTCTTGTCCAAACCCTGCCCCCATCCTCAACCCCATCCCCCCAAAGTAATGAGACATATATTCTATTTGTCAGTCCCCAGGGCTGCCCACCTGGGGGTACCAGTTTCACTCGCCTCCCCGCAACCCTCCCCACGCCCAAGCTTGAACTGAAGCTCTGGATGGCTTTCTGTTATCTTCAAGTCACCTTCTGTCACACCTGTGGGTGTGGGTTGAATTGAATCTCCCAGAACTTCATAGATTCTGCAACCTTCAGAAGGGCCCTTGGAAAACAACAGCAGGAACTTCACAGGGCAGAAGGTTGGATGTCGTCCAGTTGAAAGAAAAACTAGGTCTGTGTGGTAGGAGGATGCAAAACAGAAACATAGAGAGGAAGTGAAGCAGGAAGGAAGTGGGGGAGAAGGAAGGAGAGAAGAAGGGACAGTATCAAAAATAAAACAGAGAGAGGGAGACGGAGATAGAGAGAGGGAGTGCGTACAAGGAAGAACACAGTCTGTAATGTATACGTCTGCCTCCTCCACTCAATACCAAGGTCTTGGGAGGCAGGACTTGTGTCAGATTCATTTCAGAGTACCAGTGCTTAGCCCTGAGCTGACATAAAGCAGCTTCTCAGTAGATATACTGTCAAAGCAATCAGTAAACATAAAGACATCTCAGTGTAGAACAAAGCTACACAAAATACCTCATTATTCCTAGTTTATAAACGAGAAACTTTAAGTCAGAGAGGCCAAATCAGTGGCCCAAAGTCACATGGGCTGTAAAAAGGTGGGCTGAGATTTTCTCTTAAATCAGGCTGACCCCAAATCTATGCCCCAATTGCCTCCCATTAGCCAAACTTGGATGGATAAATTCTCCAAGCTTCCTGTGCTTACAAACCAAGGAAAACTCACCTTACTTACTGAGGTTAGTTGGGCCAGGGCCTATGTCCTCCAGAAGTCAGAAAAGGGAAGTATGACTGACAGAGTTGGTGCTTCACCAAGATGCCCTCATAACCCCTTTCCTGTTTCCATGCACCTCTCTTCCGGATTCTGTGTGCCTTTGATTCTAACTTCCAGCATCTGAGACCCTCTGTTGGAGGCCTTTCCTGGGGCTACTGGTACCACCTTCCCCTCATATACAGTGAGCCAGAGTTCCGGAGGTTGCCATCCCTTTGGCTAATGATTGGCAAGTGTAAGAATGAAAGAATGAAAGCCCAGTTTCTGTGCTTGGGGTTGGTGCAGACTCTCAGGAGGGTACACACCAGAGTATCCTCCATGGGACAGTCCCTGAAATTACACCTTGTTTGGCTTCTTCCCTTTGTGTCTAACTTCTACCATTCCTTTCCAGTTCCTCTTGGAATCCCCTTGTACCTTGAATGTGAATCCTTGTCTTGGAATCTGTTTCTGGGGATCTTAACACAAACAAAAGGCAAAATTCAAGCTCGTTTCCAATGAGTAGGAATCAATGATAAGCGAATGACTCCTATTAGTAACAGCTCCAGTGTCTTGAGTATCCACCATGATTCAATGTTTCACACACCTTATCTCAGATGCTCAAACAATAGTGCAAGGTAGGTATGATTGTGTCTATTTCAGAGATGAGGAAACCTAGGCTCTGAAAAAGCTCAGTACTTTCCTAAGGTCGCATAGCTAGAAGTGCCAGGGAGGAACTTTGAACCCATGGCTATCTGACATCAAGGCTTTCCTCTACCCATGGTGTCTCTATATGGTACTTGCTTTTCCATTTGTCTACCTCCCATCTTCCTTTGTTTTTTAAGGCAAAGGGAGAAATGGTGGCAGAAGGGACCCTGGTACCCTCAAGGTCCTGTATAACACTCAGCACATAGTAGGTGCTCTGTTTGTAGAGTGAATACAAAGTGCTTTGAGAAGAACCAAACACTCAGAAGTCTCTAAAATTTCCCTCAAATTGTGTTGACTCAGTTTGAGAAAGTACTGAGTTACCCATGAGGCAGATACCCATGGCAAATAATGAGACCCAGGGTAAAGGCTTTAAGACCTACATGGTGTTAACTTTTGGCACCCTGAATCTGGGGACGCCGCTGACACCCAACCTGTAGAATTCTTATACATTTATCTCAACTGCCTTCGATAAGTGGACAGTGAGACACAAAAACAAAATTACAGCATCAAAAACAGCTTCCAATTACCAGATAATGAGGCACCTGCACATCATAAATTGCCTCTTTAGAATCTTCCCATTTTGTCCCTTTTAAGATGAGGACAATGAACTGTTCTATTTGGACACTGAGATTCTTAAAAATGAGCTGTCCTTGTATAATGTTTTAAAAAGAAGATTTATAAGATTTGAATCTAACTGAAACCTCTGAACTTGCAAAGAGGAAAATTTCAAGAGGATGTGACAAAATTATTTCTAGCAACCATGACATTTCTTGATGTGAAATGCTTTCTTTGAACTGTACAACATAGCGCGAGTTGGGATTTGGAATCTGACAAGAAAATAAGTGAGATGCCAAGCTGACGATGTAGATATTCTCCTTCTACAAAGGTTTTACCTCCATAATGGGATCCAGATTATACCAGTAACTTCAAGAGGGCTAAGTGGGGTGCTGGAAATGGTGGCAGCAGATACCATAAGCTAGGTTTTGAAAAACACACCAGCACTTGCTCTGTGACCTTTAAGTAAGTCATTTAACTTCTCAGTTTCCTTATCTATGAAATGGAGTTACCAACACTCTCAGAGCTGCAGGGAGGATTAAAGATGAGGTATGTAAATTTCTTAGCACCGAGTAGAAGTTTAGTTAATTAAGGTGATGATGATGATGGTGGTGGTGGTAACAAATGACAGTTATTGACCAAGGCCCTCAGTCCAACAATCCTGGAGGGACTGCACTTACAAGCAGCTCTTTCCCCTCTTGAGCCTTCAGGTGAAACTTGAACCCTGGCTGACAACTTGCCTGTAGGCTCATGGGATGTCGCTCAGTCATGCTCAGATTCCTGACCCCTGACAACAGGTGTGTGCTGTTTTTAAAGCTAAGTTTTGCAGTAATTCCAGAGTCAATGCTGCAATTGATAACTAATCTAAAGCCAGGAGTTCACAACCATCTTTACTACCATGGATCTCAGTAATTACGATCTATCCCCTATAAACCTCTGGACATGAAAAATTCCTTCTATCAATCAAACCACTTTCACTGAGCAAGAATTTATTTTCATTCCCGTTTTTTTAAAATTCATCAAAACTATATCTAATTGTACCTGCAGTAAAATCAGTTCCTCGATATGCTCATGACATCACCAACAGCCAAAGAACTGGAGGAAAAGGCACCAGACGAAGTTCAGATGTGTCTTACCCAAAGCAAAGAAGCATGATTTTCTTCTAATCCCTTCTGCAGGGGCTGGGTGTGTGATGATTTCTGAATGAGGTTTTAAAATATTGAAAATAATATTACTTGTGAACTGTGCTCAGAGCTTTATCTAAATTGTCTCATTTCATTCTCATAACAATCATTCGATAGATGCTATTATCGTGTCCATTTGGATTCAGACACGCATCCTTGAACTCCAGAGGTCCTACTCTTATCCAAAAGATGGCATGGGCTCCTAGAGAGGGAAAGTGACTTTGGCAAGGCATATGAAATTAAGGCATACTAAGTTAAAATGCCTAGTTTCTTGTCTGCTTGCCCCAGAGGCCTCTTTGGTCCTGCTTTCTTTCCACCTCACAGACACTAAAGCATTCTGAAGATCAAGCCTGTTTTGTTAGAGGGCAGACTTGAAGGACATGAAGGACTGAGACATCAACTGAGGCAGCATCAGACCAAGTTCAATGTCTCCAGGTCAGTGACATATAGTAGGAATGGATATTGACCGGTGGATACTACCTGATCCAGAGGAGTATATTTTATCCTGGACTTAACTGTATCTCCTTGGAACAATTCTGATAGAGCATTACAGTGTCCAATTATTTACCCTCAAGGAAGCGAGCACAGATACGGATCATGCAAAAATGAAATGGATTACTGTGATAGGGTTGGCTTTGGAATCATACAAATCTGGGTTTCAATTCCGACCCTGCTATTCACAACACGTAAGACCTTGGATGAGCCATTTCACCTCTCTGAGCCTCAGTTTTCCCCATCTCGAAAATGGGAATGATGCCTCTTCCTCAGAGCACTGGCGAAAGGAGAAAAGGAGGCAATGCATGGGCAGTGCCTAACCTAGTACCCGACACACAATCAAAACTCAGTAATTGATACCAGAAGGAGTTGTTGCTATTTTTCTCATGATGATGACTATTCTCTTTCAAGGCTAAGAATGTCTGAACTGATCAGAAAAACTCATTTCAGTTTTAGGTGATGAATATATTTCTAATGGGATTGATTGTTTAAATAAAAGAAACTGAAAATTTCTAGGACAGTGAGGTCCTTGTAACTGGGAACTTCTAAGCCCTGGGTGGGGGGGGGGGGAGCTTATTTTGAATGGGAGGACATTATTATTAACTGTCTCCAACATGCCTTTAAATAGTCCCCAAACAAGTCCTACAAGAGCTTCCTGAATCTCTGACATCTACTTTTCTCCTTGGGGAGGGAAGGAGAACTGGAGACATCCCTGGGACACATCCCAGTGTCTGACTGGCCTCATTTCAGGGAGTAGTAAGGACATTTAATATAATTGCTAAAAAAAAAAAAAAAAAAAAATCATACAACATGGCATGTGGTCAAGAGCTTGAGTTTGCATTGCAAAGATCTGCGTTTCAATCAGTCCTGGCACTGACTTGCTGTGTTACTTTGTGCCAGTTTAATCTCTCTGAGCCTCAGTTTCCTCTGGGAGTGGTGGATAATAAAATGCTAATTCCTAGGGCTATCATAAGGATTCACTGAAATAATTGATAACAAAAGCTAACTCTTAAGCGTTTACTGAGTTAATTATTAATGTGTTTTAATCTATTATTTCTCACAGCAGCCAACTGTCCCTCTTTTAAAAAGATGAGAAAATAGAAGTATGAAGAAAATAGGTAAGTAGCTCTAAGTCCTACAAATCCACGAGTGCTTGACCTAGACCCACAGATGGCCAAGGGGATCCATGGATAGAATTGAGTGGGTTTGGAAACTTGGGTGGTACAAAATAACATCTTTATGATCACTAGTCTCTAACTGAAATGTAGTATGTCCTTCAATTGGTGATGGTGTCACCAAAAGAAGCACAGATGTGGTCACATCAAATAGCAGTGGTAGCAGAGAGCTCAAAGAATTGTTTGTGCTCAGCACATACTGAAACCTGTGATTAGGTCTTGTTATTTAAGGCATGAGTTAAAACTTGCATATAGTACTATGTCACAAATGCGGATTTTAAAAATATTTTCATCACTCTATTTCAAGATAATAGGTTTGTTTTGTAATCCTATGCATTTTATTCTATGCATTTACACTCAGTATTTTGAGAAAGGATCTACAGGCTTTACCAGACCACCAAAGGGGTCCACGCTCAAAAAATGTTAAGAACCTCCACGCTAGTCCACAGCTGTTAGAGCAACGGAAAGCCCTTCGCGTAAAGCCAGGTACAGAGCAAGGGTTCAGTGCACAAAAGCCATTACCATAGTGATTGTTATTACACCCAGAAAAATCCTGTTTATTCAGAAGCAAACTTTTGGAAGTAAGAAGGGCGTCAACCCTGTTGACTATACTAAATGGCACAGTGATGGGAGAGGGACCACCCAACCAAGCGAGAGAGCAGGATTGGAGATGATCTGTCCCAGCCTCCTCCTTCTTAAGTGAAGAAATAGAGTCCCAAAGAGGACACTTTTCAGGGACCAGGGCACATTAGCACTGGAATCAAACCTGCAACCAGTTCTTCTGGAGTCAGTCCTCTGTCCATCAGAGGACATGACCTTTCGACACTGGACATGAAACTAAAAGATGAAGGTCCCTCTCTTTGGAATTACACACCTTCATTCCATTTCCTTCTGCATCCCTAGGTCTGCAGGAAGAGTCCATAGATGTTGGATGATCAGGGAACTGGCATCATGTAAATGCCTCTTGGGAGGTGGTCCAGGAGCCACTGCGCTGCGAGGAGGTGGTACCTCTTACAGACACTGAATCCTGGGCCCCCATTCAGACTTCTGGAGCTTGGGAATCAGCGTCTTTATCAAGTTTCCCCACTGACTCCCAGGCTCATGCAAGTGAGAACTACTGTATAGGAGTTAAAGTATGAGCTCTGAAGTTCAAATCCCAGTTTTACCACTTAATAGCTGAACCCCTTTGGGCAAAATTACTCAAGTTTTAAATAGATCTCTCACCTCCGAAGCTAAGAGTGCCTACCTTAGACAGTTGTGAGGATCAAATGTGACTGTCACATCAAGTCTTCAACAGTGTTTGGCACGTCATGAGAGCGCTACAAAGAGAATTTATAAGGTGGTTGTTGCTGTTGTTGTCTATGACTTGTAACCAAGCAGACAGCTTCACTGATGGAAGCGTCTGTGGCTGCCCCCGATCCCCCACAAAGGTCTGAGCCTCTGTCCTACTACAGCATCCACAGGGCTGTGACGTGTGCTGCTCAGTAACTCCCCTGATGTGAACGGCTCCCGAGTACCGGAAAAGCATCCTTTACCATGCAGACTCCTCTAATGACTGCAGCAATGCCCCAGAGAGAGAGAGAGAGAGCTGTGGGGTCTTCTCTGGGAGACACCAAGTGACCCATGGCCACTGAGGATCTCTGGATACCAGAGTAAGGACCCTCACTCTGACTGCAGTTTGTGGTCCGCTATGCCTATTGACAGCTTCTCCAAGTATCCAGAATGGAAGCTTCATCCCCAGGAAACCTCGGACATCCAGCTTTGAGCAGCCCCGTGAGCCCCGCCCCCAACCCTGTGCCTTTAGGACTTCAGTACACGACTGACTTCCCATTAGTGCCAGGGCATGGGGTAGAGAAGGGACAGTCCACCTGCTTTGTTCTGGTTTCTCTCTTCTAAATCTCTCCACCCTAGCACCTCTGTGCCTGGGGCTTCCTCTGCCACCATGGAAATCCCTCTGTCCTTGCACATGATAGCCTGGGACTGTCCAAACATTGACACCCCCTGAAAGTCATGCTCAAATGATGTCTGATGGGAGTTGGTGTGTAAACACCCCAGCTCCAGGCCCACTTGGGTGGGATATTTCTCCCAGTTTCCCTCCAACATTAAACTGTAGTCACTCATAGCACTGGCTGACATAATAAAGCATCCTTTATTGGCTGGTTTCCTTCCCCTGTTTCACTTCCCCACCCCTACCAGTGTTCCCTTCACTTCTCAGATAAACTTCTTGCCCTCAAATCCATCTCTCAGAACCCCTCCCTGGTGGAACCATATTAAGGCAGTTTTCGACCTGAGATTTCAAACTTAATGCTAACAGAAGCCAGGCAGGAAATAAAATTTAATAAATAGGGGGAGAATCCAATCTCCCATACTTTCAATATTCGTGTCCTTTACAAAGCTAGTCACTGGTAAAAACAGAAGTGCCAATCTCAGCAAGATTCTTGACCATTAAGGACAGATTTAGTTATGATCAGGGAGACTGAACCATGATATATATTTTAAGGCAGGAAGTAAATTAAGAGACACGACACAGACTCTTACCAAAAAACCTTTCAAACAAAGAAGTCTCCCGGAAAATTTGTTGCTATTAACTACAATTTTCTTTTACCTGTAACCATTTCCTATGCATTCAGAGTATTAAAGATTTAGCTCTCTGTGCTAACACTGCTGTTCCCTGGTGAAAACTCAGATTAGGATGTAGGGCCCTAGAAAGATACATGGCTACCCCAACAGCATCACATATAATCAGTTTTATTGCCAGGTAAGAAATTCATATTAATATAGTGAATACATATGTTTACAAATAAACATTCTTAGAAAACAAACAAATGTTTTTTTTTCTTCATTGTAGGAAGTATTATTGGTATCATAAACTCTGCAGTTGTTGACAAGTATTAACACAGGTTTACTTGCAGAACATACGGTTACTAAAATATTCGCACATAAAATATGCTCCATTTACACACAAAAAACTGGGCGGAGTTAGATGGGGATGCCAGGCGGAGCCCAAGGCAGATGGAGGCTGAGACGCTCTGGGAGGGCAAAGGGAAGTCAGACTCTGGTCCCGTTGGGTTGGAAGTTGGGCGGTAGCTAAAGGTAAGAAGAAGAGGCTAGTGCCAGGGCAGGGGATGGGGAAGGGATAGTCTCCCTGCTGTGTTCTGCTTTCTTTCTTCTAAGTCTCCCCATTCTGGAGGATCCTTGTTAATACACAGCAGTCACAGTTCTACAGGTCATCCTTTATGATAATCTTTGTGTATCATGAGGTCTGCCCACCCTCCCTAGAAGAAGCCGAAGGATAAACTTCCCTGTCCAAACTCCCTCCCTTCCCCCGCTTCAGTTCAGCTCCTAAAGCCAACTGGAAGGTAAAGAGGCTAGGTATGTTCTTCTCGGGCTCTCACCACTGTTACTTCTGATGGACCAAGCTGCAACTTCACTGCCAAACGGATAGCCGCAGACCTGCAATGTACGAAATTCACGGGATGCAGTTGACTCAGGAGAAAAGGAACGTGACGGATAAATCCGTAGATTCAGGGCTGGGGTAAAGGTCAGATGAAGGAGGCTCAGGGCAAGGAGCGGACACGAGCTAAAGGGAGACTAGAATGATAGAACTTTTGAGCTGGAGGGAACCTCACCAAACAAGCCAAACCAGTATTTCCTGAAGTATGAGCTGGGACCCCCAGGGAATGCAAGATGATTTTTAGTAGTACATGGATAGAGCACTAATTACCACTGAGTCACACAGGAAATGATTCCCTTTTCACTTTTGTCAGTCCATTTGATTACTTTAAGGAGAAAGTCTGCAGTGGGTGCCGGTATGTCTTTAACAGCTCTTGACTGTCTGCTAATCTGTTTTAAATCAAGAAAAGGAGAAAAGGACAGAGAAGAGAGGGAAGGGAAGAGAAAGAAGGGGAGCAAATGCCAGGCTCCAGGTTCACACTGTTCCCCAGGGGGTTGGTCTGTAGCCAGAATGTAACAATCTCTGCCTTGTTTGCCTTTGTCCTTATTTTACACTTACTTTCTACTCAGGGTCACTGATACTAGTTTTCTATTTGTGATACTGGGCAGAAAGTTTTCCTTTCAAAAGTTAAATGTATGGAAGATGCCTCAGAGGACTGGGGCGGGGAGGGTGGGGGGGACTCGAGGTGGGGGAGTCAAGGAAGGGAGGGAATACGGGGATATGTGTATAAAAACAGATGATTGAACTTGGTGTACCCCCAAAAAAATAAAAAAAAAAAGTTAAATGTATTAAAAATGCATCAATTTAGGTACAAATATTGTGACAGGGATACACAGAGGGGCCGAAAGTGCATTGTGGGTACACAGGTAACTAACATCACGGAAACACTGACCAAGCCCAGTGGTCTTTACTCCACTGTGAGGAGCACGGGGGTTTCGGCCAACAGGCTGAGAAAGCAGGCACTAAATCTCCCATCCATGCTCGGTCCAGCACAGAGCCTCATTACACACAGGGATGTGACAGAGGGTCTTTGGGGCACAATTTCATTTCTTTTTTTAATGGGCAGAGGTTTTGCTATTGCAGAAGCTTGAAACGCTTGATCTCACCCCAATTCCCCATGTTTCAAATGGAAGACTAAAGCCCAGAGAGATAAAATACACTGTCAAGGTCCCCATATCACCCAGGAGTAAAAAAGAGAATAAACAGCTGGTCTCCCTGATCCCATGATGTCAGAGAGATGGGGAGGCAGCCAGATGCTGAAGTCCAGCATTCTGGGAAGGGTCTTGTTGGACCAGACCACATTCAGTTTCTGGCATCAGAAGAGCTAGGGGGTCTCTCTGAGGTTCCTGTTAATTAGCTAAGCCTTTTAGGGATGGGTTGAAAACGTCTCCCCTTAAACGAAAACCTCTGCTCTGTCAACTGTCAACTCCCCTCTTTTGGCTTCCACTAAACAAATCAAACTAGTAGGAAAACTAGTCTTTGTTGGGACACCCATTAGCTATGAGAACCAATCTGAACAAAAATCTTGGGGAATCGTGGATGGGAGATGAACGCCTTAGCAGTATCTGGGGAGGTGGTTTGGAGGGATCGTGGGAACGATGGGACCCAGAAATGCTTGATAGGTTTGGGGAGCCAGAAAATGGCGGGACTCGTAGAGTTTTGACAGTGTTGGGGGTAGGGAGGTCTTGGTCTTTGCAAGTTGCAAAAGCCCCCTCAGAGTGTGCGATGGGGTGGGCTCACCAACAAATGGAGGATGGAAACATCGTCTACTACTGCAGAAAGACAGGAGGGAGGGAGGGCTAAAAGAACACAGGTTGCACTTGGGAAACAAGACTGTCATTCAACAGTGACACACTGAAGGCACCACCCACGCTTATGACATCTTCAGTCCAAAGCAGTTGAAGTTCGACAGCGGCGGCAGCAACAGGCTGAAGGGGAAGGGAGTGGGGGATAGAGAGTTAATAGAGGACGGGTTTCTGCGTCTTTTTCTTGTCTCGGAGGCAGGGGGCTGGGGGACAATGCCAGAAATCGGAGGCTCTGGGTCCCCTTCTCACCTCTTGTCGACATTTCAACCGTGAATTTTGCTTGTTCTTGACGTCGTTGATTTCCTAAATCTTGAAGGTGTTGGACAAAAATTACTTTGCTGTTCTCATCTGTTGTGTAGTGGGATTCTATTTTATTTTTTCTTTTTCTAAAAAATAGTTACTTAAGACTCTGTGGACCCTCTCCCCGCCATAAAAGCCTACCCCTCCCATTTCCATGGTCTTTATGGGAGCTGTCTAAAAATGTTCTTTCTTTCTCATCACTGGCGGTGGGCTCAGGATCTATTTATTTCTTGTGAGTTTGAGGGTGTGTTGTTTTTTGCTTCCAAACTTGACGATATGAAAAGTACTATAAATAGCATAGTGGGGGTCCAGGTACAGCCTCAAGCTCATCAACATTTTGTGTCCACATCGCTACTTCCTGGGATTAGAAAACATTCATCACGTGCACAAATGACCCCTCTTCTCTACCCCTCTTTCCACCCTTTCTGGCTCTTTCACCCAGGAACAGACAACGCGTGGTCAATGGTATATGTGCTCAAACGGACAATTTCTCTAAATTGTGCTACTTTTTTTTTTTTCATCATGGATTTCAGTTTCAGGTTAGGAGGAAAAGAAAAATCAGCCCCACGGTTTGGGCGTGTGAGTCGGCCACCTGGACCCTGAAGTTGAAAGAGGGTGCCTCAGTTTCCCCTTGGCTGTATTGCGGACCGTCCACGCTGCGGCCTTGCTCAGCTGCCCGCCGACACGTGTTAGGCGTGACACAGGAAGAGGGTGACTCCACGTCACCCGTAGGTTTGCTGTCGGTCGTGTGGAGGGTGAGCGTGTGGGTGGGTGTGCGGGTGGGGGACAGGGAGCGTACGGGCTGGGGTATTTTTTGCCTCTCTCAGTGGAGTGTGGTCTCCAAGATGTCCCCTGTGGTGACAGCTCAGACAGTCACTTCCGTTTTGCTGTTGGTGATGAAGTATGGCTGTGGGGGTGGGTAGTGCTGGGTGCGAGTTCCCAAGGGGTCGCTGGAGCCCGACTCCGCCGTGCCAAGCTTGCCCTTGTTCCCGTAAGCCTGCTGCCGCCGGAGAGACTGATCCTTGGGGTCCCAGCTCTTAAAGTTGGCGGTGGAGTTGTAGGCCAGGGGGTGGGGGGGCGTCTTGTTGGTGCGGGACTTCTGTCCGTTCTGCTTGGCGGGGCCGTGCTCGGGACTGAAGGCCCGCGGCTCATCCTCCACTCTGACGGGATGCAGAGGTAAGTTCCCCTTGGCGGCCAGCTCGGCCAGGTGCCGTCGCTTGGAGTAGAAGTCATCATTTACCTTGTCGGCTGTACAATGGGACAGGTAGGTGGACAAAGGAGGGGAGGAGAGAGCAGAGAGAGGGAGAGAGAGGAGAGAGAGAGAAAGACAGTTAGGGATTGGCAGGTCAACCCAAAAACAGCATCTCCGTGGGCCAACAGTCCAAACGAGACACACACTAGAAACTCCACCTGGAGCAGACAGAAGGAAGGAGGACAGGGTCATGGGTTTTCCACAAACAAGAGCAGAACCAAGAAGGCGAAGGCATCCCTAACGGAATCTCTAGCTCCCCCCGAATCCTTCTTGCCTCACAATCACACCTAGCATTTTGCCACTCTTGCCTTTCTCATAAAATGCAAGTGGTGGTGTTTCTCCGTTACCAAAAGGATGATCCTCATTAGAGAAAATATCGAACACGCGGAGAAATATGTGTATCTATCCGCTACCGCCCAAGACAGTCGATCTCAATACTTGGGTGTATTTTCGCCTGGTGTTCTCAATAAAAAGTTTCCTTTGGAATTTGTATTCGTGCTTTTGTTTTTGCTTTTAAGCTAAGGTAAGCAGACCTGCATTCAAATCCCACTTCTGCCACCTACTAGCAGTGTAACTGAGGTCAATAACTTTTATTACCATCCGCTTCTGCATCAGGAAAGTGGTTACAATAACGAGCCAGTGATGCTTCACCTGCTGCCCCCCCCCCCCGTTGCTCCCCATCACTCGTATTACTGCCTGAACCATCCCCCCACCCCATCCTCCCGTCCGTGGAAAACTTGTCTTCCACGAAACCAGTTCCTAGTGCCAACAAGGTTGGGGACTGCTGGTTTAGAGGGTTAAGTGATATGATGTATGTAATGTGCTTAGATATTAGCCACCACCATTAGCATCAGTGCCCTCCGTCTAGCAAGCATGTCTTCATGTTGTTATAAACCACTAACAAACAGCATTCTAATACCTAGATAATACTTCCGTAAGCAGAACTATGAAAGTTAATCAATCATCCTATGGATGAGCGTTCGAGCTGCACCAATATTCTGCTAATATAAATAAAGCGGAAATGAGAATCTTCTAGACTAAAGCGCTCTCTGTATTTCGAATTTTGAATGTAAAATAATTCTTAAAATATTTTTGATCTGTACCAGAGGATGGAAAAGTAGAGCCCATGGATCAATCTAGCTGCCTCCTGTTTTCGTAAATAAAGTTTTACTGGGATGCTGCCACTCCCCTTCTTTTCCCTACTGTCTGTGGCTGCTTTGGCTCTGCAGTAGTAGATTTGAGTACTTGTGACAGAGACTGCATGGCCCACATAGCCTGAAATATTTACTACCCAGCCCTGAAATGAATTATCTGAAGTGGAATTACTTGGCCGAAGGGTGTAAACATTATTAAGGCCCTTTGTACATATTGCCAACTATGCTACAAAAGAATTATACCAGTTTGCACTTTATTCACCACACTCTCAAGCGTTGAATGATTCCTTTCTTTCCTTCTTTCTAAACATTTTTTGATGTGGACCATTTTTAAAGTCTTTAGAATTTGTTTACAATATAGCTTCCGTTTTATGTTTTCATTTTTTGGCCATGAGACATGTGAGATCTCAGCTCCCCAACTAGGGATCGAACCCACACCCCCTGCATTAGAAGGCAAAGTCTTACCCACTGGACCACCAGAGAAGTCCCCCTTCCTTCCTTCCTTCCTCTCTTTCTTTCTTTCCTTCTTTCTTTCCTTTCCTTCTTTCTTTCCCTCTTTCTTTCTTTCTTTCTCTTTCTTTCTTTTTCTTTCTTTCTTTCTTTCTTTCTTTCTTTCTTTCTTTCTTTCTTTCTTTCTTTCTTTCTTTCTTTCCTTTCTTCCTTTGTTTCTTTCTTCACTTTCTTTCTTTCTTTCTTTTCTTCCCTCCCTTCCTCCCTCTCTCCCCCCGCTTCCTCCCTTCTTTGTTAATTTATTTGATAATTTTCTGAGACTTTATTTTTTCTCACAATTCTTTTATTAAAAGATCTCCTATACTTTTTTTTAAGTTCTTCTGAATTCTTTTTTATTTCCATAAACATTTTAAATTAATGTCTTTTAGCAATAAACTTTTGCACTCACATCTTTCAAGAGTCCAGAAATATTTGCTGTTCTTTTATCCACACTTCCAACACCCCACACTGTTACATGTGTGAATATAGGTAAATTCATGGAGGTCATTGCCCTTGCATGTTTCTTTTCTCATTTGATCCTTTCAGCAACCACAGAAGGTGGGAAAGATGGGGATTATGACTTCTGCTTGACAGATTAGGAAACTGTCAGGCTGAGGCACATGAAATCATTTAATTGAGGTTACCCACAGCTAGTGGCTGAGCCAAGGTTGAACCTAACACCAATAGACATTATCTGATGCTTTTGAAAGGCCGTAGAGGGAAAGCTCTGTTGTCCGGAATGAGTGAGCAAAATGCACCCCCCACCTTGCCCTGTTTGCATCTGTGGCAGACATTACTCATGGATCACAGAGCTCTTTCCTAGCAAGCATGGCCTCTGCTTCGATTCCTCAACACAACACCCCTGGAAGCCACATGTTAACCTTCTAGGCTTAATACAGTTTAAGCTGGGTTTCTGTCCATGTTTAATGCAAACAGCCCTGACTAATGCAATCTTTCAAGAGAATGTTCCCCCCTTCTTTGAATTCTAGAGCCATCTGCAGATACAGAATATCAATGCCAAAAGGAACTATGGAATAGCTACCACCATGGGAAGAGCACACATTCCCAGAATACCATGCACTCTTTAAGGTGGCATGAGTTACATTCAAGTTGGTATTAGAATCACATCTTTCTGTCTTCCAGAGGAAAGTTCTAGGTTTCCAATACCATGATGTTTCAACAGAAGGATGCTCTGACATCCTTCTGACTTCAAAATTCACGTATCCAGTTACCTCCGGGACAGAGTCACTGGCATCTCCCACTCAAGGTGGCCAAGCCTGAACCCATCAACATTACTCATGTCTGTTCTCCAGGCTCTTCCTTCTCTCACGAGTGGGAACACCACCTTTCTAGTTACTCAAGCCAGAAACCTGGGAGCAGGTGCCAACGTCACCCTCCTCTTTTCCCCAGCACAACAGCTAACCCACAGGTCCTTCCACTGTATCTAACAAGTGCTTCTCTAACCTATGCCACGTATCCTCCCTGCTCTGAACACTGTTCCACTTCTGTCACCAAACTGGCTCCCCTGCCTTGAGTCTCACCTCCCCCAGGCCACTGTCCACACTACAGCCAGAGGCATATTTCTTTGTTTTGTTTTGTTTGGCCCCACTATGCAGCTTGCAGGATCTTAGTTCCCCGACCAGGGATCAAACCAGTGCCCCCTGCAGTGGACGCTCAGAGTCCTAACCACTGGACCACCAGGCAAATCCCCCAAAGGCATATTTCTAAAATGCAAAACTAACCATGTTACCATCCACCAAAACCTCTCCTCGCAATTTTGTTCAGTCATTTAGTCATTCATCTAATAGGCACGGACCAGGTGATAGACACTGGAAATATAATGGAGAATCAGAAACCGACAAGGTCCCTGTCCTCGTGGGGTGGACGTTCTATGAGGGAAGGACAGACTGTGACCAAGTAATCCCACAAATTACATAAAAGTAGAAATACGGCAAGTGCTATAAAGAACTATGCAGTCTTATGAGTATTAATAACGAGGTCTCTGAACTGGTCAGAGAACCAGAGGATGGAGCTGACATGTCTCACCCCCTTCATTTGCATCAGATGCTGTTATTCCTCTTTCAAGATTAAGTTAAGGTGTTGCTTCCTGATTCTTCCAGCTCCCTCAGCAACCCCTGCTCTCTCTGTCATAGCACTGACTCTGCTGTTTTCTAGTTTTCCTTTTTCACATCTATTTGCTCTCACTGAACTGCTTTCAGTCTCGTCCTGAAAGTCTCATGCACCCTCATTATGTCCCCAGCAGGATCCAGAACCATTTATTCCCAAACTCCTCTTTCCAGACAACGGACGGGCCTCAGGTCAGCTCAGAGCAAGGGATGCCTTTGAGGGTTCCCGTTTTCAACTGAGGAAATTGATTATAAAGTAGGTGTCCCAACAGCTGGGCCAGGTGATGTTCTCTCAAAAAGTTCTAAAGAAAAACAGTCACAGAGGCATTCAATGCATGTAGGGACGCAGCCCCGCTAGGAGGAATCATGGAGTCACATGTGGAGAACCTACATCCTTCTCCATACCCAACCCTGAATTGGTCTCTTGGTGAATCAGGCACTGGGAAACCCCTGAGCACAGAGAGTGCTTGATATATGAGTCAAGGGTGGGACAGAAAAGTCCGTAGGCTCTGGAATCAGACAGACCTGAGTCTATGAGACCTTGGGGATGTCAATCTCCTACATCTCTATTTCTTCTGCTGTAAAATGAGGGTAACGTAACTATTCTGAGATTCATTGTTAGGAATAAAGTGTACAAGACATATAAGCTATATAGCACAATTCTGAAAGAGAGTAACTATTCAATACATATATTTTGGCTGTCTTCTGGCTTATGAAAGAGGCACTGGATTAAATCCAACAGACGCTTAATGCACACTCTATGCCAGACATCCTGCTAAGCACAAAGGAAGTATTCACCCAAACCAACCACCCCTCCTTCCTTTCTTCCTTCCCTCTTTGCTTCCCTCTACCTGTGTCAAGCGCCTAGTTGTCCCTATGAGATGACATAAGAAGGGGCCTTGATCCATTTGGAATGAGGGGCTGTTTAGGAAAGGCATCCTTGAGGATGCTCTGTTAGTTGGAATCCGAAGGTGAAGAGTTGCAGAAACAGCTTCCAGGTGAGTGCATGTGGGGTGTATTGCAAAAATAGCTGTAATACTTTGCAGTTCCTTCCATTAAGAGGTGTAGTCCATTTCCCCACCCTCTGAATATGGCCTGACCTTGTGATTGGCTTTAACCAGTAGACTGTAGCAGAAATGATATCATGCACATCCCAAGCCTGGGCTCTTAGCAGTTCTACAGTTTTTGCTATCAGATTTTGGAACTCTGCCTCCATGCAAAGAAGGAAGCCCAGGTTAGCCTCCTGAAGGATGAGACACCTGCAGTCTAGTTGCCCATGCTCACCACAGCCAACAGCAGCCTTCTACCTGCCAGATACCCAGGGAGGCCATCCTGGATAATACAGCCATTAGCCCACCTTTCAGCTGGTCACAGACACTGAGTAAGCCTGGCCAAGAACAACCAAGCCAGCCCAAACCAGAAGAACTGCCCAGCTGACCCAGTACCATAAGCCCAATAAACAGTTGCTAGATTAAGCCACTATGTTTGGGGGTAATTTGTTACACAGCAGTAGATAACTGATATAGAACATTTGCAAAAGCCCTGAGGTGGGAAGCAGCATGGTAGTTTCAAAAACTGAAAGGATATCTATGTAATACAGTGAAGAAAAGAAGCGGTCATCAGATGATCATCTCATGTCCTGTAGGCAGGATTATATCGTTCACAACTATTTGTTTGTCTGACTATCCTCCGTCCCCAAGACTCAGAGGTGTTTTCAACAAGTGCAGAGCAGGTACAGACTTGCTGCCTGGGGCATAAAACTGTCCTTCAAAGAGTTATTTTCAAGATCATTTCAACAAGGCTGTGGCTGGTGGTTAGGTGGATGAACTGTTCCCATAAGCAGAAGATGCAATTTTCGTGAAATCCTCTTTCTCATTCCCTCCGATTTAGATACCAAGGATGGGGAGAAATATTTACCTGGATTCTCTCGGCATTGTGCACTGTGGTCCCTGTCTTAGTATATTAAAAAGCTGCTTGTGAAGCAAATCACTGATTCACTGAGCAGCCTTGTAAGCCCCATTAATAAATACATTAACCTAATCAGCCCGGGTACCTCGTGGGCAGATGGCTAACAAGCCAACCAGGAAACAGATGTGTGAGGCTTTCAACATCACTGGTCCTCTCTGTTTGGATTTTTCTTCATTTAAAAAGAGGAAGAAAGAATGAAAAAGGTGCTTTCCTTCCAATGAGCCTAATTGCCTTGAAGGAACCAAGGCTATAAAATTAAACTGTACCTTCCTCCATCTGTCTCTCTCTTAATTAGCAGCAGACACTGGTACAGGTGCAGGGTGGGATGGAGCTTCGCCTCCGTGGAGACGGAGAGAGTCAAGGTAATAACCAGCTCTCCAAACAAGCTACACATATGAGGGTCTCGGCAGGTGGCCTCCCACCTACCTTCTTTCCTTGGGCCAAAGATATCTTAAGCAGGGGTTCCTACCGCTCATTCTCCCTTGGTGATCATCGTGGGTCTCAGGTGGTGGATTTCACCTGCTAAGCAATGTCCCAACCTAAGCTTTCATCAGTTCCCCGTTTGTCCCCACCTTTGGTCCAAGAATATATTGAAATGGAGTGATTAATCTTCCCCTCACACTTAAGAATCAAATCCAAATGATTTGCCGTGACCCCCAAGGTCGGCATGGCCTGGCCTCTGGTGGTTGTCAGCTCACCCTCACCTCTCCCACACTTATTATGACCCATCACATAGTATACCAGTTTCCTGGGGCTGCCACAGCAAGCTACCACAAACTGGGTGACTTAACAGAATTTTATTCTTTCCCAGTTCTGGAGGCTGGAAGTCTGAAATCAAGGTGTCGGTAGGCCTGTGCTCCTTCTGCAGGCTCTCGTGAAGTATCCTTCCTCACCTCTTCCAGGTTCTGGTGGTTGCAGTAATCCTGGCATTCCCTGTCTGTAGCTGCACTTCCGAGCTCTGCCTCTGCCTTCACATGGCCCTCTTCTGTGTACACGTTTATGTGTCCACATTTTATATGGACACTAGTCATTGGATTAGAACCCACGTTAATCCAGGATGACCTCATTTTAACTTGGTTATGTCTGCACAGACCCTATTTCCAAGCGTGGTCACACACTGAGATTCTGAGTGGATTTGGGTCAGGGCAAGGGGGATGCTATTCAACCCAGTATACACAGGATTCCTTTCTGTTCCTGAACACACCAAGCTTTCCACCATCTCAGAGCCACTGGACCTCGTCTCTGTTGTTTTCACTGCCAAAATGCCCTTCCCTTTGGATCCTTTTGTCATTTGGTTCTCTGCTCAAAGGTCACTTCCTCAGAAAATCCCTCCTGATGACCCAGTGAAAACACCCTCAGTTGCTCTCATCACCTTTCCCTATTTTAATATGTTCTTAGCCTGCATCATTATGTGAAATATTCTTTCTTAGTTACCTGTGTATTGTCGGTCTCCCTCGACTAGAATATAAGCTCCAATTAGGTTAGAGATCATATCTGCTCTGCTCATCACTGTACCCCCAGCACCTAGCTCAGCACCAGGAACATGGTGGGGTGCAGTAATAAACATCTGATAAAGGAAGAAAAGCACTGGAGACAGTTTGACTCCAATCACATCCTCTCAAATATTAGAAATGGGCAGGATGTTTCATCATCTGGTCATCTCGTCTGTGATGGTTGATTTTATGTCAGCCTGACTGGTCTGTGGGGTGTCCAGATGAAACATTATTTCTAGGTCTGGATGAGATTAGCATTTGAATCAGTGGGCAAAGAACACCATCCTCTCCAATGCAGGGGGGCATCAACCAAATTTGTTAAGGGATGAAATACAACAAAAAGCAGAGGAATGGGGCTTCCCTGGTGGTGCAGTGGTTAAGAATCCACCTGCCAATGCAGGGGACACAGGTTCGAGCCCTGGGCTGGAAAGATCCCACATGCCACGGAGCAACTAAGCCCGCGACCCACAACTATTGAGCCCATGTGCCACGACTACTGAAGCCTGTGCGCCTGGAGCCCATGCTCCGCAACAAGAGAAGCCATCACACCGAGAAGCCCACGCATCTCAGAGTAGTCCCCACTCGCCACAACTAGAGAAAGCCTGTGCGCAGCAACAAACACCCAATGCAGCCAATAAATAGATAAATAAATTTATATATATACATATATATATATAAAAGTAAACAGCTCACTTGGCCCAGCTGTTTAAAAAAAAAAAAGCAGAGAAAGAGAGGATCCACGGCCTTCCTGCCTGGCCTGCTTGAGCTGTGACATTAGTCTCCTCCTGCCCTTGAACTGGGATTTATAACATCAGCTCCCTTGGTTCTCAGGCCTTCAGACCTGGACTGGATACACCACCATCCTCCTGGGTTTCTAGTTTGCAGATAATAGACTGTGGGACTTCTCAGCCTCCATAATTGCATAATTCAATTCCTTGTAATAATTCTCCATATGTACATATATTTCATATATACATATTTGTACATATATATCCTATATAATATATCCTATATGTATATTATATATCCTACATATATAATATGTATATGTATAAAATATAGCCTAGGTACCCATTACACAGATGTAATCAAGATAAAATGAGGTCATACTGGATTTATGTGGATCCTAATGCAATGACTGGTGACCTTATAAGAGTAAAGAAATTTGGATACATCGACGCACACATCCAGAGGAAGGCCATGTGAAATCAGAGGCAGAGACTGGAGTGATGCAGCTACACAAGGCAAAGTGTGCCACACCCACCACAAGTTACATATATACACACACAAATATGCAGCTGGTTTTGTTTCTCTAATACATGGTCCACACTATAGAAGGTGACGTGACCTGCACTTTACAGGGATAGAAGGACTGGAGCTTTGGGGGCAGGAGAACCAGGCTGCTGTCCAGCTCCAAACTTCTGGCTGAAAACCTGCAGGTGTATGGATGTACTCTGGCAGCCATAGCTCAGGGGAGGTAGAACAGAGTCAGGTGCGGGATGCGGGATTGGTTAAAGAGACCCCCTGGATCCAGCAGCAGGCTGTGCTGACATGCCCCTCTCCCAGCTCCTCCAGTGTAACCTGCGTAAGAGCTCACCTTTATTAAGTGCATGTGCTGCCCCAGGCACCCGGCCAGAGAAGGGAAATTTCTTACCCTCTTTAATACTCTCAATAGCCTAATGAGGTACATGCTATTGCTGGTCTCATCTCATGTGAAGCAAGAGAGCTTTGGCAACTTGTCCAAGTGACGGTGCTGGGATCTAAACCCCGGACATCCAGCTGAATTTCAAGTATCCTGGAATTTATGAATCTGTGACAGCAACACTCACCATCTATTTTACCATCTGCCTGCCTTACAGAAGAAACTCTTGTTTCCTTAAGTTTCTATCTGCAGGAAAAGACTCCCCCCAAACTAAAGAAGATGGAGGACAGAGTGAGATTTATATGGAGAAAACACTTTGCTTGATTCCTGATCTCAAAACATCAGGGACTGAGATACACATGTAAATCTTATTCACAAGAGGAGACATCAAAATGTCATGATTGGAAATTTCATGGTCTCGAATTCCCCCCAAAGGCAATATATGTTTACCTTTTTCTTCCTTAAAGCAGGGCAACAGAAGGGAGCTAGGGTGTCATGAGAGACTCTCTCTGCCAGGTCTTCAGCACTCAGTTGGCTATTGCATTATAAGAGTATGGGTCTTGCATCCTCTGAGATGCACTGGCATTGGTGGGAGTGCTCGCCAGTCACCAACCAAAAGTGGCTTCCTGTCACTGAGCTGGATTGAATAAGGTGCTCCATGCTTCTCTTAGAACTGAGAGGAGCCTGAAGCTTCATTACCGCTCCAGCCAGGCACTGTCCAGGTGCTTTACAGGTATCATCTCATTTAGTCAGCTCCCCGCCCCACCCCAAGCCAATGAGGTAGGTGTGGTTGCCTGGGCTCTTCATGCTACGTCACACCGATTCCCTCCATGACAATGCAGGGGCATCCCATTTGGAGATATTCACCAATATTCTCTTCCCTGTGCTTCCACTCTCCCTTCCCCACCACTCATAGAGCAGCGATCACACTGAGCTCTCTACAACCATAGTACTGTCTTGGAAGGCAAGACTTCAGTAATAAGATCTGAGAATGTTGAGAGAGAAAGGAGGATTAGTGAGGTTGAGAGAGTGGAGGATTCAGTGCATCCAGTTTATACAGCAGAGAGAAGAGTTTGGAAGAATGCACACCTGCTTTTTGTGGCCATAGAACCATCTTTACAATATGGTAGAAAGAGCATGAACCTGGAAAGCACGAAGACCTGGGTTCAAATCTCAACTCTTCCATTTATAAGCTGGAGACCTTCAGCAAGTTATCTAAGTCCTCAGAGTTTCACCAATAAAATCGAAAATAAAATAATCTCTACATGGTAGGGGGTTCGGGTATTCAAGAGAATCATGTAAACTATCTTGTATAATGTAAAGTACCAAGGTCCTTTCTTCATGGTAGGTATTCATTAGATTATAGCTGCTACTGCTGTCATCGTCAGAAAACAAAAAGAATATAAAGTGAAGACAGGAAGAACTACTTTGCAAAGTGCAGCAGAGAAGTAAACAAGACAAGGCATGAAAGCACAAACCACTGTGCCTGGTGCAGAGTAAGGCTCCTTAAACGTATACCCCACCTGAGACGAAACGGTAAAAGACTGCTCCTTGTCTCCCAGATCGCTTCTACCTCTTTTCCTTAGGCACATGGCCATTTAGCTCTGAGCCAGATTTCCCCAGCCTTCTTGGAAGCTAAATTTGGCCATGTGGGTAATTTCTCATCAATGGACAGAAGTGATGCCTCCAATTTCTACTTCACCTTGCTCATTTAAAAGAAAATTGGTTGCCCTGGGGGTCCTCTCTCCCCCTTCCCATAGGCCATGACAGCAACTAACTCTGACATTGCAGATGAGGACAATACAGTAGAGGGCTGCTGAGCAACAATGCTGGAGGAACCCGGGTCCCTGAGTGATGGCTTGGAGTCAAGCTGCCCCACCAACCTAGACCACTCCCTTTGGAGCCATTACATGAGAGAGAAATATACTTCTTTCTCTTAAGCCACTGTATTTGTGAGGCCTTTTGGTTTACTAGGATAGTACTGATCTTTTGTTTGTATAGGAGTGTTTTCTGGGTCTCTACTTTTTTTCTCTCCATCATGAGCTGAATTAAACAGTAAAAGGGGAAAGAGTTCATGTTTAAAATAAAATACCCAGGTATTTCTCTCTTCCTTTTTTTTTTTTTAATTGGCTGCATTGGGTCTTCCTTGCTGCACATGGACTTTCTGTAGTTGCAGAGAGTGGGGGCTACTCTTCCTTGCAGTGAGTGGGCTTCTTATTGTGGTGGCTTCTCTTGTTGCGGAGCATGGACTCTAGGCATGCAGGCTTCAGTAGTTGCAGCACGTGGGCTTAATAGTTGTGGCTCGCAGGCTCTAGAGTGCAGGCTCAGTAGTTGTGGCACAAGGGCTTAGCTGCTCCGTGGCATGTGGGATCTTCCCCGATCAGGTCTCAAACCTGTGTCCCATGCATTCCCTGCATTGGCAGGCGGATTCTTAACCACTGTGCCACCCTCTCTCTTCTTTTGAAACACATGCTATAAAGCTGCACAGGCTCCTGGGGTATCTCACCAGGTAGAAACAAGAAAGGCAGGACAAAAGCCTGGCTTCCTAGGCAGGAGAGAGCCAGCGAGGAGATGGGAAGATCCGTCTTTATGGCAAACTAGCCCCATTTCACCTGGCTCTGGGTCTCACTGTAGAGACACAAGGAGGAAAAATCACATTTGAACCAGGTTCTGATGAAAGCCAGGACTCCTGGCTGGTCCTACAGGGCCGCACATCTTTCCTGAAGTCTTATCTCTCTAAGAGAGAAAATTGGCAAGGGGAGATCAGGAGCCTGGCCCTTTTTTTTGTCTTAGCCCTGAGGCGTCCCAAGAGGAGGCACTGCTGCCTTTGTTGGTAAGGATTCTGAAACAGTACCTGGCTTGGACTTTGCACCAAAGCTGTCCAGCTGCACCGTCGGCCCCTTTGTTGTGGCTGCAGGGAGCCCTCTGTGAATGTCTTGCTGCCAAGGCACCTGTGAAACCTCAAGCTCTCTGCCTCTTCCCTTAGGCAGTCCTGCTGGGCAGTCACCACTTTCTGAAAGGCCACTGAACCAAGATGGCTGGACTCGTGCTCCATCCATGGCTGACCACAGAGCCCTCTGTGTCGAAGGGCCCTGGGTGGAAACTGTGCACTCGTTCACTGCCCTTCTTCCGGCACTGCTGCTCCATAGATGAGATGTTTCTTTTCAGAAATTCACTGCATGGTTTGTCTTATAATCAGCCTCTGAACTGGTGAAATTTTAAACAACTGGTGGTTTTTTAAAGGGAGGAAATAAAGGTTAACTCTCCTTAACCCTACATACTTCCTTCCAATGTGCAAAGGACCATCTCAAAGCAGAAAATGATAAGATCTGGGATTCCATGTTAGATGAATGCATGAAGGACCTCCATTTTTCCCCCTTCCCTGTATCCACACTCTTTTTATGTGACTGAAACTCACCCCCCAAAAAAGAGGATCTTGTTTCCCCACCACTGGATTCTGACTTCATCCATGTGACTAACGAAGGTTAGCAGACATGACACACACAGAAGTTTGAAAAGTGCCTGCTGGTGTTTGGTTGTTCTTTTGCATCTCTGCCCCCATCATGAGAACATGTCCAGGTGACCCTCTCTGGAGCAGAGCCAAGTCACCCCAGTCTTTCCAGCTGAAACCAGCCTACATAAGCCAACCCTGAGATACATGTGTGAACTCAGCTGAGTCTAGAAGAACCTCCTGCATCAGCATAAATCACGGGCACGTAGACCCCTGATCTCAATAAATGCTGAGCTAAATAATTTTCAGCCATGAGATTTGAGGTTGTTTGTTATGCAGCATTACTGTAACAATGGATAACTGACGCAAATACCAATCATTCACTTACCCTACTCCCAGGAAGAGCCCCAATTTCCAGGCTTGGATCCACGTCTCCCCTACTCTTAATCGACATGGTTTGGATGACATATGCCTCCATTCCTTCACCCCCAGCCATTCCCCAATGACTACAAACAACCCATTTCATTGCCCTCCCCATAACAATTTGTTCAGAGATGGCCACATGACAAGGCAAGCCGATCAGAGCAAAGCCTGGGATCTTTACTTATGGAGACAGAGGGGCCAATGAGATCAATGATCCCAGCCTTTCATTTACAGGAGAAGCAACTGTGGGCTGAAGGACACCCAATAGAATAGAAGCAGCACTGGATCTAAACACTGCCACCTCCCCGCCCCCCCACCCCCACCCTAGCTTCCACCTGGTTGATTTTTCTATTTTCCAAGGCCTCTTTAGAAAAGACAACAGGAGTCCCTTCAAATGCAATGTCCAGCTTCAATTAATAATGTATTAATAAAATGTATGTTGAGTCTCTACTATGTGACAGGGGCACCATGCAAGATTTGGGGGCTTTTAGCACGAATGGTATCTAGCCAGCTTAGCCTCAGAGGGATACATTTTTTTTTAAAAAAATGTATTGGAGTCTACTTGATTTACAATGTTGTGTTAGTTTCAGGTGTACGCAAAGTGCATCCGTTACGCATGTACATATATTCACTCTCTTTTAGATTCTTTTCCCATATAGGTCATTACGGAGTACTGAGTAGAGTTCCCTGTGCTATACAGTAGGTCCTTATCAGTTATCCATTTGATATATAGTAGGATTGCTATCTTGTTGCAATGCCATTTTCTGCAAAGCAGAGAACTCTCTCCACAGCTCACTTCATGCCCTATGGGTTCCCAAGGAAGTTCATCAAACTGCCAGTGCTTGCTGTATGCTTTTCCAAAGAGGCTGAACTCAGGAGCTGGTAGGATTTGATTTTTATTAAAAAAAAGAAAAATCATCTCCCTATCCTCCACTTGCTCTGTACCCTACTGCTCACCCACAAACCAATAACCCGAGTCAGAAATTTGCAAAAGCCTGAATTTTATGAAGTAATGTTTTAAGGCCACTTTTAAGCGAGTCCTTCCTCAAGTTGTGCACCCTCCAACAGAACTGTAACCCAAATCACATATTTTCTATTGGCCTATGCTTCTGTAGCATCTCTTGGATGACTATCACCAAGCTACATCAGTTTTCTTAGAAGAAAGAGTGAACTAGGATTTCTTGAGTGCCTACCATGTACTAGATATCGTTTTAGTCATTTCACCTACATTATCTCATTTAAACCCTCTTAAAGGGAGGTGATGAGGCAATATCATTTTTTCCATGTGACAGATGAGAACTAAGGCCCAGAGATACTAAGTAATTTGGCTGCCAGATGACTCTGCCACAGCTGAGAAGCGGCAGAGCAGGACACCAAATTCAGGACTATCTGCCTGCAATGCTGTTACCTTCCAGCTGTAGCCCCCAGCTCTAACCCCAACTAAGAAAAGCTTTATTTCAGCAAACAGCAAAAATACTCATGTTTAGAGGAATGCTGGCAAGTGAAAATTGGTGCTCTGGGGTAAGTTGTGTTTGTATCCAGGATTGGGTCTTAGGAAAACGTAGGTCCAGAATTGAGTGCACATAAAATGACCCAGGAGGTGCATTTTTAAAACAAATGAAAAATGGAAAATGAAAAAGTGTAAAGGCCCCCGTCCAGAAGTTCCAAGCCCGTAGAGCGGATGGGCCCAGGATGGACATTGGTAAGAGGCATCTCCAGTGATTCTGGGTCAAGTTCTTAAGCCACTCTTTTTTTTTAAAGACTGACTTTTTTTTTTTTTACTGAAGTATAGTTGATTTACAATGATCAGGTGAACAGCAAAGTGGTTCAGATAGATAGATAGATGATAGATGATGATAGATAGATAGATAGATGATAGAGATATTCTTTTTCAGATTCTTTTCTGTTATACATTATTACAAGATATTGAATATAGTCCCCTGTGCTATATAATAGGTCCTTGTTGTTTATCTATTTTATATATAGTAGTGTGTATCTGTTAATCCCAAATTCCTAACTTATCTCTCCCCTCGCCTTTCCCCTTTGGTAATCATAAGTTTGTTTTCTATGTCTGTGAGTCTATTTCTGTTTTGTAAATAAGTTCATTTGTATCATATTTTAGATTCCACACATAAGTGTTGTCATATGGTATTTGTCTTTCTCTGTCTGACTTACTTCACTTAGCATGACAATCTCTAGATCCATCCATGAATGGCATCCATCCATCCATGCAAATGGCATTATTTCATTCTTTATCATGGCTGAGTAGTATTCCAGTGTGTGTGTGTGTGTGTGTGTGTGTGTGTGTGTGTGTGTGTGTACATCTTCTTTACCAATTCATCTGTTGATGGACATTTAGGTTGTTCCTATGTTTGGCTATTGTAAATATTTCTGCTATGAACATTGGGGTCTTAAGCCATTCTTTGAGTTCTGGGTCCTGGTCTTGGGTGTGATACCCTGTGTGAATGTGGGCAACCTCATTTATCTCAAGGGAACTCAGTTCCCTCATCTGCAGAAGCATAAAGGGTGAAAAAGTATATTTCCTTCACTGCTTCATCAAATGGTATTATTTGCATTGTCTCACAAAATTACTCCCTCAAATCTGATGGAGTGTGAATACTATCATCTCCTCCATTTTAGAAATGGTAGAAATGAAAGTCAGGAGCATGTGCGTGGCCTGGGCAAGACCACACAACCTGATTCTAGGCAGAGCTAGAGTGATGCAATCACAGCACTGTGGCGTCAGTTTCCTCCAAGTTCAGGGCTCCAGTGGAGCACTAGACTAAGGACAGGTTCAAAGATTCGTTTTGCAAAATAAATGTGTTTCCAAGATACATATTCATATTGGTTAGGGGAGTCCACTGGGCTGGTGGTAGTGGTATCTTGCATCCTGGGTATTAAACAATCACACCAGGAGTCCCCAGGGCTGGGCACGTGGATCTACAGCAGTGACCACTAGGGGGAGACTTGCCTGGAAAACCTCAGGTAGTGCAAACTGCTAAGATCTGTTTGCCATTTCCTGGCAGATAGGATTCCCCTCCAAAGTGAGTTACAGTCAATGCAGGTGGAAGCAGGAAACTCGTATCTTCAGGGACCTCGTCCTTTCTCCTTTGCAGCTACTGCTTCTTTACCCAACCTCTCCAGGAGACACCCATCCCTCTGCGCACACCCTGTGTTCCCAAAGTGATTTCCTAGCAACATTCAAGTATCTGGAGCTGAAGCTGTGAATTGGTTTTCCACAGAGGAAAGAGATCAGACGGCAAAAGTGCCTGGGAAATGATGGGTTACACAGAGTTTGACAGTTTTTTTACCATGAGATTTTTCAGAGCTTTAATTTGCTCACCTGATAATAACAGTCATAATAATACCAGTTACAACCTCATGTGTTTATCATTTTCGACACACCAGGTGCTGCGACACCATGTCGTACATGTTATCTCATTTCGTCCTCACAACACCCTTAGGAGGGAGGTGACAGTGGTGTCTTCCATCTTGTAGATCAGAAAAGAGAGCCTCAGAGAGGTTGAATGACTTGGAGAAAGGAACAAGAGCGACCACAATCAGAACCCAGGTGCATCTGAGGCTACATCCATCACATCCTGCTTACACCTCTCTTTCAAGAGGTGGCGGGGTATACAACCCCCGACCTTGTGATCATGCTTCATGTAGATTCAGGGTCTGGAGGCTGAGTAGAAAAAACAGGGCAAGATCAGTGACCCCAGAGGAACCTGGACCTCCCCTCTCTGGGACCCCTTTTCTCCTCCCCAGACAAAGTGGGATAAATAAATGTGCATTTAGCAGGACAGGTGAAATTAGCCCGGTATGAGTAGAAAAATAGCCTCTGAGCCCTTGCTTTTGACCTGTCCTGAAATATTTTCTAAATGCATCAGACACCAACAGGCTGATATAAGGACAGGGATGCTGATTGCCTCTAAATGCTGTCACGGGAATCATAATGGCTTTGTTTTTCACAAGAGAAGGAAAAAAAAAGTTTATGCCTCAAATTAGTAGGTCTGTCATGTTCCAAATTGTTTGCATTTCTAAAAATGGACGTTGACATGTGAATAGTTATTATCTAACGCAAGACCCCAAAAAATCTGCCTCTCTCAAGGCAACAACTGGGTAATCAAGGGATTCTCATTAGACACGAGGGTCTAAAGCTCTCTCTCCTAATTCTGGAATATGAGGCAACCCTCTTCATCCCACCCCCCCCCCCACCTCCCCATCCCAGAGCTCAGGTTGCTTTGCAGCCTCTGCGACTCTGGTCAAACTTCCCTCTTCAGAACCCTCAACCCACAGGAAGATGCTTGGAGACCCAATCAAAGGGTCTTACTTTCCCAGCAAGATGTCCCTCTGCAGTGGTTTTAACATCCCTCCAGGGGATGCTGATACGAACTTCTGAGTGGCTCAAACCTGAGAACCATGGGACGGCGCACGGCTCCCTCCTCCCCATTCACATGCATTCACTCACTACCTTCGGCACTCTCTTCATTACCCCTCTGCTCTGTTTTCTCTTCATCCTCTGCCCATCCCAGTTTGGGGCACTGCCCACCTGGATGACTGCAAGAGCCTTCCAGAAGGGGACCTCCACTCCAGCCCACCCTCCCCTGATCTAGTCTCCACGTAGAAACCAGAACTGTCTTTTGAGAAGGCAAAAGGGCCCTCCCAGTATCTTACCTACAGCCCTGCAATATCTTCTAACTTCTCCCACTTCAAGGTTACTAAAGAGTTTGACCTCCACCTGCTTGGGTCAGCTACATCCTCCCAACCACCAAATCCAACAAAGTATAAGGAGTGAAGAAAGAAGAGAACTGAGTTTCCAGTCCATTCTGGAAAATAGCTGGTCCCATCACACCCCAGTGGGAAATAACTTAAGCATTAGATTCAGATAGACATGGGTTCAAATTCAGCTCCATCATTTAGCAGCTATATGACTTTAGACAAATAAGACCTAGCCTCACTCAGACGCGCATGTCCTCATCTCTGAAGGGGAAGGACAACACAGGCATGGCTGGGTCATCGGAAAGTTCAAGGACAAAATGACATAAAGGGCCCAGCCCTCTGTCTGGCATGTAGTAGGGGGTTAATAAATTACAACTACCACCTAGCCCAGTCACCCAGCTAGTTAACACACAGATTCAAGGGGACCAACTCCTTAACTTTTGGTGCTCACCACGGTAGCCAGGAAAGTTGAAAACAGCATCTGTTCCCTAAAAGGCAATCATTCCCAAGACCCAGGGCCAACAATCTGACTCTGTTTATCTCTCTCTCACAAGTTGTGTTTTCCACCCTGCATTAATTTACCATACGTTTTGTCATTTGCCTGCACAGCTTTCTGAGAAAAAATGTTTCCTGGGTGTCTTACCTGGGATGGTTTCTGATTGTGACATTTTCCTTCAGGCAATGAATGTCGGGATGTGAGGAGTAGCACACTTTTCAACAACAGTCTGAAGCACAGACATAC
Source organism: Hippopotamus amphibius kiboko (assembly GCF_030028045.1). Lineage (NCBI taxonomy): Eukaryota > Metazoa > Chordata > Mammalia > Artiodactyla > Hippopotamidae > Hippopotamus > Hippopotamus amphibius. The sequence continues at coordinate 132,258,214 of NC_080194.1, read as the reverse complement.
CACCCCAGAAACACACACACACACACACAACACTTACACACTGGAACTCAGACAGACCCGCAGATCCACCCAACGCAGACACACATGTGCACTGGGTCACACACAGACACCGGGACTCTTTGTGCCGTCATGGTGTAACGCCAAATCCAACAACACCTGGACAAAAGAGCTAAAAAAAGCCGTACGGTACCTTTTGGTGACTTAAGTGTCGCCACTGTCCAGTCACCCTCAGAACTTCCTAAAAAAATAACAATGGAGAGATGCTGATCTGTTCATGGGCTTCCCGTGTGCGCAGCGCCCTGACACCCAGATGCCCTGCTGGCCCCCCAGCTGCAGCCTCCAAGGGGTGCAGGTCTCAGGGTACCCCGGGAACAGGGCGAGGGACCAAATGCACAGCTGTGAGTATGTGAACACGTCTCTCTGCAAGGCCCTGAAGCACGATCAAGAGAATGCCCAACACAGGATCCAAAGAGGTTCCCCCTAAAAAGCCTAGGTGTTTTCAGGGAGAGAGAGAGAGAGTTCTTAGATGGTGAATCTGTCTCTAATTTAAACCTTCTAAGAAAGAAAGCAAAGTTTTAGTTACATGAGGTCACATTGGCTATTAACAATGCTCTGTTGACAGAAGATCTATTTTGATCCTCTTTTATAGAAATCCCCCTGCTAAAAGGGGGGGTTGCTTTATTAGCTCCAAATTCAAGGTTGGGGTGTGCTCTGCTGACTGCAACGTTAAATGCTGGGTGGCAGTCTAGGTGGGGTGGAGACCACCTTAACACAGTGCCCAGCACACAGTCTATTTTGAAAAACATTGTTGAATGAATGAATGAATGAATTCAAGGTTCTCCATGGAGTCATTCTTCCTAAGGTAAAGAAATTCTCCTTAACGCTAAAGGGATCAAGCTTGTTATTTGAGAATCCCATAATATCCAGAATTTTGATTATAAATCAGTTTCCCTACATTGAATTCTGTTTCAGATGGACTGGAAGAGCCCTGGGGGGAATTCTCATATTATTAGGAGAAACTCATAGTGACCCTTCCGTAAAGGATGGTGAGAATGACTATGGCTACGGCCTGCCCGGTCCTCGATAGACCTTCTCTGTAAGATGGGGTTTTACTCAAAGAGGAGCAAACCTACGCACGGGCCTGTGCAGTAGCCTCTGCCCATTGGCCGGCGGCCTGACCAATCAGCGTGCGATACTATCTCCCCTTTCCTTTCTTAGGCATCTACCTGGAAAAACCTAAGTCCTCAACATTTCTGCACAATTTCCAGAGCTATATCAGGCTGCCAGCTGGGAGGAGACGCAGGGAACAGCTTGTGATCTGAATGATTACAGAGCACAGATCCGGACCCATTTAAACATGTCTGGTTGGCCTCCCAGGCGTGCCAAAGGACACTCAAATCACCACGTTCCCCCTGCGGAGATGGACTCTACACGCTCATCACTCACAACAGAGGGGAAATTGGAATGACAGGGGAAGAGTGACGGAGTTAAAATTAAGTGGGACCTGCCCGGGATGCCTTGATGTTTCTTCCCCTTCTGAGCCAGGGTCACTGACATCTGGAAATAGTGATGTGGCCCCAGATCTTCCTGTGAGGGTGGACACAAGCCTGGTGGAGTCACTGAGTCACCTGACCCCAGGAATACATTTGCCCAAGTCAAATCCATCACTGCCTTGAAGGCAGGAAACACACTGTGGTCAACTCGATCTCCACTATCTAAGACAGGGCTTCAGTCTGGCAAGACAGTAACAGGTTTTGTTTCATAAATCCAGTGCTAAAAAGGGCACTTCATAAGTTGGCATACAAGCTGTCAAATATATAGTTAAGGTCCCCTTATGGGCTTGGTGACACTAGTGGACATTAGATAAATATTTGTTGGGTGAAAAATTAAATGTTTATGTAAAGAGGATGGGCTTAAGGCATTGAGAAGAAGGGGACATGAAGGAACTTTCTGGGAGAGAAAAATGTTTCTTATCCTTACTGGGATGTTGATGACCCTAGCATATATATATTTCAACAGTCAAACTATTGTAAAATTATGGTCTGAGTATACTATACATATACATATGAAATTATACCTCAACTGTAATGTATCTTAAACATGTTACACCTCAATTATACTCAGCATCATGGGAAAACTTTTACCTTCAAACAAAGAAAACAATGAATACCTTAATAAGTCCTTGCCCACAAAAGAGGAGAATGGGCCTCTTCAATCTCTTTATTATTATTATTATTCTTCTTTTGCTTGGTTATATCTTTCTGGTGTCAGAAATTGCTCTGTGGGAGACAACATCGTTTCGTGGGAAGAAGATGGTCTGAATCAGGGTATCCCAAATAGGACTCTTGGCTCTTTGGGTGTGACTTTGGGAAAATTACTTCACTATACTAAGCCTCAGTTTCCCCATCTTTTGACATTGGGACTGATACCTCCTTCAGAGGCATACTGCTTGGGGCAATGATACTAGCTCCCTTTCTTCCATAACAACAAGAACAACAAGAAAACCTAGCAGAGGTTAATTCACAGTTGAGGGGCTTATGCATCATTTAGGGTTTTCACACTTGATTCCTACAGAAAGAGTGAAAAAGAATTCCTGCCACATCTAAGTGCATTGCTGCTGTGGTTTTAAAAAGTGCTACTGGAAAATGTAACGTGGTTCTGGGAAAATAGTCCATAGCATGTCGAATAGCAACAAAGAAGTATTTTCTTAATAAATTCTTGAATTAAAAAAAAAGGCACAGCCTTCTATCAATAATGCTGTTACTACCTGTCTCTGTCTCTCACTGGGCAGCATAAATTGCACTAAAGCATCTAAAGGGCATGTGATCAGGAGCCTTTAGCGGCTGAGGATTTAAACTCCCAAGACACCCAGAGGAGAAACTAGCCATGGGGCCAATAGGAGCTACATGCCAACGTGCAGGCAGTTTTCCATTTGCAAAGCTCACCAGGAATTAAAAGAGTGGTCTTTTCCCAGTTCTGGAGGCAGGAATCACCCATCTCTGAACCATCAGGTCACCCTTAAGAGATATTTTAACAACTGTCTTTCTAAACATTGACCTGTGAGGAACCATTAAGTGGGTCCTCATGTTGTAAGCACCCATCACACGGGGGGCTCAGGCCAGAGAACTTGTGTGCTTAGCTGAACTGTCAGGTTACAGTCTGGTTCCGTCTAGAATAACAACTTCTTGACTTTTCTTGGTAGAAGATACTTTGAAAATGTTTAAACCCACATTTCTGACTTAGGAAGGAGAGCTGAGTGAAACAGAATCTTTCTTTGATGAACTGTAGGAGTCACAGGTCTGGGCACATGGACCTGCCTTGTCCAGGCTGTTGATGGGGAGAGGGAAGAGGTTGGGGCTGCCCCTTTGCTGGCCTCAGGCACAGCTGGAAAAAGTCATTTGCTGTTTGCCTGCTGGTTTATTTGTTTTATCAGATTCCCAAAGTGAGTTTTCTTTCAGGCACATCTTTCCCATCAAACTAGGGTGAAGGATGTGCATCCAACTCTCTTTGCTTCAAAGTGACATCTACCAATTGCTGTTAATCAAGGTACCAGTGTATAGGGAGATACAAGGGAAAATATGACCAACAAACTCTGGTCTGGAGACTTTCATATGGGGCAGTATGGACTGAGGGCTGACTATGAACCAGGGTAAGCACTCTCCCTGCGCTCTATCACCAAATCTTCCCAATAGACTGTTAGTTGTATATTTTTTATTATCTCCATGACACACATGGGGAAACTAAGACCTGAGGTTGAGTACTGAAATAAATGCACGAACTAGATCTTAAACTCGGTCTTGACCAATTGCAAGAGCTGTGCGGTATGCCACCATCTTGCTGATGGTCTCATGCTCCTGACTTGATGTGGGTGGTGTCTGTCATGTGATATTACTCACTGGTGTTTATGAAGGCTTATTAAGATGCCCACATGGTGCTTGGGATACACTGATGCAAGGGACAGACGTGGTTCATGCCTCCGTGGGACCTGCAATCAAGGGACACCAGATTAAATGTGTGGAGAATGAATGAATGATTTGAAGAAATAATTATCAACTCCATCACTCCTTCTTGTACAGTGTACAGTGAGGTTTAGCCTCTTACATTTCACTAGTGTGTGCTACTATTTTACCATAACTGGGCAATGAACTCCTTGGGAACAGAGACCATTCTGTAGTTACATGCTATATAGGACCAGATGTTACATTCCCAGTCCCTGAATTATAGAGAGAAAGGAGCTATCTTTGAACATCAATGACTGTGATTTCAACAAGCAAATAACAATAAATAAAGATAAAATAAAAATAAAATAAAATAATAAAATAAAATAGAAGGGAAGGCCTGTTTGGGAAGAATTTATCCCGGGAACTACCAACAGTTCCCACCCTTTCCTCCCTGGAGTTTAGTGAAGAAATGAGACATATTTAACAGCTCACAGGTATTCTAATAACTAGAATGAGTAGAATTGTTTAGCTTTCTAATTTTAAAATTAGAACGGAGCTTGGAAACTAGAGAGCTTCTTCATTTTTCACACGAAGAAGCTGAGGTCAGGGAGTTTCAGTGACCAGCCCACCTGATGTTCTCAATATTAAAGCCTCCAAGAGAACACTGATTTTCCAGAAATATTTTTGAACCTGGCATTTAACCCTAAAGGCTCTCCAAGCCTCCCTTTATTTACCGACTTGAAATTTTTAGAAAATGAGTCTGGTTATCAGAGACTGCAGAGCTTTCCACAGCAAACCATTTTTTAAACAACTTCTCTCCTGGGTGGTAATGATTTTGTTAATGAAATGCATTTCATCATTCACACCACGATCACATTATGCCTTAATAAAGAACCCTTGAAAGAACATTTATTATGGGATTTGCATTTCATTCAGGCAGGCAGACTCTAGACTCCTGGGTAACCCATTGGGTCAGGTAGTCACTCAGTCTGCCCCTCCCTGGACCTCACAAGACCATCACAAGATCGTCCGTGACTCAGATAAAGCCTGTGAACTCCCATCACAGGCAGAAAAGAAGGGAAGAGAAGAAGAGGGACACATCAACCGTAGCCCATATTGGGGAGGGTTCCCCAAGTGAAACCCTTCAGAGATTTTAGAAGATACAGCAGTGCTCCCTTCCAACTAGGCTATTCTTTGATTCTTGTCAAAGACAAGCTCATTCATTCATTCAACAAACATTTCAGGAGTCCCTGCTTTGTGGAAGAAAGGGTTACCCACAGAGTGTCAGAGAAACTTTCAGACTGCAAGGTTAATTCCTAAGGCACTGCAAACATTTGCTATACCAAGGAGCCCTGTGTCAATCCTGGACAGAACTGAGGAACTCTGTGGGCAGACCCATTTATGATTTACCCAAGAGCTACTAGTGGTGAGGGGGAAGGAAACACTGGGCCTAAGTTGAATAAATGAGTTGTTTTGGGTAATGGGACCAGTTCCAAAAGAAAGAGATGTCTGGGTGGATTTCTTTTACTGCAAACGAAGAATCAAATATAACAGCAGGTGCTATGCATCATCTAAATGCAAGGCACAGAAAGGGAGGTGGGCTATGGAATAGTGCATGAAGCCTTCTGCAGTTACATGAGCACAGATGCCCTGACTCCTTCTCTCCTGGGCAACAGCTCCCTTCCCTTCCTAGTAATATCTGAGTCTATCTGAACATGCTTAGAACGTATGTGCTCTGCAAACACACAATACGGAATAGAGGGAATCTGTGGTCACAGGTGTAGATGAGGGTTGAGTGGGTGGAGAAATTCAACAAGAAGCATGGGAGACTGGTATGCACAGTCTTAAGAGGCTTGGGATTTAGGCAGCACAACCTGTGCCCTCAGAATTATAAGCATCCCTCCTACCCTCTTCAAAGGGTTCCATGTGGAAGTCCTAGGAGATCGAGGAACATGAATTCCTAAAGATAGACTTCTGGTTCAAATGCTAAGCTCCAGGTAAGTGCCTCGCCCTCTGCTGGGCACCACCTTGCTTGTTTTATGAATCTGATGTCTGTAGACCATGGTTATGACAGCAGCCTAGACACGTGGTCACATCTGTGCTTTGGTTTCTGTCCTCAGTTTGTAATAGAATTAGGATATTTCATACTGGAATTAATCAGCATGTGTCTCCTACCCCATCTCCAGCTTGGCAGTGGGGGCAGAAAATAGGATGAGAAACTGATGATAAAAGAAAGCACGGGGTCTGGGAGTCTTCTGCTCACCCCAAAGCTTGATTTTGCTGTGGGTGCTGCTTCCATCCTATAGAATGTGGCCACGAGTCATTTCTTTAGGAGCCTGGGTCACCATCAGACTCTCTCATGTACGGATCCAGGGAATGGACTAAACCTAGCCCCGCCCGCCGCCCCGCCCACCCCCCAGGGCTTTGGGAAGGGAATGGCAGGAGCACAGGCTCTGGAGTGATAAAAACACAAGTTCAAGTTGCCCACAGGCTGCTTGATTTGGGGCAGGTTAAATTAGCCTCCTCAAGTCTCAGTTTTCCTAATCTGAAAATTGGGGCAATACTTATGCCTTCCTCTTTGGAGCACTATGAGAAAATGAGAAAGTGTTTATAAAAGGGCCAACACAACGTCTCACACTTGATTAAGAACTCAGGTAATAGGTGCTCTAGGCTCGCGACCCCCCACCCCCACCTCCTCTGCCACCAGAAATATTTACATCTAGAAAAACAGAAGCTGCCTGTGATAGGAATGTGCAGGCTTACCAACTTCTCCGAGAGAGGCTGGACTGTGTGGGTGGTGAGTGTCACACCTAAAGGGCAGGGTGATCAGAGACCAAGTGTCCTGGATGCTAAGCCCAGTTTCCCTGAGGATCCGCTAGGCAGATGGTCAATGGGAAGGGGATGAGGTATCAGTGGGATGAAATGAGTATCCAAGTTCTCCTCCTCCCCTACACATCCTGCCCCACACAGCAAGGGAGGACTTGACCTGGGGCCGAGAGAAAGCAGCTGAGGGGCTTTGGTCCTTAGTAAGCTGTGTCCCAGGTAGAGAGACCCAGAATATATGAGAAAGAGACAGAGAGAGAGGGATTTTGAGAGATAGATAGTGATAGATGGATAGATAGATAGATGGATAGATAGTAGATGGATAAGTGAAAGAGATCAGAAAGATATAAAAAGGAGTAGGAAAAAAGTTAGAGATAAGAAAATTTAGAAGAAACAGAAAAGTACAGGAGACAGAGAAAAAACAAAACAGCCCTTACCGACGGCCTTCAAGGAAGCGTACTTGTTGAGCTCTTTGCCAGGTGGCTGCTGTTCGTAGGGGTTGGAGATCTGGCCCAGATTGGGGTAGGAATGTGGGTGGCCCATCTGCTGGAGCAAAGGGGAGGTGGGCACTGCGTTGTTCATCTGGGTGGTATCTGGAAGTGAAGAAAACAGAGGGAGATGGTCACCAACAGGGCAGGACCTTCTCTCCAACCCCATCACAGCCACATCCCTTGAGACCAAAACTCCCCACCTTCTGGGAACACGAGAGGGAGGGCAGTCGAGGATGGGCAGGTATACCGGCAACAACCAACTCCGTGGTCTTCATTGGAGAGCAGCCGGGGACAGATGGGTAAAGAGCAAAGGATGCACCTAGAACATTTCCATCTCCCCCCAAATTCACATAAGGTCCTGTCACTGCAGAGGCTACTTTTGTTATCAAAGCAATGTATGTATAAAAAGATGACCAACTTCAGTAACAGTCAAGGAAATGCAAGTCAGGACAATGGGAGGCGACTCTCTGCCAAGAGATTGACAAAAATGAAAAGGATTGAAGGACACTGATCTGGCAAAGATGTTGGAAACTGGGCAGTCTCATAAACTTCAGGTGGACATGCAATTTGCTATACCTGCAGAAAGGAATCTGGCAGTATGTCTGGAAATTTAAAATGCATGTGTATTTGACCAAATAATACCACTTCTAGGGATGGCGCCTTCAGAAATACAAGCATCAGAATGTGAGGATATTTGTTCAGAGATGTGCTTTGCACCATGGTTTGTAAAGTCAAAAATAAAAACCAATACAGGGCACACAGTTTCGATCGCTGGTCCGGGAAGTTCCCACATGCCTCGGAGCAACTAAGCCCATGCGCCACAACTACTGAACCTGTGCTCTAGAGCCCACGAGCCACAACTATTGAGCCCACATGCCACAACTACTGAAGCCTGTGCGCCTAGAGCCCATGCTCTGCAAGAAGAGAAGCCCGCGCACCACAATGAACAGTGGCCCCCACTTGCCGCAAGTAGAGAAAGCCTGTGCAGCAATGAACACTCAATGCAACCAATAAATAAATAAATTTTTAAAAAAGAAAGCCATATGTTTTTGGTTTTTTTTAAATTTATTTATTTATTATTTTTGGGGGGGTACACCAAGTTCAATCATCTGTTTTTATACACATATTCCCGTATTCCCTCCCTCCCTCGACTCCCCCCCCACCCTCCCTCGAGTCCCCCCCACCCTTCCCGTCCCAGTCCTCTAAGGCATCTTCCATCCTCGAGTTGAACTCCTTTTGTTATACAACAACTTCCCACTGGTTACGTATTTTACAGTTGGTAGTATATATATGTCTGTGCTACTCTCTCACTTCGTCTCAGCTTCCCCTTCACCACCGCCCCCTCCAAACCTCGAGTTCTCCAGTCCATTCTCTGTATCTGTGTCCTTGTTCTTGTCTTGTCACTGAGTTCATCAGTACCATTTTTAGATTCCGTATATGTGAGTTAGCATACAATATTTGTCCTTCTCTTTCTGACTTACTTCACTATGTATGACAGACTCTAGGTCTATCCACCTCATGACATATAGCTCCATCTCATCCCTTTTTATAGCTGAGTAATATTCCATTGTATATATATGCCACATCTTCTGTATCCATTCATTTGTTGATGGGCATTTAGGTTGCTTCCATGTCCTGGCTATTGTAAATAGTGCTGCAATGAACATTCTGGTACATGTTTCTTTTGGGATTATGGTTTTCTTTGGGTATATGCCCAGGAGTGGAATTACTGGATTATATGGTAGTTCTATTTGTAGTTTTTGAAGGAACCTCCAAATTGTTTTTCATAGTGGCTGTACCAACTTACAGTCCCACCAACAGTGCAGGAGAGTTCCTTTTTCTCCACACCCTCTCCAACATTTGTTGTTTCCAGATTTTGTGATGATGGCCATTCTGAGCGGTATGAGGTGATACCTCATTGTGGCTTTGACTTGCATTTCTCTGATGATGAGTGATGTTGAGCATCTTTTCATGTGTTTGTTGGCCATCTGTATGTCTTCTTTGGAGAAATGTCTATTTAGGTCTTCTGCCCATTTGTGGATTGGGTTATTTGCTTTTTTTGGTATTAAGCTGCATGAGCTGCTTGTATATTTTGGAGATTAATCCTTTGTCCATTGTTTCATAGGCAATTATTTTTTCCCATTCTGAGGGTTGCCTTCTAGTCTTGTTTATGGTTTCTTTCACTGTGCAAAAGCTTTTAAGTTTCATGAGGTCCCATTTGTTTATTCTTGATTTTATTTCCCTGATTCTAGCAGGTGGGTCAAAAAGGATCTTGCTTTGATGTATGTCATAGAGTGTTCTGCCTACGTTTTCCTCTAGGAGTTTTATAGTGTCTGGCCTTACATGTAGGTAATCCATTTGGAGTTTATTTTTGTGTATGGTGTTAGGAAGTGTTCTAATTTCATTCTTTGACATGTTGCTGTCCAATGTTCCCAGCACCACTTATTGAAGAGGCTGTCTTTTTTCCATTGTATATTCGTGCCTCCTTTGTCAAAGATAAGGTGCCCATATGTGTTTGGGCTTATTTCTGAGTTCTCTATTCTATTCCATTGGTCTTGCTTTCTATTTTTGTGCCAGTACCATACTGTCTTGATCACTATGGTCTTGTAGTATAGTTTGAAGTCAGGAAGCCTGATTCCACCAACTCCATTTTTCCTTCTCAAAATTGCTTTGGCTATTCGGGGTCTTTTGCATTTCCATACAAATCGTAAGATTTCTTGTTCTAGTTCTGTGAAAAATGCCATTGGTAATTTGATAGGGATTGCACTGAATCTGTAAATTGCTTTGGGTAGTACAGTCATTTTCACTATGTTGATCCTTCCAATCCAGGAACATGGTATATCCCTCCATCTGTTTGTGTCATGTTTGATTTCTTTCAGCAATGTCTTAAAGTTTTCTGCATACAGATCTTTTGCCTCCTTAGGCAGGTTTAAGCCATATGTTTTTAAAAAAATAAAAACACAAAAATAAAAACCACACAGGAACAACCTGAACTCCTATCAATATAGGAATTCTTAAATTATTGTACATCTCTGTTAGGGACATAATATGTACATACATATGATGGGATATCCTTCAGCTGTTAAAAAATGAGTTAAAAAATCAGTTAACTATACATGTCAAACTAGAGAGTTTCTTATGTCCTACATTGTTAAGGGGAAAAAAGCGAAAAAAGCAACGTGACTAACATAACATTTGGCTTAAAGAAAAGAAAATCTGTGCCTATTTTTGTGTGCTGTGGTTTGCAAAGACTAGAAAAATATGGGTAAAGGCACACAAACTGAATAGTGACTACTCAGAGGGACTGGAATTCATGGGGAGAAACGTTCAAGAAGTTTTCTCTGAGGAAATAGTCTTTGAGCTGTTAAGGGTTTCTGTGTTCACCCTGAGAGCAATGGGATGGAGGGACTGAAGGCAAGAGTGAAATGGGAGTCAGGGAGTCCAGGTGAGAGAATCATGGCTCAGCTTCAGGCAGGAACAGGGTTCTCTCCGTCTTCATGAAGCACATCTGGAGGTCAGATCAACACGGCAAGAGCTGTTCACGGTGCCTTGAAAGATCCCCTTTATCCAGCATGTGCGGCCATTGCCCTCTCTCACTGCAACTAGAGAAACACTGTGCACAGCAACGAAGACCCAATGCAGCCAATAAATACTTAAATACGTGAATACATAATTGAGACTTTAAAAAAAATGCACCTCCCCCTCAACACCCAGGGCGGGCGACACGCAATGCTCAGCTGACACTAAGGTACCAAGACCAGCCCTTGCCTCGAGGTGGGGATAACCATGGAGCAACGTGGGGTTCCAGAGCTCCCATGGGTTGGGACAGGTTTAAAACGGGGGTCAGTAGGCTTTTTCTGGAAAGGATCAGAGTGTAAATAGCTTAGGCTTTTCAGGCCATCCAGTTCACAGGCTACTGACTCTGCCCTTGCAGCAAGAAAGCGGACACAGACATTATGTTAATGCACGGGCGTGGCTGTGTGCCAATAAAACTTTATTTACAAAAGCAGGTGAGAGCTGAATTTGGTCCAGGGGCCATAGTTTGACAACCTCTGGTCTAGACTTCAGCTAAAACTGAGACCCCATCCCTGAATGGCTCCTTTATCGTTCCTATTTTGTTTCCCTCACAACCTTAGAAGGGTGTGTGTGTGTGTGTGTGTGTATTTTACTCCCTCAGAGTCTCATATACCTGAACCCCTCTCACAAGCACTGCTTCCAGACAATTCAACCCATGACATGCATAGTATAGGTTTGGCTTTAGCGACCAATACACTCGAATGGAAAGAAGCAGGGTCACCACAGCTGAGGCACACAGATAAGGAGAGTATTTTCATCACTGCACACGCATGGGCCATCCCACCAGCCCAACTGTCCAATGGGAACATCGCCAAACACAAGCCAAGTCTCCCAGCCTCTGGCCAGCATCTGAGGAGGCAGCCGTGTCCTTCTGCCATGATAACTCTTTGGCTGGGATTCAGCAGGGGCGGAAGAGTCCTAAGATTAATGAAGTCATGGTGGAAATGTTGTCTCACATAAATCACAGCTCTCTCTCTAGCCTGGACCCCGAGATCCTCTGACATCTGCCTCTCTAGAGCAAACCGCTGGGGAGGTCTGGCCGCTTCCCCTGGACATGTCAGGCCAGACATGCTTTGTGCCCAAAGGTCGGTGTAATAGGAAGTGATTTACTGTAAGTTCTCATTGTTTGCTGCTCTGTGGGGTTTTTTCCCCAACACACACACACACACACACACACACACACACACACACACACAGAGCTACATGTGTGTATTCAGAACTACCAGTTCCTTTGGCGCTCTGCTTCATCCCCATTCGACTCATGTGATGAGCTGCCAATCACAGGTAACTCTCTTAGTCTGGGTTTTCCCAGAAGTCACTGAGATAAGGACTCAAGCACAAGCTTATTTGAGAGGTGGTGTCAGGCAGTACTGCAGACAAGGGGTGAGGGCGCGAGACAGGGAAGAGAAAGAGGCAGATAGAGAGTGCCATGGCCAGCAGGGGGCAACTGTGGCGCGTGGGAGTTTAACCCCACCCTGGCATTCTGGTAAATGGTGTTGAGTGCACACCTCAGAATTCTGTCAGCCCACGGGCAAGTGAGCCCCTGAGTATTTATACGCCAGCTCCCATCAGTCGCTGTTTGAGGGCTGCTTCCGGGAGACAGTAATTCCTCAGCACTTGTAACCTGCCATGTGCATGGGCAGAGTGAGCTCTGGTGGCCACAGAAACTCCTACTCAGAGAGGTAAGTAAGAGCTGGCAGTTGGAAATCGGGCCAGTAACTCACCCCTCTGGCCACACAGTGAACATGTGATCCAAATCAGACCAATCATAACACCTCCTTCTTCTCACAGTGATTGGGCCAGAAGTGAGCATGTGATCTAGGCTGGGCCAATCAGAGTTCTTCCCTGAATTTTTTCGACTGGGAAGCTTTGGAGTTAAGGAGCCAGGAGGCCATGAATTCAAGTGAGTTTGAACCTACCACTTGGAGAAAATCTTTCATCATTGTGAAAGAATAAGGACAAAAGGAAAGAAGCAGAGGAGACAGGGAAGCCCTTTCTAAATAAGCTGGTGTGCTTTGGGGTTACTGTCCCATGCAACGTAGAGCTGTGACCAGTGCAACTGTTGTCTGGATTCCCTCTGGGAGGATGGAACTGACCAGGAGGGAAGCTTCCCACGGGGCCTGCAGAGTGCACCGAGGCGGAACAGGCACTGGGCCCTGGATTTTCTACAGAGCTTCAGTAGAAATTCCCAACAGCAAATTGCCTGAGTAGTGCATAGAGAAAGTCCAAGGACATTCACAAGTTAATTAACTAATATCTTAATGGCAGGTATCTTTTTTCTGGAAATAGACCCCAAACTAGTTAAAGAGCTGACACCACCTAAACCCATCATCCGGTGGGAGCCCTTACTCCCATCTCTTTGCTTCCTCAGTCCCACATCCCATGCACTATGTTCAAACTCTGTTTCCAGTCCTGCCAGGGGAAATAATGCTAAACATTTCATTAAAAAAAAAAATGTTGTAGAGATGTTCCTTTCCACTTGGGATAGTCTTTGATATTACTAAACAGAATACTCCATTATAAAGCATTTGCTTTTGGACCATTTCTCCCAAGTCCTGAGCTGCATCGGGGGCAGCGAGGAGTTACTTAATGGAAGTGGGTAGGATGGAGATGGCCCACCAAAGGGATCCCTCACAAAGGAAGATGAGGCTGCCCCAGAGTCACGTTCCTGCTTTCACATTCAGAACAGCAGGAAGCACATTTCTGGCAGTTTTAGATAGGCATTTTGTGCTAGCTCCCAGGCATTGATTATTCAGAATATTGAAATCCAGGCTCAGGGCAGCGATCAAGAATTATTAAACAGACATTGCTGGCTGAGTGTTTTAAATGTTATTTTCATTTTACTGAGCAGGAGGGGGGACCAGACCTCGAAACCCAGTTTTCCTGTGAGTTTTGCACACATGTATCCAGCTAAGGAGGACAAGGAAAAGAGTAGATGGGAGGGAAGCTCAGGATGGCATCCAAGAAAAACAGAACAATAGAGTGAAGACAGAAAAGTGGATGAGATCTGGGTTATCATCTGCAAATCCTGTCCTTGCCAACTGAGAGAAGAAACATAAAGATAGGTAGATAAATATTTGAATATATGTATATATGTAATATGTATATGTGTGTATGCACGTGTTATGTATACAAGTGTACACAAATATATAATGTAAATAACTATTGGGTTGGCCAAAAAGTTTGTTCGGGCTTCTCCCGAAGATGTTATGCAAAAACTCAAATGAACTTTTTGTCCAACCCATATATAGTATACAATAATATATAAAATAATATAATAAATATATTATATATATCTATATATACTAAATATATATATTATATATTATATTGTATAATTACATATTATATCTTATGATATATATTTATATATAGTATATATACTAAATATATATACTATGCAAAAGAAATCATATATATAATTTATATATAAATATATAATTTTTGTATATTTTATATATATACACAAAATTTCTTTTGCATAGACATGACTGCAGAGGGAGTCCAGTATGAGCAGCGATGTCTCACTCCCAGAAGTATGGTTTCTCTTACCTAGACACACCTCAGCCCGAGATATCTTACCCACCTCACCTCCACAGAAAGGTACTTCTTACCCAATGTCACAAAAAAACTTTGCCTGCCTCATTATAATTTTGCAACTCCTTCTGATCCTTAGAAATAACTGACGAGGACTTGCTGTTCTGAGATGCTGCGTTCCGTCAAGAGCCTCAGTCAGCAAACAAGAAGTGGATGATGTTCCCACACTCTCCTTCCTGAGACAGAAAAGGGGCCTCATGTATTTGACAATCATTTTCAAAGAAAGTTAAGATCCCCTTACTCTAAATGGAAGTATCTGGCAGGCCTACACCAAGGTGACTGTCATGTAACTTCTGTTATGATGTGGTATATCTTAGTTACTACACAGACATGAAATGAATGCAATTCAGATGAGGTCATTAAGGTAAAAATGCTCAGTCCCAAATCCGGGGATGATGCTCTAGTTTTCTCAGTGCAAAAGAGACAGATAACAACTATCTGAAACTAGACTAGTTGGGCTTATCTTGGAGGAAAGGCAACAATAGTAGGTATTTCGAGGCACATTACAAGGAAGAGTCACACAGAAAGGCACAAGGTGGTCCAAGAGTGTTGCTCTGTGGAGAATACATTGTGCGCCAGTCACTTGGTAATGAACTTTTCATGGACTATATCCTTAAACCCTCATATCAATCCCATAATATAGGGACAACGTATCTTTTAAAATAATTTCTATTGTAGAACAATTGTAGATTTACAGCAATACTGCAGAGATAGCACAGAGAGCGCCCATATACCCCAGACCCGGTTTCCCCAATAGGGAACATCTGTTACAATTAACAAACCAATAGGGATCTATAACCATTAGCAAAAGCCCATATTGTACTCAGGTTTCCTTCGTTTTCACCTAATGTCCTTTTTCTGTTTCAGAATCTCATCTAGGTAGCATGTGAAATTCAGTCATCATGTTGCTTTAGGTGTCTCTTGGGTGTGAGTTTCTCAGACTTTCCTTGTTTTTGATGACGGACAGTTTTGAGGAGCACTGGCCCAGTATGTTGCAGAATGTCCCTCAACTGGAATTCGTCTGATGTTTTTCTCGTGACTTATAGGTTTGGGGGAGGAAAATCACATAGATAAGGTGACATTCTCATCATAACACATAAAGGACACAGTCTGTGATGACATCACTGTTGATAGTAACCTTTATCACTGCCTGAGGCAGTGTTTCTCCAGTCTCTTCACTATAAAGTTACTCTGTTTTTCTCTTTCCATACCATACTCTTTGGAAGGAAGTCACTCTACACAACCCATGCTTAAGGAGTGGGGAGTGACGTTCCACCTGCTTGAGTACAGAATGTCTGCATAAATTATTTGGAAATCTTCTTCATAGGAGATTTGTCTCTTCTTCCCCATGTAATTATTTATTCATATATATATATACATATATATACACACATACTATATCTATTATATATATTAGTGTAGACACACGGATACGTATTTTGCACTTTGGATTATAATCCAACACTATCTTATTTTGTGTTTTTTTTTTTTTTTGTCAAATTTTCCAGGTTTGGCCATTAGAATGTCTTTCAGTTGGATCCAATATCTCTCTCTCTTTTTTTTTTTTTTGAGAACTTCCTTACTCTCTAGCAATGCAAAATGCCCCAGGTCCAGCTTGTTTATTCCTGGCCCATCCTAGAATCAGCCATTTCTCCAAGGACCCTGATTCCCTTTCTTGGAGGGTGGTGTAAGCAACCGAGGTCTGGGTGCTAAGTGTGCTGGTGGTGTGCCTGGTCCTCTCAGCCGACGAAGGAACTCTATGTGTGTATCCTGACTCATACATATATAGATATCTATAAACATTTACATATGTGACCATCCGTATCTATACTAAGCTAAACATGAGTTCATTCTGATGTCTCTAACTCTAATCCATTATCACATGGATCCTTCCAGCCTCCTCCCCTTGCTCATTTGTAACCTCTCACCCCCACACTGAGCAGCCTGGCTCCCATCCTCTACCATCCATTTACTTAGGTGCTTAATTCCAGTATACACGTCTAGCAATATCCGAATTGCTAACCTGTAGCCCTATAGGAAAACAACTGCACCAACTAGAATACAGTCATAAGAATAACGTATTTTTCAGATTATTAATGTGCTTTTCTCTTTTGTCTTCCTGAATATGAGATTTACCCCAGATGGCCCATGGTATCCATATACCTGGGTAAGGCTAGGAAATTAGGATTTATTAAAGAAGGAACACAAAGAAAAATGATAATGATAATATTGATTAATGATAAAGAAGGTGAAAACACACTTACATACATAATAAACAGAGAGGTGTTTTTAGGGGCCAGTCAGTATTTCATATACAAACTAATGTGTCAAGCCAAGAGTCCTTATGAGATACTATTATTAGCCCCATTTTGCACAGAGAGCTTTTGTGATTTACCAAAAGTTACACCATTTGTAAGTGGCAGAGTCATGCTTTGGACCTGGCAGTCTGACTCTAGAATCTGTGATCTTAGGCACTTCCTTACTACTTTTAAGGGACAATAATAAAATGTTAAGCATGCTACTGACTGTGGAAGGTAGTTTTTTCTAAATTCCTTTATCTCTACTCTTTAGCATATTAAGGACCAGACTTGGTTGGCAAGACCACAGAAGTTTTTGGCCAGGATGGACCATAGAGGAAAGGGATGGAAAGCCTGAACCCTCTGATTCTAGGAAATTGTGAGGATGAAATGAAAGAGAGAGATAAGGGGGACCAAGACCATGTCACTCAACTTTCTCTCTTTGGTCTTCAGACCCAAGTGATGGATGAGTTGAGGGAACTGCTGAGGGCAAAGACTTCTTGTCCTCTCCGCTATTTGGAATTTGAGGAGAAACTCAAGGTGAAGAAGCTCTGAGCTGTCAGGGGGTAGCTGAGCCCATTAAGAAATAAAGTAGTATAAAAAGCTAAAAATAGAGTTACCATATGAGCCAGCAATCCCACTCCTGGGCATATATCTGAAAAAGATGAGAACTCTAATTTGAGGAGATAAATACCCCTAATGTTCACTGCAGCACTGTTTACAATAGCCAAGACATGGAAGCCACGTAAGTGTCCATTGATAGATGAATGGATAAAGAAGATGTGGTGTATAAATACAATGGAATATTACTCAGCCATAAAGAAGAATGAAATAATGACATTTGCAGCAACATGGATGAACCTAAAGATTATCATACTAAGTGAAGTTAAGTCAGACAGGAAATACAAATATTATATGATATCAGTTATATGTAGAATCTTAAAAATGATACAAATGAACTTATTTATAAAACGGTAACAGACTGACAGACATGGGAAACAAATTATGGTTACCAAAGGAGAAAGGGGAAAGAAGGATAAATTAGGAGTTTGGGATTAACAGATACACACTACTATGTATAAAAATATTAGGTTGGCCAGAAAGTTCATTTGGGGATCTCACAGGGGACCCGAACAAACGTTTTGGCCAACCCAACAGATAAACAACGAGGAATTATATTCACAGTATAGCACAGGGAACTATATTCAATATCTTATAATAACCTACAATGGAAAAGAATCTGAAAAAGGATATCTATATAAACTGAATCACTTTGCTGTATACCTGAAACAGTGTAAATCAAGTATACTTCAATAAATAAATAAACTACCAAAAAAGAAGGAAAGAAAGATATAGTCTGAATACAAGATTGCCTGGTTGGAGTTCTTTGATAACCCTCATATATCAGATGTCCTGAGAGCTGGGGTCCTGCCATAGAACTTCTTACTCTGGGGCAATGGGTCCCATACAGTGGCATCGAGTGAGTTTCCCTCCACTTTCTTCTATGCTTTCTTGCCCAAGTGGATGGTTAGCACAGGCCAACTCAGACAAAAGTCATATACTCAGAAAGGCCAAAGAGAAAAGCACATTACCTCTTTTTCTCTAAGTATTACAATCCTATTTTACTGATCAGGAAACAGAAGCTCAGAGAGGTTGATGTGCTTGTCCAGAGTCACACAGCATGTTAGTAACCATACAGATTCGATCCCAGGTTTGTCTAATGGCAAAATCGGTGTTTCCGCCACTAAGCTAGGCTGCCTTTAGCATGGACAAGACTCAGCATTAAGCCTCCCCTATGAAGAGAGATTCTTCTGTCTTGAGTATCTTTCCTTGCAAAATTTCTCACTTAGATGAGCAAACCACAGCCAGATCTATGCCCTTATGTTTCCTCTTTTAACCAAAGAATAGAACTTACTGTTATATTCAGGGAACAAGCTGGGCTACCCCATCCTGAGAATCCCCTGCTGCCTTGTGGAATACACCTGTGCTCTGACCTCTCCCACTTGGCCCATCTATCTATTCCTCCTCACATATTTCAGTATCTACAGCATGCCAGACATTGTGTTTGGTGGACAAGTCCTGGCTCTTACACCACTTACTAACTAGAGGAGCTCATAACATTTTTCCAAAGCTTTTCTCACACTCTACCACATTTCTGCCTGGCCCACAGAGCCATGTTGGTCCTGCCCAGGGTCCTTCTTCACCCCCACTCTTTCCAACACACTCTCTGTGCCACTTGATGTAGCCTCAGCAGACTCTCTCCACAGACCACACCATCCAGAACAACATAATGAAAGAAGTATGGAGTTCATTTTTGCTTTTTGTTTGTTTTGTTTTGTTTTTACTTCATTCTCTTTAAACTTTTTTTTAATTTGAAGTACAGTTGATTTACAATGTTGTGTTAGTTTCTGGTGTACAGCAAAGTGATTCAGTTATACATATACATATATATTATTTTTTCACAAGAATGGAGTTTTGAGTCAGTTCTGGATTCAAATTCCGGCTCTTCCATCTCTCAACAGCATTTTCAGGGGTGTTATAAACCCTCTCTGAGCCTCAGTCTTCTCAGCTCTAAAATGAGGACCAGAACATAAACCCTCACAGGGTTTGCTGTGAGGTTTAGAGATTGCGCGGGTATCACGCTCAGCATTGCACGTGAATCATAGTAAGCATCCAACGTATTGTAGCTGAAGCTTTACTGCCTCCAATTGTCAGGGAAACCAAAACAATGTGATGGGTGGCCACAAGAAGAAGAGGGTGTTCGGTTTCCCCAAGGCCCCCTCTGGACTCAGAATTCTTGGACATATTCCAGATTATTCAATTGTCCCAGAACTGAAAAAATGAGACAGAATAAGCAGGAGATATTCCTACGGAAGCCAATTGCACTGATAATTTTCCTAACAACAAAAAAATAGAATAGACATTCAGAAATTGTAACAGAGCTCTGGTTTTTAGCTCTGTTTTCCTTTCTATCCTATCAAACCTTTATGTCTAGCATCCTTTTTAAGAGAAAACCTAAAAATTATAGTTTGAAACATCATGTAGATTTTTCTCTGGCCACAAGCAAGCAAAAAAAAAAAAAAAAAAATCAATCAGATCCAAATCAAAATTACCCTGAATCTGTCAAAAGAGAATATAGCAGGCTAGGCTCTTACCAGAAAAGGTTGATGAAAAAAAGAGAATTGAATTCATCTTATTGAATCTTGGTGGCAGAGGAATCAGGGAATTTGTGATGGAGAAAAAAATGTGCATATAGCATTGGAAAACCTTTACAAACTGGGCAAGTGTATTACCCAAAAATTTATATCTTTCAGCACACAAAAACATTTTTTAAATTTTGAGCATTTAGGATGTGAATATTTTGAAAGTGGAGTTGTTAAATATTTATTTACGGTTCACTTTTGGCTATCTTGTTTGCAGACACTGAGGGACAGAGATTCACTTCAAATCTGAAGTTGTGCTCCACGGAGATGCCAGCCTAGGACAGGAGGCAGATCAAGAACAACACAGGTGAGAAGGAGGAAAGTTTAAATCAGCACAGTTAGTGCTATGATACAGCAAAACACAGAGTTCCGTGAAGGCCCAAGGGAGGGAGTATCTAACCCAGGTTGAGAAGGTACTTTTTGAAAAATACTTTCAAAGATGGTAACAAGAAGACCTTTTTAATTTGAAGTAGCATCATGTGTCTGTTCAAGAAACTACAGTTTATTGGCATCAGCTCCAACATAGGACGTCTCTAAGGTGGCTCAACTCACCAATCATGGCTCAGCAGCATCATCAAAGTATCAAAGGCAGTTGTTTTATGCTCCAAGCAGCCATTTCCCCAGGAGTCAATTTCATGAGCCAGTGTAACAATGGATGTTTGTCTCATCACTCAATCGACAGATAAATGGAAATATATATATATGTATACATATCTCCCACATCTTCTTTATCATTTATATGTGTGTGTGTATATGTATACAGACACACATAGGAACTGGGGATTAACATATATGCACTACTACATATAAAAGAGATAAACAACAAAGACCTACTGTATAGCACAGGGAACTATATTCAATATCTTGTAATAATCTATAATTGAAAAGCTTCAGAAAAAAAATATATATAATTGAATCATTTTGCTGTACACCTGCAACTAACACAACATTGTAAATCAACTATACTTCAATTTTTAAAAAAGGTTAAAAAGTAATTTAAAAATATTTTAAAAGATTAAATGAGGTATATGGGTGGGCCCTACTCCAATCTAACTGGTGTCCTTATAAGGAAAGAACATTTGGACACAGGGATGCACAGGCAGAGGAAGGACCACGTGAGGACATGGCAAGAAGGCAGCCCTCTGCAAGCCGAGGAGAGAGGCCTCAGAAGAAACCAAACATGCTGACACCTTGATCTTGGACTTCCAGCCTCCAGAACTGTGATAACATTAATTTCTGTTATTAAAAAAAAAAGAGACCCAAAATGGAAAGGTTGTTTCATTTCTGCTCCTTCTTCCCCTCCCTCTGTGTCCTCTTCCTCCTAATTCCACTGATTTAAGTTTTCTTTTCTTCTCCATCATGGTCAGTCTGTTTTATCAACCGCACAGTGAGTAGCAGCCAGCCCTCTTGGACTTTATTGTTTCTGGTCCTAATGTGTTGTGGGATTCAAAACACGATACCCGCACTTGTTAGAATAAACTGTAACCACTAGCCACATATCAAAATACTATTTCTTCTGCAAAATGCTCTCCTTTTTCCTACATGTTTCCCAAGCTATCTCTGCATCATCTTTCTCGTCTCTGCTGAAACATCATGTCCTCCAAGGGACCTCCCTTACCCCATCCTATCCTAGATACCCCTGGAGCTCTCTGTATTCACTTGCGAGGGCTGCCATAACAAAGCACCACAAACCTGGGAGGCTTGAACAACAGAAATGTATCATTTCCCATACAATGGAATATTACTCAGCCATAAAAAGAATGAAATCATACCATTTGCAGCAACATGGAGGGACCTAGAGATTATCATACTAAGTGAAATAAGTCAGGAAGAGAAAGACAAATACCATACAATATCACTTATATGTGGAATTTAAAATACAACACAAAAGAGGGCTTCCTAGGTGGCGCAGTTGTTAAGAATCCTCCTGCCAATGCAGGGGACACGGGTTCGATCCCTGCTCCAGGAAGATCCCACATGCCACAGAGCAACTAAGCCTGTGCACCACAACTATTGAGCTTGCGCTTTAGAGCCTGTGAGCCACATGTGCTGCAACTACTGAAGCCCACGAGCCTAGAGCCTGTGCTCTGCAACAAAAGAAGCCACTGCAATGAGGAGCCTGCGCACCACAACGAAGAGTAGCCCCCACTCACTGCAGCTAAAGAAAGCCCAAGCACAGCAAAAAAGACCCAACACAGCCAATAAAATTAATTAATTAATTAATTAATTAATTTTTAAAAATACAACACAAAAGAACATATCTACAAAACAGATTCACAGACATAGAGACTCACTGCCAAGGGAGGAGGGGGGTGGGGGAGGGAAGGATTGGGAGTTTGGGACTAGCAGATGTAAACTATTATATGTAGAATAGATAAACAACAAGGTCCTACTGTAAAGCATAGGGAGCTATATTCAGTATCCTGTGATAAACCATAATGGAAAAGAATATGAAAACGTATATATATATACACATATGTATACATATATATATATAACTGAATCACTTTGCTGTACAGCAGAAATTAACACAACATTATAAATCAACTATACGTCAATAAAATTAAAAAAAAAAAAAAAAGAAATGTATATTCTCCCAGTTCTGGGAGCTAGAGGTCCGAGATCAAGATGTCAGGTTGGTTTCTTCTGAGTACAGTGAGGGAGAAACTCGCTTCCGGGCATGCACTGGCAATATTTGGTGTTCCTTGGCTCCTAGATACATCACTTCAATCTCTGCCTTCATCTTCACGTGGTGTTCTCCCTGTGTGCACGTCTGTGTACAAGTTCCCCTTTTTTATGGGACACCAGTCATATTGGATTAAAGGCCCACCCTACTCTAGTATGATCTCATCTGAACTCATTACATCGGCAACCATCCACTTCCTAAACAGGGTCACATTCTGAAGTACTGAGGGCAAGGACTTCAACATATCAATTTAGGGGAGGGAGGACACAATTTCATTGGCAACGTTCCCTTTACTTCCTTTCTTTATCCACATGAATCCTGATTTATTTTCAATGTCTCTTTTTCACACCTTTGAGGTCAGAGAATATGTTTATCTCCTCCACCCCTCCATTTCCAAGGCCTAGCCTAGCTCCTTGCATGGAATTGAATTCTAACACAGGAAAGGATGAAGGGAAAAAAAGAATGATTTTCAGGCACCTGCTATGTGACAGGCAGCATGCAAGGTGCTTTACCTAAAAGTCAACTATTTGTCTAAGAAAAGTGCATTGAATGTATGGGTTTAGCAACAGCCATTTTAGTTGCTCTGAAATTTGCTTTTGCTTTTTGGAGTGGATGTCCAGTGGATAAGTGTTTTGTTTATGGACCATTTGATGCCTGGGACAGCAAATGACAGCAACAAAAAAGTAAGGCAATATAGCAGATGAGATAACTGGGCTCAGTTTAACCAAACACTATGGATGCTACACTGTTCAGGTGTGCATCCTTCAGGTGGTAACGCAGGACACATCTCCCATGGATGGAGGATGAAGGATGTTCTGCACTGAGTCTCTAGTAAAGATGATTCCACACAGGGGTTGAAGGATCCTCTAGCCAGTCCCACTTTAGGGGTTGTTAGAGAAGTTTCTCAGTGTGCACCAAAAAGCTCATGCTGTGGTCGAAGCTTCACAAAGCCAATGCATGCAGCATGCTACTCTTTGATTTCCCTATCACCTATGCATTTTGTCTATTCAAAAGCCCACTTGATTGGGGTGCAAATCTCCCCCACTTAGGACCTACCACAAAAAGTATAAGTGAGGGGTTATGAAATTCACAGTGATGGATGCTACCATCTCTCTCCCCCTTTCCCGGATCTTCTAAAATCCCCCCAAATCGTCTCCTCTCACTCAAGATGCCAATCCCTCCTCTTGAAAATTATTTGAGAGCAGAGTGAGGTTATAGAGAAAGAATAGATCATTTAGACACAGAAGACTTGGATTCAAATCCTGCTCCAGTAACGTATCAGCTGTGAGGCCTTAATCAAATTAATTGACTCCTGGCACCTCTGTTTCGCTGCATATGAAATGGGGGAAATGAGAAACTAAGTAATACTGAATGCAACACACATGCCAACAAAAGAATCAAAAGCAGGATCTTGAAGACGTACTTGCACACCCACATGTCTTGTAGCAGTCTTCACAATAGCCAAGATGTGGAAGAACCCACATGTTCATCAAAGGATGAATGGATTTGAAAATGTGATATAGTCACACAATGGAATATTATTCAGCTTTCAAAAGGAAGAAAATTCTGACCCATGCTACAACATGGCTGAACCTTGAGAATATTATGCTACGTGAAATGTCAGTAAAAAAAGACACATACTATAGAAGGCACTTAGAGTAGTCAAATTCATGAGATAGAAAGTCGAATGGCAGTTGCCAGGAGCTGGAGGGAAGAAAGAATTAGGAGTCAGTGTTTGATGTGTATCAGAGTTTCAATTCTGTAAGATGAAAAATTTGCAGAGATGGGTGGTGGTGATGGTTGCACAACAATGTGAATATATGTTACACTACTGAACTATACACTTAGAAATAGTTAAAGTGGTAAATTTTATCTTATGCATTCTTTACCACAATTTGAAAAAAAAACCCACATATACCAAGTACTTTACCCACACATCCTTCAATATACCGAAGCCCACAGCATAAATTAGGCATTACCGTGTTTATTTTACAGATGAGAAAACTGAGGCAAAGGGAAGCTTTGACCCACTTGGTCAAGGTCACAAGCAAAGAGACAAAGCCCAGCTCTATCCAAAGCCAGTGCTTCTTTCTCTATAGTAAGTGATTCTCTACGACGTAGTTAAGGATGGGATAAAACAAGATACATCCTGAACACACTGACCTTAGTGCTTGGCACACGTGAGAGCCTGTAATGTTAGATCCTTTCCCCCATAACATTTCTATTTTTCAAGAATTCAAGCCCCAAGGAAAACAACCTAACCATTTTCTTCTCTGAGAACGCTCAAGGTGGTGATTGCTGAATAAACCAAATCCTTCCTAATTACAGGTTGAGCAAACTCATTCACTGAATAACCCACTTATGAAATATTCACCATGTGCCATTCTTAGGTCAGGCATCTTTCTGGGTACTGTGGAAGGAGAATTGGATAAGACTCACTCCAGCCTTTGAGAAGCTCACAGTTCATGGGGGGAGCAGACAGACAAACAACTTCACTTTAACACATGTGATATTAAAAGTAGGTACAATACTAAGTGAAGAAAGTCAAAAAGAGAAAGACAAATATCATGTGAATAAGAAAGACCACTTACATGTGGAATCTTAAAAAGTGATACAAATGAACTTATTTACAAAACAGAAGTAGACTCACAGACATAGAAAACAAATTTATGGTTACCAAAGGGCAAAGGGGGGGATGAACCGGGAATTTGGGATTAACATATACAAACTACTATATACAAAATAGATAAACAACGAGGACCTACTGTATAGCACAGGAAACTATATTCAATATTTTGTAATAAGCTATGATGGAAAAGAATCTGAAAAAGAATATACATATACATTTTATATATATACAGTATATATATAATATATATATATATACTTCTATATCTGAATCACTGCTGTACACCTGAAACATTGTAAATCAACTATACTTCAATTTTTAAAAAAAGCAGGCACACAAGTCAGAGGCAGTATCTGTTTCAAGACAGGATATAACTTATAGTAATCCCTCCCAATTCCTAAACAGGATTGTCAAATATAAAAAGTAAACTTTAAAAATGCAAAGTGATACCACGGTGAGCTATCATTACATATCTATGAGTGGCAAAAACCAAACAAAATTAAAAAATCTGACAATGCCAGGTCCTGGTGAGGACACGGAGCAACTGAAACTCTCATACCTTCCAGTACATTGTAAATGTCTAGACCTAATGGCCTCTTAGAACTGTACACCATAGGTTCCTGGGAAATGTAATTTAAGAAACTAAGTTAACCGGAGGTCATGTGCCTTATATAGACTCTTAGGAAATTTTCCTCATTGCCTGATAACTCTCTCACGTTACAAAGCCATCAATGTCCTAGGCCAACATCAACCCAAAGAAAGAGACCTAAACAAACATTTCAAGTCTTGCTCCATCAGTTCCATCCTGCTCCCAACACAACATTTTTATGGCCCATATTCTTCTGCTAGGGAGAAGTAAGAGAGGGAGGTTTCGGCTATGACTCTTCCTCTTTACATTAAGAGGACTTTGTTCCCATCCAGTGGCCTTGTCTCATCCCTGAATTTTCCAACTGGACCATGGATTCTTGGATATCCACACTGAACCTAAAAACTAATTCATAGAGTAAATAGGAGAGAATGGTCTCTTTCCCCTGCCCCATCATCCTTCCCAGAGGACGATCTTCACTGCAACTAAGACCAGGAGGGCTGCTTACTTAACAGAGGATTTCTTTTCAATTACTTGAGAAGGCAAGGAGGAGAAAGGTGAGTTTGCTTGGGTGTGAATCTTGGTTCTGCCTTTTAGCACCTATACAACATTGAGTAGATTTTTCAGCATCTCTGATGCTCTACATCTTTGCTATAAAATAGTGATAATCATTGTATCTATCTTACAGAGGTGTTGGAAGGGCAAAATAAGATAAAGCTTGTAAAGACGTTTATGCCTAGCACATAGTTGGCACTCAATAGACATTAGGGTGTTGTTATCGTCATGTAAATATCCAGCCACTCAAAAGCCTCCAATGGCAACAAATGAGATAGGCATAAGGTTTGTTTTCAATTCTCAGACCACCTTATAATCAATATCAGGCCTTTCTAGAATGGCTGATATTATTACTAAATAGGTCAGCAAAAATAATCCAGTTGGCTGAGAAACTGGACCTGAAAATAGATCAAGCTAGCTAATGTTTGTCTGGACACCACGTCAGCATCTTCTGCTTCTGGGCAGTATTGCTAAGCCCAAACGTGGCTTCTCTCTAAGGGCTTGTAGACCTGTGGCTGGAAGCTGGCTTCTCTGTTCCACGTTCCCCAGGTCCCTGGTGCAGACAGAGCAAGGGGGTAGGAAGTTGTCTGCGTTGCTGGGGATGGGGAGGGCTCTCCCCGCCTCTTGGAGCTAGATGTCTCTGTCAAATAGCCAAGTGGTTAAATGTTGAGGGCTGTAAATGAGGCTCATCTGTCAGTCGTGGGCGAGCACCCGCTCCATCTGCTGTGTCAGGAGCCTGGAGAGTGAGTGGAGGAAGCAACTTGTAAAGCAGGAGGCCCAAGATGGGAGGCAGAAGCATCCTCAGGAGATGATAGCATGGTGTACCTTGAAGATTTTCCCGGTCCCGTCAAAAGTTTTATAGATTAAAACAAACAAACAAAATACCTAAAGAGGGGGTGGGCTTGGCCATGGTCACTCAGTTAATGTGTATGATGACTGCCAGGATGACAGTCAGCTCTCCAGAATTCCAGACTACTTCTCTCTCCACACAGACACACCAGACCCAACTCACACGTAACCCATGGGTGGAGAAGATGCCCCGACCATCGTGAGAATAAACATCCCAGTTCTCTTTCTGCACTGGCATTTGTTCTTCCAGTTCAAGTACCTGTGTGTCTCTATAGAACCTCAGAATAGACCTGATCACTTTTATGTATTCATTCAACAGACATTTTTGGAGTACCTCTATGTACAAGGCCTCATCCCAAGCACTGGGAATGCATCGATGAAAAAATGGACCTAGTTCCTATTTCTGGGGGCTCATAATCTAGCGGGCAAGACAGATTTTAGGCAAAAAGAAAATCACTGTTGTTCCACTGTTGTGGAATATTATGAAGAACTGACTGCTGCGTTTCTCCCTAACCCCACACTTCTTTTTATACAGTGACCCTTCCTCATTGGGCAGATGGCCACAGGGCAACCAGAGTCTTGATGGAGAGTTTGCATGAAGGAATCAGACAAAAAAGAGTCCGATTCCAGCTTTTTGAGCATTGATATGGACAAACATTTGCTAAGCTAGTATTATCTATATTTTATTTCTGGCCCAGAATTCTGGGCTACAGGGGGGCAAAAGTTGGATAAGAGGGCAACTGAGTTAGCTGTTGGTGCTCTGAGATGGGGTTCTGTATGCTGCCCGTAGAAAAAGGTAGAAAGAAAATACAGATCTCCCCAATTCTCAGATTCCCAAGCATATCTGAGAGTTTGGCCCTGGGTCACAGATACTCCCAGCTGCTGAGCTGAGCAGGGTGAAGGAAATGCAGAGAGAATCAGGCTTCCCCCAGTCAGCAAATGAGAAGGCTCCCCAGCCCTGGGTCCTCCAAGATCCAAGGCTGGCAAACAGGCTATAATTGGAGTTGTAGTCCTCCCCAGCCTAGGGGTAACCACATGGCTGAATAACTCCAAGTCAACATCATGGCTTAGTTATTGTCTCAACAACAGATAAAGCAGAAAGAAGAGAAGCGGTGTGGGTGATCCGAGAGCTGCAGCCCTAGAAGGCCATTATCTGTCTTAAGCTTCGGCCCACCCCACCACCCACTCCTCCATGTGAGGTTATAATACAACAATAAGCCTGCAATTATATTTCAGTTGTGAAAAAAACAGTGGTGAGTCAAAAGCCAGCTCACAGATGTAACTGGCACCACTAGTTATGTAAGTGGGAGGGGGCCAAGTCCTGGGCTGAATTCAGACCCCCCACTGTGGGTTCATGTTCTTGGGTCTGTCTGGCTGCTCTGGACTGGGTCTCGAAGGAGCACTTGGCCCACGCTGGTTAAGACCACCAGACACAAGCAAGGTAGTGGTTAAGATCTGGGTTCTGAAGGGAGACTGGGGGACTTTGGACAGACCTCAGGGTCTGGACCAAGAAGCACAACAGCATCACAGCATGGACCATAGGACCAGAGACTGAAGAAGAAAATGGTGTAAGAATGGATGTTTCAAATCAGCCAAGAACCAGGCTGAGTGATGTATCTATCAGTAGAAACCACCGTAGACACGTAATCACCAAAGGCCAAACCCGTACCCCAAATATGCCAGAATACTATGCCAGCCCCTCTGAATTTAGATGCAGTCTTGGGGACCTGGGTGAAGGCAGAATACATTGAGTAAGGAAACTGCAATTGACATATGTAAGTTTTTAACATCAGGGAGAATAAGAACATAAAACAGACTTAAGCTAAGTTATAAATATAAGTACACGTATGTAAATATGTATAGATTATATACACATACATATATGTATATTTATATCAATATATTTGCATACATATGTATTAATATAGGTATTAATATGTATATATGTAAAAACAGTGTAATATAAATATAATTATATAATTAATAAGTGCATATGTATGTACATATATAATAAATTACAATTATATTTACATAATACTTTATAGTTGTAATTTATAAAATTATTATAGATAAATATACTTGTTATATAAACATAAAGATTTTTACATGAATGTATAGGTTTTATATTATATAATTATATTTATATACTACTTTATATTTTTACGTATATATTTATATTTATGTATATATATTTACATTTTCAGAGAGAGAGAGAAAATTTAACCTCTGTTCAAATCCCAGTTATGTCACTTTACAGCTCTGTACCTTTGAGCCCAGGGAGTCTCTCCCTTGGTTGGTTTCCTTATACGTGACATTCTAACCAGAGTCATCCTACCCCCCCACCCACCCTTGGAACCGTGTGGATCTGCGGGAGATGGCATTTTTTTATTGTCAGTGATAAAGAGGAGGCTACTGGCCTACCTTGGGGCGAACTGTCCTGCAGTGTGTGGGGTCCCACATGGTGATTCATCCCACTAAGAGTGCCCCTGCTGGAAAACACTGGAATTAACCCTGCGTCCCTTTAAGACTAACTGGAGTAACCAGCCTTACCTCTCTCCCGGATCACCTGCCTGGCCAGGGGTGGGATGAGACTGAGTCTGTGGCCACCCCAGAACCCTGCCACTGGGCATGTCCCACACAAACCACAGCATCTTCCAGACTCCAAAGAACTCTTCTCACCCATTCTCTCATTTACTCCCTGCAGCATCTCTGGAACATAGGAAGTACCGCCTCTTTAAAGGGGAAAAGTGAAGTCCAGAGAGTACCCCGCAGACAGATTTGAGGCTCCAGCTCAGATTCCTTCACTCAAATCCGAGTCCCTTTTGGTGCCCCATGCTGCGGACGAGGACCGTCATAGATTCTCTAGTGTCCTGGCCGGGGCATGTGACAAATGCTCAGGAAGCAAGTGGTGGGGGAGCATAACGTGGCTTCTTCCCCACATTAGGAGTCTTCATCTCCCTGTCCCAGAGCTGCCTCCATCTACAGGCAGTAAAGGAATCTGCTCGGCCCCTTTGGACCTCTCACACTCCCATAGACTCCCACCCCAGCCCCGTTACCAGGAAGAAAGACGGGGAGGACCATCTCCATGTGAAAGCAGCTTCTTCTCTACCTCCTCCTCTTCTGAGAGAAAGGCACACCCTTCACTCACTGCTCAAGTCAAAATCTCAGGCTCCCTCCTGACTTCACTGCCCATCCCCCAAACCCCAATAAGTGACCCAGTCCTATTCATCCTTTCTCATATACATTCCTCAAATTCCATGGTTCCCATCCTTGACTCCAGCTCTATTTCCCTGTTCCCTGTCCTATACAGGCCACCGCCATCTCTCCTAGGACCACCACACAGAGAAGAGGTAAAGGCACCAAACCAATGAGCTCAGTCATTCGGCTCCCAGAGATGTTCAAGGGGCTCCATTACAACGATGGAGGGGAGCTTCCATGAGCAGATTTGGGGGCCAGATTTTCAGTTACATGAGGAGGAGGAATATCTGTGTTCTCAGAACTCAGCACGAGGCTGGGCCCAGAGGAAAGGCATTTGTTGGGTAAATAAACAGGATGCTGGAAGCTCTTATAAGAGAAGGCCCTACCACGAAAACAAAACAAAAACAAACAAAAATTGAATATTGTATTTTACAAATGGATGCAAGCTAGAGGCACGGAATCATAAACATGGAATTAGAAAGAACTTTGGAAATCATCTAGTCCAACCCACCATTTCACAAGGGGGTTGGGGGGTGGTGGATGGGTGGACAGCTGAGACCCAGCAAAGGGACATGACACATTTAAGGCCACACCATGAGCCAGACTGTGGGCTCTGCCACAACTCTGACTCTCTCGTCAGTATGCTTCCTAGAACATCTTTCTCCCATTCATTTTTCTACTTAATGTCTTCTCACCCCTTAAGACTCAGTACAGCCATCACCTCCTCCAGGAATTTTTCCCTGAACTCCTAAGCTGGGTTACATACCTTATTTCCTTTGTCCCCTAAGCTTCCTCTGGCACAGAAGCCACTTATCAGATCTAACATCATTGCTGGATTTTTTCATTTATCTTTTCTAATAGACCACAGTTTGCTCATCTTGGCACAACTGACATCTTGGGCTGGGTCATTCTTTGCTGTGGGGGGGGCGCTGTCTTGTGCACTGCAGAATGTTTAACAGCATTAACTGGCCTCTACCCACTAGAGGCCAGTTAGCAGCCCCCTGCCAAGTTGTGACAACCCAAAATACCTCCAGACACTACCAAATACCCATGGGGTGGGGACAGGGGCAGGAGAGCAAAATCACCCCCAGGCAGAAATGATGTCCTTCTTGTATTGGAATAGAAATATTCCTATGATGCAGCATATTCCTAAGCACACAATAAAACTGAATCTATGCTTATGAAAATGCATATGTGGGGGGGGTGTGTACATGCAAACACACACACACACATGCTATTCGCACATGGCGGTTTCCAAAATAAATTCTCAAGGATACAAGATTTTTTGTTTTCCTGGGCTGCATTCAATACTACTGTGTGTTTATACTGCATTGTTAAAAGTAACAAATGAAAAATGTTGCTGTTAATTGGAACTTAACGATCCTTTGTTTCTGGGTTGGTGACTGTGTGTGTGTGTGTGTGTGTGTGTGTGTGTGTGTGTGTGTGTTCATCTCTTTTGACTGATAACAGTTCCCTTTCAAACAATTCACTTGGCAAAGAAAATGAATTTTCAGCAAAACAAGAAAGCCCTTTCTCCATTTCATAAAAGAGACATTATCAGGTCATTAAAGCATCGTTATACATTGAGTTCCTAATGCACTGGTCTTTACTTGGGAGCACACAGCAATCACAAGGAAGAATTTTTATTGCCAGATGAACAGATCGGGAAGTAAGATATTATGAAATGTGCTCTTAGGTGGCAGATAAGTAATTAGGTGACAAGCAAAATACATTATTCGGCATTTCAAAATATTTCCACTTCATCACCAGTTCATTAAGATCCCGCTTCCTCTCTCATGGCCCACCAGGAATTTACATCAAGATTATTTACAAAAAAAAAAAAATCATCAGGATAAGTGAACTGTGATTAAGTTATATGATTGTTTTAACACTTTTCAATGAGCCTAAACAGACAGGCATAAACAGGTTCAAACTGCCATTGACAGGCTGAACGACTGCTGTTCTTGCCAGCAGGAAGGTGACGGTGAAATGGTGTTTTCATTATTATTTCACAAAAGAAGAAACTGAGGAGCCATAGATGATGCCACAAGAAGGGAGAATAGTCCACACTGTAATCAAGACGATTGTGCATCTTTAAAGAGTCTCTGCATGTCGATTTCATGCCTTGACTAAGGACTGGACTCAATGACAAATTCCCCAGAGAAAGAGCAATCAGCGGATTACCTGGTTTCTGTGCAGCCTTCTATTCCTAATCCTGCCTGCTTGTTAAGTACGGACTGCTTAAGCACCTCAGGCCATAAAGATGAACAGGTGTTACAAAGACGAAGCTTCCCATCCCCTGGCCCTTTTCACAGAACAAGGCATAAAGTTAGTGCCCATTTCATACTCACTGATTGATCAATTTGATAACCAATTGATTTAATAAGAGCAATAAGCAAAGTCCCTAGGGTTTGTTTGTTTGTTTGTTTTTTGGGGGGGTCGTTTGTTTTTTTAATAGCCTTGAGTTCTAAAAGTTAAAAGAATTAAAATGCATTCTTCGCTTAGGATGATAATCTCTAGGTCCATCCATGTTGCTGCAAATGGCATTATTTCATTCTTTTTATGGCAAGTAATATTCCATTGTATATATTAATATACACCACATCTTCCTTATCCGTTCATCTGTTGGTAGACATTTAGGTTGCTTGCAGGTCTTAGCTATTGTAAATAGTGCTGCTATGAACACTGGGGTGCATGCATCTTTTCAAATTAGAGTTTTTGTCTTTTCCAGATATATGGCCAAGAGTGGCACTGCTGGATCATAAGGTAACTCTACTTTTAGTTTTTGTAAGGAAACTCTATACTGTTTTCCACAGTGGCTGCACCAATCATACTAAGTGAAGTAAGTCAGACAGAGAAAGACAAATATCATATGATATCACTTATATGTGGAATCTTTAAAAATGATACAAATGAACTTATTTACAAAACAGAAATAGACTCACAGACAGAGAAAACAAATTTATGGTTACCAAAGGGGAAAGGGGTGAGGGAGGAATAAATTAGGAATTTGGGATTAACAGATACACACTACGATATACAAAATAGATAAACAAGGACCTACCATATAGCACGGGAACTATATTCAATATCTTGTAACAACCTATAGTGGAAAACAATCTGATAAAAAATACATATACATATATGTGTGTATAATGTGTACGTATAAATGAATCACTTTGCTGTACACCTGAAACATTATAAATCAACGATAATTCAACAAAAAAGTGTACAATAAAAATGTATTCTTTGGTCCGCTGGGTTTTTTCTCACTGGGGGATGCTAGCTTGATAAACACAGAAGAGAGAGAGAATGGAGGGAGAGGGAGGGAAACAGAAAGATAGAAGGAGGAAAGGAAGGAAAAAAGAAAGGAAGGATGGATGGAAGGAAGGAAGAAACAAAGGAAGGAATGAAGGAAGGAAGGATTCTTATATTCAGCATACCAAATGCTAGACAAAGCATTTGCGCTTGGATTATAGTAAGTCCTGTTATTAGTATCATTTAATATATGTGGAAAGGATCAGAGAGAGAAAGTAATTCATTCAGTATCACATAGTTAATGTTGCATCTTTATCGTACATATATGTGTCTGTGAGTACACGTATTTGTAAACGTGATCATGTCACCTCCTAAAATGCTCCAATGGCTTTCCATTCTCTTAGGATAAAGACGACAGTCCTTAAGAGATCCCACACAGGCCCTGCCGCGTCTCCACCTTCCTACCTCTCCCACCTCTCATGCTTTCAGCCACCTGCCCCCTTTCAGTTTCCCAAACATCCTTGTCCTTTGTTCTTTCTCTCTCTGGGCAAGAACTTTGCAGATACTGCTTCCTCTGCCTGAAACACCCGCATTCATCCTCTCCAACCTACCTACTTAACCCCTTCCCTTCTCAGTTTCAGAGGAGCCTTTCCTGAACTCCCTGACAGTATCAATGACCTCAGTATTGATACTCTTCACAATGCATACCTCCCTCATCCATGACTTCTGTCCCATTTGCAACTTCACACCAGTTCTCTGTGATTTATTGATGGGTGGATAACCCCTCCGTTACCCTAGAAGCATCCAAGTTGAGGGTCGGCTCCATGTACCATTGTAGCCCTGCACCTAGCACAGTACACGGCAGGCAGAGTGGCTCATAGGAATAAATACATGAACAAATGAATACATATTTTAAAATCTTGATATTTTTAAGCACATGAGTAACAATTCAGAACTTGATTGCCATGCCGGCTAGAGACCCAGGGCAACCCTGGAAAGCCCCAGGAGGAGAGAGTGATTCAGGGCTGGGACACAGAGCATACATTTCCACCCAGAGTGATCATCTGTCACCATCAGTTTTGGGGGGAGGCTAGAGAGAGTGTACGACAAAGCCTGTGTCACTCTTTGACTTCTGGCCCAGGCTTCTTATAATTGTTTTAGAAATCCAAAGCCAGGGTTCTGGCAAAAACAAATTTTTTTATTTCCCTTAAAAATGATAGATCAGCTGTTTGGTTCTTCAGCCAGCGTTGCGTTTTTCCATCCACATTTCGCATTAAGGATTCTTTATGAAAATGACTATAAGAGAGGAACTTAATGCGATTATGATTTTTTAAAGCTCCATCTCTCTAATTAATACCCAGAGGGGGAATTTTTTTCTAACATAATGGCCTTTTGGTGTTAAAAGGGCTTAATATTATGGTAAAATATGTTAACTTGCCTGGCACTCTGACCCAACTGATAGAATGAAAAGGGGGCACATCTGTCTTCCTGGAGCTTCTGCCACCGCAAATGGTGTTGTTTTCGGTATTTTCATAATGAACTAATCAACTGCTTATGCACTAATTGTGTCTACATTAAAAACTTATTACCCTGGAAAGGGCTGCACTGCCATTGACCTTCTGACTGTAGAGTTGGGAGGCGTGAGGATCACATGGCGATTGTGAGACAGAGGAAATGGCCAGACTCAGGACAGGGTGTTTTTCTCTTCCCTGAAACAGACAGGTGGGCTTCTGTGGGCTCACCATACGCGAAGGGCTGGAAATCCAAAAGCTGGGAGCTGCTTCCACTTTGCTAGGTAGTGTCCATGCCTCAGTAAGTTTCACGATGATTACCCAGATAATAAAAGCAACAGCTCTAATGATGACAATCACTCATGGAGCAAGTGTTCGTGCCAGGCACAACAAGGCATCGCCTCCAATTCTCACATCAATGCCAAGAGGCAGGTGTGGATGCCCATTCTTACTGATAAGGACCCTGGGGCTCAGAGAGGTAAAGTGACTTGCCTAAGGCCACACAGCTGGTCAGTGACAGAAGTGGATGTGCGTCATGCCCTTCTAACTTCACATCCTGGGTGCTGAGCCTCTCAGAGGATGCTGGA
The DNA here is from genome assembly GCF_030028045.1 of Hippopotamus amphibius kiboko. Classification (NCBI taxonomy): domain Eukaryota; kingdom Metazoa; phylum Chordata; class Mammalia; order Artiodactyla; family Hippopotamidae; genus Hippopotamus; species Hippopotamus amphibius. The sequence goes on along the minus strand of NC_080194.1, from coordinate 132,222,427 downwards.
AACATGAGAAACTAGATGCTGATGAGATGTAGAGCAAATCCAAGATGTCTCGCTGCTCCTAAGCTCTCACTGCTCCCTGGCCAGCTCTCTTCCAAGTCTCCCTCCTTTCTCTCGTGGTGTAGTATGTAGAGACGATGCTCTGTAGTTCACCAGGGCACACAGGAAGACTACATTTCCCAGTCTCCTTTGTGAGTAGACTTGGACCATGTGATTAAATGTTGGTCAGTGGAGCACTGGCAGGAGTGATGTGCCCCACTTCCTGGCTAAAGCTGTGGCCATTCTGGAGGCCATGTATTTGGAGGGCATTTTTTTTTTTTTTTGGTTTTTTTGGTTTTTATAAATGTATTTATTTATTTATTGGTTGCATTGGGCCTTTGTTGCTGCAGACGGGCTTTCTCTAGTTGTGGTGAGCAGGGGCTACTCTTCATTGTGGCGCATGGGCTCCTCATTGTGGGGGCTTCTCTTGTTGTGGAGCACAGGCTCTAGGCACGTGGGCTTCAGTAGTTGCAGCACATGGGCTCAATAGTTGTGGCACACGGGCTTAGTTGCTCCACGGCATGTGGGATCTTCCTGGAGCAGGGATCGAACTTGTGTCCCCTGCACTGGCAGGAGGATTCTTAACCACTGCACCACCAGGGAAGACCCTGGAGGGTATCGTTACATGACGGAGGTGTGCTGTCAATACACAGCAGAGTTTGAGTAAATAAGAAATAAAGGTTTATTGTATTCAGCTCCTGAGTTTCTAGGTTTTTTCAATCACTGATGCATAGCCTAGCATCACCTAACTAGACTAACCTCTCAAAGAATAATCACAGCTGTCTATTCTGCGTCCAACCAACAGATATTATTAAGCACCTCCTGTATCCAGAGATACAATGGTAATCAAGGCAGACATGATCTTATGTCTCTACAATCGTTAATCCCTTGACTGGGCCACAAGATGCCCAGATGTTTGGTCAAACATTATTCTGAGTGTCTCTGAGGGTGTTTCTGTTTGAGATTAACATTTAAATCAGTAGACTGAGTAAAGCAGATCACCCTCTCAAATGTAGGTGGTCCTCTTCCAATCAACGGAAGACCTGAATAGAACAAAAGGCTGAGTAAGAGGTATCTTCGCCTACCTGACTGTTTGAGCTGGGACATTAGTAATTTCCTGCATTCAGACGCAAACTGAAAAATCAACTCTTCTTGGGTCTTGAGTCTGCCAGCTTTGGAACTGGAACTTCCAGTTATAGAAAAATAAAGAGATGTAAAGATACATCTCCTATTGGTTCTGGTTATCTGATTAAAATACCCTCAAAGAGTCTAGTGGGGGTAGAAACATAATAAGTAGACACATAAACACACAACTTAAATAATTACAACCTAGGGTATCTTCCATGAAGGAAACTAAGAAGTTTGCTGAGACTGAGAATTACATGTCATTGGGAAAGGGTTCTCCAGGGAAATGACATTGTTATAGAATGTAGGTTTTATGATATTCAGGTATGGCAAGGCCAACAGATCAGGACATCAGGAACTGTTTACTGTTGAAAAGATAGTTTGTAACAGTCACAGACCCCAAGAGGAGGGGTTACGGCACACCATAAGGGGCCACATGGGCAAGCACCAGGGCCAGTCAGGAAGCAGACGGAGGAGCAAAGGGAAAGCTTGCACAAGAGCCTTTATTGTGGTTTCTGCAAGAAGGAACAGGAGAGGCAGAGTAAGCAGATTTAGGAATGGTTACTTAGAATAATTTTGGTTGACTCTGGGACATAGGCCCTGTTCCTAGTTGTCTAGTACCTAGACCTGGGTAATTAAGGAATACTGAATGGCCTAAAGTGTAAAAACCTGTGAGGGAGGTGGTTGGAGGTCTGCACTCTGGACTGGTTGGTTTGCATACGAAAGGCACTCTTGCCATGAGTCCTTTAGTACCTCCAGGCCCTGGCTAACCCTGAGATGGAGAGTCCCACTAGGGTCCAGCAAGGTCAAAAGATGTCAAAGCATCAAATACAGAAACTATAATAGAAGATGTGGTTCTTAACAGGCATGTGAGCTGAGACTTGAATCACGGGAAGCCATTAACCATGGGAAGGGCAAGAAGACATGCTCAAGAGAGAACATCATAGAAAACTGAAGAAATGAGACAGAGAAGGAGTGGCCAGAAACATAGGGAGAAGACCAAGTCAAGGGAGGAGAGTGGTCCAAGGAGAAGAGAGTGGGCAACTGTGCTGCTAAGAAGTGGAGTAAAAAGGCTTCCCTGGTGGCACAGTGGTTAAGAATCTGCCTGCCAATGCAGGGGACATGGGTTCGAGCCCTGGTACGAGAAGATCTCACATGCCTGGGAGCAACGAAGCCCATGCGCCACAACTACTGAGCCTGCGCTCTAGAGCACTCGAGCCACAACTACTCAAGCCCATGCGCCTAGAGCCAGTGCTCCACAGCAAGAGAAGCCACCGCAATAAGAAGCCTGTGCCTTGCAAGGAAGAGTAGCCCTGGCTCTCTGCAACTGCAGAAAGCCCATGCACAGCAACGAAGACCCAATGCAGCCAATAAATTAAAAAAAAAAAAAAAAGTAAATAAATACATAAATAATTTTTTTAAAGTGGAGTAAAATAGGAATGGAAACTTATTTTCCCAATGAAAAGTCTTGCTATCCTACCCACTGCTGCCTCCTTGACATCCCTACTTCCTCCGTCATAGTCTGGCTTCTTTGTCCAGAACCACCTCGTGAAGCTCATTGGTGGCTTCACACTGGATCACATCCAGTGACCTTTCCTTTGCCCTACATTTTGCCAGCATCTCTGCAAAATTTGGGGGTAGATACCATGGACACAGCAGTAAAGAGACAAGAATACCTGCCCTCCTGGTGAGGACATTCTCATGGGGATGAAAGACAATACAATGGAAGGATGTATAATGTCAGGTGATAGTAAAGCCACGACGTAAAGCAAAGCAGGAAAAGAGAGAGTACGGGGTGAAGGGGAGAGGACTTTCATGAGAAGTCGCTAGGAAAGACCTCTCCAGTCTTGCCTGGTCAGCCATGCCAAGAAGTGTGCACTTGATCCTCAAGTAGAGCTATTCTAAGCCTGGAAAGCAGGAGAGTCCCATGACCAGATCTGTTTCATCAAAAGAGCTGAGACGTGAAGAGGGAATGAGAAGGTGCTCTTGCAAAAGCCCGGAAACATGAAAGAGTAACATATAATTGTGAGGACTGTTAGTGGTCTGATAGAGCTGCAGTTGAAAGAAGAACTGGGTGAAAAACCAGAATCTTGGACAAGTCCCTTCATTTCTAGAACCTAGATTATCTCATCCGTGAAATGGCAGATAATAAAGCTGACATTTGCAGGATCGAAGAGAGCATATAAAAAATCCCAAGCACAATCTCCTGCAAACAGCAGGCATTAACAAATGATAGCTGGAGAATCACAGCCCCCAGACACTGAGCAGCTGATAATATCTGCCATTTCCTTACAGGCTGTGTGGAGCCCGCCTTGTGGGGCCCAATGCTGCTTCTCGGGCCTGATTTAAAACCTCCCCACTGTTTTTATAAAGATCTGTTGACATGGGAACAGTGTCCATTAACATTTTTAAGGGCTCGATAAATCCTCCAACCAGCCTAGTAAATTAATCTTAATACATTCACAGCAGAAAGAACTTTGCCTGCCAACCTGCACAGGATAGTGTATCCACTCTCCTGTCTGTTGCAGGAAGGGATGGTGTGTGTGGAGCTGTGAACCTCCTGAAGACAGAGAGGAAAGACACTGTGAAGTGCCTTTTCTGCTCACAGCAGAGGAATCTTAACCCACCCCAGCCGCGGTTTCCCCATCTATCCAATGGGACAGGGGATGTAATAGACATTTTCCTGAACTTATGACACATAATATATTGTGACAAAGTGACGCTGATCCCATGAAACCAAGGTTAGTTTGCCCTTTGAAAATCAGTCATTCATAATAGTAGCAGTCACGTGATCATGTCAAGGGATGCAGAAAAATCATTTGCTAAAATTCAACACCTGTTACTAATAAAAACGTTCAGCAAACTAGGAATAAAGAATTCTTCAAACTGATAATGGGCATCATACTTAATGATGAGACACCCAAGAGTGTCCCCCTAAGGTCAGCAACAAGGCAAGAATAATCACTTTCACCGTTTTTATTCAATATTTTATTGGAAGTTCTAGTAAAGCACAATACAGCAAGAAAATGAATCCATATTAGAAATTGTCTTTATTTGCAGGATTCCTTTTCTCTGGAATCTACAAAATAATAAATAAAATAAACCTATTACAACTAATAAATGATTTCAGCAAGACTGCAGGATATTAAGATCAATAGATGAAACAATTGTATTTCTATAAAATAGTAGTGGACTACTAGAAATTGAATGTGAATAAAAATACCATTTGCGACAACATAAAATATTAACTATTTAGACATAAATCTGACAACAGAGGTGCAAGTCCTGTATACTGAAAACTATAAAACCTTATTGAGAGAAATTTTTAAAGACCTAAAGAAATAAGGCACTGTGTTCATGGTTTAGAAGATTCAGTGTTGTTAAAATGTCAATTCCCACCAAATTAATATATAAATTCAGTGTGGTACCAATCAAAATCCAAGCAGACTTTTTTTTAATAGAAGTGACATGCTGATTCTAAAATTCATACAGAAATTCAAAAGATCTGTAACAACCAAAGCAGCTCTAAAAAGTAGAATAAAGTTGGCTCAGAAATGTTAAATAATTTTCCCAAGGTCAAAAGAAGATCATGTCTCTCTCCTCCCTTAAATGACATTTGGGACTTACTGCCCCTCTCCCCAGGACCTGTTTCAGGTAGATATTTCCAAAAATGTTATTTCACGTCATCCTTACCATGACCCTAGAAGTTTATTAGCTTCCCTTACAGACAAGGAAACTGAGGCCCAGGTAAGCCAAGCGACCTATGGTCTTTAAGAAAAAGAAAAGAACATGGCAACTTCCCTAGTGGTCCAGTGGTAATGAATCCGCCTTCCAATGCAGGGGACGCGGGTTCGATCCCTGATTGGGGAACTAAGATTCAACTTTCCACGGGGTAACTAAGCCCACGCGCCACAACTAGAGAGAGAAAACGCGTACACCACAACTAGAGAGAAGCCCGTGCACTGCAACAAAGACCTGACACAGCCAAAAAAGAAAAAAAAGAAAGAAAATAAATAAGTAAATAAATAAATAAATATTAAAAAAAAAAAAGAATATGGGTTGACTTAGAATGTCTCTCTCTCTCTCCCTCTCATTCGGGCGAATAAAAAACACTAAGCAAAACATTCACCTTAAGATTGAGGATTGAGAAGAGTCATCTTTTGACAGACAGGATAACGACTCCAAGGTGACAAAAAAAGGATGTGCTCAAAACCACTTCCTCCTCTTCTTATATCAGGATTTTTTTCATGTAAATGACTAACAATTTGCTTTCCTTTCGAAAGCACTTGCTATTGAAGTCTCTTTCGAGTGTTCTGACATCTACTTTGCTGCGATTCTCTCCCATCTTCTCTCATGACAACGATCATATACTCATATGATATGAGCCACCTACTATGTCAAGTGGCATCACAACAAAAGCCTGTGTGTCATGCACTGTCAAGGCCCGGGCGTGGCCTAGTTATTTCCAAGCCCATTTGCTATACTCCAGTTCTATCACAGAAAAGCAATTGGGACAAGCCTTGTATTTATTTTAATGGAATTTGGTTTATCATTCTAGCGATCAGCCCCATGTATTAAGGATGCACTCTACACCCAACACTGTGATTGCTGCTACTGCAAGTTACCAAAAAGAGCATCCGTTCCTCTTTAAGTGTTTTCCCTTGACAGTCCTATCAGAATCACCTGACAGGCTTGTTTAATTTCTTTCTTAATGACTCCTATATCCAAACAAATATCACCAGTTCCTGTCTCCCAAAAAAGAATCACACCATTCTACACTAACTCACAAATCTTAAAAAACTCATACTTATTTTCCTTATTCTTTTATACTAACTAGACCGCCAAAGAACCCAAGACTGGTGTGCATACCCCCTGTCCCCAAGAAAAAGCTCTCTCCCACCTCCGTCCAAGCACGCACCCTTCTGGCTACTTTTGCTACACCTTATATTACCTACTTGAGAACACTGAGGGCCATGCGGGCCAATTCATCTTCTATTGATGAATTCATCCTCAGCCTCAGCTGAGGTCCACCTCCACCATCACATTTTCCCCTCCCTCAGTGTAAAGTCTCCAAGGAAGGAAATCATTAGAAACTCCCCATTTCTAGCACTGCTAGGGAAAAATAACAAGAAATGGGTTTTTCTACGAGAGCACCATCCAGACTCGCCAACCCTGGCCCACCATAGCTTTATCTTGCATGTGGTGGGTACCCAAAGGATCGAACGCCTATAAAAGCGGCTGGGAGATACAGGAGTCAGGGAGTGAAGATGGAGCAATGCAGAGACAGGAAGATAGGGTCATCACTGTCTGGGTGCTAGACTTGGGTGTGGGCCAACATAGGAGACTCAGGATGGCTGGACAGAAAAAAGCCTTTGAGTCTGTGTGGACACGGCATCTTAGCTGTAGGGGGACAGTCAAGGTTGAGATGGGAAAGTTCCAAAAATTGAGACCAAAATGAAAGAGATGGATCAACTGGTTCAGAAGCTGGTCAGGAAAAAAATGTTGTCAAATAGGTGAAGGGAAGTTGTTTGGAAATAAGACAGAGCATCGTGAGGGTGTTAGGGTTCAGGTCTGATGAGGGGTGGGTACCCACATGGGCACCTGAGTCTGATGACACAAAGCCTGGGCAGCTGGGAAAGATAGCCTCAGTGATGTGACAGCAGCAGAGGCCCATCCTCCCTTGATCTTTGACCATCTTGGGACGGTCTACTTTTCCACAGACATCTCCAAAAGCTGTGGACAGCCTGGAGCTCCCCACAGCCCATAATTCTCTCTGCTCACTACTTCCTGGAAACAACCAGGACAGAGAACTCTGAGAATTTCTGTGGCTCCTTTGAAAGATGGATGGCTTTGGCTCTCATCAGGGTTTGCCTTTTCCAGCAAATTATTTCTAAAGCTTTGGCTCAAGTGCTAAGTTTTCAACTTCTCTTGCCATTAGAAATGGGACTAGAGAGAGAAACCAGGGCCATTTCAACACTATTTTCTATCCCTAGGCTGAGAATTTACTTGTTTCCTTGAAGCCATCCAGTCTGGAAAGGCGAGTCTGCTTTCCTACCTGCCTTGTCTCAGCCAGAGGTAGTGGAATTAGAAGGCTTCGGGGAGACACCATCATTTCCCTCCTGCCGGGATGTTCCCATTAGAAGTATTCTCATAGATCTATGTACATATATGACAAGGAGCTTGTTAAGTGTTGGGTTCAGAGGGCCATATCCTTCAACTGAGCCCAAGGAGGTACAAAAACGGTCTCCAAAGAGCACATACTAGAATCCCCTCATCAGATTTTGGTTCATCATATTCCACGCTTGGGTTTGGGCCTCCTGATTTAACTGGTTGTCAAAACATGACCCAACTTTTGTTAGATGTCCCCCTTCACGAGCCATGTAGGACCTCTTGGCCTTCTGCTTTAGGCTGCACTATTTCGTGGAAATGACAACTTGAAGGGCCCAGGACCACCTACGCCGCGCGAAATACAACTGGGAGAGGAACGAATGTCAACCAACAGGTGTCAACTTAAGTACCTCTTCAGTGGACAGTACCCTCTAAGCAAAATTAATAGCAAGCAGACCTTGAGAAGTTAAAGACACAGGCTTGACTGACGAAAACCCAACTTAATAAGCCAATGCGCAAAATATAATCAGCAGACTTCCCTGGTGGCGCAGTGATTAAGAATCCGCCTGCCAATGCAAGGGACATGGGTTCAAGCCCTGCTCTGGGAAGATCCCACATGCTGTGGAGCAACCAAGCCCATGCACCACAACTACTGAGCCTGTGAGCCACAACTACTGAAGCCCGTGCGCCTAAGCCCGTACTCCACAACAAGAGAAACCTGCACACTGCAACAAAGAGTAGCCCCTGCTAGCCACAACTAGAGAAAGCCCGTGCACAGCAACAAAGACCCAACACAGCTAATTAAAATATATATATACACACACACACATACACATATATATTAATAGCTAAATCCTATACCCCACTTTCTCCTTCCCTCACTGTTTGCTAGCCATGCTAACCCTCTCTCTGTGCCTGGAGCACATCAGCTCACTCTGACCTCAGGGCCTGGGCACCTCGGTTTCCTCTACCTGGAACTCTCTCCCCTGGGTCTTCACATGGCTCAGCCTTCCTTAGAAGGGACCCAACTAACATCCAGGCATCAAGTTTCCTAACCTCCCCTGATGTCACTGTTTCAGAGTCTTCCTAGCCCTCATCCACCACAAGATGAAATTATTTTATTTCTTTACTTGTTAATTTTCTCCCTTCCCCACTGGAAGGAAATTTCTCAGAGAGTAGGCAGCTTGTTTGTCTTATTATTCACTTTATCTCCAGTGCCTGGAACATAGCAGCCCTTGGTGACTATGGTGGAAAGAAGAAACAAGAGAGAGAAGGAAGGGGAAGCAATGGGAGCTCCAGGAGTGCTCACAGAAGGGAGAGAGATCTGGGGACTGAACGGTCATAGTGAGCTTCACCCAGGGGATGGGCTTGAATCTGGGCCTTGGAGAATGGGCCGACGTCCGACATCTCCATGCGCCTCTATTCTCCTCCCAAGGGAGGCCACCTAGAGGTATCGGATGCAGGGGAGGCTTTTGATGGTGGAGAAATGGAGTAAATGTTTATCAAGAGAAAAGCGTATGCTCTTGCTATGAAGGATGCTCTGATGACTGAAGCGAGAGCCACCCATCCCCATTTCCGTCAATCCCCTGAGTGAAATTTACCTCATCCTGGGCAAGGGAACCAGACCCTGGGCAATCCTGAGTGCCTTCTCAGAACGGGACAGAATTGGGCCCCTTTCCCTCCTATCTCAAGAAGAGTCATTCTCAGGAACTTCCATGAACCACTATGGGTCTAGAGACACAAGAGCATCACAAACCATGGCAGCCTCTACCGCTTACACAGCTAGGAAGGGGCAGCCTTCTGGGAACCACCCCTGAAACCCAGGCCCCGAAGTACCTTCTAGAAACAGGGACAGGAAAAAAGCATTTGTTGAGGGCATATCATGTGCTAGGTATCACGCCTCAGCACTTCACGAGGGATAACAGGTAACTTTCAAAACATTTCTTAGCGATGGCTCTTGTTTTCCCCATTTTGCAGAGGAGGAATCAATAGCATAGTTGACTACTAGTTTAGTTGAGTTTGTTATTTCAATCATCTTAATCACCTCTTCCTATGTTTAGAGGTGTTTGGGGAGGTCTGCATCTTAGGAGTCTTAGAGGGAGATGGAATCTACCTCCCAGAAGTTGAAAAGACCAGATACTTGCTCTCCCAGCCTCTCCTGCTGGTCAGGTAGGAGCACATGACCTAGGCTTGGCCAATCAGATGCGTCAGCCATAAACTTTGAATTGGGAGCAGAAACGCCACGGCAACATCCTATGGGAGCAACAGAGGGTCCTCACAGGACAGCTTTTGTGGCAGGGTTCTGATGGTGGTTCTGGCTAATGTGTCCCTCTTGTCCTCCACTTATTTTACAAGTAGTTTCCCAGACACCCTGGAAATTCTATGAGCTCCCTAATATCCCTTCAACAAAATTTGTTTTCTGCTAGAATCATTCAGAGTTGGGTCCTTTTGTTTGCAACTAGGAATTCGGGCCAATGTAGCCTTGGAGGAGACGAGCAAGGTCACTCAGGGATTCGGACACGGGTCAGTCTAAAGGCAGAGCCTGTGCTGCCTCCACTATTTCTACGCTGCTCTGAGGGGGATGCTGGAAAAACTCTGATCCCATTTCACAGGTGAGGCACAGAGAGGAGAGGTACCCACCCAGCCTGGAAGGGACTGGAAGCCAGGTTTGCGCTGCAAGCTCCTGGTTCTCTCTAACGTACCACAACTCACCTTCTGCCCCACCACCACTTCCTGACATAAAAATCTTGTTTTGAACTAACTGAGGAGCCCACAGTAGAGGGAATGAGACCCTGAACACAAATGGAAAGAAGCAGCAGCTTCTTAGACAAACAGAGAGGTGGGGGCTCTCTTTCCAGAACAAGATTCAAATCTGTGATCACGGCCAGTTCCCAGGAAACTGGGAGAGGGAATTAATGATGGTGTGGGGGGCAGGGGATGGCCTCTCTCCTGGGAGCAAGCAGGGAGGACAGCTGAGGGGCAGTGACAGTCATCTAGGGGTAACCCTGAAATGCTCTGATCCTGTTTTCGTGTGTGCAAAATAGGGATAACACCACTCCCTGCATGGGTCTGTCTGAGAAAATCAGCAGCAGGAATCTCAGCAACAACCTATAGCACTTCAGTGAGCCACACACTGTTTTAAGGGATTTTCCTATATGAATTCTTTCAATCCTCACCAAAATGTGGGTACTTTTGTGAACTGTTTTCCTGATGAAAGTGGGGCACAGAAAGTTTGAGTTGTCTAATTACAGCAAGTAATTGGGACAGCTGGGATGTGAACCCAGGTATTCTAGCTGCAAAATCAGAGACCTTTGGTATTGTACTAATCAAGTATTATAATGGATGCCATAGAGCTTTGTGACTGTAAACTGTTTTCACACGTATTAGAAAACAATTTACTTGGTGCCAGGATAGAGTAGAGTCTCTGAGGAGGGAGACCTATATCTGTCTTGTAGTCCTGTATCCAGCACCATGGTTGGCCTTACGATCGGCATAGAAAGCATGTTAGTGGAATGAATGAATGAACAAAAGAACGAACGAACGATTGCATAAGATGAGGATTCAGATGGCAGCAAGAAGAGGAAGAGGAAAGAGCCATTGGGAACCAAGAAAGAGTATAATATAGAAACACGGCTCTAAATGAGGATCCTCTGATGCAGGCTTGAAAAGCCCTCAGCCAAGTTTCCAAAGGAAATTTGCAAATCGCTTCACTCTATCTGTTGATTAAAAAAAAAAACACTCCATACGTGTTCCGTTCCTTCGTGCCTTCATGTTTTGATGGGGCACACAGTGTGGAGTTGTGTGCATATCTGGTTGTTCATAAGCACAGACAGAGGTGTGCACAGGGTTCTGTGTATAAACAGAATCCCACAGGTGTGCCCAGCTTTTGGTGTGCACAGCTGTCCAAGGACCTAAGTTTACACTGTATACAATTGGAACTATCAGTGAACGTCTGCAGGATTGGGTGCATAGGCCCGTGTGCGCATAGTTAATGTGCCAGGCTCTTCCTTATGCATGTTGCAAACGTCACGGAATTTCATCCTCACAGTTACACACGTGCATGTGTGCACGGCTCTGTCTGAGCTGCACATACGCAGATTTCTCCCGGGGAAGCACAGGTTCAGCCTGGCTGTCAATTTCTGCTGCTTAACCCAAGCTATATGAATAACGTCTGGAAGGCACACATTCCTGGGCTGGGAGGAGTAACAATGAATTAAAAGATAGATCATAAAGTCCTTTCAAAATACCATCCACTTAAGAAACAGCAGACACCCAGCCTGCGTTTTCTTGCTGTGTAAACACATTCCTGCCACCCCACTCACTTAAATAAGGCTCACTCCACGTTGGCAACCCCGCAAAGACATTTTTTTACAGTTTCTTTTTCGAAAACAAGATTGCTCCCTCGGCAACTGTTTCCAAGCACATTCCCTCATTCCGGGAGAGGGAAGGAAAAAGCAAGAGAAGAACGCTTGTTACTATACAGGGAACACAGAACAGGGACAAGAAGAGGGGAGACGTAGGGAGCAGGCTGAGAAGCCCATGGGACAGTAAGATGTACTTCCCCCAAGCGAAATTGGCCAAATGCCCCCCTGGCCCAGCAATATTTCCCTGGGACCCAGTAATTGCTAGATCTTTCAAAGGCTGTGGTCTGGGTACCCAGCTAGGATCATCCTCTACCCCACTGTGTGTGTGCTGAGGGGGCGGCAAGCGCACATGGTCAGAAGCCATCCCGGAAGCAGCCCAAATTATCTCCCTCAGAGAGGGGACATCTTTTTTAACAATGCCATTTTCTCAACAGCATGTTGACTACCTACAGCAACAAAAATAGTCCCCGGGGTAGCGGTTTGGGGTGGGGTGTGGATAGGAAACTAGAAGAAAGAACTCTGTCCATCCCATTCTATGCCTTTCATCCAATGACTAATTCTCTTCCATCCAATTTATTCCATTCCATCTGATCCAAGTATTTCACTCCATATCACTCCCCACATTCCACATGACCTAGTCCCTTCTCAGCCCTTCCAGCCCATTTACATTCCAACTCATTCCATTCTATCCCAGCTCAACCCATTTCATCCTAATCCACCTCATGTCATCTCATTCCACTGCAAGTCAAGCTCTTCCATTTCAAGCCCCTGTGTCCCAGTTCATTCCATTTCAACCCATTTCATCACTGTAGTGTCGTTTTTAACCATTTCAATCTGTTCCAACAACTCCTGCCAGAAGTATTTCAACAGCATCTATGATGTGAGCAGCCCTGAGTGCCACGACGGGTCTGCAGAGAGCGGCTGAGCCCCCATTTTGCATCCCCTTTCAAGAAACAGAAACAATTCTTATGAAACAAAATGAGGACTATATCACCCTATGGCCTTCACAGACCCAGTTGAATCAAGAATCATGGGCAAAATACCTGAATGCCAAACTCTCTGCACAGATCTCCATGCTTTGGTGCCATGCTTAAACTTTGAAACCTGACTAATAGTGGTCAAATTCCAGACCTTCTTAGAAGCTTTAATAGACAAGGTTATGTACCAAACAGTGAGAAAGTAGCATTAACATATATACACTACCAAATGTAAAAGAGATAGCTAGTGGGAAGCTGCTTAGTTGCACAGGGAGATCAACTCAATGATGGGTGATGACCTAGAGGGGTGGGATAGGGAGGGTGGGAGGGAGTCGCGGGAGGGAGGGGATATATGTATAAACACAGCTGATTCACTTTGTTGTGCAGCAGAAACTGGCACAACAGTGCAAAGCAATTATACTCCAATAAAGATCTGAAAAAAAATAAAATAAATTTTAAAAATTAAAAAATAAAATAATTCAGTGGCTGAAAACAAAGTTTTATTCCTCACTCGTGACTCAGCTCTCACACATTGGCTGAGGGTTCTGCTCCATGCACCCTCACTGCCAAGACCCAGAGCAGCGTCTGTCTGGAACACTGCCCATCACCATGGTGGGGGAAGGGGTGAGAGCACATGGCAATTGATGTATAGGCACTTAAAACTTCCACACAGACGAGATGTACTTCATTTCTACTCACATTTCACTGTCCTAAAAAAGTCACATGCTTCGACTCCTATTCAATGGTCAGGGAAGAGAAATCACACGGGAAGTACAAAGACCAGAGAAATGTTCATGTTCTTGGGAGGGGAAATGGAAATATTTGATGGGCAACACTAACCTGACCACACCAGCTGGGTTTGCATAGGCCCCTAATTTAATTTTCTTGAGCCTCAGTTTTCTCACCTGTAAAATGGGGATAATTAGATCCTACTTCTCAGGTGTATTGTAAATGATGAGATGGGTAAGGAAAGAACCCAGCACACAGCAGGTGCTTAGTAAATATGAATCCCCTTCCCCGAGCCTCTGCATTTATCTCTTTGCCAACCTCCTTGCAAAAACATTAGAAACACAAACTAGATGGCTCTTCTCTGGGAACAGAGAGGAGCTTTCAGCCCCACCCCCACCCCCTTCCAGCCCGCAGATCTGTCGCCTCTCTTTGCAACAGGAGCTTTAGCCACGTGCTCCATGATGATCCATCTGCTTCGCAAATGTAATTATATCACAACACTGATTTCTGATGGGCAGAGACCAATACCCAGAGCTGCTTTGTTCCCAAACATTGCAGAAAAAAAAGTACCATACTTCCTGGAGCAGAAGTGTAATCAAAATGAACGCTCCTCCAGCACAATATTGTCTCATGCTCCAGAGAAGACTGGCAGACATCCTGGAACAGCAGGTTTGGACCCTTCCAGAGGGCCACATCCCTCTGCCTGCTGGAGCTTGTAATGAGTGGAACCGGTACTCTGGGGCAGGCTCCTGCCTTACCTAAAGGCCCTGTGGAAAGCAGGGCCTGTGGACCCCCTCCTCCTGCGGGAAGCCACCCACTGGAGCTCCACCACAAGGTTCTAGAACAGTGGACACAGAACACCTCTGCAATCCAGTGAACACCACGACTGGGAGAACCAGGAGTAGGAAAGTCCCACTGTCTACACATGGATGAAGCCAACATTCATCACGTGCTTCCTTTGTGCTGGGTCTTTTCTTGTTTTCTATATAAGATGCTCTTTATTTAGTAACCTATACAAAGTTTTGACTTATAAAAAGAGGGTATGGTTAAATTACAGTGTGTGAAACCATTTTTTTCTATTGAAGTATGGTTGATTTACAATGTTAGTGTTACTTTCAGGTGTACAGCAAAGTGATTCAGTTATACACACATAAACACACACACACATACACACACAATATATATATTCTTTTTCAGATTATTTTCCCTTATAAGTTATTACAAAATATTGAGTATAGTTCCCTGTGCTGTACAGTAGGTCCTTGTTGGTTATCTATTCATGTATGGTAGTGTGTGTATCTATTAATCCCAAACTCCTAATTTATTCCTCCCTTCCCCTTTCCCCTTTGGTTACCTTAAGTTTGTTTTCCGTGTCTGTGGGTCTATTTCTGTTTTGTAAATGAGTTCATTTGTATCATTTTTTTAGATTTCACATATAAGCGATATCATATGATAATGTGTCTTTCTCTCCAACTTACTTTACTTAGTATGATAATCTCTAGGTCCATCCATGTTGCTGCAAATGGCATCATTTCATTCTTTTTCATGGCTGAGTAATATTCCATTGTGTGTAACTATATTCTCCATTCCTGAGTGGACTGCACCGCCAATTTTTTTCCATTGGAAGCCCAATATGAGAACAAACATTTACAGGCTGACCCTATCATGGACGTGTGTTGCTTTTCCTGATGACATCTATATCTATTTCCCATGCTGCTGTGACCAACTACCACACACTTAGTGGCTTAAAACAACACAAATCCTATTTTCCTGGAGGTTAGAAGTTCAAATGCATTGCACGTGGCTGAAAGCAAGGTGTCAGAAGAGCTGCATTCCTTCCTGGAGACACTTGGGGAGAACCATTTTCTACCTTTTTCAGCCTCTAGAGAATCCCCTCATTGTTTGGCTCACAGACTTCTTCCATCTTTAAAGTCAGCATCAGCTGGTTGAATTTTTCTCATAATGCATCACTCTGATACCCTTCTGCCTAACTTGTCCACCTTTAAAGTGATTACATTGGAGAACCCATTATAATCTCCTTACCTTACAGTCAATTGATTAGCAACCTTAATTCCATCTGCAGCCTTAATGCCCCCTTGCCATGTTTCAGAACATATTCACTATTTCTGGGATTAGCATGTGGACATCGTAGGGGGACCATTATTCTGCCTACTGTATTATCTATTCCTCTTCTGATTCAGTTTTGATCAATCCATCAAACTGGGTGTTGTATCCTTTCCTGTTCAAGGACTAAACATGTGAGCCAAAGTAGGCCAATCGGATACCCTGTCCCCAGGATTTGAATCTTGAATTGAATGTGACCCAATACTGGAAAATTATCTCCATCACAGAGGGTGTTGAAAGGAACACATTCGTCCTAGTTCTCTGAAACCCCCTTGGTCTCTTTCCTTCTTTTTTCTTTTAATTAATTAATTGATTTATTTTTATTGGCTTTGTTGGGTATTCACTGCTGCACGCAGGCTTTCTCTAGTTGCGGTGAGTGGGGGCTACTCTTTGTTGTGGTGCACAGACCTCTCATTGCAGTGGCTTCTCTTGTTGTAGAGCATGGGCTCTAGGTGCGTGGGCTTCAGTAGTTGTGGTGCACGGGCTCTAGAACACAGGCTTAGTAGTTATGGCACACGGGCTTAGTTGCTCTTCCCAGGCTAGGGATCACCCCATGTCCCCTGCAGTGGCAGGCGGATTCTTAACCACTGAGCCACTAGGGAAGTTCCTCTTCTCTTCTTCTTCTTCTTTTTTTTTTTAATATTAACTATTTTTTTTTTGGTTTTCCAAACTACATTTTTATTGAAAATTTAATGCATTTTAAAAGTGAAATATTTTCTTATTCCTTTTTATTGAGTATTCTTTTAAGCTCTTAAATGGAATTTAATTGCTTTACACTAAGTGAGATTCTCTAGCACTTCCTCTGATTCTGTGAGCTGTCCCACATTTCTTCCAATAGATCATTTATTGGCTTAAATCATCAAGACATAGTTTCTGTTGCTTGCAACCCATAAGCCCTGAGATAATTCAGACTCAAAGAGAGACACACCGAAATAAGCAGAGAAACCCGCAGAACCTAACGCAGGCACACAGACAAACTCTCCTGACTTGCATTGAGGACAACAGACTTATTTTGAAGAAGAAGAAAAAAAAAAAAGAGAGTCTGAAATAAATAGCTCGGCCAGATGAGTTTATTTCTAGGGAGTGGTAGACTCGTTATATGCATCTCTGGGTATTTTCACAGTTCCGTTGTTGGAACTATCCCCTTTTATTTATTTACACTGAATGATAAAAGCAGTATGATAATATGCGTGAAATGAGGTTTCTGCTTTGTTTTCTCCCCTGATCTTTTTTTCACATAATTTAATCTCGGGAGCCATACTGATTCCTACAGGCAGAACCTTGCGGAACCCACTGCTGCTCCTGTCCATTCATTCATTCCAAATAAATTATAATACCTACTCTGTGCTGGGAAGCTTGGGGATGTGGAGATAAAAAGTCAGACGCCCTGGGCCCAAGGGAGCTCTTTAGTCATTCATCCAAGAAAAATTCACTGAGCGTGCCTACTAGGTGTCAGCTAATCCATCGTCCTGTTCTTGTGGAGATTAGAGCCTAAAGATGAGGTTAGGATGGAGGCATGTGCCGATGTAGAATGATCAGCAGGGAAATCTATTTTTTCTGAAAGAGAGAGATTGCATTTGGCTAAATAATAAGCATACAAAACACATTCAGTTCAAGATTTGTAAAGGTTTAATCATGCAGCCATGTAAATGGAGAAATATTCTTTCCATAAGAGCAGTAGAGATAGATTACTGATTGAGGAGAATTGAGGGAACACATCTTGGTGGATGAGATATACAAAGAGGATATAGCTCCAGAGTATTTATATTCTTGTGACCATAAGGGGAAGCTGAATTCTTTGTTGTTCAGCCAAATGGAAGGAGGATACAACCCACTGAGAAATCAAAGAGATTAGGGACCACTTTGTGTTGTTCCATTTGTGGAAATTCCTCCTCACGTTAATGATAACGTAAAAAGAAAATACACGTGCAAGGAAATATGCAATAATTAGAGGCAGAGTAACCCACAGTCTGCTGTTTCCATGTGGGAAGTATGGGGACAGAGTTAGGGGGAGGTTTAAGATGAGGGCAGGAAAAAGATAACACGGAGAAGGATTTGGGGATTCAATAAAAGGGACAGACCAAGATTGTGTTCTTGACTGCATCTTACAAACATATGAGATCTACCTGGGGTTTCTTCCATGGTCATGGTCGAAACCAGACTAAATAAGTCAAGTGTTCACAGATGCACGTTACTTCACCTGTCCAGCTTGTCACCATCACTACATGGGGGGAGCCCTAGACAGCGCTTCCCAAACTTCATTATGCAAATGAATCACCCCATTATTAACATTTATATTCTGATTCAGAAGGTCAGGGGTAGGGTTGAATTCTGCATCTCCAACAAGCTCCCAGGTAATGAGGATGACTCCAGAACAGAGGCTGAGTAGCAAGGCTAGGAATAGACTGATCTCATTATCCTGGAGACTGTGGTGAGCCCTCCTTCCTAACTACTCTCCCTGTCTCCTGCTGCTGTCACAGCAGTGAAGGATAGGGGACAGAGGGTCACCATGCGGTAGGAGCAGTGAGAGAACGGAAGCCTAAGTCTGCCTGGGGGTATCTGGGATGCTATCCAGGACAAGCAGCATTTGAGCCCACACTTGAAGGGTGAGTAAAAGTGTGCCAAGAGGAGGGCTGCACATGGAGATGAGACAGCACAAGAAAAGACACAGAGGTATGAGCAAATGTAGTATAATTTGGGGAACTACTGAAAGGTCGATGCGGGTGAAGAGTGAAGTGCAACCTTCAAAGGAGAGATAAAAAATCAGGGCCTCCTTGGAATTCAATCTTGGCCAGAGTCAACACAGAAAAATAGGCTTGGTTTTTAAAAAATAGATGATGATGATGATGTCTATTGAGTGTTTCCTGTGTGCTGGGCATCGTGCTATGCTCCTTTCATCATTGCCTCTTTGGACATGACAACAATCCCCATTTTAGAGTCAGGGAAAGTGAGGCTTGCCCAGGGTCAAGGACTAGTAGATGAGGGAGATGGCACTGGACCCAAGGCTACCCAACTCCAGGGGCCATGTGTTTATACTATGCTCTACTATCCCCCACCTGCTGATACAGGGGCCACTCCATCCTTACCAGTAGGCGGTATCTGGAAACGCTCTGTGCCCCTGTGCCCAGTGAGCAGGTGCAGCAAAACCCAAGGCACTGAGCCATAATCTCTTCACATGGGCCCCTCATTTCTATTCGCAGCTGCCCTTCAACACTCAGGCCCAGAATCTGAGCTTGGTCAGCTGAGTCCCGACTTTTCCAGACACTTGTCTCATATCAAAAGAGCTTGGGAAGCAGTATATACCAAGAATAGACCATTTTTCATACATCAGCCTCAGCCTCAGCCTTCACCAAGCAGGGCTCACTGTGGCAGGAAGCTCAGCTAACTGGCTGAGAACATCACTTCCCCCCAAATATTCCTTCTCTTCACCAGAGCAGTAAATATCCCTTTGCTTAGAACACCTGCTGCTGCTGGTGGTGGATGAAAGGGCCTTGCACACCCATCACTAAGGGTGAAGCAGGTACTGATGTCAGAAGTCAGACCTGTTGGAGTTACGTAATCCCAGAGGCTGCTTGAGCATGGAATAAGGCCATATTTAACCTTAAGGGAGCTAAAAATAGGCAAATAGGATATTATTTCCCCATAAAATTTTTAAGCTTTAAATAATATATTTTTAGTGATCATAGGCAAGAATTGTGTTTGGCCCCAGGAAATTTTTTCACTGTTGAATGATGATCCCTAGGAAATAAATACAGGATATACGCATGGCATATTTCTGTGTGCATATGTGTAGGAATGAGGTGTGTGTGTGTGTGTGTGTGTGTGTGTGTGTGTGTGGATATAGATATGGATAAGGATACCAGTGTGGATATATAGAATGTGGGCTGCGTTTCATTGCAATGAGGTGGTAGCAGGTTGAATGCTGACGTGACTTGGTGGGTAGGTGAGCATGAAATGTGTACATTTCATGGTGGGAAGGTGTGTGGTATATTTCCATGGCTAAGAACACGAGTTGTACAGGTGTGTGGTGGAAACTGTGCATGCTGTGTACAGTGTTGGTGGGTCTGCAGGAGTGCGTAAGGTACGTGACCCAAGGCGTTGATCTGCTCTTGCTTATGCGAGCATGCGGTGGGTATATTTCACTCAGGGTGGGGAAGGTGTGTTTGTGTGTATTCAGGTTGCGTGGGGATGTATGCGAAATATAGGTTGGCAGTGTGTGGGAGGGTGGGTCACAAGCATGAGGTGCTCATGCAGGTGTGTGCTGCAAGGGATGTGTGCCTGTGCGTGCCTGCACAAGTCATAGATGATGACACCAGCGAAGGTGGCCATTGAGTCCTGAGGGCCCCTCCCCAATGTTTACAACATCCTACATCTTCCTCCAACATATTTCCAGAGGACTATTTGAGGGTCTTCTCCAGAATGCTGACCCACTGCTTTCCTTTGCCCCTCTGGGACTCTAACCCCTTTGACCAGGCACAAAGTACCTGGGGCAGTCAACATTTCTGGGTACATACGGGCTTCTCTCAAATTCTGGTCTATAGGCAGAGGTTTTCAACCTGATGGAGATGGTCGAAATAAAAAAAATCAAAATATATAATAAAGGGGCTTCCTAGGTGGCGCAGTGGCTAAGAATCTGCCTGCCAATGCAGGGGACATGGGTTCGATCCCTGCTCCAGGAAGATCCCACGTGCTGCGGAGCAACTAAGCCTACGCACCACAACTATTGAGCCCATGTGCCGCAACTACTGAAGCCTATGTGCCTAGAGCCTGTGCTCTGCGACAAGAGAAGCCACCGCAATGAGGAGCCTGTGCACCACAATGAAGAGTAGCCTCCGCTCACTGCAACTAGAGAAAGCCCATGTGCAGCAATGAAGACCCAACACAGACAATAAATAAATAAATAATATATGTATATATATATATATATATATATATATATAAAATAAAATAAAATCTGTCCCAAACAGTAATAGCCTAGAATTAAAGCTCACTTCACATTTTCCCATAAGAAGTAAGAAAACATAGTGTGGCTTGGAAGAAATTCTGCAGCTTTACAGTTTCTAGTTTCTGCTGTTATTATTCTGTCTGACCTTGGAATCCTTCCTCTTCTTGGTTCTAGAATCTTTGTCTTAACTCTTAAGTCACATATTTATGTGTTTAACAACACTTCATTGTCTCCCTACATCCCTCGAATAGAGTCCAATCTCCTTAGCATGCCACCCAAGACCCTCCATGACCTGACGCTTCTAGTTTCTCATATCCAGCCATCCTTCTGTGCCTCCATATCTTCTAGGCTCACCAACCTACTGACTGTTCCTCAAAGGCAAACTTATCTCAGCAAAGAAACACGTGTCGCTGTCCTTTGTGCTGAGTAAGTATACCTCATCTGTCTTCCTTTCTGCAGAAAGACCATCAAGGACCAGGAAGGACACATCTTACCCTACTCACTCACGATTGATGCATTCATCCTTTCAAAACATTTTTGGGGGAATAAATAAGTTCCAGATGCTCAATTAGCTTCTAGAATACAGTAGCCAGCCAAAAAGACATGTCCCCTGCCCTTGCAAAGCTAATATATTAAAATGCACTGAATCAGACTTTTCTCCAGAAACCTAGTGCCATAAACTGTGCCTGAATCTGGAACGAAGGAGAGTTTGAAGGAAAGACCTGATCCATCAAATTGGTGCCTCATTAGCCATGGCCTAAAGTATGAGTTCAGGATTAGGTACACCTGCGTTTGAAACCTGACTCCACCAGTGATAAGATGGGTGGTCTTGGGCAAGTTTGTTAAACTCTCTGTGTCTCAACTGCTTCATGGAACAAGCCTACCTCAAAAAGTTGAATGAGATGCTGCATCACTGCAAGGGCTCAATAAATGTTGCTTTTAGGAAGTATACACATAACTTCCTCCCAATGGGCCTAGATCATACTCTTTTCATTTCCTGAATGCAGGAATTTGGGCTCTTCAATGAAGAGCCTTGTCCATCAGGCTGAGGCTTTCGGTATCTTCTCAATTCAGATAATAATTTCCACTGTGAATTTTTAATAAGGCACTAGGATGGTACATCATGATGACCTCCATGAGGTCAGGGATTTTCTGGTCTGTTTGTTCACTGATACAGCTTCAGTGTCTACAACAGTTTCTGGCACATAGTAGGTTCTCAGTGAGTGTTTGTTAGGATAATGAATATTGCACCTGTCAGCAGACAGAAGCAATGAATCTGTCGAATCATTACTGTTATTTATAGCTGCCACTTTCCCCATGAACTGTGAAAAGGATTCCACAGCTCATCTCTAATTCTCTCCACAAAAGCATGAGGCAGATCTGATTATTCTGTTTTACAGGTGAGCAAGCCAAGTGATCTAAGACACAGAAAGGTTAACAACTAGCCTAACGCCACATACCTGCTGAGTGACAGAACTGGGATTTGAATCCAAGGCTGGTTGCCACACTGTCCTGTGATGCAATCCAGGAACTCTCATGGTTTCCTAAGGAGAAGTAGAGAATCTTCTTCCCCACCCCCAATCCCTCTGATGGAGCCCCCAAACTAGATGGTGAGGGGCACAGAAAGAGGCTGGCATTAAAGAAACAATAGGGCTGAAGAAACTGCATTGTCAATAACTGCTGAAAAATCATGACACTAATTAAGAATGACGCTCCTTGTTCTGCCAAAAGCTCTATCTTCTTGCAGAGATCAATAAATCAGAAATAATTGTTTACTTTGTCTAGGCTCCTTCCCTTCTGCCTGTATTTTTTTCCTTCTTTCTTTGTATAATGTGAAAGTTGATAAAGGAGCCTCATTTTCACTAATGAAAGAAACTTAATTTTTTTGGCACTACATCCCTCATTAAGAAGAGCAAAATCCACTTAGCGGTGGCTTCTGCTGCCTTCCATTTGTCCAAACGAAGACCCCCAAATCAGCAGAAGGCCAGTTTTAGCATGAAATTTAAGCTTCCATGAAATTTACATCTATTGTTTTAGGAAAGATATTTAATGATAGATGGTAACAGTCACTAAAAATGACCACAGCCATCCTCTCACTCTTTGTTTTTTTTTATAAATTTATTTTATTTATTTGTTGGCTGTGTTGGGTCTTCGTTGCTGCACACAGGCTTTCTCTAGTTGCTGAGAGCAGGGGCTACTCTTCATTATGGTGCGCAGGCTCCTCATTGTAGTGGCTTCTCTTGTTGTGCAGCACGGGCCCTAGGTACATGGGCTTCAATAGTTGCGGCACATGGGCTCAAAAGTTGTGGCTCATGGACTCCAGAGCACAGGCTCAGTAGTTGTGGCGCACGGGCTTAGTTGCTCCATGGCATGTGGAATCTTCCCAGAGAAGGGCTCGAACCCATGTCCCCTGCATTGGCAGGTGGATTCTTAACCACTGCACTACCTAGGAAGTCCGTCCTCTCACCCTTGTTTTTGTTTCATCTCTCCACGCTCTCCCCAATAGTGTATGCAAGGCCAACAGGGAGGTGGGCCCACAAAACTTGGCATCTAAAAACCAGGTTAACATTGAATACTAGATGGACATTGGAGGAGAAATAAGTAATATTACCTTAAAGAAGTAGCAAGAAAGACAAAAATCTCCCAGGTTAGTACATAATAGTAGATCCACCCATCAGAAGTGTTCTTGTCCAGCCACACACACAACAAGGAAAGTAAAGGAAGGAGATGTAGGGCATGCCCTTCCCAGGACTGTCTAGGACATGTCCAGGATGATCCTATTAGCTTAAATACATTTTATGGTACATGTAATAGTTCAAATGATATGCTGGTAAAAGTTTAACAACCAGATTTTGGGGGCAGAAAAGAAGCTCTAATTTGTAACACTTGTCAATTATCATAGTGTAAATATTCCCACCATGGTCCACTGCAAGCAACTAACATGAACGTTGCATTTGGGAAGAGATGTGTGCCACTCTGTGTACAGATGTACACAATTCATTGAACGTAGATTTGGTAAGAGATACGTACAGTTGGTTCTTGTACATCAAAACCAGCAGGCTCCAGCATCCCCAGTGGTAGCCTTTGCCTCGGGAATCCTCTGATTGTAATCGAGCTCTCTTGTGTGGTTTTTTTCTTTGGGAGGAAACTCACTTATCTGCCTCAATACTTCTGCTTAATGGCTGACTCTTTAGTGGCAATAGATACATTCTCATGATGGCTTATGCATCAGTCCAGTGAGGGTCAGTCCCTGGAGCCAGATCACACTACGAGGGATAGCCAACAAGGCTGGGTAGCCCAGCTGGAGTTTGGTGAACAGATCACAGTATGGCTTCCCACTGGGACCAGTGCAGCTGCCCAGTGGCCCTCCTTCACCTCCTGTGAAATCCTTATCACACTCTGCTGTCACAGTTTGCTTCTGTCCTTATCAGTCTTTTCAGGTAGGCTCTGAATTCCAGAAGGATAGGTATGGGGACATATGCATCCTTGGCACACTGTGGTGTTAAGCTGCAGCCTTCATGATATAGGGAGCAGGCTAATTAGAATAAAGGCAACATCTACGGAGGGCCTTTATCCACCGCTACATGCTGCTAAGTACATCCCGACAAACTTGAATACATCTTCTCCCATAAAACACGTAAAAAGAGAAATTAGAGGGACTTCCTAGGCAGCACAGTGATTGGGAACCTGTCTGCCAATGCAGAGGACACAGATTCGATCCCTGCTCCAGGAGGACCCCACATGTCTCGGAGCCACTAAGCTCATGCGCCACAACTACTAAGCCTATGCTCTAGAGCCTGTGAGCTACAACTACTGAGCCTGTGGGCCACAACTACTGAAGCCCCCAAGCCTAGAGCCCGTGCTCCACAACAAGAGAAGCCATCACAATGAGGAGCCTGTGCACCACAGTGAGGAGTAGCCCTGCTTGCCACAACTAGAGAAAGCCCGTGTGCAGCATTGAAGACCCAATGCAGCCAATAAATATATAAATAAAAAAATAAATTTTAAGAAAAGAGAGAGAGAAATTAGAAAGAGCCATAGACACAGGCTCTTTGCTGGGGTTAATGGTGGACTCTGGGAGGGCTCACACCAATAAGCACTTCCCAAAACCCCTGCTGCCAGCACCCCTGCCTCCTCAGTGAGCCACAGCTGCCCCCACACCTCTGCAGGCAACCCTCCAACACCAGCAGTCTGAGGCTTGGACAGTCTTCTATAAACACCTCTATCGCCAGGACAAGCAACCCCAAAAGTTTGGATAACCATGAGGAAACAAAGAAACACCATGCAGGCAAAGGAGCAGGAAAAAAACCCACAAGACCAAATAAATGAAGAGGAAATAGGAAAAATGCCTGAAAAAGAATTTAGAGTAATGATAGTAAAAATGATACAAAATCTCGATAACAAAATAGAGAAAGTACAAGAAACAGTTCATAAGAACTCAGAAAAACAAACAGCAATGGATAACAAAATAACTGAAATTAAAAATACTCTAGATGCTATAACCAGCAGAATGACTGAGGCAGAAGAACGAATAAGTGAGTTGGAAGATAGAATGGGGGAAATAAACGCCACAGAGCAGGAAAAAGAAAAAAGAATAAAAAGAATGGAAGACAGTCTCAGAGACCTCAGTGATAACATTAAGCGTACCAACATTCGAATTATAAGCATCCCAGAAGAAGAAGAAAACAAGAAAGGGTCTGAGAAAATATTTGAAGAGGTTATAGTGGAAAACTTCCCCAACATGGGAAAGGAAATAATTCACCAAGTCCGAGAAGCACAGAGAGTCCCATACAGAATAAACCCAAGGAGAAATACACCAAGACACATATTAATCAAACTAACGACAATTAAACACAAAGAAAAAATATTAAAAGCAGCAAGAGAAAAGCAGCAAACAACATATAAGGGAAAACCCATAAGGATAACAGCTGACCTTTCTACAGAAACTCTGCAGGCCAGAAGGGAATGGCAGGATATACTGAAAGTCCTGAAAGAGAGAAACCTACAGCCAAGAATACTCTACCCAGCAAGAATCTCATTCAGATTTGAGGGAGACATCAAAAGCTTTCCAGACAAGCAAAAGTTAAGAGAATTCAGCACCACCAAACCAGCCTTACAACAAGTGCTAAAGGAACTTCTCTAAGTAGGAAACACAAGAAAAGGAAAACACCTACAAATACAAACCCAAAGCAATTAAGAAAATGGTAATTGGAACACACATGTCAATAATCACCTTAAATGTAAATGGATTAAATGCTCCAACCAAAAGACACAGACTGGCTGAATGGATACAAAAACAAGACCCTTCTATATGCTGCCTACAAAAAACCCACTTCAGACCAAGGGATACATATAGACTGAAAGTAAAGGGATGGAAAAAGATATTCCATGCAAATGGAAGTCAAAAGAAAGCTGGAGTAGCAATACTCATATCAGACAAATTAGACTTCAAAGTAAAGACTATTAAAAGACACAAGGAAGGACACTACATAATGATCAAGGGATCCATTCAAGAAGAACATATCACAACGGTAAATATTTATGCCCCCAATGTAGGAGCACCTCAATACATAAGGCAAATGCTAACAGCCATAAAAGGGGACATCGACAGTAACACAATTATAGTGGGAGACTTGAACACCCCACTTACATCAATGGACAGATCATCCAAACAGAAAATAAATAAAGACACATAAGCTTTAAATGACACATTAGACCATCTCGACTTCATTGATATTTATAGAACATTCCATCCAAAAACGACAGACTACACTTTCTTCTCAAGTGCACACGGAACATTTTCCAGGATAGATCACATCCTGGGTCACAAATCAAACCTCGGCAAATTCAAGAAAATTGAAATCATATCAAGCACCTTCTCAGACCACAACACCATGAGACTAGATATCAATTACAGGAAAAAAACTGCAAAAAATACAAACACACGGAGGCTAAACAATTCACTCTTAAACAACCAAGGAATCACTAAAGAAATCAAAGAGGAAATCAAAAAATATCTAGAAACAAATGACAACGAAAACACAACAACCCAAAACCTATGGGACGCAGCAAAAGCAGTTCTAAGAGGGAAGTTTATAGCAATACAGTCCTACCTTAAGAAACAAGAAAATGATCGAATAAACAACCTAACCTTACACCTAAAACAACTAGAGAAAGAAGAACAAAGAAACCCCAAAGTGAGCAGAAGGAAAGAAATCATAAAGATCAGAGCAGAAATAAATGAAAAAGAAAGGAAGGAAACCATAGCAAAAATAAATAAAACTAAAAGCTGGTTCTTTGAGAAGATTAACAAAATTGATAAACGATTAGCCAGACTCATCAAGAAAAAAAGGGAGAAGATGCAAATCAACAGAATTAGAAATGAAAAAGGAGAAGTAACAACGGACACCTCAGAAATACAAAACATCATGAGAGACTACTACAAGCAACTATATGCCAATCAATTGGATAACCTGGAAGAAATGGATACATTCTTAGAAAAATACAATCTTCCAAGACTGAACCAGGAAGAAATAGAAACCATGTACAGACCAATCACAAGTATGGAAATTGAGGCAGTGATTAAAAATCTCCCAACACACAAAAGCCCAGGACCAGATGGGTTCACGGGCGAATTCTATCAAACATTTCAAGAAGAGCTAATACTTATCCTTCTCAAACTCTTCCAAAATAGTGCAGAAGGCGGAACACTCCCAAACTCATTCTACGAGGCTACCATCACCCTGATACCAAAACCAGGCAAAGATGTCACAAAAAAAGAAAACTACAGACCAATATCACTGATGAATATAGATGCAAAAATCCTCAACAAAATACTAGCTAACAGACTGCAACAGCACATTAAAAAAATCATACACCATGATCAAGTGGGGTTTATCCCGGGGATGCAAGGATTCTTCAATATATGCAAATCAATCAATGTGATACATCATATCAACAAATTGAAGGATAAAAACCATATGATCATCTCAATAGATGCAGAAAAAACTTTTGACAAAGTTCAACATCCATTTATGATAAAAGCTCTCCAGAAAATGGGCATAGAAGGAAATTACCTCAACATAATAAAAGCCATATATGAAAAACCAAAAGCCAACATCGTTCTCAATGGGGAAAAACTGGAAGAATTCCCTCTAAGAACAGGAACAAGACAAGGGTGTCCACTCTCACCACTGTTATTCAACATAGTTTTGGAAGTTTTAGCCACAGCAATCAGAGAAGAAAAAGAAATCAAAGGGATACAAATTGGAAAAGAAGAAGTAAAATTGTCACTCTTTGCAGATGACATATTATATATATAGAAAACCCTAAAGACTCTACCAGAAAACTGCTAGCACTAATTGATGAGTTCAGTAAAGTAGCAGGATACAAAATTAATGCACAGAAATCTCTTGCATTCCTATACACTAACAATGGAAGAGCAGAAAGAGAAATTAAGGAAACTCTCCCATTCACCATTGCAACCAAAAGAATAAAATACCTAGGAATAAACCTGCCTAAGGAGGCAAAAGATCTGTATGCAGAAAACTTTAAGACATTGCTGAAAGAAATCAAACATGACACAAACATATGGAGGGACATACCATGTTCCTGGATTGGAAGAATCAACATCGTGAAAATGACTGTACTACCCAAAGCAATTTACAGATTCAATGCAATCCCGATCAAATTACCAATGGCATTTTTCACAGAACTAGAGCAAGAAATCGTACGATTTGTATGGAAATGCAAAAGACCCCGAATAGCCAAAGCAATCTTGAGAAGGAAAAATGGAGTTGGTGGAATCAGGCTTCCTGACTTCAAACTATACTACAAGGCCATAGTGATCAAGACAGTATGGTACTGGCACAAAAATAGAAAGGACGATCAATGGAATAGAGTAGAGAACTCAGAAGTAAGCCCAAACACATATGGGCACCTTATCTTTGACAAAGGAGGCACGCGTATACAATGGAAAAAAGACAGCCTCTTCCATAAGTGGTGCTGGGAAAATTGGACAGCAACATGTAAAAGAATGAAATTAGAACACTTCCTAACACCATACACAAAAATAAACTCCAAATGGATTAAAGACCTACATATGAGGCCAGACACTATAAAACTCCTAGAGGAAAACATAGGCAGAACACTCTATGACATACATCAAAGCAACATCCTTTTTGACCCACCTCCTAGAATCATGGAAATAAAATCAAGAATAAACGAATGGGACCTCATGAAACTTAAAAGCTTTTGCACAGCAAAAGAAACCATAAACAAGACTAAAAGGCAACCCTCAGAATGGGAAAAAATAATGGCCTATGAAACAACAGACAAAGGATTAACCTCCAAAATATACAAGCAGCTCATGCAGCTTAATACCAAAAAAGCAAATAACCCAATCCACAAATGGGCAGAAGACCTAAATAGACATTTCTCCAAAGAAGACATACAGATGGCCAACAAACACATGAAAAGATGCTCAACATCACTCATCATCAGAGAAATGCAAGTCAAAGCCACAATGAGGTATCACCTCATACCGCTCAGAATGGCCATCATCACAAAATCTGGAAACCACAAATGTTGGAGAGGGTGTGGAGAAAAGGGAACTCTCCTGTACTGTTGGTGGGACTGTAAGTTGGTACAGCCACTATGGAAAACAATTTGGAGGTTCCTTCAAAAACTACAAATAGAACTTCCATATGATCCAGTCATCCCACTCCTGGGCATATACCCAAAGAAAACCATAATCCCAAAAGAAACTTGTACCATAATGTTTATTGCAGCACTATTTACAATAGCCAGGACATGGAAGCAATCGAAATGCCCATCAACAAATGAATGGATACAGAAGATGTGGCATATATACACAATGGAATATTACTCAGCTATAAAAAGGGATGAGATGGAGCTATATGTCATGAGGTGGATAGAACTACAATCTGTCATACAGAGTGAAGTAAGTCAGAAAGAGAAGGACAAGTATTGTATGCTAACTCACATATACGGAATCTAAAAATGGTACTGATGAACTCAGTGACAAGAACAAGGACGCAGATACAGAGAATGGACTGGAGAACTCGAGGTATGGGAGGGGGCGGGGGGTGAAGGGGAAACTGAGACGAAGCAAGAGAGTAGCACAGACATATATATACTACCAACTGTAAAATAGATAGTCAGTGGGAAGTTGTTGTATAACAAAGGGAGTCCAACTCGAGGATGGAAGATGCCTTAGAGGACTGGGGTGGGGAGGGTGGGGGGGACTCGCGGAGGGGGGGAGTCAAGGAAGGGAGGGAATACAGGGATATGTGTATAAAAACAGATGATTGAACTTGGTGTACCCCCAAAAAAAAATAAAAATAAAAATAAAAAGAGTATATAACAATCCTAGAAAAAGAAAGAAAGAAAGAAAGAAAGAGCCACATAGCCCCTGTCACAGCCTAACACTCTTTAAAAAATTCCTGAACAATGTGCTAATGTGCTTTAACTGGATTCAAAGTGGTGAGGTCTCTGCATCACCATGAAAACACCTCCCTCCCTCAAACTCCCCCTTGAAATAATGAGATGGTAATCAGATAATGAACGTGAGGT
This sequence comes from Hippopotamus amphibius kiboko, assembly GCF_030028045.1. Classification (NCBI taxonomy): domain Eukaryota; kingdom Metazoa; phylum Chordata; class Mammalia; order Artiodactyla; family Hippopotamidae; genus Hippopotamus; species Hippopotamus amphibius. The sequence goes on along the minus strand of NC_080194.1, from coordinate 132,192,425 downwards.
AAACAAGAGGCAGAAATACTTTGAGCCAGATGATGAAAAATTGAGACTGCTTGGTAATGCATTGTCTGAAGACTTACTGGTGGAGGGCAAGATAACTACATACACATCTAATATCAAGACTTGGAGTCTGAGTATTGTAGACTACTGGTTTCTACTTGCAAAGTTCCCATTGCAGCTGGCCACAGAGGTGTACAATAAATTAGGCTCTGATAACCTGCATTTAGCCAAAGCGTGAAAATCAAGTGGATCCTTGAGGAACTCAGAAGCTGCAAAGACTTGAACTGCCTAACTCGGACAGCACTGTTTGGGGAACCCAAGCTGTATAGCCACAGAAGGAATATGTGCGCTGTTATTGATCTGGAGTTGAGGGAGACCCAATAAGTAGTTGTGGCTATACCATTCAGCCTGGTCATGCTAGACACACCATTTATTTTTTTTTTTTAAATTGAGATACAGTTAACATACAATAAACTGCATATATTTAGAGCGTACAATTTGGTATCCCAATCTCCCAATTCATTCTCCCCCAACCCTCCCCACTTTCCCCACTTGGTGTCCATATGTCTGTTCTCTACATCTGTAGACACCCCATTTCTAAAACAATTACAATGATTCTTGGATCCTCCCACTTCACTCAGTCGACACCCAAACAAGAAAGACCTAGAGGCAGACCCACCAGCAGGGCCATCTCCAACTGGCCATGGGTTCAAGAATGAGCCTCAGAAACGTTCCCAGAATGAGGATGCTATAACTTTATTTCAGGTAGAATGGAAAGCTGTGTTTATTTCAGTTTGTGTGCTGCAGAATCTTTCCACCATCTGAGTTAATTTCCTGCCTCAGCGTGGAAGATCTACAGATGTGTCCCTTCAGGGTTATCACTGTGAACTCTCATTCTCAATGTCCAGCATTGCAGCTGCAGGGATAAGGGATGCACCAGGAGGCAGCAACCGCCATTATGTTTTTAGACAAATCCCCATGACTTGCCTATTTGCTTATTTGACTGACAACAAGTAGTGGCAATAACCTCAATTAATTAAAAGACTAATAAGTGGAATTACAGGAGTGCTCTGTGCTATCTTTGCAACTTTCCTGTATATCTAAACTGTTCTAAAATAAAATATTTCTAAGAAACAACAAAAAGAGCTTTTAGTAATTTCTAGTTTATGTAGATGTTGAGTAGGATTCCATAAAGGGATTGCTTTCCTGTTTAAAACTCTCCTTTGGTATCATCTCCACTGTATAAAAGACTACGCAGAAAAAGACTGGAAGAACATAAGCAAGAATGACAATAATGGTTGCCTTTGGAGGCTGGGCACCCATTGGAAAGGTGGAAGGGTTTTTTTCCTACTTCTTTTAATTTTTCTTTGTCATCTAAATTTTCCACCAGCATTTTTTAGGGAAAGGGGATTTGTAAAAAGGCTTTACATCTACTGCCCTACTGTCTACAAACTAAAGCTTCTTACCATGATATACCTTCATGATCTGGCCTCATTTCTCCAATTTTGTTGTCCACCGCCCCCTCTCCTCCTTCAGATACCAGTATATCTGGATAATTTTAAATGCCCACAGTTGTTCCAGACATGCTCTGAGTCTTTGTACATCAAATAATCCTACAGCTTCACATGCCTTCCCTCCTTTCCAGTCCAAGTGTTAGATGTTTCCTTTAAAACCTAGCCAAGATATCATCTTTTGGGGGAAACTTTTCCTGATCCCACCATGTCTCTCTACAGAATCCACTCTCTCCCCTCACTGCCACACATAGACTTCTATCATTGTACTTCACACACTGATTGGTATTGATCAGACTGCATGTTAAGCCTGACTCTGAGGCCACTGAGAGAAGAATAGTGCCTGATGTATTATGGCATCTTCAATCCAGAGCCTGGCATATGTAACTTAGTGTAATATATCACTGTTGGGTGGACTTAATGAATGAACTCATGAGCGAACATTTGGCTTCCCCTAGAAGGGAGCACTATCTACTTGTTTAAAAAAAAAACAAGAAGACCTGACCAAGAGCAAAGAGCCAAAGCACAGAGGCAGAGCCAAGCTAGGAAGTCAGGGAAGAGGTAGAAGGGACCATGACAAAGGGACAGGGCTGTAGATGACCAGGAACCTCATCTGAGTCAGAGCCAGTGTGAGTGACTGAGAAGGAAGGGCTGTCTCCTCTGAGGTCCCGGGGCGACAGTTTTAAAGTTGCTTTGGTGTGAGATGCAAAAGAGCAGATTCTAACCTGACTCATTTACTCATATGTATCTTACATTGTTGGGAACAAAATACCCATCAGAGATCATCAACTCTAGCGGTTTGTAAGCTGGATTTCACAGCAATCTAGGGTTCTGCAGAACCATTTCAAACACACAGCATGTGGCAAAAGCTGGTGCTACAGAGTAGGTCATGAGCACCCCAACTAGGGCAGCTCCACTGGTAACTGGCTCACTCTTGGCACTCCACAGAAAACGCTCAGGAGATGGTTCTCCTGATAAAATAAAGGAAGGTATGGAGGCAGAGGGAAGGACGGAGGAGAAGGGATGAAAAGAAAGAGAGAGGAGGAGAGAGAAGGGGAGATGGAGGGAGAGAGAAGAGGAGATGGAGGGAAGAAGGAAGAGAGGGAAGGAGGAAACCAAAATGAAAATTAAGTTAGAAAGGAAGAAGGAAGGGAGGGAGGGAGGGAGGAGAGTTAAGGAAAAGATACAAAGGAAGGAAGAAAACAAACTCCTAATAAAACCCAAACCTGTCATGAGAAAACGAAGAGTCCGGAGAGAAGTGTTATCTCTGAGGTCACAGAGGAAGGAGATGACTCCATCATGATGACCAGTCTGGTCCTCTCTTTCCCAACTCAGGACTCCGTGTTTGAGGACAGAAGTTCCATTAGCTCCTTCTTCCTCCCCTTCACCCACAATGCATTGGGTGCCCGAACAGATGCAGCAACCCCAGGATGCCCAATGAAGCAAAAAGCAAAGGTAGAATTGGGTATTGTGAAATTTAAAACTTCAAATAGGAGAGCAGACATGCTGGCCATCTCATGAGCCATGAATCCTGCAAAAAAGATGTTGCCAGATAGAGAATTCTCATGACCCACTCACATGAATGGGGAAAGTGGTTCGTCATTAGAGCAGCAACTGTTTGCATGTAAATAAGAGCTGGTGTGCCTGGAAAAACCCTTGTCCTCCTAAGTGGCTCAAACATTCCCCTTGTGGAGCCTCCGTAATCCTGAATCACTGAGAAAAATCTCTCTTCAAATACCATACAAAAGAGAACTTGAATAAGACTTGGGGGAACGATTGGTGGGGTCTAAGGTCTGGGGCTGCCATAATTGTTCACTCTACATGCATTTTCAGAGGCCTCCTATATGTTAAGTACTGTCCTAGGAGATGGATTTACAGCAATGAAGATGTGGCCCCTGTTCTCAAAAGCTCAAAGTGCGACCATTCTGGTTATAATAATGTGTGACAAGGACTGTTGATGATGTAGGAGAGAATCCATAGGAAGAAAGCACTAGCACCTACTCTAGCACAGGAGAGTCAGAGAAGAGTTCAAACAGTGGTTCTCAACTTTAATCTGCATATGTATTACCAGGGGATCTTGTTTAAAGTGCAGACTCTGATTCCCTAGGATGGGGCCTCAGACTTTGCACATCTAACAGGCTCCCAGATAATGCTGACACTATTATTCAGAGACCACACATGGAGAAGCAAGGTCCTAGGACAGAGTCACTCAAAACACGGTCCACAGACTAGGTGCAAAATCATCTCTTTTGAGTACGCATAAACGCAAGTTCTCACACTTTACCTGAGACCTACTAATTCAGAATCTCTGGGGATGGAGCCCAGAAACCTGTGTTTTACCAAATCCTCAAGTTGACTCATATATGCTAACATTTGAGAAGCAGCATCCTTGGGAAGCTACTTGAACTGAGTCCAAGAGAAACAGGTAAGACTGCCATGTTAATAATCGCATACAACAGCATGTATCATAGGTTCCACTGTCTGCCTCCCATTTCGGCTCCAACAAATACTTTTCATTCACTTCACCAGAGACAGTAGATCAGGGTCATTGCCAAGGCAAAACTGGACCCGACTTCTCATAAGCTGAGACAGGCTTGAAAATTCCTGGAGGGGGAAAGAAGTTTACATCCTGTTGAAATGCCACAAAGATGGCAAGTGTGTGGCATGTGTGCCACTATATCCTCATTCTGCTCCCATGACAGACATCATTAATCAATCCCTGCTCTTTTTCCTGCTTAGCCCAAACACTATCTCAGAAATTTCAACCTAGCTCTCCAAGCATCCCTATTGGCGGAGAGAAGCTTGTACCTAAGAGGAAATCCTTCAAATCCTTTCATTCATCATTGACTGATAACATTAGTCAAAATAAATGTTTTAACAGGTACAGGAAAAAAAAGGACCACCATCATTTTTCTTCATGGTGTGCACGTCTCAGGAATAAGAATCCTTATTCCAGGGTTATCAGGTGAAGTGACCAAAATACCGATATAGCAAGTGACATTTGCATATTTCATCCAAGGGGAAAAAAGGAAGGGAGAGGAAATGCACATTTACTGAGCCCCTTTTATACATCATGCACCTTCCTAAGAGTTTTGCATACAGAATAGTTCATCTAATACTCACTATAACCATATAGGGTAAATGTTGTCATCCACATTCTATAGAGGAGGTTCAGAGAAGTTAGGCGACCTGTCTACTGTCAAACAGCTAGTAGTGAGGTCTCTCTGGCTTGAAACATGGGTCCTTTTCCAGTATACTCTAATAAACATGGACATCACAGATGTAGTATTGATAAAAACAAACAAACAAAAACAAAAACACAAAACAGCAAGGGCTTCAGGATACTTTTCCCTAGAGAACTCTAATAGTGAGAAGAGCTACTAGATTCTCTTAAATGGCCCTTCTTGGCCCAGAATCTGAGTTTCAGATGGCCTAGGACCTAGATTTCAACTTCCTGTTGATGCCCAAAGGACCTGATAGTGTCTATGGACTATCTATCCCAGGAGCACAAAATTCTTAAGGAAAAAAATATGGTGGCTTTATCAGACAAAACCGAAAGCAATGATCTGTTGTTTTCATTACTAATTCTGCAACCTGGTTTATTTCCCTTTGTTGGCCCTTGATGGAGAGGATAATATAATAACTACATCAATCTTGTTGACATTATTGTATATCATAACAATAATTATTATCACTATTACAATAATGTCACAGGTGGGTTCTCCAGAAGCAGGTGTGAGATGGAATTTAGGGGGCGACATGTTTATTGGGGTCAACAGCTGTGAAGGGAAAAGGGGAGGATATAAGACAGAGCAGAGTGAAGAGCTGAATTACAGTCAGGCTTCAAAAGCCTGAGACACCCCAGAAAGGGGCTCTGGAATGAATATTATCCATCAGGGTTGTCACCTTCAGGCCAGAATGGTCCAACCCTTATATATCTGCCTCCTTCAGTCACTAGATGCTGGATGCTCTAGGAAGAATGTGATGGTACAAGTTCTCTACGGCAGAAGCAGACCCTGAAGGAGTTGACAGCTATAGGCTGTCTGCTGACCACACTCCTTAGAGCTGGACAGCAAGTCCTTCTTTGAGGGAGGAGCTGGGCGGTGCATCTGTATTTACCAAAATGAATGATACCTCCTGATATTTGAATCGGGCTTTACAATTTATGACACTTTCATACCTGTTAACACATTTGCTCCTTGCAATCCAAAGCTGAACATGATCTGTTGTAGTAGATTCCATTGTTGTCCAAAATATTTGCTGTCCTTCCTTTTGGAAGGATTATTTCTTGACCTGTTGACATCCAGCTCAGTCACGTGACTTGCGTTGGCCAATGAGATAAGAGCAAAAGTGATGTGCATTACTTCTTTTTTTTTAAAGAACTTTTATTAAGATATAATTGATATACAATAAACTGCATATATTTAAAGTGTACAATTTGATATTTTTTCTTATTAGTAACATAGATACAGCAATCCCAATCTTCCAATTCATCCCACCCCAACCCCACCCCCCCCACTTTCCCCACTTCATGTCCATATGTTTGTTCTCTACATCTGTGTCTCTATTTCTGCTTTGCAAACCAGTTGATCTGTACCATTTTTCCAGATTCCACATATATGCGTTAATATACGATATTTGTTTTTCTCTTTCTGACTTACTTCACTCTGTATGACAGAGCAAAAGCTTTAAGAGCTGTTACATGTGCTGTCATCTTCTCTTTGTTTTCCCCTCTAAGAGTCCAGGTTGTCCTACACAGGAGCTGCCCCTTCAGTTCCTGAGTAAAGGCACTGGAGCAAAAGCTATAGTCTCTCCACAACAGACATGAATGTGAGATGGAGACCTGTGTTTTTTCAAGCCATGAAGATATTGGGGATGTTTGTTACTACAGCATAACTTAGCCTAGCCTGACTGAGACACCTCCCATCATCTACAAGCCCATGCTCCTCAGTAAGGCTCTATATAATCCTGCCTCTGCCCATCTCTCTAGTCTTATTTCCCACCATGCCTCACCTCTTTGCTTTCTTCTAACCATATCAAACACATTTATCTTCTTGAAAAACCCCTAACCCTTCTCTAAGATGTAGTTCAAATATTCTCTACTCTATGCAATTTTCCCCCATCCCTTCTCCCTAGGCAGCGTAACTCCTCCCATCTTTCTCACTGGGCTGGGTAGAAACTATTTTCTTAATCCCTACCCAGTGCCTAGAACAGTGTCCGGCATTCAGCAGGCATGTCAATAATATTTGTTGGAATAAATCATAGTGTATACTGATGTGTTAGTGTGTGCCAGGGACAGTACTAAGTGTTTGATGAAGATTATTTAACTTAAGGTAGGTATTACTACTGTTCCCTATTTTTTTAATGTTGTTAGGTTTATATGTTTTATTTTTATTATTAAAATGTAAAATAATTTAAAATTAATAACATTAATTTTAAATAATTAAAAATAATCCTTATTTTTTAAGAATTAGTATAATTCTCATTTATTACTGTGATTTATCAGTAGCAATACATAAGAATTATAATTGGATTCTAAATACATATGGTCATTTTTGATCACATGATGAGAACTTCCTAGCAGAGAATACTAGGTAGGAGAAGAGAGGGAGAGAATATCAAAAGAAGGAAAAACAGGAAGATATTTTTTTAAAACTAGGTTTCTTTATTTCACCTAGAGGTTCCTTAACACACTCAGATGCATTGTTTTTGGAGGGCAGGATCAGCGTTAATTTATGAAAATCAGAAGAAAGCCTAGCAACTCAAAAATTCAAGTGAAAGTTTTAGCATTCGAAAAGGAAATAAAATATCTAAAGAAACCTGGTCCAGCTGTTTTTAATGTAGTAGAAATCCTATCTGTGGGCATACATATAAAAGTGTATCTATACATGCTCACATGCTCAACTAATGCTCAGATGATACATTTCTGACATGACTTAGGAACCTAATACATATTGTTGTATAAAAGAACACAGCAGAAGTGCACCTTCTTGTTGGAACTGGGCACTACAGTGAATACTAAATAAGTGGGTCATAGGTTATAAGGACTGAATTCTTCATGTGCTTTGGTCAAAAGCCAAAAGCAGGGTATTCTGCAACTTTGAATAATTTCCCCCAAATTTGGTTTACTTTACTTTAAAGTCATCCTCAACATAATAGTTCCCACAAAGTTCTGGGATTTGTGTTTTTATAAATATCCCTTGTCCTGCAACTACTGTTCCCTGTTGTACAAATGGGAAAACTGAGGTCCAGAGAGGTTAAGCGACTTAATTGATACTTGGCACTGACAAAACCAGGCAGTCTGGTTTTACTAGCCATTTCTTCACTACTGTGCTATCTTGTAGCAATCTGCAGGTGCCCAGATTCCAACAAAGTTTCTCATGCACAGTGGATACTCCATAAGGGAGTGGCGTATCAGGTATTGGTGTATTTGGAAGTGTCTGAACCTAGTGCAGGCATAGAGGGAGTACATTGACTGTAGGACATTTAAAAGCTATCATAAAACCAACTAAGATTTGGTCTTCTTTACAATATCGCAATGCACTAGCAATTCGAAACAACTCCAGCAATTCTAAATGTCAGTGATAAAATATTCTTCCACGCCAAGGGGTCATTTCCACTCCCATGCCTGTTAATACAACACTGAATGGTTGCTGAATGCATGAATGAACCAGCTGATAGAATTGATGAAGATGCGAATGATGAAGATGCAGCAGTTGACACAGAACAAGTCAATTACTTCCATGACTTTCAATTAAAGCCAAGCCCACAGACAAATTTGATATGTCGCCTCCCTTGGGTAACATGAGTGAAACTGGGGAAAGACCAGCCGATTCAGCTGGACAGGCCTGGCATTCCAAAAAAAGATTAAAAAACTCCATTTTGCAAATTCTAAGGGCCTTGCATCACCCAGTAACCTGACATGTGGGGTCAGAGGAATATCTCACCTTGGTGCCCTCATGTCACCTATGCCAGTGACCAGAGCTGCAGAGATGTAAGCAGGATTCAGGGAGGAACGCGGAACGTGAATTTGTATATGGGCTCTATTAGGCAATGACCCACGTTTCCACAGCCCACTTCACACCACACTATTCCACCAGGAAAAAGAAATGAAAATCATGGATATTCCTTATGAGTAAGTTCCGTGTCTTGGGCCTTTGATGATAATTTTATGGACATTTTATCATAACATAGGATGCGAATTTCAATATTTCCACACTTCCACGTCAATACAGAATTCCCTAATACTTGGTGAAACCAAGGTCTGGAAAAATAAAGGATCTGTCTAAGATCCCACCCAGCTCTGTAGTCCCCATTCAGGAGACTGCTCACTTATCTGTCTGCTTGTCTGTCTTCTTTATTTTTCTTGGCTGCATTGGGTCTCTGTTGCTGTGCGTGGGCTTTTTCTAGATGTGGTGAGCGGGGGCTACTCTTCATTGTGGTGCACGGACTCCTCGTTGTGGTGGCTTCTCTTGTTGTGGAGCATGGGCTCCAAGTGTGTGGGTTTCAGTAGTTGCGGTGCGTGGACTCAGTAGCTGTGGCTCACAGGCTCTAGAGCACAGGCTCAGTAGTTGTAGTGCATGTGCTTAGTTGCTCCACGGCATGTGGGATCTTCCTGGACCAATAACCCACGTCTGCTGCATTGGCAGGCAGATTCTTAACCACTGCACCACCAGGGAAGTCCCTCCAAATCTGTATTCTTAACCACTCTGGTGTGTTGGATATCAGGGACTATATCTGTTCTGGCTTCGAGATTCATTTCTTTAGGAAGAGACAATACAAGAGAGCAAACAAAGCATTTGTACTTTTGTAGGTTTTTGTGGAAGAAAGATATCAGGACTGAACACTGACCAGTGACTAATGTTTGCAATTGTGGGGAACAAATGGCAAATCCAAGAGCCGAGATTGGTTTCTATTTCCACCATAGTGGTTCATGAGCGAGGCTGGTGTAGTGGAAAGAACATTATGTCAGGAAGCAAGAAACATGAATTCGGGCCACAGTTCTGCCACAAATGTATCCTGGGACTTTGGGCAAGTTTCTTAAACTCTCACCTGATTTTCCTTTTTTGGTATTTTCTATGTTTTCCGCTTTAGTTCTGGCAGCTGTACAGAGCACAGGTTGACAAACTATGACCCATAGGCCAAATATGCATGGTGTCACCTGCTTTTGACAGTAAAGTTTTATGGAGACATCACTACGCCCATATTTTATGTATCATCTAGGACTGCTTTTGTGCTACCACGGCAGAGTTGAGAAATTGTAAGAGAGATGGTAGGGTCCAAAAATATTCAAAATGTTTAATATTTAGTCCTTTATAAATAAAGTGTGTCAAGCCCTAGTGCAGAGGTAACTCTTTGTAGATTTTCTTTCTAAATCTATGAAGTAGAAAAACAAAAACTGAAACATGAGCTGAACACTACACTGAACTACCATGATGGTCTAATGAAATGACCCATGTGAAAGTACTTTGAAAAAGAACTAAGAGAAAGAGGAATCAAAATGGCAGAGTAGGAGGACGTGCGCTCACTCCCTCTTGCAAGAGCACCAGAATTACAACTAACTGCTGAACAATCATCGACAGAAAGACACTAAAACTCAACAAAAAAAAAACACCCCACATCCAGAGACAAAGGAGAAGCCACAATGAGACAGTAGGAGGGGTGAAATTGCATTAAAATCAAATCCCATAAATGCTGGGTGGGTGACTCACAAGCTGGAGAACAGTTATACCACAGAAGTCTACCCACTAAAGTGAGGGTTCTGAGCCCCACATCAGGCTTCCCAACCTGGCAGTCCAGCAACCAGAGGAGGAATCCCCAGAGAATCAGACTTTGAAAGCAAGCGGGATTTGATTGCAGGACCTCCACAGGACTGGGGGAAACAGAGACTCCACTCTTGGAGGGCACACAAAAAAAGTGTGCTCACCAGGACACAGGGGGAAGGAGCAGTGACCCCATAGGACACTGAACCAGACCTACCTGCTGGTGTTGGAGGGTTGCCTGCAAAGGTGGGGGGCAGCTGTGGCTCACCAAGGAGACAGGAGCACTGATGGCAGGGGTTCTAGAAAGTGCTCATTGGTGTGAGCCCTCCCAGAGTCTGCCATTAACCCCACCAAAGAGCCTGTAAGCTCCAGTGCTGGGTAGCCTCAGGCGAAACAACCAACAAGGTGGGAACACAGCCCCACCCACTGGCAGACAAGCAGATTAAAGTGTCACTGAGCTCCATCCACCAAATCAGGTTAAAGTTTTACTAAGCTCCGCCCACCCAGCCCTACCCACCATCAGTCCTTCTCTTCAGGAAGCACCCACAGGCCTCCTACATAGCTTCCTCCACAAGAGGACAGACAGCAGAATCAAGCAGTATCAGCAGTATCTCATCTTGTGGAACTGAAAATCACAGCCACGGAAAGACAGAGAAAATGAAAAGGCAAAAGACTTTGTACCATATGAAGGGACAAGATAAAACACTAGAAAAACAACTAAATGAAAAGTAGATAGGCACCCTTCCAGAAAAAGAATTCAGAATAATGATGGTGAAGACGATCCAGGACTTTGAAAAAAGACTGGATGCAAAGATCAAAAAGTTGCAAGAAAAGTTTACCAAAGACCTAAAAGAATTAAAGAGCAAACAAACAGAGATATGCAACACAATAACGGAAATGAAAAATACACTAGAAGGAACCAATAGCAGCTTAACGGAGACAGAAGGGTGAATAAGTGAGCTGGAAGACAGAATAGTGATGATCACTGATGCGGAAAAGAATAAAGAAAAAAGAATGAAAAGAACTGAAGACAGCCTAAGATACCTCTGGGACAACATTAAATGCACCAATATTTGCATTATAGGGGTCCCAGAAGGAAAAGAGAGAGAGAAAGGACCCAAAAAAATATTGGAATAGATTCTAGTTGAAAACTTCCCTAACATGGGAAAGGAAATAGCTACTGAAGTCCAGGAAGCACAGAGAGTCCCAGGCAGGATAAACCCAAGGAGAAACACACCAAGACATATAGTAGTAAAAATGACAAAAGTTAAAGACAGAGAAAAGTTATTAAAAGCAACAAGGGAGGGGCTTCTTAGGTGGTGCAGTGGTTAAGCATCCACCTGCCAATGCAGGGGACACAGGTTCGATCCCTGCTCCAGGAAGATCCCACACGCTGCAGATCAACTAAGCCCCTGTGCCACAACTACTGAGCCTGCGCTGTAGGGCTCATGAGCCACAACTATTGAGCCCATGTGCTGCAACAACTGAAACCTACACGCCTAGAGCCTGTGCTCTACAACAAGAGAAGCCACGGTAATGAGGAGCACACCACAACGAAGAGCAGCCCCCACTCACCGCAACTAAAGAAAGCCCGCACACAGCAAAAAAGAGAGACCCAACAGAGCCACTAAAAATAAATAAATAAATGAGTGAATGAATTAAAAAAAAAAGGCAACAAGGGAAAAATGACAAATAATATACAAGGGAACTCCCACCAGGTTAACAGCTGATTTCTCAGCAGAAACTCTGCAAGCCAGAAGGGAGTGACACGATATATTTCAAGTGATGAAAGGGAAGAACCTACAACCAAGAACACTCTACCCAGCAAGGATCTCATTCAGAGTCGACGGAGAAATCAAAAGCTTTACAGACAAGCAACAGCTAAGAGAATTCCGCACCACCAAACCAGCCCTACAACAAATGCTAAAGGAACTTCTCTAAGTGGGAAACATAAGAGAAGAAAAGGACCTACAAAAACATAAACAAAACAATTAAGAAAATGGTAATAGGAACACACATATTGATAACTACCTTGAATGTAAATGGACTAAATGCCCCAACCATTAGACACAGACTGGCTGAATGGATACAAAAACAAGATCCATATATATGCTGTCTACAAGAGACCCATTTCAGGCCCAGGGACACATACAGACTGAAAGTGAGGGGATGGAAAAAGATACTCCATGCAAAGGGAAATCAAAAGAAAGCTGGAGTAGTGATACTCGTATCAGATAAATTAGACTTTAAAATAAAAAATGTTACAAGAGACAAGAAAGGACACTACATAAAGATTGAGGGATCAATCCAAGAAGAAAGGATAACAATTATAAATATATATGCACCCAATATAGGAGTACCTCAGTACACAAGGCAAATGCTAACAACTATGAAAGAGGAAATTGACAGTAACACAATCATAGTGGGGGACTTTAACATTCCACTTACACCAACGGACAGATCATCCACACAGAAAATTAATAAGGAAACACAAGCTTAAAATGACACAATAAATCAGCTTAATTTAATAGATATCTATAGGACCTTACATCCAAAAACAGCAGATTACACATTCTCCTCAAGTGCACATGGAACATTCTCCAGGATAAATCACATTTTGGGTCATAAATCAAGCCTTGGTAAATTCAAAAAAATTGAAATCGTATCAAGCATCTTTTCCGACTACAACGCTATGAGATTAGAAATCAATTACAGGAAAAAAAACTGTAAAAAACACAAACACATGGAGGCTAAACAATACACAACTAAGTAACCAAGAGATCACTGAAGAAATCAAAGAGGAAATCAAAAAATACCTAGAGACAAATGACAATGAAAACACAATGATCCAAAACCTATGGGATGCAGCAAAGGCAGTTCTAAGTGGGAAGTATATAGCGATACAATCCTACCTCAAGAAACAAGAAAAATCCCAAATAAACAATCTAACCTTACACCTAAAGAAACTAGAGAAAGAAGAGCAAACAAAACCCAAAATTAGTAGATGGAGAGAAATCATACAGATCAGAGCAGAAATAAATGAAATAGAAACAAAGAAAACAATAGCAAAAATCAATAAAACCAAAAGCTGTTTCTTTGAGAAGATAAATAAAATTGATAAACCTCTAGCAAGACTCATCAAGAAAAAGAGGGAGAGGACTCAAATCAATAAAATTAGAAATGAAACAGAAGTTACAACGGACACCGCAGAAATAAAAAGCACCATAAGAGATTACTACAAGCAACTATATGCCAATAAAATGGATAACCTGGATGAAATGGACAGATTCTTAGAAAGGTATAACCTTCAAAGACTGAATCAGGAAGACATAGCAAATATGAACAGACCAATCACAAGTAATGAAATTGAAACTGTGATTAAAAATCTCCCAACAGACAAAAGTCCAGGACCAGATGGATTCACAAGTGAATTTTATCAAACATTTAGAGAAGAGCTAACACCCATCCTTCTCAAGCTCTTCCAAAACATTGCAGAGGAAGAAACACTCCCAAACTCATTTTATGAGGCCACCATCACCCTGATACCAAAACCAGACAAAGATACTACAAAAAAAGAAAATTACAGACCAATATCACTGATGAATTGAGATGCAAAAATCCTCAACAAAAGACTAGCCAACAGAATCCAACAACACATTAAAAGGATCATATACCATGATCAAGTGGGGTTTATCCCTGGAATGCAAGGATTCTTCAATATAAGCAAATCAATCAATGTGATACACCATATTAACAAACTGAAGGATAAAAACCACATGATCATCTCAATAGATGCAGAAAAAGCTTTTGACAAAATTCAACACCCATTTATGATAAAAACTCTCCAGAAGGTGGGCATAGAGGGAACCTACCTCAACATATTAAAGACCATAGATGACAAACCCACAGCAAACATCATTCTCAATGGTGAAAAACTGGAAGCATTCCCTTTAAGATCAGGAACAAGACAAGGATGTCCACGCTCACCCCTACTATTCAACATGGTTTTGGAAGTCCTTGCCACAGCATTTAGAGAAGAAAAAGGAATAAAAGGAATCCAAATTGGAAAAGAAGAAGGAAAACTGTCACTGTTTGCAGATGACATGATACTATACATAGAAAATCCTAAAGATGCCACCAGAAAACTACTCGAGCTAATCAATGAATTTGGAAAAGTTGCAGGATACAAAATTAACACACAGAAATCTCTTGCATTTCTATACACTAACAATGAAAGGCCAGAAAGAGAAATTAAGGAAACAATCCCATTCACCATCGCAACAAAAAGAATAAAATACCTAGGAATAAACCTAACCAAGGTAGTAAAAGACCTGTACTCAGAAAACTATAAGACACTCATGAAAGAAATCAAAGACAACACAAACAGATAGAGGGACATACCATGTTTTTGGTTTGGAAGAATCAACATTGTGAAAATGACTATACGACCCAAAGCAATCTACAGATTCAATGCAATCCCGATCAAATTACCAATGGCATTTTCCACAGAACTAGAACAAGAAATTTTACGATTTGTATGGAAAAGCAAAAGACCCCGAATAGCCAAAGCAATCTTGAGAAGGAAAGACAGAGTTGGTGGAATCGGGCTTCCTGACTTCAGGCTATACTGCAAGGCTACAGGGATCAAGACAGTATGGTACTGGCACAAAAACAGAAATATAGATCAATGGAACGGGCTAGAAAGCCCAGAGATAAACTACGGTCAACTAATCTATGACAAAGGAGGCAAGGATATACAATGGAGAAAAGGCAGCCTCTTCAATAAGTAGTGCTGGGAAAATTGGTCAGCTACATGTAAAAAATGAAATTAGAACACTCTTTAACACCATACCCAAAAATAAACTCAAAATGGATTAAAGACCTAAATGTAAGACCAGACACTATAAAACTCCTAGAGGAAAACATAGGAAGAACTCTCTTCGATATAAATAACAGCAAGATCTTTTTTGATCCACCCCCTAGAGTAATGGAAATAAAAACAAAAATAAATAAGTGGGACCTGATGAAACTTCAAAGCTTCTGCACAGCAAAGGAAACTATAAGCAAGACGAAAAGACAACCCTCAGAATGGGAGAAAATATTTGCAAATGAATCAACAGACAAAGGATTAATCTCCAAAATATATAAACAGTTCATCCAGCTCAATATCAAAAAAACAAACAACCCAATCAAAAAATGGGCAGAAGACCTAAATAGGCATTTCTCCAAAGAAGACATACGGATGGCCAAGAGGCACATGAAAAGCTGCTCAACATCACTAATTATTAGAGAAATGCAAATCAAAATGACAATGAGGTATCACCTCACACTGGTTAGAATGGCAACATCAGAAAATCTACAAACAATAAATGCTGGGGAGGGTGTGGAGAAAAGGGAACGCTCTTGCACTGTTGGTGGGAATGTCAATTGATACAGCCACTATGGAGAACAGTATGGAGGTTGCTCGAAGAACTAAAAATAGAGTTACCATATGACCCAGCAATACCACTGCTGGGCATATACCCAGAGAACCCCATAATTCTAAAAGACACATGCACTCCAATGTTCATTGCAGCACTATTTACAATAGCCAGGACATGGAAGTAACCTAAATGTCCATCGACAGACAAATGGATAACAAAGATATGATACATATATACAATGGAATATTTCTCTGTAAAAAGCAATGAAACTGGGACATTTGTAGAGACATGGATGGACCTAGAGACTGTCATACAGAGTGAAGTGAGTCAGAAACAGAAAAACAAATATCGTACATTAACACATATATGCAGAATATAGAAAAATGGTACAAATCAACCAGTTTGCAAGGCAGAAATAGAGACCCAGATGTAGAGAACAAACATATGGACACCAAGTGGGGAAAGCGGGGAGCATTGCGGGGGGGATGAATTGGGAGATTCGGATACCAAATTGTACACTCTAAATATATGCGGTTTATTGTATGTTAACTGTATCTCAATAAAATTTCTTAAAAAAAAAAGAACTAAGAAATATGTGCATCGTGGTATTAATACCACTTGATGGGGAAGCAATGAGACAATAAAAACCAAACAAACAAGCAGCATGAGATACGGAATCAAGCACACCTGAGTTTAAATCCAAGTTCAAATCCAATTATTACTATTTTGATTTGGGAATAGTTATTAAATTCCTTGAGTCTCAGTTTTCTTAACTGGGGATAATATTAAACCAAGGAGAGGGAATAATGCATAATGGGGATAAATATACTTATTTCCTAAGGTTGCTGGAAGATTCAGTGAAATATATTCCATGATTTACGCATCTGTTTGTTGAATATGCCATACGGCTGCCCCACTGTGTACCAGGAGCTATGCCCATCCCCAATGTGCAGCTATGCTCAGACAGCCATGGTCCCTGCTGTCCTGGCATCTAGGGTATAGTGGAATAGAAAGACCCTGAGCAAGAAATTTCAGCATATGAAATTCACTGAAAACTGGGAGGACCATTCAAATTAAGTGGTAGCATTACTAGGACTGCTACTAATGGCTAAGAATTTTTCAAAGGTATAAGACATCTGCCTTCCCAGTTGTGAGGGGGCTTTGAGGGGTGATGGGGGATTCACTAAATTGGGAGAGCTTAACCCAGGGAAGGAAGAAGGAGAGAAGGCACACAGCATAACACTGTGTATATCTGAGCACTGGACAGGACATGGGGTAAGAGATGGCAAAGGAAGAGAAAGAAGGGTGTGAAAAAGGCAGGACTAGTGGTCAAATTTCCCTACTGGACATCATAAAGCCACAGATAATATTACACACCCTCCAAGCATGCCTCCTCTGCAGAAAGCAGGCCCTCTGAGCCCCTCCAAAGAAACCCATGCAACTGCAAACACACAACAGAGCAGTGCACAACCACACTTGTGTACACTGTAGCAGGGTATGTATGTATTTTTACTAAACTAGTTCTCTTTTCTTCTTGGGAAACTACACCATATCCACCAGCCTTTCTTGTAATTAGGTTTTGCTATACAACACTTCTGGCCAATGGAACCCAGGCAGAAATTATGTTTGCCCCTCCAAGTCCATCCTAATAAAAGCCTCCCATCTAGACTGCTTCTAGTCTGCTGGGCAGATGCAGAGGACCCAGTGGAGAACTGCAAGGCCCTAGAGAATGGTGGAGCCAGAAGAGGAAACAATCCTGGGTCCCTGAGTTACTGTGTGGAGGAGAGCTGACTACATTGTGCACAAGAAAAAAAAAAACAAAAACACATTGATTATATTAATGCACTGAGGAATTGGAGTTGTTTCTCTTCTTTTTTTTTAATTAATTAATTAATTTATTTATTTTATTTATTTATTGGCTGCGTTGGGTCTTCGTTGCTGCACACAGGCTTTCTGTAGTTGCTGAGAGCGGGAGCTACTCTTCATTGTGGTGTGCAGGCTCCTCACTGTAGTGGCTTCTCTTGTTGTGGAGCACGGGCCCTAGATGCGTGGGTTTCAATAGTTGCGGCACATGGGCTCAGCAGTTGTGGCTCACGGGCTCTAGAGCACAGGCTCAATAGTTGTGGCTCACTGGCTTAGTTGCTCTGTGGCATGTGGAATTTTCCCAGGGCAGGGCTTGAACCCATGTCCCCTGCATCAGCAGGCGGATTCTTTACCACTGCGCCACATAGGAAGTCCTGTTTTTCTTCTTTATAACCTTAGTTAATACATGTAAGTATATTATTTTCAGACTTCCCTGGTGGCGCAGTGGTTAAGAATCTGCCTGCCAATCAATGCAGGGGATACAGGTGTGATCCCTGGGCTGGGAAGATCCCACATGCTGTGGAGCAATTAAGCCCATGTGCCACAACTACTGAAGCCCATGTGCCTAAAGCTGGTGCTCTGCAACAAGAGAAGCCACCACAATGAGAAGCCTGTGCACTACAATGAAAAGTAGGCCCCGCTCACCACAACTAGAGAAAGCCCACGCACAGCAAACAAAGACCCAATACAGCTAAATAAATAATAAATAAATCTTTAAAAAAATACGTATAAGTATATTATTTTCTCTTTATACATTTACTACCTCCAGAATGGAAGCTTCATGAAGACAAGAACTATGTCCTCTTATTCACTCGTCTGTCTGGAACAGTCTGACATGAAGAAGATGCTCAGATAACATTTGAAGACCAAAATATTAGCAAATTGAGGACAAAATAAATAGGAATCAATGACTTAAAGTCCTTGGAAAGATGAGATAAAAGCATACACAAAGAACTGCTCCTATGTAAACCGCAAAGTTATATGATATTAAAATTGTATTGTGGGTTTGCAAATGCATGGGTCAGAGCATGGTGCAGACACACGTACATGGACACAGCATGGCTGAATGCTTACAGCATGATGGAAACCCAAAGTGTTCATGTCCCACACAGAATAAGGGACTCCAGGCCTCATGTACCTATGGGACCCATGTCCATGTGTGACCCTCATCCATCTCCCAAGGGCACATACGCTGAGCTTACAGATTCATAGACCATGTGTAGGCTTTGTGCCAGATAATCTGGGAATAAATAAGAATATTAACTCACACTTATCAAGTTCTTTGTAGCTGTCCAGCACTGTGATAAGAGTGTTATATATGTCCCCTCGCACTTAATTCTCTTATCAATCCTACATGGTAGTATTATTGTTGTCTTCATTTTCCAAGTCAGCAAATCCAGGCTTAGAGACCTGAAGGGAGGTGCTCAAGGCCACTTGGCCAATGGGGCTTACCGGGTGCTTGACCCTGGTACGTGCCTTCACCCCTCCATCACTCGTATCTTCATCTGAAACATGGAAGCAAAAACACACACCTGTTCATCTAGTAGGAGGATGACATTAAATCAGACCACGTGTGTAGAATTCCCAGCAGATCACCTGGCACTTAGAAGGAGCTCAGAAATATGCCACCTCCCTTCCTTTCCCTTTTCTCCCTCTGCCCAGGAGAGCCATTTCGTCCCGGGCAAGGCTCTGGCCTCCAAAAACCAGCAGCAAGCAGAGGCTGTGTCCCCAAACAACTCCGCGACCAGGACCAGCCAGTGTGCACTAAGTCCTTAATAGTATTTAAATGTCTGGGTACCTGATTATCTTAATGATGCAGCATTCAAAATAGCACAGTCTGTGTGCACCCCAGGAAAGTTTCCGTTCATGGACACGCACCTATTAAGCCAGAGAAAAACGTTTCATAACAGAATTTAACAACTGCAGCACTTAAAACAAGAAAGACTGACAGGTCATCCTTCCACTCGGGATACCCCCATCCCATCAGAGAAGTTACCATCAGGAAGGAAATCAACGGTGAATTCACATGTCAAGTCCATCCAGATTGTGGAAGATACCAATGGTTTCCCAGTTTTGTTACCCTGTCCGGAGAACAGAGCAGGAAGTGTGTTTGTCCCTCTTATGCCGGAGTTCCCTGGAATGTTACAGGTAACCTGCAAACAGTGAAAGTCTCCACATGCTTTATGATTTAACAGGTCCAATCTCTCTTGGGCGTAGGGAACTGACACTACCTTTCTCTCCCTCCCCACCCTGGCTAATAAAGCCGGTCATATGGCCACCTCTCTTCAAAGCCTTTCTTTCCTCTCAGCTTGAGAAAGCTCCAATTGGGTGATTGTTCATTATGCCCCCATTCTGATAATTTTCAACACACAGTGGAACCTTTAAACAGTGTGAACAATGTTGCCAATCTTTCTGCAGGCTGCCTCTGCTAGGCATTAAGAGGTAAATTGACTGCAGCGGGAGGGGAATTTGGAACACAGTTTCCATTAATAGTAATAGGCGAAGCCAAGTGTATCCTGAAGTTTGGTCATAGGAGGGCACATTAGAGACACCTGTGTATCAAGGGCTGGACTCAGTCTGAGGCAGGATTCGGTGCCCCTCGGTGAGGTCTTTACTCACCAAGGAGAGCATCCCTAAATGCAGGGCACAATGGGGTAGATAAGGGAACACTCAGACACTGAGTACCTGCTGTATGCAAAGCCTTTTAAGAATGTTATCTCGGGGACCTCCCTGGTGGTGCAGAGGTTAAGAATCTGCCTGCCAATGCAGGGGACACGGGTTTGAGACCTGGTCCGGGAGGATCCTACATGCCTCGGAGTAACTAAGCCCATGTGCCACAACTACTGAAACGCACACGCCTAGAGCCCATGCTCCACGACAAGAGAAGACACTGCAATGAGAAGCCCCTGCAATGAGAAGCCCGTGCACTGCAACAAAGAATTCCCCCCTCTTGCCACAGCTAGAGAAACCCTGCACACAGCAATGAAGACCCAACACAGCCAAAGAAAGAAAGAAAGAAAGAAAGAAAGAAAGAAAGAAAGAAAGAAAGAAAGAAAGAAAGAAAGAAAGAAAGAAGAAGGAAAGAAAGAAAGAAAGAAAGAAAGAAGAATGTTACCTCGTTTCATCTTCAGAATAACATCAAGAGTTGGGAATATAAAGGTAGAAACCCAAAGCCACGTAGCTCAGAAGTGATGGATCCAGGATTTGAAATGTGGTCTGCCTAGCTCCAAAAGTCCCATGGCTAAGAACCAGTTTCCTATGAGAAGGGCTTGCTTCCTGGATTCTTCCTAATGTCTCTCTTTTGCCCAGATAGGGCTGCTTCTCTTGGAGGCAGTTGAAGAATTTTAAGTTCACTATCTTCTGTGGTAACACAAAAAGAGAACTTAGCCCATTCTCACTAGATTCTCAGTTTCTGCCAGCGGTGCTCACCATCCACCTCATACCTTTGTTTTTGCAAAGGTATAATCCACCTGCCCTAATCTGTGCCATTCAATAGAGCAGTCTTCCTGTATTATTCAGAACAGCCACTTCTGCTTCATGAGTGGGTATCAATAGCAACTGAGTCACTCATACCCCATCCCACTACCGTAACAGGCATTACTAATCGATTTCCCACGGAGTAGCAACTACCAGTGGATCAGATTAGGCACTGAAGATTCAATCTATTCACTAGCCCTGACCCAAGCCAATCAGCACTCCTGAAGAAATGAATGAATTTATTCTTTGGATTAACAAAATCTCTTCTTTCCTGCCTCACTTCCCAAAAGAGTAGAAAAACAAATTGATTGTATTCTAATGTGTACCTTTACCATCACATCTCTTTTATTTTTTGAATCCCCACATACCCGCCTGAAGGTTTGGATCCAGATGAATATCCTAATTCTCAAACCCCAGTTCCATCACACTTGTTTGAGTTATATGACCTTAGGGACATTAGTTTCTTCATCTATAAAACAGATGAGACGATACTGTCCCTGTGGTGTTGTCTGAGGATTAAATGAGCAAACATTCATAGAGCACCAAACACAACGCCATTCATGACATTAGTCCACTAATGTCAACGCACTGCTCCCCTCTCCCCCCAATCACCAATCATTAGACTTGTCTATTTGCTCCTTACAGAAAACTGGCACTAAGCAACACTACACAGCAAACCTACAAACCCAAGTGGCACTACATATTTCTTTTCCAACTTCTTGGGGAAAAAAATGCCCAAACATCTCAGAGGCATCTCTTCCTCCTCCTCCACCACCGCCCAGCTGGTTTCCTTCGTTACAGAGATCTTTCTGTCCCATTCCCTCCAGCATTTAGGAAGCGCACAAGTCTCAAGTCAATCTGAGGATAGCCACTTGCCAGAGGCAGAAACAATCAGCAGTGGCTTGGCAAGAAATGGCTGTGTCCTAAAGCGACAGCTGAAGAGGACCTTTGGCTGAACAGTGACAAAATTCTGCAGTGGCTGGTAACTGCCTAGAGCTGAATTGTACATAGATGCTGAATTTCCTTCTCTTAAAACCAGTCAGTCCCAGCTTATTTATTTCTTCAACAACAACAGCAACAACAAAAGCATTGAGCCCCTACTCTGGGCAAGGCATGGGCTAGATCCACCAACCTCCCCTCCATGCACTTCTTCAATGAGCTGAAAAAAATGAGAGTAACCTTGGACACGGATTGAGAGCTTCCAGCATGCTGAGCACTGCAGTATTCGATGTGGACTATCTCACTCCATCCTCAGAGAATCCCGTGTAATGGGACTTCCATTACATTCATTTTACCAAGGAGGAAACTGACGGTGAGAGAGAAGGATGCTGAATATGCCTGTTACAGACACCTGTCCTCTGTGTGTGCGTGGGCGTATGTTGAATTTCATAATCTATTACAAAAGTCATAATGTTCATTGTAAAAATTTTGAGCACAAATGGACAAAATGAAACAAAGTTACCCACTCGCCTTCCTGCCCATGAGATCCAATACTGTCTGGTGTTGCTATCTGCCAGACATTGTCCAACCCAAAAAAGGCATACTAAATATAATTCTTCATATATTAGAGCTTTCTTCTATTAGAGTTTTTGTACTAGTATCTTTAACGTTTCTATTTCCAGTTGACAAACTAACACACGGTGATTATAGGAAACTGGCAGAATGCAGAGACAGAGTCTCTCCACTGGCCATCGCATTACTGCCCAGACCTGAATGGGTCAGGCAACTGGAGTTTAGTGGTGGAAAGACCACTGGGCTAGGAGACAAATCAGTGTGCATGGAATCCCAGCTCTCTCCCTGTGTGCTTGCTGAGTAACTTGAAAACAATCCCTTAATCCCTTTGACTCTTAGTTTTCCTATCTGCAACGTGGGTTATTAACGTCTACCTCTAAGAATTGCAGATGCTTACCAAACAGACAGTCACACAGGTACTACAACCACAAATAAAAAGTGCCCACCCTCTTTCCTCCCTAACAGCGTTATTATTTGATTAGTCTTGCCCTCTCTACTTTCTTCCTCCAAGAAGGCAGTCTTCCCGCACTTCAGGGCATCCCCGACGTCTCTCTTTCCTTCTTTGCCAACCTGCCAAGTCTCTTTCTCTCTCTGTGCATTTTCCTCTCTCATAACTATTTGCAAAGCCTGCTCTGTCTCATTGTGTTTTCACGCCTGGTTTTGCCACCTTCTTCGCAGAGCTGATTTGACATAAATATTTATGTGTAAAAATATGTTCCCCTGGTCCCCTGTGTCCTCCACCCTACATACTACCACTGGGGCACTGCTAAAGTGGCATCCCCATGCAGCCTGCTGGGGCGCCAGGGCTACCAACTTCATCCTTAGTTGTGGGAGGAACAGATGTTTGATGTGGAATCCCCTGGTAACAAGTCCCTTGGTAACAGGTCCTCGCTGATATGCCAAAGGGTCCCAAGGCTCTACAATGGAATCTATCAGCTTTCACTGCATTTTTATAGACAGTTGCATGGGCGTTTCCTCGGCGGTGGGATTAACTCTGTAACCAAACTAGCTTGGCCAAAGCTAAGAGACATATATATATGTAATTGTCTCTCTGCACCCTTCCTTCCTTTAATCCATTCTCAGAGCTGCCTGCAGACACACCTACACTGCTGTTCCTGCCTGCGGGCAACTACAGCCATGTCATTTTCAAGGTTATGTCAGCTGGAGTCACCCCATTCCCACGTGACCTCTGAGACCACACTGTCTTCATCCCTTTATGTCTCCTGTCACGTTCTCATTCTCCCTAGAGTCCAGCCTCCTCTTTCCGAGGTCATCCACCATCCTTCTTCCAAAAAGTACACCTTCTAGTGACTGTTACTGTTGAAGGTGGTCTTGCCTGGTAGCTTAAATCTCATGCAATCCAGAACAGCAACAATAAGAGCAAAAGATGAGCCCTCTTTGAATGTTCGGTACTCATCTCCGATAACTAGTCAGCCAACAGGTCAGTAACAGGATGCTTGCCTTGAGCCGAGCATAAGACCCACACCACAGTGCTCTAAGGCTCTCACTGCGGGGAAAGCTGTTTGGGTGCAGCCCAGTTCACCCCTAAATCCCACTAAGTCACTTTTCCTGAAGGAAACAGCAAAGAGAGAGATTGCTGCCCACATTTTTTGGGAGGCTATGAAGAGAGGCAATTTAATTATAACATTTAATTGTTAGTAATTAATGGTGGTGATTAATACTCATTCATTAATAATTATATAATTATTCAATATATAACATCAATAATTATTATTATTAATTAGTAATGAGCATGTATATCACATCAATAAATAGAAATATGACATAAACAATCTATTAGCAGAAAACCTCAGACTGGGTCAAAAAAATGAAAATCTAGCCCTTATTTATAGATCACAGTGAAACTGCATGATGGATTATTAAAAAGGGCATGGTTTTCAAAAACCAGAAAAGCAGAGTTCCAACATCAAAGATATCATTTGAGGCTCTGTGACTTCAGGCTTGTAGAACTCCTCTCTACAAGCTTCTGGTTTCCCAGCTGCAAACCAAGGGCATGGCCATCTCCAGGGGAAGCTCAAAATATGGTAAGGAATGGGCAAAGGTATTTAAATTTCAGAATACTCAGGCCCTAGTCCTCAAAATGTGGTCCACGGACCAGCAGACTGTGAAGGGACAGCTGATGTAGGCTTGACTCTAAGCTCAGAAAGGTTGTGCTAGAACCCTGGCCTGATCCCTCACTAGCTGTTTGGCCCTGGGCAAGTCATTCAGTTTCTCTCAATCTCAATGTCCTTACCTATAAATGAGGATATGTCTATCTGCATCATAAAGTCATTATGAGGGTTGTTAATAAACTAACATAAAACACATGAGAAAGGATAAAGCTGTTATCACTGCAGATACAGCTGAGATTAGAAAAATAAGAGAGTACAATTTAAAAGTTTCCCTGTAAATTAGAAGTCGAGTTGACATGGTCAATTTTTCAAGCAAAATTTACATGACCCAACTGACCCAAGAAAAAGTAGAAAACCACAGTAGGTCAAAAGCCATTTAAAAAATAGTAATTTCTATGGTGCTTCTCTTTCAATGTTTCTGCCAGATGAACATTTTTCAACATTTCAAAATTAAAAGTCAGGGGAAAAAATACACTTAGTCAAAGGTACTAACCCAAGACAGTTTTCTAGCCAAATTCTAGCAAACCTTTAAGAAACAGATAATTCCCACTGTAGTAGACTATTTGAGAACAAAGGAAACAATGGAAGTTACCCTCATCACTTTATGACAGCAGTACCAAGACAGGTCAGATATGGTTAGAAATGTATCCCAATCTCCCTTACTGAGCAAGGACCACAAAAGAAAACCTCTCTCCACTATATACAGAGATGCAAAACAAAACGAAAAACTTAACTGAACTAAGGCCTGATCAATGATTGGCTCCGATCAGTAAGATGTCATGACTTATACGATTATTATAAGAATAATTTAGTTTCCATCTTTCTAGCACTTTCAGCTTCTTCAAAGTGTTTTAACAAAGGCAGCTACTGAAATATGAAACAAAACTCAACAACATTGGGAAAAGAATGTAAGTCTTACAAGTCTCAAAGGAAAATTCAAATGATACAAAATAAACAATACCAACAAAGGTGAAACTCACAAGCCACACCACACACACACACACACACACACACACACACACACACACACACACACACACACCCCCTAGAGCTTACTGATTACATTGAAAATGAGGCTCTCTGGAGTAAGAGGAATGATGGGGAAAAGCACGAGTGAGTCAATATCCACTTTTTTTCAAACTTTTTCACAATAATTAATGAAAAGATTCCTCTGCAATTTTATTGTTAACAAATGAAGAAAAGGACTTAAATGTACTCGTTAAACATGTAAAGGTGACCAGCAGAAGAACTTTAAAAATGACTACAGAAATCATGGAAATAGCAGGAAGAAAAAAAAAAAAGGCTAAAAATTTATCTAGATCAGTGATTCCCAACTTTGGTTGCTCATTAGAATACCTGGGGAAGAGTTTTAAAATCCTGATGTCTACGCCACATGCCAGAGCAAATAAATCCAAATCTCGGATGGCAGCCAGACATCAGAATTCATTAAAGCTCTGGATGCGATTCCCTTCTATGGCTAAAGCTGGAAAGCACCAATTTACAGCGAAAGATACAAGAAGGAAAGGAAAGAAAATAGCAAGGAGGTATAACGGACAAAACATCACCCAAATATGAAGACAATCATAAACAACTTATATCAATAAGTGGAAATATGATCAAATAATATATTGAAATAAAGACTCTCAGGCTGGGTTAAAAATAATCAAAGCCCAAGGACCTACTGTATAGCACAGGGAACTCTTCTCAATATTCTGTAATAACCTAAATGGGAAAAGAATTTGAAAAAGAATAGATATATGTATATGTATAACTGAAGCACTTTGAAGTACACCTGAAACTAACACATTGTAAATCAATATACTCCAATATAAAATAATTTTTTTTAAAAATCAAAGCCTAGCCTTTATTCGCAAGTCATAATAAACTGCATGATGAGCTATTTAAAAGAGCATTGTATTCAAAGTCAGAAAACCTGAATTCTAAAATCAAAGATGTCATTTGAGGCTGTGTGACCTCAGGC
Organism: Hippopotamus amphibius kiboko; assembly: GCF_030028045.1. Classification (NCBI taxonomy): domain Eukaryota; kingdom Metazoa; phylum Chordata; class Mammalia; order Artiodactyla; family Hippopotamidae; genus Hippopotamus; species Hippopotamus amphibius. The sequence goes on along the minus strand of NC_080194.1, from coordinate 132,165,767 downwards.
AAGGCACTTCCTCTCAACAAGCTTCCAGTTTCACAGCTGCAAATCAAGGACCTGGCAACCTCCAGGAGAGGCTCAAGTGCGGTAAGAAATGGGCAAAAGTGCCATAAACTTCAGAATACCAAGGCTTTGCATCTCAAAGTGTGGTCCACAGACCAGCCACATTGGCATCTTCTAAGAGCTTGTTAGAAATGCAGAATCTCTGGACCCACCCCAAATCCACTGAATCAGAATCTGCATTGTAACAAGATCCCCCAAGTGATCTGTGACCATCTTGATGTTTGAGAAGCATCCCTCCACATGGCTATCTGACCTTCCCAAGAGTTGGAAAGACAAGAGTTATTGCCTGTTCTTGAGTTCTCATTGCTCACTAAAATGCCCTCCCCGCCATTCTTGTCTAGCTAACTCCTCCTTGATCTTTGAGGCACAACTTAGATAAGCTCTGGAAACATCCACACATGTACCTCCCTGCTGGGTTACCTAACCTCCCCATGCTTCCCTCTATCAACACCTTCACCAGCTGTGTTGTGTAGTTGTCAGCTTTTGTGTCATCTCCCAGCACCCAACTGTGAACTTATTTTTTTCAAAACGAACAACTTTATATTGAAGTATAGCTGATTTATTATGTTGTGTTAGTTTCAGGTGTATAGCAAAATGATTCAGTTCATATATATATATATATATATATATATATATTCTTTTCAGATGCTTTTCCATTATAGGTTATTACAATATATCAAATATAGTTCCCTGTGCTATATAGTAGGTCCTTGTTGTTTTTCTATTTTATATATAGTAGTGTGTATATGTTAATCCCAAACTCCTAATTTATCTTCACTCCACCCACTTTCCCCTTTGGTAACCAGAAGTTTGTCTTCTATGTCTGTGAGTTTGTTTCTGTTGTGTAAATAAGTTCACTGGTATCATTTTTTTTTAGGTTCCATATAAGTGATATCACGTGATATTTGTCTTTGTCTGACTTACTTCACTTAGTATGACAATCTCTAAGTCCATCCATATTGATACAAATGGCATTATTTCATTCTTTTTATGGCTGAGTAATATTCCAGTATATATACACCACATCTTCTTTACCCATTTATCTGTTGATGGACATTTAGGTTGTTTCCATGTCTTGGCTATTGTAAATAGTGCTGGTATGAACATTAGGGTGCACATATCTTTTTGAATTATATTTTTCTTCAGATATAAGCCCAGGAGTGGGACTGCTGGATGATACGGTAACTCTATTTTTAGTATTTTAAGGAACCTCCATACTGTTCTCTGTAGTGGCTGCACCAATTTCTCCACATCCTCTCCAGCATTTATTTGTAGACTTTTTGATGATTAATACTGTGAACTTTTGAAGGGCATTTCAGGAAGCACCTACAATGTGCAAAAGGTTCTTGCATAACCAGAACTTAGCACAGGAACCACCTGTATCAGTTACCTGTGGCTGCTGTAACAAATTATCACAAACTTGGTGGCTAAAAACAACAGAATTTTATTCTCTCACAGTTCTGAAGGCCAGAAATCTGCAGCCAAAGTCCAGGCAGGGCTGCTGTAGAGAAGGATCCATTCCTTGCTTCTTCCAGGTTCTGGAGGCTCCAGGATCTCCACCCCCATGGTCACACCATCTCCTCTGTGTCTCTTAGAAGGCCCCACCACTGGATTTGGGGCTTGTGTGGATAATCCAAGAGGATCTCCTCAGCTCAAGAACCTTAACTTCATTACAAACCTTTTTTCCAAATAAGTTCACACTCACAGGTTTCAGTGATCAGAGCTTGGCTCTATCTTCTTGAAGGCCACAGTTCAGCCCACTGCACCATCGTATAGCAGGTGTACCAAAAAAGCCTGTTGTGTTGATGCATACCCACTTTACAGATGCAGAAACTGAGGCTGAGAGTGTTTAAAAACAAATCAACAACAACAACAGGAAAACCTTCCCCAGCACTGGGACAAATACGTATGTCTGTCTCCTGGGTGTTTGTCCCTAAAGTACACAAGAGCCCCAGCCCATATTAAGCGCAAGATTGTTGCTGTACACACACTGGGCTAGTCGTGGTGTTAGCAACTAGCTGTCTGTGAAACCTCCTTCATCCAACAGCCCTGAAGGGTAGACATTATTGTCACCATTCTTCAGGCAGGGAAACTGAGCTTCAGTTCAGCTAAGAAATGGGTCCAAAATCTCACAGTGGCAGCAAGTATCAGAGCCAGAATTTGAACACGTGACTCCCCAGCTCCATTCACACACTCAGCAAATATTTACCGAATGTCTACCACATGCCAGGAATGACTGGGTTCAAGGTGCATGCTTTTCTAGACTCTTTTCTAGGCACAGGCTCAGAGGTGAGTATCTAGCTCCAAAGCCAGTGCTTTGCTCACTGTCCCACACTGCCTGGCTCAACACCTTTGCTTCATCTTCTCAAAGCACTTTTTACATCTGAAACTTCAGCCTCTTCCTGAGATCTTCCACAACATCACTCGCCATCCCATAAACCATATTGTTCTGACATGGTCTCTCAAAGCCAAGGAGCTTTGGAGTCAGGAACCCACTGGGAAGTTCCTGTGAATGAGAACCCGAGGATGTGACACCTTCATGTTGTCCTCCACGCACACCTGACACCTCACGCCATGCAGGCTCCACTGATGACTCCTTGCCAACCTAACAAGGGGCTGCTGAGAGTCCCAGGAACCCGCTGGCATGCATGTTTAAGTGAGAGGCAGATACAAAAGAAGGTCAGATAGACTAGTAAGGTACAGTCCCAAGCTCAAGGAACCTTTGGTCCACTGGAACGTTTAACCCATGGACAACGATACAGGTATAACCCCAATTATGAGGCAGGTTGGAGAAGCAAAGCAAAAATTTGTCTTGGAGATTCTAGATTTATCCATGCAGGAAGTGGGATTTGAACTTGGCCTGAAAGGCTGCTTAGGTTTCTACAAGCAGAGATGAGGGAGGCATTTCAGTAGTAGAAGGGGATGAAAATGAGAGGATTTTGTTCATAAGAACGTCAGCATTGGAAGGAATTTGCTAGTGTAGGGTTTGCAAACCCAAGTGCCTACAGGCAGGGTTATTGGTCAGCTGGTGTGAACCAGTATGATAGATTTACCAATCATTCATGGTCAAAGTTAGCCTTGTTGCGCCATTATAAGCTTTTATTATTTTGTGCCGGGGGCATACCAGTTGTTAAATATTTTGAGTATCACCCTTGATACATGAAGGAGGCAAGAAAAATGAGTGAGTGAGTGAGTGAGTGAGTGAGTGAAATAGGACAGGTGTAAAATAGGTAGACAGCCAGACAGAAATATGAATAAGTAGGCAGACACATTGATGAAGAAGAAGAAGAGAGAGAAGAAAGAGAAAGAAAAAGAGAAGGAGGAGGAGGGGGAAAAAAGGGAGGGAGGGAGGGAAGGAAGGAAGGACGGGGGGAAGGAAGGAAGGAGGGAAGGAAGGAGGGAAGAGATGGTTTGATGGATAATGAATGGATGGGTGGATGGGTGGATGGATGGATGGAGCTAGATGTAAGACCTAGTTACACAGCAACATGTGTAAAGCCCCAAAGCATAATGTTGAGTGAGAAAAAAGTAAGATGCAGAATGAAATGTAAAATATGAGACCATGCATATAAATGAAAATGTAAAAATACTATGTATTATTTACCAAAACATAAATCTATATGTAAAAGTTAAAAGGGGACCTACTTGTAAGAGAAAGCTATAAAACGTTTAGAAAACAACATAAGAGAAAAGCTTCATGACATTGGATCTGTCAAGGTCTCATAGATATGACACCAAAAGCGAAGGCAACAAAAGAAACTAGGTAAATGTTCTAGAACAAAATCAAAACTTTTTGTGCATCAAAGGACATGAGCAACAGAGTGAAAAAACAACCTATGGAATGGGAGAAAATATTTGTGAATCATATATTTGATAAGGGGTTGATATCCAGAATATATAAAGGACTCCTAAAATTCAACACTAAAAAAATGAACAATCAAATTCAAAAATGGGCAAAGAGGGAATTCCCTGGTGGCTCAGTGGTTAAGACTCGGGCTTTCACTTCTGTGGGCCCAGGTTCGATCCCTGGTCGGGGAACTAAGATCTCACAAGCTGCATGGTGTAGCAAAAAAAAAAAAAAGGGCAAAGGACTTGTGCACACATTTCTCCACAGAAGACATACCAATGGTTAATAAGCACACAAAAAGATGCTCAACATCACTAATCATTAGCAAAATGCAAAACAAAACCCTACCTTCTCACACCCGTGAGGATGGATACTATCAAAAAAAAAAAGAAAAGAAAAAGAAACAGAAAAATAACAAACTTTGGCAAGGAAACTGGAACATTTGTGCACAGTTGGTGGGAATGCAAAGTGGTGCAACCACTATGGAAAACAGTATGGTGGTTCCTCAAAAACGTCTACATGGAATTACCATATGATCCAGCAATTCCACTGCTGGGTATATACCCCCAAAAAACTGAAAGCAGGGACTCGAACAGTTATTTGCACACCCAAGTTCCTAGCAGCATTATTCTCAATGGCAAGAAGGTAGACGTAACCCAAGTGTGATGGGTAAGTGGATAAACAGATGAATGGATAAACACCAGTGTGGTATATACTTACGATGGAATAATTAGCCTTAAAAAGAAGGAAATTCTGACTCTTGCTACAACATGGATGACCGCTGAGGACATTATACTGAGTGAAGTAAGCCGGTCCAAAAGGACAAATGCTGTATGATCCCACTTATATGAGGTACCTAGAGTAGTGAAATTCAAAGAGATAGAAAACAAAATGGTGGTTGCCACGGGCTGGCGGGAGAGGGAATGCGGAATTGGGATTTAATGGGTACAGAGTTTAGGTTCTGCAAGATGTAAAGAGTTCTGGAGATGGATGGTGGCGGTGACTGTACAATTAATGCCACAGACCTGAACACTTAAAATGGTACATTGGTAAGTCTTATGTAAATTTTACCACAATTAAAACTAAGTCATTTTTAAATATTTAAAGTTAAAAAGTAGCACAACACTGTAGATCAACTATACTTCAATACAATAAATTTTTTTAAGTGAAGTTAAAAGGATTAGGTATAAAAAGGAAACACAAAATTCATGACTCTAGGGACTTCCCTGGGGGTCCAGCGGTTAAGACTCTGCGCTTCCCCTGCAGGGGCACAGGTACCACCCCTGGTTGGGGAACTAGAGGCCAAAAAAAATAAATAATTCATGACTCTAATTCCCTGGGTGGAAGAGGGTGAGATATGGCACTGAGAGATAGCACTAGGGAAACACTTTTTTTTTGGCGGGGGGGCTACTTTTTTTTTCTTTATTTTCTTGCGCTTCTAACTTTTTAAAAATTGAAGTATAGCTGATTTAGAATGTTGTATTACTTTCTGCTGCACAGCAAAGTGATTCGGGAAGAACCAATTTCAACATGATCTGTAACATATTGGTTCTGATGTCAAAAATATATATATATATGAAGAAATATGACCAAAAGTTAACAATTATTAATCCTGGGTGGCAGAAAGCTGGCTAATTGTTACCTAGTTCTTGGTACTTTTCGGTATCATTTTTCATTCCCTCAAAAGAAAAATTAGAATTTAAGAATAAGAAACTCGGGAGTGGGGGAGACTTCAACATTATGACTTTGCTAACTGTCAAATCTCTGTGCTCTGGGACCAACAGTCATTTATTTCTAGGAATATTTAAACCAGCACAGGTAACGTCTAAAAATTTTCCTAGTACAATTCCAGGCCTAACATAGGCACAAGGCAAGTGTTTGTTAAAGGAAGGAAGGAAGGGAGGAAGGAAGGGAGGAAGGGGGAAGGGAAAGAGGGAGTGAGGGAGGGAAGGAAGGAAGGGAGGGAGGGAAGGAGGGAGGGAGGGCGAGAGGGAAGGATGGAGGGAGGGAGGGAGGGAGGGAGGGAGGAAGGAAGTGATCCCTGCTAGGTAGTTTAAGGCAGAAGTCTACATTGACTGGGAATCAGATTAAGTGACCAGTTGCCTATGGCCACAAAACCCTTCTCCTCCATAATATCCTGGCCTGGGCCTTTTTCCAGTTTCTACTGTGTTCAGCCCTCCCTTCTCCATGGGTTCCAAGAACACAGCCTGAGAATGCAAACAAATGAGCCAGTGATTTTCAGGACATTCTCAGTCCCTTGGCTGGGTCCCTGCAGCAACTGAATATTAAGCATATTAACTCTGACCTCCCTGCCCAAATTCCATTGTATTGGATGCAACAATGAGTCTCTCAGGCAAGACAATTTTCCCAAGGCTTCATGGTCTATTCCTGTCCGAGGGGTGACACCCACAAGTCCTGACGTCAGCCAGTTAATCCAGAGATGTCTTACCAAACAAGGATGACCACCCCCTACTGTGGGTGGGGGGAAACTGACATCAGGCAACCTCCAGGCTGGGTCAGGACGGGCACTGCCTGGAAAACCAGATCTCTCTACCCCTACCCTACCCCCCCACCTCCTACCCCTAACCCTACCCCTATCCCTAACCTTAACAGACTGTGACAGCCCTCTTTGCTAAACAGTAGACGCTGTATTATTGGTCCCTTGGGAACCACCACTGCCACCATCACTACAACTAGTGAAAGCACTTTTTTTAAACTTATTTATTTATTTTTGGCTGCATTGGGTCTTCGTTGCTGTACACAGGCTTTCTCTAGTTGTGGAAGGCGGGAGCTACTCTTCTTTGTGGTGCGCTGGCTTCTCATTGTGGTGGCTTCTCTTGTTGCGGAGCACGGGCTCTAGGCGCGTGGGCTTCAGTAACTGTGGCACATGGGCTCAGTACTTGCAGCTCGTGGGCTCTAGAACTCAGGCTCAGTAGTTGTAGCACATGGGTTTAGTTGCTCCTCAGCATGTGGGATCTTCCCGCACCAGGGATTGAACCTGTGTCCCCTGCATTGACAGGTAGATCCTTAGCCACTGCAGCATCAGGGAAGTCCCCACAGCACGTTTGATTTAGGTCAATTTAGACCTGAAAATCAGGAAAATGTGTTCAAGTTTGTTGCTCTACCATCAGGGATAAAGACAAAAGGAGACCCTCACTCCAAGTGGCACAGAGTTTGCTTAAAAGGAAAATATCAACCCTGCACATTCCTTGGCCTTCACAAAGGTGAAGCCGTGAGCCAGTGGCACCGTTTAATGGTCTCTCAAAGGTATCACTGAGTGCTTCCTCCCAGCATGGAAATCATCAGGAAGCCCCCAGATAAGAGACAGAGCCCCACCCAACCCAGACCCACAACTCAGAACAAACCACTTGCTAAAGCAGCCAATCCTAAATTTGCTTAAAAACAATGACAAAAATCCCTACAAACATGGTTCTCCGTGAGAGGTACAATTTAGAATCATCTGTGTTCATTTGCCCACAACTGACCCCAGGGGTTCCAGTTGAGTAGGTGTGGGGTGTCGCCCATAGAATACACATTTTTTAAAATTGATCTATTTATTTTATTTTTTTATTTATTGGCTGCATTGGGTCTTTGTTGCTGCGCGCGGGCTTTCTGTAGTTGTGGAGAGCGGGACTACTCTTCATTGCTTCTCATTGCAGTGGCTTCTCTTGTTGCAGAGCACGGGCTCTAGGCGCACGGGCTTCAGTAGTTGCAGCGCATGGGCTCAACAGTTGTGGCTCTCAGGCTCTAGAGTGGCTCAGTGATTGTGGCACACAGGCTTAGTTGCTCTACGGCATGTGGGTTCCTCCCCGACCAGGGCTCGAACCTGTGTCCCCTGCATTGGCAGGCGGATTCTTAACCACTGTGCCACCAGGGAAACCTGCATACACATTTTGAAAATGTTCCTCTGGAAATTCTAAGGCATAACCCTGGTAAAGTCCTGTAAATTTAATATATCCCGAAGGTATGTCTGGCAAATGCAAACCAAACCATTTCCTTTCCTGCTTCCTTCCCTCCTTCCTTCAATTTAACAAATAGGCATTGACTATATCTTATTAACCAAAATGCCAGATTTCTTTCCAAACCTAGTAAAAAAGTTCTATTTGCCAGATGACTCAAGTCCTCAAGCCTCTCTCTGTCTAATCATGAAGCAATCACAGACCATGCCCCCCAAAAAACTCTCTGCCCCTTTTCTTTTTAATGGTGTGACCACCTGGACTGAACGTGGAGAGACCTTTGGGGTCATTTTGGGGAGACAAACGGTAAAGTACAAGGGCCCTGAAGTCAGACAGAGCTAGTCTTGAATCTCAGCTCCATTTCATAGCTGAGTGTCCTTAGGCAAGTTTCCTAACCTCTCTGGGCTTCAATTCCTAAATCTGCAAATACAAGATAAAATGGACCTCCATGAATATCAGCCTGGACAGATGAAAACTGAAGACGAGATGGCCTCTCACCTAGTCAGGGATGCTCATACTCCCACCCTGCTTCAGATACAATTCTCCCACACAGTTACAGAATCAAAATCTTTGGGGAGACACAATACTGAATTGCCTGAGGTTACCTGGAATAGACCAAGATTCTACTGTGCCCACCTGGTAGAACAGAGGCTCAAAACAGAAAAGTTACCTTTTCTGTTTTAAAAGTAATAAAATACAAATTTAAAAGTAGTCGTAATGTTATACTAAAATATAAATTTAAAAGTAGCAGTAATGATAATTAATGTTTCTTGTGGTCTTTCTACATATCCATCACTATGCTAAGTGTTTTACATAGATTATCTCAGTTAATCCTCAAAACAGGGAGGCATTATTTTCAGTCCCACTTAAAGATGAGAAAACCAAGGCACAGAGAAGTTAAAAGTTATCCAGTGGTCTTCTACAGCCAGGATTTGAACTCAGGCAGCTGGTACACAAGATCACCTTCTTAACAAGAAAAAGAGGTGCATCTCTTGCACCCCTGTGTTCACAGGTTGAGCTACAATGAAATCTTGGGAGCCTCATTGTGAATATTTTTTTGTCACCTCCAGTCCCATTAGAGGAGGATCAATTATCTCCAAGGAGCCTGAGAATGTTGGCATCTATTCAATTTAGACGGCTCTCTTGTCTCTTGGACGTGCACAGGTTCAATTCAGGACTGTCTGAGATCAAACAGACAGGTGCCCACAGGATGAACAAGGCCACGTGTGGCTCTGATCATGAGCTCTCTCTCCATCACAGCTCCTTGGCTGGCTGACTGGCCTCACTGACCTGTCACATCAGCAGAAGATCATCTCCAAGTCTCTAGCAACCTTTGATTCTTGCTGAAGTTTCAGGTCTCCCCTCTCTGTGCTTTTGGATACTGAAACAGACCAAGCAGTAGCTGAAGCTGAAAAGGGACCGCATCTCCTCCCAGGGAAATGAGGAGCAGACATCGCACGCTATTCATACCAGCTACCAAGGTTCACCTTTCTAGCACAACATTCATCTTTTTTGTCTCTTGCATAAAAAGCCCTTTTCAGCAGGGAAACATCGCAGCTGCTTTCACAGGACTGCACCCGTCTCATCTGGAGAAAAAGCCAAGTTCAGACAGCTGTAGCCGTCTTTGTGTTCCTCTTCCTCGGGGTTGGCTGGGGCAGGAAGGAGATGTTTAGAGAGATGACTGGGGGGTGGAACCACTCCAGCAAATGCCAGGGCGTGGAAGGTCCTGAAAATCCCGCTGCAGCCTGAGCGGCAGTCACGTATGGAGAGTAAGCGGGGCCACGAGGGATGCTCAGCCGCCGCCCTATGGATGCGGCCGAAAGGACATTTTAACAAAGCTTAAAAACCAAGCCATTAGTTTCTTGAAAACTTAAATATAATCTTACTATAGCATCCAACAATTCCACTCCTAGATATTTACCCAAGAGAAAAGAAAACATATCTCCACATAAAGACTTGCATGAGAATATTCAGAGCAGCCTTATTTATAATATCCCCAAAGTGGAAAAAGCCCAGATGCCCACTGATGGGTGAATGGAGTGGTCTCTGCATATAGTGGAATATCACTCAGCAATAGAAAGAAATGAAGTATTGATACCTGCTCCAACATGCATGGACCTCAAAAACAGCCCGACACACAAGATCACACAGTGTATGATTCCACTGATATTAAATTTGCCAGAATAGGCAAATTTATAGAAACAGAAAGTAGATCAGTATTGCCTGGGGCTAGGAATGGGAACAAGAAGAGGATTTTATAGGGGCGATAAAAATATTCTAAAACTGTATGGTGATGATAGCTGTACACGTGTTAAATTTTTTTTAAAAAAATCTGAATTGTACATTTAAAATGGGTAAATGTTATGCTATGTAAAGTACATCTCCATAAGCTTGGGTTTTTTTAAAGAGTCACCAAACATTTACATTTAAAAAAAAAAAATGATGTGTATATGAGACACCCTGGAGACCGCCACCTTTACCCCAACCTTGAGCAGGAGGAGAGAGTCAAGGTGGGGAATGAGGCCAATGTGGGGCTACCCCTGAAGGCTCAAAATGAAATATGGGGGGTTGATGCCCAAAATACTGGGTATATTTTTAAAGTGGTTTGAGTTTTAGAATCCTGAAAAGCTCATAAATATCACATGACTCTAGAATCAAGAGCTCCAGGTCAAAACGGCCACCTGAATCATGGCGCATACCTGCCACAGTCTCATCTGTTCCGTGTCACCCAACACCAGCTGCTCAGAGCACCCAGGGAGGTCCGAGTCCATCCTGGACACGGCACTTTGGAAGGAACACTGAAAAGATGACTCTCCCCGGGAAAGCTGTTCTCCAGCTCAGGCCCAGGAAAGTCTCCTGTGTTATCATCAGTTGTGCTGAGAGTTTTTTCAAATCATTAAAAAAAACAAACAAAAAAACCCATAAAGTTTATAAGTGATTTGCTTAAAAAAAAAAAAAAGGAAACGTTTGAATCAGAGTCAAGATTTCCCCAGTGGTAAAAGAAGGCAATCTCTCTCTATCCCAAATCTGCTTTCTAGTTCCTTATGCTGATGTTCATTCCATTTTATGTTACATCATGAACATTTTCCCAGAGATTAATAAACACACCCTCCCATGTGTCTTGCTCTTCAAGTAGACTTCTTTATCAGCTTTCCTTGCCCACCTCCTTAAATAGCATTTCCTCCCCTACTCCCCTCCTCCCACCCAAATTTCTTTCCTTCTTAACTCTGATCACCACCTAACATATTACAGACTCATCACCCGACAGAAGTACACTTTGAGATGTTCAGGACTCTTCCTCTCTTTTTACCAGCTGAATTCCAAGTACCTAGTACAATGCCTGGTCTCTGATAAGTGCTCTATAAATGTTTGTTGAATGAATCAGTGACATGAAGGAAACAGGATACTGTCAAACTATCATTGACAAGTTCAGTTCCTTTAAAAAAAATCAAATCAAACAAACTCACATCTGTAGGACTTACTACATGTAGGGCTTGAGCTTTGCCAGACTAGGCCTCTACTCATACCCCCACTTCCCAAGCTGGTCTATGATGACTCGAGACTAAAGACTAGTCTCATGCCTCAAAACACTGCTACTGTCCTCATGTGTCCTCACTGTCCTGTCTCCCAAATGACCTACTGGCCTTGAGTTTTGCCTCCTACCATTTATCCTCCAATGCAATATAACTGCACTGAAGGCTCAGATGACCTGGCCCCAACCTACCTAGTTAGCCTCACCTGCCACCATTACTCCTTGACCCCACCGTGGCTCTCATATAAGACAATAATGCAGTTTCAATGTCCTGCATCCGACTGAAGAATCTTTCACTCTGTGAATTCTGGACCCTATCACCTGTCTTCACCTTAGGGTGCCTATTTTTAATTACTTGCTCTTTGCTAAATCTAAAATTCAACTCTGATCATTTTACAAGCATTTATTATTTCTATTCACTCCACCACTTACTGAACATTTAAATAAAAACAAGACTTGCCGTAAAACAAATGAATGAATATTACAGAATAGAAACAGACTCACAGATACAAAGAACAAACTAGTGGTTCCCAGTGGGGAGAAGGGGGGGGGGAGGGGCAAGATAAAAGTAGGGGATTAAGAGGTACAAACGACCATGTATAAAGTAAATAAGCTACAAGGATATATTGTACTGCACAGAGAATATAGCCAATATTTTATAAAAACTTTAAAGGTAGTATAATCTATAAAAATACTGAATCACTATGCTGTATATCTATGACTAACATAGTATTATAAATCAGCGATACTTCAATTTAAAAAAAGACCTGCCATTTTAAAATGCCTACTATGTGAAACAGAAATTTCACTTCCAAGCGACAAAACCAGGAGTGAGTTTGTCACTCAGGCTAGCTCATGCCAGAGAGAGAAAGAGAGAGAGAATTTTTTGGTTCATGCAGCTGGAAAAGTCGCGGCATGACAGGATCCAAAAATTCAAAATGATCAGAGCTCTCTCCTTCACCTTCCTTCTCTTGGTTGTTTCCTCTGGGTTGGCTTCATTCTCAGGAAAGTGCTTTCCCACCAGGTGGCAACAACAGCTTGGTGTTTATATGGCCTTTGGCATCCATCATCTCAGAAGGCTGGAAAGTCCTCTTCCCGATATTTCTAGCCAAAGTCCCAGAGAAGGCATGGATTGGTCCATCCAGGTCACATGTCTTCCTCTGAACCAATCGATGTGACCAGAGTCACGGCACTGTCCCTGGAGCTGGAGATTAAAGTAAACCCCATTTAAACTGAGTGGGCTGAGAATAAACAAGGTTTTGGTGCCCAAAGGAAAACAAAACTGCCCACCACACTTAATTCATATCAGACACCATACATGCATCACTTCACTAAATCACAGACACCCTGGGAGGTATTATTACCTCCTAATGAGGAAAGTGAGGCTCAAAAAGGTTAAACAAGTCAGCCAAAGCCACAGAGGTAGTAAGTGGTAGAACTGGGGTCTGACTCAGGAATTTAACACATCTCAAACTCACTCCTGGACTCAGGCTCTGTGCTGGGCCCAGAAGGTACAGTGATGAAAAATACACAATCTGTGCACAGGGGAAGCAAATGTGCTAATATACAATTATGATATAATGTGATAACATGTACTATGATTGACACCAAAATTTGGACGGTAATAGAGCTTAGTAGCCAAGAGCTCAGGCTTTTGAGTCATTGAAAATTGGATTCTAATTCCAGCTCTGCCACTTACAAGCCATGAGACCTTGAACAAGGTTTGATTTCCACATCTGCAAAAAAGAGAAGGTAGGGCTGCAGAGATAGACAAAGAAGCAGAGGGAGAGCAGTACCTGTGGAAACAGGGAGGCCAGGGTATCCAGAGGAAACAAGCCCTGGTGAGATGCAAGAGTGAAAGGTGTTCAGGTAGAAGCCAAATGATGAAGCCTTCCAGATGCCAATAACCAAGATGGTGCTCTCAAGTTCAGTTCAACATTTCCCAGCCTCCAAGCTCTGTATTCCCCACCAGGCAGTGCCAAGTTTTCAGTAAACCCAAGAGGAGCTGGGTACCTTGTAAGGATGGAGTTTCTTAGCCCCTGGAAGCTCTCTTCAGCAGATGAACTTGATTCCTCCTGACAGCACAAGCGCTTGCCATGCCCAAAATGAAACTGGCTGCTTAGAAAGTTCAGCTCCCTTTTTGTGCTCTATTTTCTCTCTCCCCAGACTCACAGCCATCCTGCTGGCACAAGCCCAGACCTCCCTCCTCCAGAATCTCCCCACAACTAGTCTAATTGGGATGCTGCGGGAAGCCCCATGGGGACATCCTGCCCATCCTCCTTCCAAGCCTCCCTACAAGAAGCTTTGCAAAAATAGGAAGCAGGAGCTGCAAAGACCGGAAAACCCGTTGTGGTAAGCAAGGAGGAAGGAGGCTGGTGGCCTGAAATGCAGTTCAGATAGGACCCATTTGGGACTGAATGTGGCAGGCAATTATGATAATACTGCATATCCTCCAGTCTTAGACACCTTCAATCCACAGATGCCGTATCTTCAGAAATACTTTTCAAGATAAAAGAAACCAAATTACTCTGCTAGCTGTATACGCTTACAGTACATTTCAAAAATATTAATAATATTTAAAAAGTCTTAACATCAAAGAAAGATAACAATTAAAAGAACTTTTATTGAGCACATAGTATATAAATGTGCTTTTTTTATAAATTTTTATTTTTATTCTTATTATATTTTCTGGATGCTAAGCATATCTCATGTTCTAACCAATTTTTGTCTTCACAAAAATCTAATGAAGTAGTGTTTATGCCTATTTGATGGAAAAGGAAACTAAGACTCAATTAAATTAAGTAATCCATGATGGCATAGCCAGTGAGCAATGGAATGGGAACTCAAATTAAGGTCTTTCTGAATCGGAGCCCATATATTTTTAAAAATCAGTTTCATTGAGATATAACTTACATACCATGAAATTCAGCCATTGTAAGTAAACAATTCTGATGTTTTTCCAGTAAATGTGTAATATTTCAATTATTACTGCCCTCCAACTTTAGACATGTCCAGCACCCCAAGGAGTTCCCTTATGCCTATTTGCTCTTTTTTAAAATTAATTAATTTATTTATTTATTGGCTGTGTTGGGTCTTCATTGCTGTGTACGGGCTTTCTCTAGTTGCGGCGAGCGGGGGCTACTCTTCGTTGCAGTGCACAGGCTTCTCACTGCAGTGGCTTCTCTTATTGCAAAGCACAGGCTCTAGGCGCGTGGGCTTCAGTAGTTGTGGCACATGGGCTCAGCGGTTGTGGCTCGCGGACTTTAGAGAGCAAGCTAAGTAGTTGTGGTGCACGGGCTCAGCTGCTCCACGGCATGTGGGATCTTCCCGGACCAGGGATTGAACCTGAGTCCCCTGCACTGGCAGGTGGATTCTTAACCACTGCGCCACCAGGGAAGTCCTGCCTATTTGCTCTTAATTCTTGCTCCCACCTCCAGTCTCAGGCAACCACTAATCTATTTACTGTCTCTATAGAGTTGCCTTCTCTGGATATTTCATAATGGAAGCATACAACAACTAGCTTATACATCTGGTTTATTTCATTTTGCATCATGTTTCTGAGGATCACCTGTGTCATAGCAGTAATAATATTTCAACCCCTTTTTTGCTGAATTCCACTGTATGGAGATACCACACTGTGTATATCCATTCATTGATTGATGGACATTTGGAATGTTTCCACTTTGGGGCTATTATGAATAATGTTTGTATCAATATTCATGGATAGGTCTTTGTATGAACATACGCTTTCATTTCTCTTGGGTAGATTCCTAGCGGTGAAATTGCTGGGTGATATAGTAAGTTTATATTTTAAGTTACTGCCAAACTGCTTTCCAAAGCTGCTGCACCATTTTACATTCCCATCCATGTCCATACAATTCACTATTAACATGTCCTACCTTGACTGAACGTCAGACATGTCTGAGAGGGTGGAGAGCTGGTGAGCTAAGCCCCCTGAGACAATGCTTTTATATAAGTCCATTGCAGGAGGGCCTTTGTTGGGGATAAATATGAAAGCAAGAGGCTTTGATGACCTGAGAGAGAGAGGTGGGGCTGAAGCAAGAACTAGATGCCTGGCCCCTGGAGCATTCTAGAGAGGGGATGACTGGAGAAACTGAAGGCTCTGTTCTCATGAGACGTTTTAGTGTAAAGCCCAAGCAAGATGGCTTTGGAGCTCAGAGAGTAGAGTCTACCTCACAGTTGGGGAGAGATGACTTCTCACTGCTCTGGAACCTTCAGAGTTGGTACCTTTGTGGACATCAGGACAGAGTCCATGTGTGGTGATACCATGAAGCACCCTCAAGAGCTTCTGAAGCTGCAAATAATGACAATGAGGCCAAAGCAGAAGAAAACAACATGGCGGACACCACGAGATGAACACAGTCAGATGAAAGCAAGAGTGAACGTGCCACCAGAATTCTCAGACAGAGAGAAGGTCTGCACGGGCAGAAGTCCTGTGTGTGTGAATAATGACAACAGCCAGAAAATATGGGCAATCCCTGTTCTTGTGACTCCATCTTCCCCAAAGGCTGAGAATCCTGGGACAACTGGGTTAGGTACAGCATCCAGGAGCAGAGCTGATTCTCACCTGAGACTTCCTGCTCTGCAGATGCGACCCTGGTTTCTTTCCCATCAGCCCCTGCTGCTCCCATTCACCTGCGCATGAGACATTAATGATACTCTGTGGCCCCAAATGTCCAATAAGTCATCCAAGAAACATAATCATGTCCCCCTATGCATAACTGAAACTCTATGAATCAGGCTCAAAGCAGATAAATCATCAAACTCATGCCGGGAGAAGATCTTTAGGGAGGGAGCTTTCATCCTATCCTGGAGATGGATGAGGATGAAAGGTAGGTGGATGGAGGTCCCAGGTGGGTCTCTCCCTCAATGTGTGAGCTTTGAAGTCTAACTCTGAGTCCCATTCCCAGCTCTGCCACCGACTAGTCACAGGAGCTTGGATAAGTTATGCAATCTTCTTCCCTCAATTTCTTCGTGTTATAAATGAGAAAACTACTTTGCAGGCTATTGGCAGGACTGGAGATAATGTAGTCACAGAGATTCACACATTGTAGGCCCTCAAAAAATTAGAAATAAGAAAAGATTTTTTTTTAAAGGGTATAGCTGGGACTTCACTGCTGGTCCAGTGGTTAAGACTCCACGCTTCCACTGTAGGGGGCACCAGTTTGGTCCCTGGTTGGGGAACTAAGATCCTGCATGCCACGCAGATCAGTCAAAAGGAAAAAGAAAAAAAAAAGGGACTGCTGTATGAATAGACTATCAGAAATTGTTAGTTCCCTCTGCCAACCCATGAGCTGTGTCCCTTAAGAATGAAGTCCGGAAGTTGACTTAGCAATTTATCCTTTAAATTAAGATGACTTTTGGCCCAGGCAGAATAATAATCATTTCTCCCTGAACAGGGACTGTATCAGATGCCATATTGATTGGGGATTAACAGGGACAAAACAAGTCATGGAGAGTGAATTCTTCCCGAACATTAAGGGGAATCAGTGAAGCATCATAGCAGCAGAGAAACGGGGAAAGGGCGGGGGTGGGGAGAGTCAGGAGGGAGGACAGAAGGAGGAAAACCAATTACGACATCATGGATGAAATGTTTCCCAAGGCCCAGCTGCGACCCTGACTTTACCATGTGATCAACTTGACCAAGAAGGCTGCACTGGGGCATCAGATGGGATGCAGAGAAAATTCTGTCCTCTCTCTCTTGTTCCTAGTATTTCAGAGGGGCAGCTACCATGGATCTTCTGGCCCTGAGGACCACCTGAGAACAGAGGGACCTGGCAGAGATGAAGAAAGTGTACCTCTTGGACACAAGGGCAGGTCAAAATTCTACCAAAACAGCAGCCCTTAGCCTGCCTGTAATTCCTTCTGAAGGCTGCTCTGCCCTGGAGCTTGAGCCTGGAGCACTGCACCAGGTGCCTGGGGATGCCACAACAAACAGGAGGAATCGCGACTGGTCACTCGGTGGTCCTGGCAGACACATGGGGTTCTGACGAGCATAGAAGTTCATGCACACAGGACTCCGCCCCAGGTGTGAGACTCAGATCTGCAGCCCCAACTTCACGAGATTCAAACCCAAAAGCCTTCAGGGAGGAGGGAGACAGGGCAGGGTATGTAAATTGGTCAAGTGGACCTGGCTCGGGGGTGAGTTGGGAGCACATACCCCACCTCTTTCAAGGTAGCTGTTCTCAGTGGCATCATCATCCATGCAGAAATTGGGGCCTGGCATAGCCAGACTCCCCTGATGTTTCATGAGAAGCTCAAATCTGGAATTTACTATGAAATCTTTCAGTTTTCAAAAGCCAGTGACCAGGGCTTCCCTGGGCGGAGTGGTTAAGAATCCGCCTGCCGACACGGGTTCGGGCCCTGGTCTGGGAAGATCCCACATGCCTCGGGGCAACTAAGTCCGTGCGCCACAACTACTGAGCCTGCGCTCTAGAGCTCATGAGCCACAACTACTGAGCCCACATGCCACAACTACTGAAGCATGTGCACCTAGAGCCCATGCTCCGCAACAAGAGAAGCCACCGCAATGAGAAACCCACACACTGCAATGAAGAATAGCCCCCGCTTGCCACAACTAGAGAAAGCCCCACGCAGCAATGAAGACCCAATGCAGCCAAAAAAAATAATAATTTTTAAAAAGCTTAAAAAAATAATAAAAAAATAAAAAAGCCAGCAACCAGCTTAAAACAGTTTTTATTATGTGTATATATATATATATATATATATATATATACCATTGTGCTACTCAAACAAAACACAATTGCTGGCCAAGTCTGCCTGAGGACTCCAGTTTGTAACCTTAACGCTAACCCAATATATTTCTGTCTTTAAGGACATCTGTGCTACCCTTTTTCCTAGAGTAGAAACTTCGGGACGGTAAGCGCAAGCTTGTAACCTCTCAGTCTCTGGGACAGTCCTGAGGAGAAGGGCAGGCCCGGGGTATGAAGGAGCCAGGCAAGCACCCACCATTGCTGTGCAAGCTACACCCGCAAGGTATCAGAAGCCAAAAAAGGATGTTCATCTGTATTTGTGCTGGAAAGTTTCTGCTGGTATGTTTTGTTGTGCATGTTATTTTAAAAGAGAAGCAGTACAGCCACTATGGAGAACAGTATGGACATTCCTTAAAAAACTAAAAATAGAACTACCGTAGGACCCAGCAATCTCATTCCTGGGCATATACCCAGAGAAAACCATAATCTAAAAAGACACATGCACCCCAGTGTTCACAGCAGCACTGTTTACAACAGCCGAGATGTAGAAGCAATCTAAATGTCCATCAACAGAGGAATGGATAAAGAAGATGTGGTACATATATACAATGGAATATTACCCAGCCAGAATAAAGAACAAAATAATGCCATTTGCAGCAACATGATGGACCTAGAGATTGTCATACTGAGTGAACTAAGTCAGACATAGACAAATATATCACTTATATGCGCAATCTTTTAAAAAAGGGGTAGAAATGAACTTATTTACAAAACAAAAGGAAAGTCACAGATGTAGAAAACAAACTTATGGTTACCAGGGGATGGGGGGGGAGAAAAATTGGGAGATTGGGACTGACATATACATACTACTGTATATAAACTAGATAACTAATAAGAAACTGCTGTATACCATAGGGAACCCGATACTCTGTAATGGCATATATGGGAAAAGAATCTTAAAAAAAACAAGAGTGGATATATGTATATGTATAACTGATTCACTTTACTGTACACCTGAAGCTAACACAACATTGTAGATCAACTACACTCCAATAAAAATTAAAGAAAAAAGATAAGTTGAATTATTAGCAAACAAAATCTACATTTCTTTTTTTTTTTTTTTAGCTCTTTATTGGGGTATAATTGCTTTACACTGCTGTGCCAGTTTCTGCTGTACAACAAAGTAAATCAGCTGTATTTATACATATATCCCCATATCCCCTCCCCCCCACCCCCAATCCTACCCCTCTAAGTCATCACCAAGCATCACGCTGATCTCCCTGTGTCATGCAAAGGGGAGGCTGGGATGAAGTGAGAGCATAGCACTGATATATACACACTACCAAATGTAAAATCGAGGGCTAGTGGGAGGCTGCTGCATAACACAGGGAGATCTGCGTCTCTGAGTTCTCACGAGAAGTCAGTTCTGGGGCACTGAGCTCCCACTCCCAGATTCCCGACAACTGGCCGCTGTGGATTAGCTTCCGTCACTTAAAAGACCACCTGTTCTCTACTTCGCTACAGTCCCCACTTCCCGTTGCATCACACCCAGTCTGGCCGCCGTCGACACCTGGGTTCTCGGCGCTGTCTCCGGGTGTCAAGTGAAATGGTCAGGGATGGAAGGCCCAGAGGTCCATGTGGAGACTCAGGCGCCACAGCCTCCTGGATTTTGTCCCGGCTCAAAGATCGCAGCTGAGGGGGGACTTGCAAAGTACAAGTCGGATCACGGCCCTACTCATGTCAACATCACCCAGTGCTTCCAGCTCACTCAGAGGAAAAGGCAGAGTACTCAGAAGAAGCCACAAGGTCTGAGACAATGCCCCCCACCCCTCGAGATGAGCACTCTTCGTCTCTCCCCCCTGCCCACTGCTCCAGCCACACTGGGCTCCTCACTGCTTCCAGGATGCACCACGCACTCGCTCGCCTCAGTGCCTTTGCACTTGTCACCCCCTCTATCCCAGATCTCACGCTGTCCATACGCTTACCTCCTTCTGAAATGTCACCTTGGCAGTGAAGCTGTCCCTGGCTACCCTACTCAAAGTCACAACTGTACTCCCTCCCATCATACGATCACCCTCCTGTTTCTATTTTTCTCGTCATTCTTACCACCTTCTAATATAATATAAAATGTAGTCACTTATTTGGTTTATTATCTATCTCCTCTCCCCTAGAATGCCCCATTACCTTAGGGAAGAGAGGCGTGTGTGTCAAGAGATTCTCTACAAGTCATTACCCAGATAAGGGGTCGACAAACTTTATCTGTGAAGGGCCAAATAGGAAATACATTAGGCTTTGCGGGCCATGTGGTCTCTGTCACAATGACTCAGTTCTGCCATTGTAGCAACAAATCAGCTGTGGACAATATGTAAATGACTAGGTGTAGATGTGTCCCAATAACGCTTTAATAGGCAGCAGTTGGATTTGGCCTGCAGGCCATATTTTGCCAACCCAGGATCTTTGAACAGTGCCTTATACACTCAAGAAATGTTTGTGGGATAAATTCAGCAGCTTTAATGTCAGTTCCTTACATATATATACACCACTTCCTTTCAGCTACCTACTGTTCCTTCACTTACTCTTCACAGCTGCCCCATTTTGTAGATGAAGACACCAAGGCTTAACTCCCAGATCTATACCCAAGAGAACTGCAAACATATGTACATGTAAAAACGTGTACACAAATATTCACAGCAGGATTATTTATAGTAGCCAAAACATGGAAACAATCCAATTGTCCATCAATTGATAAGTGGATAAACAAAATGCGTTATAGCCATACGATGGCATAGGAGTTACCCATAAAAGGAATGAAGCATGGATACACACTGCAATAGAGATGAATCTTGAAAACATGATGCTAAGTGAAAGAAGCCAGTCACAAAAGGCCACATATGGTATCCATTTATAGGAGCTGGTGAGAATAGGCAAATCCTTAGAGACACCAATTAGATTAGTGACGTCATGCAAGTGGGGAGAGTGGAATATATGTGGTTTCTTTTGGGGGTGATGAAAATATTCCGGAATTGGATAGTGGTGATGGTTGTACAACATTGTGACTATACTAAGAATCACTGAATTGCATGCTTTAAAAAGGTTAAATTGGGGAATTTATGTTATGGGAATTTTGTATCAATGAGACTTTTTAAAATTTTATTTATTTATTTATTTATTTATTTATTTATTTATTTATTTATTTTTAGGCTGCATTGGGTTTTCGTTGCTGCGTGTGGGCTTTCTCTAGCTGCAGAGACTGGGGGCTACTCTGCGTTGCGGTGCGTGGGCTTCTCATTGCGGCTTCTCTTGTTGCGGAGCATGGGCTCTAGGCACGCCAGGTTCAGTAGTTGCAGCTCACAGGCTCAGTAGCTGTGGCGCACAGGCTCAGTTGCTCTGTGGCATGTGTGATCTTCCTGGATCAGGGCTCAAATCTGTGTCCCCTGTATTGGCAGGCGGATTCCTCACCACTGCACCACCAGGGAAGTCCCAGATTTTTTAAAAGCAAAAAAGAAAGAAAGAAACTGAAGCTTAGAGAGGCAAAGGGAGCTGTCCAACATCACAGAGGCTGAAGGGGCGGAGCCAGGCCCATCAGCTGGGTGTCTGACTCCATCTGACTCAGCGCTGAGCTGCGTTCCCGGGGGCACCACCTGCCACGTGCACAGAGTGGATGGGAGCCCAGAGCTGGTCCTTAAAGAGAATCTGGACATTCTGCCCTGTGCATCCTCCGGAAACCAGTCAAGTCCTTTGGGTTAATTGCAGATGTCACTTTCTCCAAGCCGCCTTCGCTTCTCACTGTAGCCTAACCTTCAGCGGCTCTTGTGCTCTACACAGAGAAAAGGCCCCCCTCTCACTTACAGAGAACAGGATTCAGAACTTCAGGGAGGTGCTAGGGATGCCAGCGCCAAGAGAGAAGACCCTGTGAGGGGACAGCCAGAGGGGGCTATTTGCAAGCCAAGGAGCGAGGCCTCATAGGAAAGTAACCTTGTGCTCACCTTAATCTTAGAATTCCAGCCTCCAGACTCGGACACCATTCCTGTTGTTTAAACCCCCCAGTCTGTGGTATGTTGCTATGGCAGCCCCGGCAAAATAATACAATAACATTAGGTGGAATTATGATTTTTTTTAGTTATGAGAATAAGAAAAATGGACCGGATTTATTAGAGATATAAAATGTAGCATTTACAAGTAAATAAATAAAAGAAAAAGAAAAAACATTCATAAAATAACAAAAAAAATCTTTTAGGATTTAAAATCCTTTTTACATTAAGGTGCCAAGCAGAATCTGTTTATATACAAACCCAATTATCTATTTCTTTTATATTCCTTGGGGTGAAAGGGCAACTTCGAGCCTGTCATAAATGTTTACTACATCTAAAAAATGTATTTCAAAGCTTAAGCTTCTTTGGTGGATACACGGTTGTCTAGAACAGTGCCTTAAAAAAAAAAAGAAAGTAAAAGGAAAAGAAAAAGAAAAAGAAAGAAATTCAGACAGCACATGGCAGAGCACAAGGCCAGCAAGTGAGAGGGAAATAGAGACTCCTTGGCTTGCTTGCTGGGACTGTAATAGGTTCACGGCAACAGAGAACCGCTAATCCTGAGTTAGTTAAGGAAAAGGATGGTAGCCATTACTACCACAGCTGGCATTTACGGATGCCAATTATGCACCAGGGATTCATTTGGAACTTTATATACATGTGCCTAAATCTTATAAGACTCTGATAGGGAGTGTATTTTTACTCCATTTCTACAGACGAGGAAACCAAGCTTCAGGGAGGTTGCCACTTGTCCGAGATCACACAGCCCCTAACAGTCACGGCCAGGACTTGAGCCCAAGGCCACGCAACTCTTCAGCATCAAAGGTACCCAGCTAATACCTACTGAAGGAGGGATTCAAACTCAAGTGTTCCTGACTCCAAAGCTTTCACTCCTGACCCCCTGAGCTGTGGTTCTCAAAATGTCCGTTCTCGGGCCCCATCCCAGACCTGATGACTAGGAAACTATAGCCATACAGCTCAGCCATCTGTGTCGTCACGAGATCGCCAAGTGACTCCGAGGCATGCTCTAGTTTGAGAACCACTGGCTAGAGTGTATTGTCAAGCACAATAAATGCACTCACTATTTATTGAGTACTCAGGAGATGCCAGATACTACGTCCAATGCTGGGGACACAGAGATGAGAAAAAACCATCACCAGCTCCCGCCCGTGTGAGCTAACTGCCCAGGGTTTGTTGAGTGAATGTTATACTGTATCATACTTGGAAATGCAAGGCTAGGGCTCTGTAAAATAAGGACTGTCTGGACCACAATTTTTTCCCTTGACACGTGGCAAAAACTGTGCTGAAGTCCACGTGAGCTACATCAGTCCTGAGGAGGAAGCTGGCAGCCTCTTAACACATTTTTTTTTAATCCTTCTCTTTCCCAGAGAAGACAACCCTGGACTCCCACACAATTACTGCATTTGGCTCAAATTTAATATCTTTGACTCTTGTCTGCTGGTCTCTCATTGTGTTTGGACATGGGTCCTTTGGGTCCAAACACATAAAATCTTGATACAAAGGCAGAGTTTGTATCATATCAAGGACAGCAAAGTGTATTTCAGTGTCACAGCACTTCTGGAGGCTGGGCAGTCCAAGATCAAGGCAACAACAGCACATCTAGGTGTCTGGGAAGGTTCCTCTTGGTTCAAAGACGTCTGGCTGTCTTCTCACTGTTTCCCTATGCGGCAGAAGCAACACTTTGCTTTTCAATTTTCCCTTCCCTGACCCAATGAGGTAGCCATAGTTATATCCGGGAAATGGTAATTTGCCTTTTTCACCCATTGCCCCTTCCTGATTTAATTAAGACATACAGAATGTCAGGGGTCAACCAACCGCAAGGCTGATTGCTTCCCAATATCTTGAGCTTAGCCTGAAAGCCCAAAGCCAAACTGCGTATTGTAGGCTAATGAACCTGGTTGTCCCCAAAGCAGAGATCAGAATGAAAAACATTTCAAGTAGATGCCTGCCAGTCTCCTGAGAATCAGGTTCCGAACGCAAGGTCCTAGCAAGTATGGTCACAAACAATGTTTGCTCAGAAAATTCTCCTCTTCTTTCTCCCAGTTACCCATGGGGCCCAGGGAGTATTTGAGAAACCATGAACCCAGCAAGTCTGCTCTCTCAAGGAGGAAAAAAAAATTGATCTCGTGTAAAAAAAGAGGAAGATACGAGGAAAAGGAAGGAATGTGTATTTACTGAGCACCTACTATATGCCAGGCACTACAGTAGCTGCCTTACATATAGGTTTATCATTAATTTTTCTGACACTCTTACAGTTAAATTGATATTTCTATTTTAGAAGAAGAAATCAGGACTCAGAGGAGTCAAGTAACTTAACCCAAGGACACACAGCTAGTACAGAGCATAACTTCAATTCAATCCCAGCCGTGCTTGACCACAGAGACCACAGTTTTGTCAATTATATAAGACATTAACTCCTCATTATACCCAAAGCAAAGTCTATAAGCCAATTAGGAGACAGCTCTAGAAAAGTCCTTCACCAGGGAATGTATATTTCGTCCCCAATTTCAAAAGTATAAATCTCATTTAATAGGAAAAACAACATGTGTGGTATTGACACTGAGACCAAATGGAATTAAAGTTGGCTTTCCCTCCAACTTTGAGAAATTATTCTGACTACGTTTTTCTATTTTAGGCACAGTTACAACCCGAGCAGTCAAAGTGAATTAGTTTGGGGTATTTTTTTTTTTTCATTTTTGCCTAGTCATCTGTAAACAAGATCTATTAAAATAATTAAATGCAAATTCGGTAATTTCCGCAACATTTAACTCAAAAATAGCATATTTTATGAGAATGGGTATATTTAGCACTAAATTGGCTCTTAGCTTACTTTTGTCTAATGGCCTATTTCAAAGTCATCTCCCAAGGATGGGAGGTTCAGTTGCATGTTTTGTCAACTGTTTGGTGCAGTTCTGAGGGGGGGAAAATGCATCCTCTATCCTCATCCTAAAGCAAAGGAGCACATTTGGGGAATTCATCACGTTTTACCTTTTCTCCTTTCTTGTGACAATGACAATCTTTTCTTTCCCAGAACCCCTTCTGCTGGTGCCTTGGCAAAGGACAAAGAGAGAACGGAAAAGTACTGAGATGCGGAGACCTGGGCAGCCTCCTTGAAACTGGAGGCTCGTGAGTGGGCCTTCTCCTGTTGGGGCATTCCTTTACGGGGTGTGGCCTGAAGCTGGGCAGAGCCTGGCAACAGAAAAGGCAGAAGAGGGAGGAGGCCAGACAGAGGGGGAAAGTAAGCCACACCTGTTTAAATCCTTGGTGCTTCCTCTCTTCTGCCAGAGGAATGAGCATCTGACTCAGCAACAATTTCATCTGAACTAGTTTGTCCTCCACTACAAATATATATATATATATCCCCCACTGTACCGTGTTGTGTATAGAGAGAGGCCTGTCACTGTGGAGATGCAAAGAGACACAAAGGGTGCAGGCAGGGGAGGCCAAGAAAGAAAAATACCCAACTCCCAAGGAAATTCTCAAAGCACACCTGAGCACCTGGGAAAAAAAAATTCAGGGCTGAATTGGAGCAATAGCCACCCAAAGGGAAACAGGATTTTCCCCTAGAGGGCTGGCTTTCTCTGATCTGTAATGTGTCTGCTCCCTCCATCTCCCTCCATCTATGACATGCACATGTCATAGCTTGGATTTTAATAGTTAAGTGACTCTTTCCGATGCTTACCTGGAAATCCATGACAGCTAATGCTCACAGATTCCCTCCTAGGTGGACCCTTCCCATCCCAAGTTCTTGATTGTATCCAGAAATAGTCATAACTAACCACCATTCTTCTAACATTTATTATACATTTTACTACCAACTTGCCATCTGATGCATGACTTGGGGAATCTTGACTAAAGCCCTGTAAGATGAGTCTTAGCATCCCAACTTTACAGATGAACAGAGGCCCAGAGACAGAAAGCAACTGGGCCAAGATCACACAATTAGCAGCAGAGTCAGGCTTTCTTAACCCCTCTGTTACGTGAGAGGCAGGATCTACAACAGAAGTTCCTCCCAGCTAAGTTATCTTGTTACCTGAGGCTGAAGTCAAGTTCCGGGCCAAGTCCCAGAAAAAAGAGGGATCCAGCCCTGCAAGCTGTCTGCCTCATATTCCCCACGCCCTCCAACTCTGCAACTGCCAACCAGATCCAGGACTCTATGTCCTCAGCAAAATGTCAAGGTGGCATCCCTTTCCATCCCAGCTCAGTATTCCCACAAATGGGCTTTGGTGTCCAAAGAGCTAAAGAGCTAGGTTTACACTACTATCTCTAGTATTCATAACCTCTCCAAGCCTGGATCTTAGAAAAATGAAATCTTCCTTATAACGCCTAAAAATCATCCTCTCCCCAACTTCCATCCATTGTCATTGGTTTCCCTCCAGAGGACAAAGTCACTACTCTCTGCCTTGGCATATCTTTTTTTCCTCAATCCTGAAACACAAATATCCTAAATTTCATTCTAATCCACCCTCCATTCTCCATTCTCACTGACACCACTTTTGTCCAGGACACCACAACTGAAGCATCCTCTGAATCTACTCTTCACTCCTTCCAATCCATCAACACCACTTTTTTGCACTCTGGATAACATCTTTTAGTCTATCTTTCCATTTACTACCTCTCTCTGAAGCTATGTCTAATCAGCTGTTTATTTCTGAAATAGAGTATTTAATTTCAATGAGGATATTTTTGATTTCTATTAATTTTAGTTGGCTTTAAAAAAATCTTCCTTTTTTTTTTTTTTACAATATCCTGTGCTGTCATTATTGTCTTTCATCCTTCCTTTAACTCTTTGACCATTTTCAACAACCTGATTTTATAGACTCTTTCAGATGGTTCTATTGTCTCAAGTTCTTCAGATGTTACTTCTACTTATGCCCGTTAAATTTCCTTTACATAAAATGTCTAATCATGTGGCTTGTAATTTTTTAATGATGAGCTCATCTTCAACAGAAGTTCTTTATTCTGTAAAAGTTCTGTGAGCCAAGGGATGTCAAAGTTACCTTACAAAGGGGGTCTTACTCTCCAGGTGTTTCCTTGGCCCTAGATGAGTTTGCACCTTAATTTCTCAGGTTAAAATTTCTATCCCAGGTAGGTACACCCATGCATAACGCAGATTTGGCCTTTCACTTTCTCACAGGGCATTTTCTTTTCTCAACCTTGAACCCTGGGCAGGCAACAATCTTCCCTGGACATGTGGACAGAGTTTTCCTAGCCCTTTAATAAAAGAAGCAGCATTCTAGCCTTAAGTGGGGATATCAGTTATAACTATATGTTAATATTATATTAGAATCATTACTACTAATAAAAAATCATTACTAAAACTAAAGAGCCAAGTCTCCATCCTCATCTCTCAACACACACATTCTCATCCTACCCTTCAGCCACCCTGACGTTCCTCAAACAAACAGGGTCTAAAACAGACCTCCCCACCTTGCAGATCATACACAAGTCTTTCCTTCTTTCTGGAATGTTCCTCCATCCCCTTCCTCAAACCAATCCCCCACCCCCCCGCCCGCATTCCTAATTTCTCTCCATTCTTTAGATCTCCATCTGAACATCACTCCCACAGAGAAAAACTTTGTGGCCCCAGACCAGGTCAGGTGGCTTGCTCAGAGGTTTACACAATACCCCAAACATCTTCAGAGCAGTTACCACAACTGTCATTTTCATCACACAAAGAGTCGTTTAATTTTTGCCTTTCCCACTGGACTGTAACTTCCAGAAGGAGGAACCCATCTGGATGGCGCACCGCTGCAACCCCCACTGTCTAGCACAATAAATATTTATTAAATAAATGTGAGCGCCCCGGCGCCAGCCCTCTCTGTCAGCCTCACTACTGTGCACCTGAGCTCACGGCGTTTCCCCCCAAGCCTCTCCTGAAGCAAAACCACCGTTGATATCTGGGAGGCTTATTCACCACATGATCAAAATCTGCTTGTAAGCAGCGCAGGGGATCACTGAGTTCATGGGAACATATTTCCACAAAGCAACAGCAGCTTCCTTACTGGCCTGTTTTCAAAGAGGAGCAGCAGAATGGGACCCGCTGGGTTTCAAGAGGGATGCTCGGGTAGCTTCGGTCTTGTGTCTGCCCTACGTTGTGTGTGAATTCGGGTTACTCGGTCTTCTCTGGGCCTCAGTTTCCTTGTTTTTAAAATAAGGATGTGGAGCAATAGGAACCCTCATACACTGCTGATGGAAATGAAAAAATGGTACAGCCACTTGGGAAGACAGTTTGGCAGTTTCTTACAAAACTAAACACACTCTTACCATACGTTCTAGCAATCGTGCTCCTTGGTATTTACCCAAAGGAGTTGAAAACTTAAAAAATAATAATAAAATAAAATAAAGGGACTGGTTGAGATCATCTACAAGAAATGGTTCTGCTTTTATGAGAAAACTGATAGCAGGAATAAGCTCACGACAAGAGGCAAGAATTCTGCATCTTTACTCCTCCTCAAATGCCTGCTGGCACTGCGGGCCTCGTCTCTCAGCTTCAGTTCCCAAATCGATAAACTAGAGCTGCTCACAAGCCCTGCCCCCCTCCCCCTTTGCCACAAGATCGCATCCAGCATGGTGGAGTTGATGCCAGCGGTGCCCTGCCCAGATGCTCTTTACCAGGACCGGCCGCACCCCTCAGCTGCTGTGAATGATGATCGCTAATGACTCACAGCCACCTCCGTCTCTGGAAAATCGGCTGCAGCTGAATGGGAGTTGCCTCACCAGTGAGGTTCCACCCCCAGGCCCTCGGAGCAGCCCACGGTCAATGTCTGAAAGACACAGGAGCACTGGAGGCCAGACCCCTTGCCTTAAAGTGGGACCTGCTCCGAGATGCAATTGAGGCCTGGTGCTCCCCATGGGATCAGGCTGCAGACCAGCTGAGACCACCACCTCCGAGCTTCTCTCCCTGAACCATTTGCTTTCCTTGCTGCTACTCCTCTATGGGAAGCAGTCTTCAATAGATCACTTGTGTAAGAATCCCTAGTTGAGACTCTGTTTCTAGGGAACCCAATCTGTCACAAATGGAGGCACTCTTGCTTTGCATACATCGTCTCATGTAATATCTAGAATAATCCTCAGAATGACCTGTGCATGTGACCGTTGCAAGGATGAGGCATGAAACCAAGAGGGACTGGGCAACTTGTCTAAGCCCGGGTCTTTTTTTTTTTTTTCAACACAGCACAAGTTTTATTCAGTGGCCAAAGCATGGAGAAGCAGAAACTAATTCACAGGTCAACGTGTCCAAGCCTGAGTCTTAACAGGTCCCTATCCTGTTTCCTCACCAGACCCGTGGAGAGCCAGCATGAAGCCCATGGAGACAAAGGGAAACAGAGAAAGAGAAAGAGGGTCTACTTCTCAGGTTACTCCTTTGCCAGCCAATGGGCAGCCCCACTGCTTGCCCAGGAATCCTTCCATGCTGGAAAAACTAGCACATCAGTTCTGAGCCAGGCACACACACACACACACACACACACACACACACACACCTGGCAGTGCTATTAGGGAGGCAAAACTCCACGCAGAGCTGGTGGAGCTATCTAGTGGACAAGTTGGCCCAAGCCAATTTCCACATTAAGAGGCAGGGAAGCAGATAATGAACTCTCTCAGGAAGGAAAAGATTTTCTCTAAAACGTGCACCTTGATAACCTCTGGACAAGATGAACCTTCCATCTTTTCCTTTACTCCCATTTTATTTAAGGAATGGCTTTTAGGAAACAGGCTTCAGCCCCTCCCCCATCCACCCACACCAGCACAAACCACCATTGCACAGAATCCTTTTTATTGCCTCCTCAGCATCTCTTCTCCCCTGCCTTCAATCACATCCTGCTTCTCATTTGGGTAATTTACCTCCACTCCAGTATCACTGATGTGGTTTGGGTGAGGCTGTTGTTTTCTTCAGCTCTAAGGACACCCTGGTGCCCTCCCCCAACCAGCAATTGGTTCAGAGAAGAGCATGTGACCCAATTTGAGCCAATGAGGAAGAGAGACTCCCAGGACTCGAGTGGGAGGTATCCAAAGAGACATCCTCTCTTCTCTGAATGCTGTGGGCTGAAGATGGAAAATCTGCAGCTGCTGCAGCTGTTTTTAGACCAGGAGAAAAGAGCACAGAGCTACTGATGACCCACAAAGAGGTGCCTGGGGATGAAGCTATTTCCATGCAAAGGCAAAATGAGAGGGAATCAGGTCTCTAAACTGCTAGATCAAGCCTCACCTGAATCGAGCATCATCTCTGGAGTTCCCTGTAGCTGTAGTCAATAAGTTACATAAATTGTTTAAACCAGAGTGATTTGTGTTTCCTTTCTGTACAGGAAAAAGCTTAAGTGATATGTATCTATTCCGTTTGTTCTCAAGGGAGTTACACACTTCTGGCTGATACCTCACTTCTGCTTCAAAGAATTCACCTGTACAAGATTCCCTGTCCTTTTTTTCTCTCCCTTAGGATTTTCTGTTGTTGTTGTCATTGTTGTTGCCTTGGTGATTACCTAATGAGTCGGCAATGATTCCCAAGTATGGCAAAATATTGAAAAGATATTTAGTGCAGACCCTGTTTCCATTCACAATCTCAATTTTGAATCTGGATTTGGGGCAATAAATTGTGTCATTCCCCCATTTGCCAGTCCAGTTGATCAGTGGAGGCCATCTAGAAAGCTGGGCTGAGAAATATTCTGAAATCCAATCATACCTAGATGGAGCGCTATGGTTACCTGGGGATGTGTGTTGCAGACATAGGAATTAGGGGCAGAAGGGTAGAAGCAGCACTAATTGGTCACCTGGGAACAAAACCATATCTTGAAGGCTTGCTACAATGTCTGACTTTCCTTGCAGCCAGAAAGTCCTTCCTCATGTTCTACCTAAATAATTCATATTGCAATTTCAGCCCAGCTTTCCTTAGCCTATTCACAGTGGCCGTGAGCACTGGCTTGTCAGCCTCATCTGACTCTATTAGATTCATGATAAAGAGTGCTATAACGTCTTTCGCATCTCTTCTTCTTCCCTGTGCTAAATGATCCCTTCCCACAGGTCTGGGTCTAAATCTAGACGAGGCACCCTCTCTCCATATAAAATGACTGTAAAGCCCAGATCACTAAGAGACTTCAC
Organism: Hippopotamus amphibius kiboko; assembly: GCF_030028045.1. Lineage (NCBI taxonomy): Eukaryota > Metazoa > Chordata > Mammalia > Artiodactyla > Hippopotamidae > Hippopotamus > Hippopotamus amphibius. The sequence continues at coordinate 132,134,496 of NC_080194.1, read as the reverse complement.
CTGTGGGGATCACATTTTCTCTCCCTTCTTGGGTACAGCTAACCCCCCCTGAATTACATCAAATGAGACTAGGAATAGTTTTGGAAACCCCAATCCTCCAGGATCCAGCGACTTGCTCCTCCTACAGCTTGTCCGTTTCGTGTCTCCACTGATAGCCAATCCATGGCTGAAGTTGGACATTAACCAATCACTGCAAAGCATCGATTGCAATTCTGGTAAATGACAGCTAAAGAAAAGGAGGTCCCACTCATGCAAATATGCCATGCCCCATTCCCATTATTCTTTTAGGAAATTTCCTCTCCCGCAATGTCTGTGGTCTCGGTAAAACTGTAAGTCACCGTGTCTCACCTTCTACCCAGCCAAGGGGCAGACATACAATCCAAGCAAGACCAATGGGAATCTAACTGGGGCCTTGACCCACAAATGCAACAAAACAAGATTGAGATAAAGGTTGGAGCTGCTCAAGTAATGATGTCTAGACAAGACTGTCCCGTTGCCCTGCTTCCTACATGCCTGGGGTCCCTGGTTCCTGGCTGCCTAGCTTTCCCTCCTCTTATCCATTCAGTGTGTTCCAATGTTCTCATTTCTCTTACGTTAGTCAAGGTAGGTTTCTGCTGCTTGTATCAACAAACACTAATGTGTACTGTTAACACTCCAAGAAGGTGTTTCCTAGATGTTTTATACCTTAATTATATATTTTTAAAAAATAACCATTTCACACTTGTGCTGGCATAAGAGTCTGGGCCTGGAAATCAATGGCAAAGATTCTCCACATAAAAACCAAATAATGTCATGACAACAGAATTTTTGTCAAGGAACCAGAGTAATCTGAAATTACTTTTGTGATGTGGATCTAATGTCTCATTAAAATTAGGCAAATTGAGGGGCTTCCCTGGTGGTGCAGTGGTTAAGAATCCACCTGCCAATGCAGGGGACACGGGTTTGATCCCTGGTCCAGGAAGCTCCCACATGCCGGGAGCTACTAAGCCCGTGTGCCACAACTACTGAGCCTGGGCTCTAGAGCCCGTGAGCCACAACTGTTGAGCCCAAGTGCCACAGCTACTGAAGCCTGTGTGCCTAGAGCCCATGCTCCACAGCAAGAGAAGCCACGGCAATGAGAAGCCCACGCACCGCAATGAAGAGCAGCCCCCACTCACCGCAACTAGAGAAAGTCTGTGCGCAGCGACGAAGACCCAACACAGCCAATAGATTAATTAATTAATTTTAAAAATTAGGCAACTCGAGGCAGTGCTGGTGCCACCAAAATGAACAAGTATTGTCAGGAGAAAATGGGTCTATCCTGGAGAAATGAATTGTTTATGGGGTGTGTCAGGATTGGCACAAGCCTCCTCCTCTTGCTAAAGCACTTTTGCAAAAAAAAAAATTGAGCCTAATTTGCTAATTGCACGGGGCAAATCACTTAACAGTGGAATTGGGTCTCATGTTGCCATTTTTAACTACCCACCTTTTTCTCTGTGTTACTTTAGTTCCTCATCCTAGAATGTAAATAATAACAAGAACAAGCTCACAGTGTGTGAGGGATAGTATTAAGGACTTTGCCTGAATTACCTGAATTCTTCCTCATAAGACCTCCATGAAGCAGGATCTATCATCAAACATGCTTTTCAGATGAGAAAGTCAAAGCTTTTCGAGAAGTAATTCCAAGTGTCCAAAGTTTGTAAGGTACACAGGCTGGAACCCAGACCTTGTATCCTCAACCACTATATCATGGCATTTACTTTTTGAATATTATTTATTTATTTTATTTATTTGGTTGCACCAGGTCTTAGTTGCAGCAGGCAGGCTCCTTAGTTGCGGCTCGAGGGCTCCACAGTTATGGCATGCGAACTTTTAGTTGAGGTGCACATGTGGGATCTAATTCCTTGACCAGGATCGAACTCAGGCCCCCTGCATTGGGAGCTCGGAGTTTTAACCACTGAGACACCAGGTAAGTCCCAATCATGGCCTTTATTAAGGGTCTTCTATGTGCCAGGCACTGTACTAGGCATTTCAGAGGTCCCGTGTCACATTTAATCCTCACCACAGTCATCTGAGGTAGGTTTTATTTATCCCCATTTTACAGAAGAGGAAGCTGAGGTTCAGAGATATTAAGCAACTTTACACAAGGTCAAGATTCAGCTAGATTCTGACCCAGGCTGTCTGGCTACCGCAGAGCCCCAGCTCTCAACCACTCTGTTATGCCTCCTCTAGAGAAGGTTAGACATGCCCTCCCTCTTTATCCTCCTAATGAATTTCAAAACTATTTCTGACGAGTTTGAGAAACACCCCCCCCCCCCCCCCCCCGCACCTCCAGGGTCTGGTACTAGGTTTCACACCCTTTAGAATCTCCATCACCAAGTTGCTGCAGGATTAAATGAGTTGATAGAGAATCTATCAAACACTTAGAACGGTGCCTGACACAGTAAACGCTACTGACGCATTTGCTATTTTTCCTTTTTTATCATTATTACTACTTAAGAGAATCAAACGAGCACCTGTTTTCATTCCAACCGTTGATATGTTATCTCCATCATCGTGGTTGTACTCAATAAAGCAGGTCCCCTGGGATTTCTATTGCTTCGGCTTCTATTCCTCTTCCTTGGCGTCTTTTTACTTGCTTTTGCCAAATTTTTGTGATTGTAATAAAACTTGTTGTGTGTCCTTACAAGTAACGGAAACAGAGGGATAGACACATCAGGCTTTTCTTTAGTGTAAACTGGACTCCCGCCCCCCATTCATTCAAATGGACTGACACGGCTGTACTTCGACGTGGCAGCCGTGGGGATGGGAAGTGTGTGATACTCCGACTTCCCTCCAGGGCCTCCTTCCAAATCTTTTCATCTGGTGTCCACCCGAGGCTGGCAAGCCAACACCCTGCTCTCTCACCTATTCAGTACATGCCTTTTGCCAGGCTACGGAGGAGCTACGACTCCTCAGGTGGGCAGAGAAAGTGCAGTAGCAGCCCGTACGGGAGTTTCCCCATTCCACCCAGCTCTGCTCCCCACACAAGGAAATGGCCCTCTGGGGTCATTTTTATACTAAGCAAGCCCTGCCTACCTGCCGACTTCTTGGCCATCCCTGATTGGACCAGACATGATCACCTGATCCAAACTAGCCAATCAGATTCTTTCTCCTGAAAATTTGAACCGGGTGGTTAGAGGTTCGTGTTTGAACTACGAGGTCAAGTAAATGTGGGGCCCGAGATTTCCATTTGGAGGAGATCATTGTTTGCCAAGAGGAAGCTGGTCTGGACAAAGGGAATAAAAAGATTTTTTTAAAAGTGGGGGAAAGCAGAAAACAGAGGAGACAGAAGGCAACGAAGGCAACTGCTAAACAAACCTGAGGTCAGAAGCTGTTCTTGAAGAGAGAAAGGCAGAGTGACCGGCTTTGATCCTCAGGTGTTTCCACACAAAGCCGGGCTGGACTTCTGCCCTCAGAGTCTGTGAGGTATCGTGGGTCTTTCCAGTAAACAACTGTTTTGCTTTGCTTAGTTTGAGTGGGTTTCTGCTTCCTGCCTCAAAACCAATTGTAACCAAGGCCAACTGTCGCTGATACCAAGAGCTAATAAACGCTCTTGAGATTTTTAAAAAATTTTTATTTTATATTGGAGTATAGTTGATTTAATGTTGTGTTAGTTTCAGGTGTACAGCAAAGTGATTTTGTTATACACATACAATATATCCGTTCTTTGTCAGATTCTTTTCCAAAGAAGACACAGAGATGACTCTTGTGATTTTAATGCATAGAAAGGACCCTAAAAGTGATTTATTCACGAATTCGACAGATATTTACTGAGAGACTACTCCTTGCTGGGCACCATAACAGGCGTTGGGGATACGGTGCCAGGCGCACTAGAGACAGCTGTTCATCTATGGAGATGACAATCAAGTAGATTCCTGGAAGAGGATGGAGGGAAAATAAGGAAACCAATGTTCTCAAGATGCTATTGCTAATGCCACAGAATGAAGCCTCAAGAAGCCCATCCAGTAACTTACCCTTTGACCTTGAAATGAGTTGACAAACCTCTATGTTGACCCACACCTCTAAATGGCAGCAGTGTGTGTGTGTGTTTGGAAGAGGGGTGGACTAGGAGGTACGGAGGTTAATGCATTGTATCATATATAACTTTATACTCTGGTGACTCACAGAGAGGTGCTCAGATTTGGGATACTTGCAGAGGCAGAACAGCATCTTAGAAAAAACACAGGATTCAAAGTGGGAGATGATTTTACCCCCAAGGGGACATTTGGCAACATCTGGAGACATTTTTGGTTGTCATAACTGGGAAGGGATGCTACTGGCATTTGGTGGGTAGAGGACAGGGACGCTGCTAAACCTCCTCTATTATACAGGACAACTCCTGCAAGAGAGAATTACCCAGCCCCAAAGAGCAACAGTGCTAAGGTTACAAGGCGCTGAGTTAGGGGAGTTCCCTGGCAGTCCAGTGGTTAGGACTTCGAGCTTCCACGGCTGGGGGCCTGGGTTGGATTCCCGGTCAGGGAACCAAGATTCTGCAAGCTGCACGGTGCGGACAAAGAAAAAGAAACATAGAGTTAGACAAATCCTTGTTCTGCCTTACCAGCTGTGTGAACTTGGCAGGCTGCTTTTTCCTTGGGCTTTATTTTATCTTCTGTGAAAACGAGAAGCAATAATACCTTCAGTATAGAGCTTTTCTGAGGGTTAACTAAGATAATATATGTGAAGAGGCTGCACAGAGGAGACAAACAAGGCTACCAATAGATATTATTAATTTAATGGGCTCAACTGTTCTAGAAATCTCCAGGCTGAGTTTCCAGAAAGACAAGGATCCCTTGGGGAGCCCAGAGACTTCGCTGATGGTTCTCCTAGCCCAGCCTGACTGGTCTCCTCATCTTCCAGGCTCTCACAGGCAGCAGGCACGCAAAGCATCTTGGATTCAAAAGACCTTCCTAAGGGCTTAGACCATGAGGACGGGCTCAGGATCCCTTGGCTTCAGGACCTAGAGGGCCGGGCAGGAATCTCTTGCCAACCAGGACCTCTGTCTCTGGAGGGGCTGATGCCAGGTGCTAGAGATCAGAACATGGTGAATAATGGAAACTTCTCGAGTATGTAATTATGTTGACTTCATTACACCATCCAAGCAGATGATTAGGAAATTTCCACCGCCCTGCTCTGCCTCCTTGGTGGCCTGCCCCCCGGATGTGAATCAGGGAGTCGAGCCTCATGCCTCTCGGCTTTGACATCTTCTCATCCAGGCCCTGATGCTTCGTGCAGTGAGCTAGACTCACTCATGGTACAGGGCAGATACAGGGTCCTAAATGGGTGTGTGAGTCTCTACCATAAACCAGGCTCACTTTGTTCCCCTGCTGAACGCAGAGAAGCAGAAAAAGCTAGCAATAAAAATAATAGTGAGAATGACAGCAGTTCTCCTGCAAATGTAGAATGCTGGCTAAAGAAGGATGTCTCTTGTTTGACTGGCAAGGAAGGAGAGACAAAAGGTATTTACTCACAATGTAGCACTCTTCAAGGCTAAACACGCTCAGTTTTTAGTGTGCATAGAAGTCACCATAGAAACTTGTTTAAAAAAAATATAAATGTCTGATTTGCAGTTGATTTTGATTAGGTGGACAAGGAATGCGGCCTCTGTACCTGCACACTTGGAGAAGTACTGCTCTGAGCCAGGGGGTTTCAACTTTAATGTGCACCAGAATCACCCAGAGGGCTTTGTGTTAGTTCCCTGTGGCTGCCATAACAAATGACCACAAACTGGGTGATTTAAAACGGAAATGTATCTATCCAAAGAAGACATGCAGATGGCCAACAGGAACATGAAAAGATGCTCAACATCGCTAATTATTAGAGAAAAGCAAATCAAAACTACAATGAGATACCACTTCACACCTATCAGAATGGCCACCATCAAAATATCTACAAATAATAAATGCTGGAGAGGGTGTGGAGAAAAAGGAACCCTCCTACACTGTTGGTGGGAATGTAGATTGGTGCAGCCACTGTGGAAAACAGTATGGAGGTTCCTTAACAAACTAAAAATAGAGTTACCATATCATCCAGCAATCCCACTCCTGGGCTTAAAGCTATAGAAAAATATAATTCTAAAATATACGTGCACCCCAATGTTCACAGAAGCACTGTTTACAATAGCCAAGACATGGAAGAAACCTAAATGTCCATCGACAGATGAATGGATAAAGATGTGGGGTATGTATACAATGGAATACTACTCTGCCATAAAAAAAGAATGAAATAATGTCATTTGTAGCAACATGGATGGACCTAGAAATTATAATTACAAAGGGAAGTCAGACAAGAGAGACGAATATCATGTGATATCACTTCTATGCGGAATCTTAAAAAATGAAACAATTGAACTTATTTACAAAACAGAAATAGACTCACAGACAGAGAAAACAAACTATGATTACCAAAGGGGGAAGAAGAGAAGGGGTAAATTGGGAAGTTGGGATTAACAGATACACACTACTATATATAAAACAGATAAACAACAAAGACCTACTGTATAGCACAAGGAACTATATTCATTATCTTGTAAAAACCTATAATGGGAAAGAATCCAAAAAAGAATATATATATGTATTATATATGTATAACTGAATCACTTAGAAGTACTCTTGAAACACTGTAAATCAACTATACTTCAATTTTAATTTTCTTTAATTTAAAAAAAATTTTAATGAAACAAATGTGTTCTCTTGCTGTTGTGGAAGCAAGAAGTCTGAAAAACCAAGGCGTCTGCAGGCTTGGTTCCTTCTGGAGGTTCTGTCCTGGCTTCTGGGAGCTGCCAGCAAGCTTGGCAATCCTTGGTTTATATTGATAGATGCATCCTTCTGATCTATGCCTGTCTCCACATGCATTCGCCTCTGTGTGTCCTTTCCTGTTTTCTCCTCTTACAAGGACACTTGTCATTGGATTTAGGGCTCATCCTAATTCAGGATGACCTCATCTCACAACCCCTTCATTACATCTGCAAATACCTTTTTTCCAAATAAGGTCACATTCACAAGTTCCAGTTGGACATATCTTTTGGCGGGGGGCACCAGTCAACAGAGATTGCTGGGCCCCTCCCCCAGAATTTGCATATCCAACAAGTTCCCAGGTGATGCTGATGCTTCTGGTCCAGGGACCACACTTTGAGGACCACTGCCTTAGGCAAAAACTCCACATCTGAATGATATGCTGTGCTGCTATTTAACAAGTGTCAGAATGATGAAAGATGGCAGAGACTCTTGCCCCCATCTTTCACCCTTGCCCACCTCATCAGTCCCTGCCCTGCCTCCCTAGTGACCCCAATTAATCCTCAGCAAGCAGTAAGCCCTACTGTACAAAAAAAGTAGAGGCGGGGGAACACTGAGCATGGCCAGCTGTGGCTCTGCATCTTGCCAACTGTGTGAGTTTGGATGGACCATTTCATCTCTCAGAGCCTTAGTTTCCTCCTGTCTAAGAGGGGAATAGAATCTTGCCCGGCCCAATCATAGTTCTTGAAAGGCTGAATGCATCATATATGTAGCTATTGGTACAGCTAAAAATCTCAACAAGCCAGCAGTCCTGATAGGTGGCCCAGACACTGATGTGTGATGGGCATAGGGTAGCACGAAGGACCGTGGCTCTAATTTTGCCATTTGATAACTGGAACAAAGCGTGTCCTGCCCCATGACTTCCTCTCTTAGTCCCACAGAGGCCGAAATTCCCCCCTTCCACCAAGCTCCTGCCAAGCCACATCTCAGAACCGATGAGGGCAGGTAATCACCCGGTTTGTTGCCCACCTCCACTGTGCTTCCCGAGGACATGCCTCGTTAGCTTTGATCTGGCCGGCTTACCAGCCTTGGTCCCAGGTTTCTTTCCAGCCGCCACTCTACAACATCACTGAAGTGGCTTTGACACTTTGAGGACACTGGGGAGACGGCCTGGGCCAACCAGCTGCCTGCTAGGAGACTGACGGGCACTCAGGCCTCCAGAAGGAACTGAGCTGGAACCAGGGATGAGGGATCATCTAATCTCCTGGGACTACAAAGCAGGGCTCTCTCGTTGGCATCCCTGCGTGGGTGAAGCAGTGAGGAGGCCTCGTGGGATTCGGGAGGCGTTAGAGTGTCAGAAAGAGCTGAGTTCAAACCAGGGCTACCTCACTAGCTAGCTGGGTGCACTCCAGCAATCCCTCAACCTCTCGGAGCCTCGGGTGTTTCATCTGTAAAATGGAGGTAATAGAAGAAACTGCCTTGTAGGGTATCGGGGAGACACAATGAAATAATCCACATTTAGGTGTTTGTCGAAGTGCTTACCCAGCACAGAGAAAGAGCTCAAAAGTACCCTGATGGCCGACTCCTCTCTTATATGGAGGGAAAAGCATAGGGTCCGAATCACAGGTTCACAACGGGATGTACCTAGGACGCTTGTCACTCTTTTCTTTAAATATACATAACATAAAACTCACCATTTAGCCCTTTTTAAGTGTATAGTTCTGTGGCATTAAGTACGTTCACACCGTTGTACAACCATCACCACCATCCATCTCCAGAACCCCTTGTCGTTCTCAAAAGAAGAGAAAGCAGGTATCACACGCTAGTTTCTGAGACCTGCAGGGGCTCCACAGACTGGTCAGCTAGTGACTCAAGAGAGAGAAGGACCAGGTCAAAGGATGGGGGGCGGGGTGGGGGTGGGCAGGATAGATCTCAAGAAGCATCCCATATATCCCCTGCCTCCATAAGCCCAGGCCCCACACCTTCCACCCCGTCTCTAGGGTCCGCAGGGAACGTGACGATGCAGACTTCTTAATGACAAGACACACCTGGGTTCAAATCTCAGCTCTGCACATACCAGCTGTGTAGTCTTAACCACGTTACTTGTCTCTCAAGCTCCCTCTCCTAACCTGTAAAATGGGGAGAAAAATAGCACCGTCTTCATTAATGAGCTAATGTATATAAAGAGTCCAGCAAATAGTGGCTGATAAGGAGGTGGGAACTATTGATGTTATCATTACACCCCTGCCCCCCACCGCCTGCATGCGGGCTTTATTGGAAATCTGTTCAAGTGGCCTCATTCTGTGACTCGGAGTCCTCATTAGGACAGGAATTCCCTCCCCAGCTTGGGAGCCCTGCCCACCCTGGCATACTCAGGTTCCTTTCTAGTTCCGGAGAATGTCCCTCCCCCAAAGGGGATTAAGGACAAGGCTCGCCCCCCAAATCTGCCCACCAACCCAGAGTTGGGCCCCAGCCTGGCCAATCATATGGGCTCACCCTGCAGGGGTTGCCTAGGTAACCAGCACTCCTGTGCCAGCCCAGAGAAACTGGGTGCTGAGTGAGGGGGCGCCGAGGGGAAGACACAGAGAAAGACCCAGGGGGTGGCAGCCCAACCGCAGGAGAGTCAGCACCAGAGAGGGACAGAGGACAGGGAGAGTTGTGGAGACGAAGTGACACAGGCGGGAACAGAGGGGAAGAAACAGAGAAGGGAGGAAGGAGGGGATAAAGCAGAGCCCATCTCTTCTTTTGCTGTTTTCACACGAATATACACATATATACACACAAACACACCTGCACACACCCACACAGACACACATAAAATCAAAATACACACATATACAAACACACACACACACACACACGCACACCTAAGAATCCTTTTTCGTTTGCACATCACAGGGAAAGCTGGGCTTCCTAAAGGCCCAGCTGCAGTATTTGTTGGCATTCACGAAGCTTATCAAAGCCTTGACTCAAAACCAATTTATTTATGGAGCTCCCAGGATGGAAGGAGAGCCTGGAAAGACACAGTCTTGCTCTCCATCTAAATGCAAAGCCACTTCCGACTGTCACACAAGGCATAGCACTTTGAGGGGACCATCCCTAAGGTCCCTTAATGACAAGGAGAGGGGGAACGAGCAATGGGTGTCTGCGCGTGCATTCACACCCCCTCTGGTGAACATTTTTCTTTTCAGGTCCACAAAACAACAGGAAAGTGGTGAAAAACACCACGATGGATAAGGCATTTCCTCTGGAGCAGGCACCATTTGCCTCTATCATTTCATTTCCTCTGCACAACAGTGATGGCTGTTAGCCCATTTCGTGGAGGGGAAAACTGAGTCACAAGAAGGTGATGAGCGCTGTGCAAGCATCCACACCATGGACCGGGACACTGAGGCACAGGAAGGTGAAGAGTGTTGTCCGAGGGCTGACACCTGTCAGTCTTGGACCCGGGATTCAGGCCCAAGGAGCTCGATCTCAGAGCCTGGGTACTGAACCACTTAGCTATGCAGCCCCCAGGATAACAGCCCCATCCAAGCCAGCCTGGAACTGACTGACAGAAACTGGGCATAATTAGTTAATGCTGGCGTCTGGGCACTTGGCAAGCAAGATCTGAAGGGTGAGGAGGAATTAATGGGAGGACAGAAGTCAGGGTGGAAGGCAGGAGTATGGGGCACGCTGAGCAGGTAAGAAATGGCGTGGAGCCCTGTTAGAAAGCCTGGGTGCAGTTAGTGTGGCAGGAGTAGCAGGTGCAGGTGGAGATGGACAGGTGGGTGAAGGCCAGTTAAGGCAGGGCCTAAGCTAGAATAGAGAGTTCAGACTCTACCCTGAAGACAGTGCACATCACTGAGGATTTTTTTCTTTAGGAGAGGAATCACATGATCATATTTGCCTCTTAGAAAGAACACATTGCTTTCAGCCAAGAGAACAGGTTGAAGGAAGGAAGTCCTGCTGGAGAGACAGAGAATCTCATCTGATTCTCCCCAGAGCAGCAGATGAGGAAACCACTGCACGGGGAGGAGAAGCCATGTGCCCCCAAAGTCACTCATCTGGAAAGTCATGGAGCCCAGATTCAAACTTGAGTTCACCCCGGGCCAGAGCCTGGCTCTGCAGCACCTGCACAAGCCCCGCCCACCTGGGTTCTACTTACAGCCTCATCGGTCTCTTGGCCACCAAAAATCTGGAAGAGATTCTGCTGTGGCCACTTCTCTGCATCAAGACCAGATTCTACACTCAGCACTGAAAAGGAAATAAGTAAAAGCACTCAGTCTGTCTCTTCTGGGCACTTTCGATGCCAAAAGTTTAATTCTCCATGCTGTCTCATGACATCTGTCCCTAGAGGCCCTACAGACACTAGCTATTCCTTCCTCTTTGAACGTCCAGCCTAAGACCAAAGCATTTAAAGCTCAAGGGGGCCTTGATGGTGCTCTGGTCCAACATGGAAGAGATACGTTCCCAAATTCCAAGTCCCGCCTGTGATCTAAAAGCAAACACTTAAATCAAGTCTTCTAGACCCTCCACGAGTGAAGACCCTGGATTCCGGTATAACAAGGCCACCCCCTTGCTAAGGATCCTTCCGTAGGTCTGGAGAACAGTGTAACGATATCTGCCAAAGTCACTGACCACAGAGGCCCTATTTTGGGTTCACTGGATTGACAATCATTGCAAAAGCAATGGTATATGTTTACTGTACACTTCCTATGTGCCAGGCGTGGTAAAAGGTGCTTTACCTTCATTATTCTTTAATTCTCAACACATCCCTGGGAGGAAGGTATGGTTAATATTCCCATTCTACAGACAAGGAACATGAGGTTCATAGAAGTGAAGTGACCTGGCTACATTAACCAAATTATTAATCAATTCATTCAACACATATATTAATTGAGTGCCTACCATGTACTAGGTACACTTTAAGATACTGGAGTTACTCCAGTGAACACTAACAAACAACAACCAGAAGAAAAATGGTTCTTGTGGAATTTATAGTCTAGAGAAAAGAGGCAAAAGAAAAACAAATAAATATGCAAAACATAAATAAGCATGGTGATGGTGATAAGTGCTATAAAGAAAAAAGAAAGCATGTAAAGATGATATTGTATTAGGAGATTGGGATTGCCATATATACATTACTAATAAGAAAAAAAATCAAGTTGTACAATTTAAATACATACAGTGTATTGTATGTCGATTGTATCTCAATAAAAGTGCTTAAAGAAAAAATACCACTAAAAAAAAGAAATAAAAATATTTCACTGGACTGGGAAAAAAAAAAGATGATATTGTATCAGTCAGGATCCATTACATTACGCTGCAGTGACAGACAGCCCCTAAGTCTCAGTGGTGGTCCAGCTCTCATTCACACCACACGTGAAATGCAGGTAGGAAGAGTGATATATTTTCCTCAGAGGCCCAAGCTGATGGAGGCTTCATCTCAGTATGTCCCATCTTCACAGCCAAGGGTCAGAGGACACAGAAAACCATACAATGGCTCTAAGCTTCCCCCGAGAAATGACACATCACTTCTACTCATGTTTCATTGGCTAAAGCAAGTCACAGAGCCACTCCACACTTAAAGTAGATGGAGAAGAGTGATCCTACCCTGTCCCTGGGAGATGGGGAAACAGAGTATTATGATCAGCTCTCCTCGTGTCTCCCTCAAGGAGGGATGGAGAGTAATTGAGGGGGCTGCTTTGAGTAGAAACATCAGAGAAGGCCCTTTGGATAGCAAATTGCAGGACTGGGATTTAAACCCTGATCTTTCACAAACCCATGCCTTTTCATTGGGCCAGGCTACAAGGATGAATTATCAACAGGCCCTGGCACAAAAGACCGTTCACACACCACGGGTACACAAGACCAAGGCCCACACACAGATAGAGCTGTGGCAGTCTGTGCATCATCAAGGTCTAGTTCAGAGTGATGAAAGACTTGCCAAGTCTTCCTGACAAGCAGAGATTCTAGGAGGTCCAGACAACAGTCACTGTGCCTGCCTTTCTTGCAGAATTCAAAGGACTTACACCTTGGTTCTGAAACTTATTTTCCTTTCTCTGTTCCTTTCTAAAGAAGAACCGCGGCATTGGAGAAACATGGCAAGGCTTCTAACCCTTCCATGGCAACAGAATTGTTAAAGTAGGCAAAGAACATTAAGAGCATTTAAAAAGAGAAAAAAATCTCACCCAAGAGCTAGTAATGGGTAAAAGGCCACCTGGATGCCTGAAGTTACCATTTTTACATCAAGCGCCTGAATAAATGTGTCCTTTCCATATGAACAGTGCTAGTTTCAGTTGGTGGTGCCCTGGACATGGTTTCAACCTTGAATTCTGTCCTCTTCTCTCTAAAAATGTCTTGTTTATATGTACATCCAGTCCTGACCCCAAAGGATGAGCTGGTATCCTGACTGGAGCCCAACTGACATGATGGAGAGAAGAGAGAAAAAGAGAAAGGGAAGAAAAAGGGAAGAGAGAGGCAGACGAAGAGAGAGGGAGGGAGCGAGAAAGAGGGAGAGAAGATCAGTGCCAATAAATCATGCTCATTGTCAAGGATGCAGAGGACCAGAAGAAGCACATAAAGGGGGGAAGCATGGATGTCACTGACACCCTTGTTAGATGAGGACCATGGTCTAGGAAACCCAGGGGAGATAAAGTTGAGATCTCTTAAGCTAAGGCCAGGCTGACCCCATTAACAGAAGGGGACTAACCCCTGCCCAGTACCTATTTCTCACCGTCCTCCTGAGAGGTGGGACTTATCCCCATTGTGCAGATAAAGATGCAGAGCTCAAGGAAGGATGGAGTACGTGATCCATCAGGTCTCAGCTCAAACATCTCACCTCCATGAGCCTACCCCTCCCCAGGGCACCTCCTCCCCTTCTCCCTCCCCCTTGGCCCTGGTTAGTTTCCTTCCCATCACTGCTCATTCCTTTGTTCCCTCGTTTCTCACCTGCTGCCACAGTGGGAAGACAAGAAAGGTAAGCTCCCTAAGTGTGAGGGCCCATCTCTGTTAATTTCCTGCAGAAACCCCAGCATCTGCAGAAGTGCCCAGCACGTAGTAGGTGCTTGACAAATATCTGCCGACTAAGTGAATGACAGCAACCTGCCATTACATCTTTTTGAATCTCAGCTCTCAGCAGTGGAAGCTAAGAGTTGAAAGTTAAAATACAGGAAATAGGGGCAAAGGCAAAGGCACGGGTCCAGAGAGGTGCAGGAGAGCTGCACAGAGCCTGCCTCAGCCAGGAAGCCTCAAGAGCACTGGGCAGGGCAGAGCCAGGCTTGGGGTGGGAGTGGGGGTCAGAGACAGGGGCCAAGCCAAGCTCAGAAATGGGTGTGGGCTGCCCAAAGAGTGGCGTTGGGGAAACATCTGCATTTTCCTGATGCCAGAATGCTTGGGCTTGACCTTTCAGGGTCATGGTCAGCACACCCAGTCTCCAAGTTGGCATATTTCCACTGGCCTTGGCTTCAGGGTCCCCACTGTCTACATCTCTGTGGTGTAGCTTCTATTGCCTCTGTGCCCTCAATTAGAAGCCACCACCGATCCCTGCTGGAAAGTGGTGAGATGTAAATAAAAATGCCCACTATATAAAAATAACCTGCTTTCCTGGTGTGAAGACAGGAGAGGAGGCTGAAGGACCCCAGTGCTCAGACATTCTGCATAATTATCTCACTGATGCCCCATAAGAAATAACTGAGGTAGAAGTTCATGTTATCTCCACTTTACAGATGAGGAAACTGAGGTTCAAAAATAAGAGGGGTAATGGCTAAGCTGTTTTGAATACTTTGTAAATGCCAGGCACTATCTTAACCACTTGACATGAATTTTTTTTGCAGTTAAGGTCACAACCAACTTTGAAATAGGTGCTTTTATTAAACCCATTTTACGGATGGGGAAACTAAGGCTCCCTATGACAGAGTCACTCAGCTGGTAAGCAGTGGGTGTAGAAGCACTCGCAGCAAGTGTGTGTGGCTCCTGATACTGAAGTTTCTCCATCAGAAACAGGACTAAGGTAAAAGCAAATGAGCCCCTTCCCCCTATTCAATGGCTCCATCTTTTCTGTCCTTTGCATCTGGGCTTAAATGCTTCCTTCTCAGAGAAGCTTTCCCGTCACCTCACGTCTCACTCTCTCTGCCTCTTGTCTGTTTCCTTTACAGCAGGAATTATACCTTGCAATGGTTTTAGCACATGGCTGGTTACTTGGTTTGAGGCTGCCTCTCCACAATGAAGTGCAAGCTCCAGAGGGCAGCTTATTCCTCCCTGTCTCCATCCCCATCACCGAGCCCAGTGCCCAGCACATAGCAAGTGCTCAATAAATGTGTCAAGTCGATGGAACCATCAGGCACCCCCCGTCCAGAGGCATCTCACCTGTCCCCAAAGCATCCTCCAAAGTGACCTCATACGCATGTTCCCTTTAACGCAGACAGTGCATAAATCTGCCAAGTGCAAAGGCTTTGCCCGTATCGAACAGTCTTAGACCTTCCAACCTGCCAAGCCTTCAGATTACTTCCCTGAACAACAATAACAACCGAAGAAAAGTATTATATAACTCTAGATGGGGGAATAGTCATCAAAAATATTTCCTTGCCTAGCATCATCCTGTTATTATTTTGACATCTGTGTAGGCTGCAGAATGATTCTTTTAACGCTGTGTGTGAGGCATATTTTTATCTCTGGCTGAAGCACAGAGCATATGCAAAGGCTTCAGAAGCCTATTCTCGTACGTCTTGCTTGTAGCCGTATCAGGCCCCGTGTGGAGGGCCTGAAAAAGCATCTTTGCTGTTTACTATGTTTAAGGAGATTAGTTTCCAAGTGGCAGGAGAATAACCAAGCCCTGCTTTTCCTACATGCCAGTTCCATTGGTCCTGATGGCAAATGGGAACATTGGGAACAAAAGCCTCCCATTCCCCATCCCATGCCCCTTGACTTGAAGGGACACCATCTGATTCCAAGTGACAGCAGCAGCAGCTACCATTGACGGAGAGCCTGTTACGCCCAATGCTACACTAGACTGTTTCCAGGCATGATTTCTCACCATCACCCTTTATGATCAGTTCCACTCACCCCACTTCTCAGAGAGGAAAAGCAAGACCCAGAAAGAGGTTAAAAAAAAAGCCTGTCTTGTAATAAACGGATAAAGAAGATGTGGTATATATATATACAATGGAATAATACTCAGCCATAAAAAAGAAGGAAATAATGCCATTTGCAGCAACATGGATGGACCTAGAGATGATCATCCTAAGTCAGACAAAGACAAATAGCATATGATATCGCTTATATGTGGAATCTAAAATATGACACAAATGAACTTATCTACGAAACAGAAACAGACTCATAGATATGGAGAACAGACTTGTGGTTGCCAAGGGGGAGGGGGCTGGGGAAGGGAAGGTTGGGAGTTTGAGATTAGCAGATGCAAACTATTACATACAGAATGGATAAAATAACAAGGTCCTACTGTATAGCTCAGAGAACTATATTCAATATTCTGTGATAAACCATAATGGAAAAGAATATGAAAATATATATATATATGTATAACTGAATCACTCTGCTGTACAGCAGAAATTAACACAACAATGTAAATCAACTATACTACAATTTAAAAAAAGAAGAAAACACCTGTCTCATGTCTCTGGTTAACAAGATACAGAGCAGGGGACTTCAACCTCGTCTGCTCCTTCCAAAGGCAGACATGTTCTCCAGGGACACTTTGGTCAACACCATCACCGTCCTCACCAGCAGCGTGCAGCAGAGGAAGGAGCGGGGGAGAAATCTGGATGGTTTTCATAGGGAGGATGACCTTCCTGAATCCTAGTTACCTCGCCTGTAAATGGGGATGATAACAGTAATTACTCCTGGTGTTGGTTTGCTAGGGCTGCACTAACCAAGTACCAGAGACTGAGGGGCTTAAAGTCATTCTCCCGCAAAATCAAGATGTCGGCAGGGTTGGTCCCTTCTGATGTGTCCCCAGCCTCTCTCCTTGCCTTGGAGGTGGCCATCTTCTCCTTGTTGTCTCTTCATATTGTCTTCTCTCTCTCTCTCTCTCTCTCTCTGCATATCTCTCTCTCTCTAAATGTCCCCTTTTACAAGACATCAGTCACATTGGATTAGGGCCCACCCATATGACGCCACTTTAACTCGATTGTGTCTGTAAAGACCCCATCTCCAAATAAGGTCACATTCTGAGGTCCTAGGGGTTCAAAATATGAACTTTGAGGGAGACACAATTCAACTCATTATACAACCTCATAAGAATGCTTTATTGATGAAGCCAAAACATAGACACAAAAACACCTTCCCAAATGTCCATCCCCAAACACACAGCCATCACATACTTTGATCAAATGGTCTAGGATCACGCATCATCTTTTGGTGGGCTGCTTGGTTAGCTGGTAATGGTACTAAGTGTGCATTGGTCCTGACCTACAGCAGGAGACGCCTCCCTGATACACACACACACCAGCGAACGCAGGCCTATGGCATGGAGCCAGCTCAGTGTACCGCGGTCCTGAGCATGTGCAAAGCTGTCAGTGACCCATCCCTACAAGCATATACCTGCAGCGACAGTGGGCTTGGACTGAAAGCTTGGGAAGAGGATCTCTGTAGCGCTAGCATTCTCTTCCCAGCTATGCCACTTCGCAACACCACGGCTTCCTCCCTAGGCCTCAACATTGCTCACCTGTACAATGGGGAAGATACTAAACAGCTATTATGATAGGCATGACAATAAGAAATGGAGCATAAAATGCCTCATGGCTCAGGGCTGAACATAGCAGGTATCTGTCAACGTGAGTTCCCTCTGCTGTGACCACCAGAGAGCCCCTGAGTAACAGCCTCAGGGCAGGACTATGTGTCCCAAACTTCAGGGATGTTAAGAATCACCCCTTCCTGTACAAATGCAGTCATGCTAGGACCAGGCCTGGAAACCTGCATTTTAACAAGCTTTCCTGTATTGTTATCACCAGGCAATAAGCAAGTCAAGTTGGTATTTACCCAATCACTGGAAAAGCAATTTTTTTTCAAAAGTCATATGGCCTAGGCTCTACGTAGCCCAGCCCTACTGAATCAGAATCTCCAGGGCCAGATCTGCACAGCTACACGTGGAAACAGCCCCCAAGTGATGCTGAGGTACACTCTTGGTTAAGAAATACCTGTTAGAGTAGGTTCTCAAACCATGTAATGTATCAAATCCGCTTTGGAGTGGATTCAAAAGGCGGACGCCCGGGGCCCTTATTCCCCAAAGTCTGATTCTTGGGACTGCGGTGAGGTCCAATAATCTGCATTTTTAACAAGCCTCCCAGGGAATCAGGATACAGGGAATTGGGGATCCTGCCACCCGCCTTCCATAAGCGGGATGCCATTCCATGCAGGTTGCCTCATAGAAAGCCAGGGCAGCTGGGTGGGCACTCTGGCAGCCTCAGCTGAGTGCAAGACCCCCGCCTGGAAAAGCATCAGAGACACACATTCCGTAGTGCCATCTGCTGGCAGGGCCACTGTCCCAAGGCCAATCGCTGGGACTTCAGGTTTGTGTTTTTCTTTCCAAATTGTTTTCCCACGCAGTCCTCCCAAATCCATACTCCCCTTTGCTAGCCTCATAGCTAATGGACTACAGAGCCTGCCTTCAACCTGAAAGGACAAACCTGCCAGACTCACTATCTCCCCAGACCTCCTGTGTCCACTTTCTCCCACTTCTTCCTGATAATACTGGAAAAAAAAACTTCGTTGCATTCATTCGAGTAGCCCTTTCCTACCCTAATAAGTTAATGCCTTGCAGCACTGCAGCTGTGCTCAGCCGTCTTCTGAGTGCACCGTGTGCACTGATTCATTTGATCCTCAGCCAGGACGTCAAGAGGCGGGAGGCACATTTCACAGAGGGGAAAGTGAGGCACAGAAAGGTGCGGTAACTTAGCTAAAACCACAGAGCTCATTAAGGAGCAGACCCTGGAACTGAACTCAGACAATCTGGTTGCAGAGACGTGCTATTTGTCACCCATTAAATACCGCCATCCCATAACTGTGATCTAGTCTTCTTATCCATTGTACGAGTCCCTCTCCAGATCTAATGATGGTCTACATGTCTGACCTTGATGTCTATAGGGTGATTTCAACATAGATGGACCAACACAGACCCCGTTGGCCAAGAGAAGTGGATTTAGACAGTGGGCTTTTATTTCCTTGTGTTCAGGTCCCTATTAAGTGATTGGACCTTCTGCAGATGAAGCCTGGTTTGCCTCCACCCTGGAAAATGCACTTCTCTCCTCCCGCCAACGCTTCTTCGAACAAAGTGAACATTCCCAAGCACACTTCCTGCCATTTAGTGCTAAGTGACGCATGCAGGATTTCCCTGCTCTTCTGCTGCCCTAGTATAAAGAATTCCAGGGTTCAGCCCATTTAAGCATATGAGCCCTGTATCTCACCATCCACTCTGCAGATACTTCCTGAGCTCCTGCTGTGTGTCAGGTCCTGAACTGTGCCCTGGGGAGTCCATGCCCTTCTAGAGCTCATGGTCTCCCAAGGGAGCCAGGTCTGCAACCCAGTAAGGACATCTGTGTCCCAAACATCATGAAAACCACCTATTATGGCATCAGCAAGAGTCTGCAGGTCTAGACGGCCGCCTCTGTGGCCTCCACCCAGCAAGGGCTCATTGGTTGTCACCAAGGACAGCTGGTAGTTTTTCAGCCACTCTCAGCTGAGCCCAAAGGGAAGGTTTTCTAAAAATGCCTTGGTTGAGTAATGAATAGCAGAATGTCAACTTTGCTGCACCTTTGATTATTCCAGAGACTTCTCTGCTACCCAAGAATGTATTTCAGTGTTTCTCTGGGTGGCGCATGGCCTCCAGAGTTCTGTGAAGGAAGCAGGTGGGTGGACACGGAGGGTGAATTTAGCATCTGCTCAGCTCTTGTAAATGAGAGTGGGATGCTGCCTCGCTCTTCAATGGGTCCAACAAAGTCACACTACAGTTCCTAGGAAACTGGGATTCAAGCTGGGTGTCTAGGGACCTTCCTGTGACCATCAACAAGACTAAGGAAACAGAGGCCTCAGGGCACAGAATTAGAGAGAGAGACATGCATTCATCCCCCAAATACTTAGGTGGAGTCTATGGTGTGTTAGGTCTTGTACTAGATCTGGAGAGACAGTGAACAGCAAAAATCAACATGATCACTGCTTCCACTGAGCTTAAAGGAAACAGAACAGCCTCTGGGTAACGAACAACAGATTTTAGAACAAGCATCTGTTGTGCTTGAGCTCTAATCCAGTTCTATTTCCTGGCAGCATGATATTAGGTAAATCACTTACCTTCTATGTGGCTCGATGTCCTCATCTGTAAAATGGGCACAATCATAGTACCTACCACATGAGACTGTGGTGTGGATTACATAAATTAATATGAGTACAAGTGCTTAGAACAGGGCCAGGCACAGAGAAGGAATTCTAAGAGTGTGAGCTATGACGATGATGCAGATAGCCAAATTGTGGGGAGGACTATTAATTTAATGATACACATAAATGTGAACTTGTATCTCTGATCCCTGGGACACTTTGAGGGCAGGTGGTAAAGGGATTTGATTTGGAGATGTCAGGGAACGTTTCCCTAAGGAAAAGCTATTTGAATTAACAGGTAAAAGCTAACTTGTGTTAGACTAGAAAGAATAGTGAACCAGACAGAAGGAGCAGCGTGTGCAAAGGTCCTGTGGTAGGAGGGAACATGAAAATTTCCAAGTGCTAAGAGGAGATCTGCAGGACTAGAAGACAGAGAGTGAGGGGAATATAGGTCAGGATGGGGCTGGAGGTGCAGACAGAGGCCAGAGAGAGGCAGCTCAGGTTGAAGATTTCTCTCTAATGGAAGCATCTGCCTTGAGGCAAGTTTAAACTGTCCCACATACCAGGCAATTCATTACTTGCCTTTTTAACAACTATCTCCAGAGGAGTTTCACAAACTCTTACTGTTGCCCTGAAAAATAAGTCAAATTTGTCAGCTGTTTTTAAAAAGAGGTTTTGATGGAAAGTTAAAACCATTCTCCTTGATTTGCCAATAAGAATTTCTATGGCTGTGTGTGTAGTCAAATGACTTCCAAGGCTCCTTGGTTCCCAGAAATATCGGGGAGTTTAAAATAGAACAGTCATTATTTGCTGCTTGGGGAACTTCAGTGTTACACAGAAAGGTGGAAGAGTAAGGGAGTAATATTGATTGAGAACCCATGTGCGCCCAGCGCTGAGCCAGCCGTGGGCTCCACACAGGTGTTTCTTGGGTGATCCTCACACTCGCCCTGTAAGGTAAAGATCACTACTCCTCCCACTTGTACAGAGGACAAAATTGAGTCTCTTTAGATGGTTTGCCTACAGCCACTTTAAACCAAAAGCCTGAAACTACAGAATTTCTTTTTTTTTTTTAATTTTTTTTTATGTGGACCATTTTTGAAGTCCTTATTGAATTTGTTACAATATTGCTTCTGTTTTATGTTTTGGTTTTTTGGCTGCAAGGTATGTGGGATCTTAGCTCCCTGACCAGGGATCAAACCTGTACCCCCTGCATTTTATGGCAAAGTCTTAGCCACTGGACCACCAGGGAAGTCCCTGAATCTATAGTATTTCTACTATCCTTGATTGACAGTCAAGGTGAGGAAGAAAGACAAACCAATGGTTAGAGGTTGGGTTTATCAGATGAGCTGGTCTGTTCTCTTCAGGGTCTCCAACCTTGCTGATTTGTCTGGGACTATCCCAGTTTTGACACTGAAAGTTCTGCATCCCAGGAAACCCCCTAGACGCAGGCAAACCAGCATGGTTGCTCACCCGGCCTCCTGTGCCAAAGCTACCAGGGAAACCCTCGCAAGGCAGGCCCTTGAGCAAATTTAGAGCTGAGTAATATTACTGGCTAAGGAGGGACCTTGTTAATGGCAGGCTTCCAACAGCCCTGTGCCCCTGTAAAATTAAAATATATAAAAGCAGGTGAGAATAAAGGGTTTTACGAGCTGATGGCATACAGAGTAACCATGTTTTCTAAACCCAAGAATGGAATCATTTATTCAGTCATCTGATGTCTGTTGAACTGAGTGCCAGAGGAACATGCAGCTATAGTTTCTGTCCTCGTGGAAGTTAGTTTCATAAGGAAGACGTCAAAGTAACCAAACCTCTACAGAAACAAAGTAATTTCAGGGACTGATAAGGGCTTTAAAGAAGATAAAGTAGGTGATGTGAACGGGAGTGACTAGGGGTGACGAGGCCAGACGTCTCTGGTTGGAACTGTCACAGAGGACCTCTTGGGGAGGTGACGTCTGACTTGAAACGTGGACCATAAAGCCACATGCATATCTGGAAGCAGAGTGTTCCAGGCAGAAAGGAGAGCTGGTGCAAACGTCAGTCCCCGAGGTAGGAAGGAGCTTGGCGGGTTTAAGATCTATGGGAAGATGAGGGAGGCTGAGCTGGAGGGTGGGGGTGGGGGGAGCCGGCAAGGTGGCGTCAGAGAGAGAGGTGATGATGAGGGGGTTCAGAGATCAATCCAGGTGGAAGAGAAACCTCTGGATGGAATGATATAACCAAGGTGCCTTTTATTTTTATATTTTTTTTTATAAGTGATTTTTTTAAATTTATTTTTTTATTTTTTTGGGGGGTACACCAAGTTCAATCATCTGTTTTTATACACATATCCCTGTATTCCCTCCCTTCCTTGACTCCCCCCCCCTCGAGTCCCCCCCACCCTCCCCACCCCAGTCCTCTAAAGCATCTTCCATCCTCGAGTTGGACTCCCTTTGTTATACAACAACTTCCCACTGACTATCTATTTTACAGTTGGTAGTATATATATGTCTGTGCTACTCTCTCGCTTCGTCTCAGTTTCCCCTTCACCCCCCGCCCCCTCCCATACCTCGAGTTCTCCAGTCCATTCTCTGTATCTGCATCCTTGTTCTTGTCACTGAGTTCATCAGTACCATTTTTAGATTCCGTATATGTGAGTTAGCATACAATATTTGTCCTTCTCTTTCTGACTTACTTCACTCTGTATGACAGATTGTAGTTCTATCCACCTCATGACATATAGCTCCATCTCATCCCTTTTTATAGCTGAGTAATATTCCATTGTGTATATATGCCACATCTTCTTTATCCATTCATTTGTTGATGGGCATTTAGGTTGCTTCCATGTCCTGGCTATTGTAAATAGTGCTGCAATAAACATTATGGTACAAGTTTCTTTTGGGATTATGGTTTTCTTTGGGTATATGCCCAGGAGTGGGATGACTGGATCATATGGAAGTTCTATTTGTAGTTTTTTAAGGAACCTCCAAATTGTTTTCCATAGTGGCTGTACCAACTTACAGTCCCACCAACAGTGCAGGAGAGTTCCCTTTTCTCCACACCCTCTCCAACATTTGTTGTTTCCAGATTTTGTGATGATGGCCATTCTGAGCGGTGTGAGGTGATAGATACCTCATTGTGGCTTTGACTTGCATTTCTCTGATGATGAGTGATGTTGAGCATCTTTTCATGTGTTTGTTGGCCATCTGTATGTCTTCTTTGGAGAAATGTCTATTTAGGTCTTCTGCCCATTTGTGGATTGGGTTATTTGCTTTTTTGGTATGAAGCTTCATGAGCTGCTTGTATATTTTGGAGGTTAATCCTTTGTCTGTTGTTTCATAGGCAATTATTTTTTTCCCATTCTGAGGGTTGCCTTCTAGTCTTGTTTATGGTCTCTTTCACTGTGCAAAAGCTTTTAAGTTTCATGAGGTCCCATTTGTTTATTCTTGATTTTATTTCCATGATTCTAGGAGGTGGGTCAAAAAGGATCTTGCTTTGATGGATGTCATAGAGTGTTCTGCCTATGTTTTCCTCTAGGAGTTTTATAGTGTCTGGCCTTACATGTAGGTCTTTAATCCATTTGGAGTTTATTTTTGTGTATGGTGTTAGGACCAAGGTGCCTTTTAAAATGAACACTTGGGCTGCTATCTGGAGGATGGATTGTGAGGGACTAAAATGGTAGCAGAGAGACTCTGGCTGTAGCTCAAGCAACGAGCGATGGAGATTCAGACCTGGGGTGGAAGCAGAGGAGATGAAAAGAAGTGACTGGCTGGCAATGTTATTGTGGAGGTGAGATGCCAGCCCTTCACTGATGAAGGACTGGATGCAGGGAGTAGAGAAATCTTGAAGGATTTCTCAATTCCTAGCAGCTGTATCAACTTGAGCAACTCATCTAAATCCTCTGAGCCTCAGTTTCTCCAATCTTCAATGAGAATAACTACGCCCCCACTGATGGTTGCAGGGAAGATCAAATACATGCTTATTAGCACAAGACTCAGCCCAGGTAGCATCTTTTTTAAAATCTATTTTTCCATTAGTGTGTTTCAACTTTGGCTGCACTGTAAAAGAACAACATATGGCTAAAGAAATTTAACTTAATCCAGGAAAACAAAAATGACTCTCCTGCAGTTTGGAGCCAAAAGGATATCTTGGCTGGGTGGACTCATCTGAATAGGGTTTGTAGACAGTGTCTGTCAGTCAGTTGTATTTTTGCCATAGATTGGGTGCAAGATGATTGTTTCACGGCAGTTGGCGGCCTTAGGTATTTAAGAGATGTGGTTGATTCATTCCTCAGCAACTAGGATGGGGCAAGGGAGGAATCTCTCCTAATAATGACTGTTTGCAGAGCTCTCAGAAGACAAAGCCCAATAAAAGGTCTCCTTGGCCTTATTTCTTCCCTCCCTCACACATAATCTTTAATCATCCTTAGAGTCAAACATTTGGGGTGACACATTCACCAAGAGTTATTACAGAAAAACTATTTCATTTCCACAGCCCAGAAGTATACTTAGAAAGGGAGAAAAATCTCTAAATCATCAGTGGAACCGTCAAGCCCTTAGGAGCTTGGGTTCTAATGTGGAGTTTTATACAGTATTGCTTATTCCTTCTTTCCTTTTCTTGGTTTATCTGTATTATTTTTTTAATGACTGCGGGTTTCTGGCATCTGTGGGTAATTGAGATTTGGCTGATCTTTCTTCCAAGATTGAAGGCTTGCGATGAGAAGTACTAAAAGTCTAAAAATGCTTTAAAAACACAAAAACTATATGGGGGCATGATTGAGGGCACACTGGGCTGTAAGGTAAAGTGGTCCTCCCTCTGGAAATATGGACTAGCTTCAAAGATTCACTTTAATGTGCTCTCTTGTTTGTTTAAACCATGCTGCCTTGAGGAAGAGGAGGGGGAAGAAGAGAGGAGGAGAGGGAGGGGGCAGGAGAGGAGGAGGAGGAGAAGGAGAAGAAGGGGAAGGGGAAGAAGAAGGAAAAGAAGAAGGGGGAGGAGGGCAGGGGAAGGAGGAGAAGGGGAAGAAGGAAGAGGAGGAGGAGGAAGAGGACGGGAGGAGGAAAAAGGGAAGAAAGGGGAAATCCCAGGCAGATGAGAAGGTAGGTAGTAAGAACTAACGGCACAGAGAGTGAGCATATTTTCTGAACTCCAAATTGGAGTGTGTTGGGCAGCCAGCAGTAGCTAGCACAGAGCATTCGATCCATACTCTGTGTTACGCGTTGTTTAGAAGCATCATCTCATTGAATCATCACAAACACCCTCTGAGATATTCACCCCATTTTTCAGATGACAAGACTGATACCCAAGTCACACGGCTAAGGAGTGGTAAAGCAGAACTCCAGAGTACAGTAAATCATACTGCTTCTACACATAGGGATTTACTCATGAGAGAGACGTGGCAAAATATTTGGGATTTTCCTGGTGGATCCTTCTTGATGAATCTTTAGGTGACAGGATGTCACATGAAAAGAGCTTGAACATGGAAGCAGAAAGACAACCCTAATCTGTTACTAATTTGTTAAAGGACTAAAGAAAGACAGATGACATCCCTATGCTCTAGTTTCTCCATTTAGATTCTATGATAATATTTGCTGTATTTTTATTATAAATGTAATAGACATTTACTATAGAAAATTATAAAACTATGAATGAGCATAAAAAAATAAAATGTATCTATAATAACTCCACCCAAAGATGAACATTTAACATTTTGTTATATATCAATATATCTATATCCATATCTCTATCCATTTAACAAGTAGGATCATATTGTTCATATAACTTTGTAATCATGCTTTTTAAAAAACTTCCCAATACATCATAGACATCTTTCCATGTCAACAATTATTCTACATCATCATGATACAGTGTCCTAATATTTCATTTATTTAGCATCCCCTTTGTTGGACACTTAGCTTGAAACCTCCAAGCTGGTTTTCCTTTGGATCAATTCCTAGAAGTTATTTCTCCTTTTGAGAAGAAGATGCCTAACCTCTATCCCTGCATAGACACATAGGAACAAATAAGAAAAAAAATATCAAAGAGAAAAATATCACAAGTGGGAATACAGATGCTGTATCAAGCCACAGAGAGGGCAGATCTGACTCCCACGTCATCACTTCTCCTATTTGAGCATTTCACAAGGTTAGACTCATGTGGCAGCATAAACTGAGTTGGGGGTAGGAGGTGTGAAGCCAGGACATTTTGACCGCACTGCCCCAGGAGTAAAGCAGCAGGAAGAAAAAAGGGCTCGTTATCCTTTCAGAATTTTTCTTTTGTGTAATTTTCCCTTCTTGACAGGGAAGATTTAAGCTCTGGATAGAGAAGAAATTCTGTGCTGTCAAGAACTGTTCTTGTTTTAGTTACAACACATGTAGCTAGTTCTACTATCTCCTGCTCTTTTGCCACTACCAAGGATCCAGCAGGGGGAAATCAACAGAGAGGACACATTTTCCTCCCCCAGAGAGTAAAAAGCAAAGCGAAACTGGGTCATTTCTCCATGAATCCTCATTTCAACCCTGGAACAAGAGAAGCAAAGGAAGTGATTACCTACTGTGAGCTGACTGCATGCTGAGCAGTCCTAGGTCATCTGGTCAACCTGCTTATTCTACAGATGAGGAATGCAAGACCTAACATGTTCTTCAGCTCACCAGAAATGACAATTGTTAAGGAGCAGGGCCATGCCAGGGCCCAGGGATGCCCAACGCAGAGCAGTCTGGGGCCACTGATCCTAAGGACCACTGTTTTCTTTCCCAAAGCTGTGAAACATTTCCATGACTCTTAGACTCGTATCTGGCAAAACACCAAGTAAGCCTGCAAACTACACACACACACACACACACACACACACACACACACACACACACACACACACTCCTAACCAGAAATTACAATGACTGCTCAAAACTTTGGATTTGCCAATAATTCCTGGGGAGTACCTGCTAAGCCCATCACAAAAAGTAGACTTCTTTGAAGGTTACTTTTCCTCTTGAAGATTCTAGCACCTCACACACTAGACCAGAAACGTCTGTTGAACAAATAAAGGGTTTAATGAATTGAATGACAAAATCAATCAATAAATAATAGGAGAAATAAAATACTAAATGAATGAGTGAAAGTATTTAATTGAATAATTAATTCACATCTGACTGGTCTACTCAATGAAACCCACACATATTTGACCAATTAAATCTCATGACCTCCATCCACTGTGGAGTTCTCTTAAAGTCCAAGGCTCATCTTACAACAGAGCTTCCTTTCTAGACACCTAGACCCATAAAGCACTTTTTAAAAGATGCTCTTAACTCCATAAGCCATTTGCAGTGGCTCAAAAAGCTTACTAGAAACCGTGCACTCTAGAGACGCCTGGATTTGCTTTGGGTTGCGTAAATGCTTGCCCTCCTTATCATGCTGATCAGAAGTTGTGATGATCCCATCTGATTTTGAGTTATGCAAAATGAAAAAAAAATCAAAGAAATTGCTTGTTACTTCATCATCCTACTTTGTTTGAGATATGTCATTTATCAAAACAACAGCGTTTGTGTAGGGAAAACAAATAAAAAAAAGGAGTGATTTTGCATGCAGATGGTAGAGACATGCTACCTCAAAGCTGAGCCTTCGGAATCCATCTCAAGAAATTCCTGGCATGGGGGATGGTGCCTGGGATGACATCCTTTAGAGAGCCTCGTGAGATTTGGTGATAAGCTCAGCTAACAACTCAGCAGGGATGCTGGACACTGAAAATAACACAAGCCCTGGCATCTGCTGGACAGAAACGGAATCCTCCTTCCAGATGGTGTGAACCCATGCCGCTTCTCAGCTTCTCTGAGTTCCTGGGTCCCTCTACACAAGGGAAGATTAATAACTTCCACCTTCCAGGGAGGTGGTGATGATCCAATGAGGTGATGCACTTTAAATACTCAACATAAAGTCTGGGACATGCTAACTTCTCAGTACATTTTAGCAATTTTATTATTAAATATTATTAGTAGTATTAAACCCATAGGGTTGTGTGAGCCTTAAGAGGGATAAAGGGGATAAAGTATCTAGCACAGATTCTGGCACTTAGGAGGTGTTCAGTATATGTTTATTTCTTGTCACTTTTTCTAGATGGCACTATTGGGGATCTTCTGCATTTACTCTTTTTCTGAAGGGCAGAACCATTATGCAGTAAACATCCAGGCTCCCTCCAGAAAGCCACTATTACAAAACTAATTCCCATGCCCTGGAGAAGCAGACAGACTGAAAACTTCTCCCTGTTGCCTAAGCAAGTTTCTTGAAAATGAAAGCTGCACATCTGCCACAAATTGGAGCTGGATACGTCCTTGCATTAGAAGCCACAGCTGGAGGCCCTGGCTCTGGCCCCACAGGCTCCAAGAAGTTTTTTTGATTTTCCCCACAATGGATGAGATTCCGTGGACTGATGGTCTGAGTGATGGAGGGACAGGCAGCTTGCTAGCCAGTGGAAGGGAATAAGCTGGCTCCCTTCTTCCTGTGTGGACAGAAAGGGCAGAGAAGGACTGATAAAAACTCTGAGGAAATTGTCAGAGTCAGTCTCGAATGCCAGTCCCAGAGGTATTAAATCAAGGCAAGTATGAAGAGTTGGGAGTTGGGGGGATCCTCACGGATTAAACCTGTAGCCCTCCTCAGTTTATCTTTGGAGAAAATACCCATTCAGACCCACTGGAGAGAGAATCACACACTCACCATCATCTTCAACATTAATACTGTTTGCCAGGGTTTTTTTTCTGGACCCAGAATAAGTGAGGCGAATACAGGATCTAATGGGAACCTGGAGCAGGAGAGGCTCCTCTACCCTCGAGATTCCAGGGAGACATCTTGGAAGAAATGACGTTGTAACTGAAGCATGAAGAAGGAGTGGGAATTAGCCAGGAGAAGTAGCGGTGTGTGTTTTAGGCAGAGGAAGTGGTGCTATCAAAGACTTAGAGGTCAGAGAGAGACTGAAATGTCTAAGGAACTGAAAGAAGTTTGTGATGGCTGGATTGAAAAGTGTGGGAGAAGAGGGAAGTGAAAAGAAGTCAAAACAGACCAGGGCCAGATCATACAGGCTGTTGTAGGCTATGGTAAGGGGTTTAACTTTCCTTGTTAGAGCAGTGGGGAGCCATGGAGGGCTTCAGGCAGGAGGAGGCTTGGTTAAATTCTCTTTTATGAAGCGTACCCTGGCTGCTTCATAGGGAATATTGGTTATCTCAATAACTTGCTGTGTGATCATGGGTTATTCACACCTTCTCTGAGCTCTTTTAGGGAAGATGAAGAAAGAGGACTGATGATATAAAATCACAGCAAGGTGATTCACTTTATTGTACAGCAAAAACTTGCACAACAGTGTAAAGCAATTATATTCCAATAAAGAGCTTTAAAAGAAAATCATAGCAAAAATCCATCCTGGCTCTGCCCCAGGGCCAGCCCAAGAAACATTCTGTGTCACACAGCCCCCAAACCATCTAGACACTCTACACTCTGGAAGTCTGGATCCCATAGCCAGAATGCCTCTCACACTTAGAAGCAGCTCAAAAATCCTCTGTCAAACCAACAAGGATCTACTGTATAGCACAGGGAACTATATTCAATACCTTGTAATAACCTATAATGGAAAAGAAAGTTTAAAAGAATATTATACCTATCTATATAACTGAATCACTTTGCGGTATACCTGAAACGAACACAACATCGTAAATCAACCACATTTCAATAAAAATGTTTTAAAAAATTCTTTGTCAGCCCAATGGGATCTGAATTTAGGTTCAGAAAATACAGCCTCCCTCAAAAAGGTCCCTTCTGGCTCAAACACACTGTGATTTGCCATTCATCTTGGATACAACAAGGCGTTGGATAACACGCAGCCACAAAGGGAAACTCGCCTTTTCCCAGGAGCGGGGAGTGGGGAGTGGATCTCTGTCTTGCATCAGCCTCACCTCCAGACCGCAGCTTCTTGCTGACGTCTGATTAATATGCTATTGCACTTGGAGAAAATTAATGGGGTTTGATGGTTATTTGGAGCTTGCCTCCTCAATTCCACTGTGAGAGAGTTACGAATTTAAACAAACATTGACAGAGAATAAATCTGTGCTCTGCACACTTGTCGGAAGGTCTGACTTAATAGGCCTGACCGTCTTGAAATTTGGATTGAATTCATAACAGTGACGTGGGCTGGCTTATCAGGGAAGACAAGCCGCAGCTGGGGAAATGACCAGACCTTTCCTTTCCAGGCATCACGTGGCCTCTCCCAGGGGGGCAGCCACACAAAAGTTCCGCAGTCACTCTCTATCCCATTATCTGGCTTTATTTTCTTCACAGGACTTATCTGGGCCTAAAATTATCCAGTTTATGTCTCTGTTTACTGATTTATCACCTGTAAACCGAAGCCCTGCAGGAGATTTACTGCTCACCATGGTCACCACAGCATTTTCAACTGAGCTGGGCACATAGTAGATGCTCAATAAATATTTGTTGAGTGAACAAGTGAACAGACTTCCATTAGTCATGTCACATCTATGGACCATCTATATTATTTAAACCAAGAGGATATGGTGTAATGGTGAGACGTAGAGGATCTGGAGGCAGAATGCATTGAAATCCTTGCTCTGCCATTAACCCTGTCCCTAGGCAAACTACTTATCTGTCTGCACCTGTAAAATGGGTTAATAACCCACCTTCGTAGTGAGCTTCAATGAGATAACACATGTAAGATCCTTAAAACACCTAGTAAGTACCCAATCCAAGTTCGCTCTTATTAACTTCTTTTCTTACTGACTCACGATTTTGACTGAAATGCATTTGTGAGACTTTTCATTTCTCCCACTAATAACAATAAACATGTGGAATCTCCATCTTACAGATCAGGAAACTGAGGCACAAGGAACTAGCATGAGGTCACAGAGTTAGAAACTGCAGAGCAGGGATTCAAACAGGCAGAATCTATGTGCTTAACTACCAACTGGTGTGCCCTGTGGAATATTCACAGGGCTTTTCAAATAGCAACTGTAAGTATCAATGCAAATATTCATTTTTATTTGACCCTTTATGGTAGAAGAAAATTAAACATGCCAAAAGTGGAGAGAATACTATTTTTGAAAGGTTTTAAGTGATCACAGTGCTACCACCGTAGAACCAGCCTGAGAAACAACACTGGGTCATTCATCGCATGATGGGAAATTTCAAGGGTTCACTTAATCCTCCCAACAACATAACAAGGACCTTGCTCACCTCCGGACCTTCATATAAACATACTATTGCCTCTGCCTGAATCCTCCTATAACCCCTTCTTCTGCCATTATCTTGCTTACTTTTTGGTCTCAGCCCCATAGCTTCCTGAAGACACCTGCCCTTGGAGTCTTCTCCTTGCATGGAAAACACAGACCTTATATTAAAGTCGTTGGTCCAATACCCCTAGTCCCTGAGGTCTATATCCTTTCCATTCATTCCCATAGAGCCAGCACCTATGTCAGTGCCGGCACTTAATAGACACTCAGTAAACGTATGTTGTGTTAAAGTCATCATTTTATGCATGAGAAAACCAAGGTTCAGAGAGGTTCAGTAACCGGCCCAAAGTCAGACAGCTAGTAAACAGCAAGGCTGAGGTTCCAACCCGTGTCTTTCTGGATCCACGTTCTTCCTGCTGCCCAGATATCCACAAGTGCCACGTGGATTTGACTGTTGCTTGCCAGAAGTTGGGGAACTAAATTAGTCTTCCTCGGGACTTCCCTGGTGGCACAGTGCTTAAGAATCCGCCTGCCAATGCAGGGGACATGGGTTCGACCACTGGTCCAGGAAGATTCCACATGCTCCAGAGCAACTAAGGCTGTGTGCCACAACTACTAAGCCTGTGCTCTAGAGCCCATGAGCCACAACTACTAAGCCCACATGCCGCAACGAAGAGTAGCCCTCGCTCGCCACAACGAGAGAAAGCCCGCGTGCAGCAACGAAGATCCAACGCAGCCCCAAAAATAAATAAATAAATAAATAAGATGATTTTTTTAAATAAATAAATAAATTAGGCTTCCTCTAGGACCCTGCCTTCAACAGGATTTTCAGATTCCACCTCATGAAACAGACCACAGGTTGAGTCTGCAAACTCCAAGTAGTCTCAAAGCAAAATTTAAACAGGGCCCTTTCCACTAGCTTGGGGACCATCAACATATATTTCTTTGGCCAGGCTAAGGTCTGGAGCAATATACAAAAATAATAAAATATTTTCTAGTCTAGGAGGAGACACACTAGGCAAACATGTAAGGATGGGGGGCGGGGTGGAGGCACAATGAAGTGAAGCAGAGATGCAAGCCACATGCTGGTGCATCACACAGGGACAGAGATGGGTTCCACTGAGAGGGATGCCAAAGGGGCTTCCTGGGGGAGGGAGATTTGGGGCTGGACCTTGAAGGATCAATCAGTGAAGTTTCAATAAGCCTCAGCTAATAAGGCATTCTTAGAAGAGAGAACAGCAGAAGCCCTGAAGTGTAACTTGCATGGCTCTTGACCATGGAGCATCCATTCAAGGAGGGATGTGTGGCTGTTGGGACAGTGAGTTCAGCCGGTGGAAGGCTAAGGAGTTTGAACTTCCTGCTGTAAAAAAAGAGATGTCAATGTTGGGTGCTCAGAGAAACAGACACATCAATAATGGAGTCACAGAGCAACCACAAAAGTCCCCACGTAAGGAGTGGGTAGCTGTTTACCAAGACCATTTCTCTTTCCTCCTGGGTGCACAGCTAGACAACACCTCCCAGGCTCCCTTGCAGTTGGATGTGGCCACATGACTGAGTTCTGGCCCACAGAACACGGATGCAACTGATGGACTCACTTCCTGGTCAGACCCGTTAAATCCTCCACGGCATCCTCCACTCCTCTGCCTACATCACCCCCACCTCCTGATGTCTAGATAATGATGCCCAGGCCAACACTGAAAGCCATATGATGAAGCTGGAACTTCCTCCATCATCCTGGGTCCTTGAGTGACTGCACGGAGTAGAGCATCCCATCCCTACCTCCAATCTCCAACTGCTGTCCAGGAACACATAATTGGACTTTATTTGAATACAAAATAAATTTCTGTTTTATTAAGCCCCTGAGACCCTGGGGTTCATCTGTTCTGGAAGTCAGTATTACCTTATAAAGATACCCCTTGAATTAGTTTATTCCATAAATAGTCTTTGAACATCAGCTATGGGCCAGGGATGCTTCTAGGTATTAGTGATGGACAAGGAAAAGGGAGCTGCTCTTATGCAACTTCAGTGGGAAGAGACAGACTGCAAACAAGTAAGCAAATAAGACCACTTTAGACCATAATAAGAGGTATAAAGGAAATAAAACAAGACGGTGTAACTAGAGAGTAGGGAACAGAGCACTTGCCCTAAATAGGACAGTCACTTCCCTCTGCTTTTTTCTGAAACATAAAACCCTGTTTTAGGACCCACAGCATTCTAGACACCACAGGACCAGAAAACTGCCAGAAGGGGGTGGCTCTTGTTCCCCTTCACCAAAAAATTGAGCATCCAACTCAGTGGAAGTCAAAAGATCTTGTCTTGGGAAGACCTTGATGAGAACAACTAAGGCATTCATCACAGAGCCTGGTCATATGTTTGCAGAGTGTCTTATGCTTGGGGAGTTTGGCTCGGCTATGTGTTGTCCTATAAATTCCCATTGTGTTTCCCATTAATTACAGTCAAAGCAAATCTGCCATTTCATTAACCCTAATACGAGCCCCCAAAGGAATAGATTCTGTCAATGAGCTAAAGCAACCACAAGCATGCTATTAAAACTTTGCCAAGGAGCAGGTAGGAGTTCCTTGTAGATGCTAGTCAATATGAATCCAGTTACAGGATGAGGTGGATGTGAGAACTGCTCCAAGATTCCCAGTTTTCCTTATGGCCTGTGTTCAAACTGCATTCTGCAAGCCTTCTACCCAGCATATCATGGAAGAGCTTGGTAGTTATACCAGTTATTAAAATACAGAAATACTTCCATACTTGTGGGTAATAGCCACTGCCCCGAGAACCCTAAATCTCCACCTGATTATCCAGATATTACAATCCCTCTCTCAAAGTCCCCTAGACCTTTTCCCAATTCAGAAACCAAAACTCAAGTGAGGCATCTGGTGAAGGGTTAAGAAAGAGTTCCAACATCGTACTGACAGCTGGTGCTCAGGTCATGTAATATTACCCCTGGACCTACATCAGAATTCCCGGCGAGTTTGTTCAAATTGCAGATTCCTGAGTTCCACCAAACACATACTGAATTGCAATCTGGAGCCCAGCAACTGGTATTTTATCAAGCTTCCTCAGCCAGAGTCATGCACTCCAAAATCTGAAAACTGCTAGTCTGGGCACTGCATTGACATTTTGCTAAAATGAGGAGAAACTGGGTTGTGCATTCATTTGATCCGATCAGTGATTCTGAAATTTGATCAGAGCCTTCCTTAAAACAAATTCTACACTGAGATTTGGAAAACACAAAATAAACCAGAGCAGAGCTGCAGAGAGCCCCTTGTTTGCAAGCCCAAGCTGCGAGGGTAAAGCACGCACCGCAGAAGCCAGACCTGGGGCTGCCTGGTTCTGACACGGAATAGAACAGCCAAAGGGCAGACAGGGCGTGTCGTTGGATGGAGGAGGAGCCTGGCAGGTTGCAAAGCCTGATAATGGCAGAGCAGAAAGCCAGGGATAGGCCAAGAACCCAGGGTCTTAAATCTGGATCAGCCATGAGGGAGAACTGGAGTGCAAGGCACAAAGGGAGATCAGGTGTGGGACAGAGAGAGGTGAGCAGAACAGGTTGGCCAAATAAGCAGACTTCATTTGGCCAGGGAAGGAATGGTGAGGAAAGGGAACTTCTTTGGGGGGCCCTGCACTGCTCCTGTGGATAGCTACACAGCTCTGATAAAGCACCACCATTAAGAGAGCACACCCAGCTGTGAGCTGTGGAGAAGAGAAGTTGCGTGCTTGCTGCATCCTGGGTACCTCGCCCAGAACTTGGATGGAGTCTACTCTCAATAACACAATATTCATTGGATGGATAGATGGATGGATGGATAAATGGATGGATGGATAAATGGATGGATGGATAAATGGGTGGATGGATGGGTGGATGAGGGCTTTGTATCTGCAACAGGACCCCTGTTACTCACCTCTGAAGGTCAGGGATCACTGGACCCAACACTTTTTCCCCACTCCAAGTGCCAGAAAAGTCAGGCTTGCTCTAGAGAAAAAAAGACTTGCTCTAAAGAAAAAAGCTCAGTTGGCCACCTTAAGACAATGTTTGCTTACAAGTCTTTAAAAATCATATGTTTATTATTCACTCACACCAAAAATCTACCTAAGAGTCTTCAGACCTTGGGATGATAGAAAGAAGGAAAAGAAGATTTTCTTTATTGAGTGACTCTTCAGTACTTTTAATTCAAAAATTCTATTGGGATGTTTTATACATCAGACACTTCGTAAGGCACTGGTGATCAACCAGGGGAAAAAATAAGCTAGATTCCTCTCTTGAAGTTTGTATTCTAATGAGGGAGTCAGGCCATAAACATGAAAACATGCAAATAAATGAGATCATTTGGAATGTGATCAATGCTATACAAAATTTAAATAGGGATATGCAAAAGAAAGAGACTAGCAGGGCAGGAAGCTTTTCAGAAAAGGAGACCGTTTGTAGAAATAGCATTTGAGCTGAAATCAGAATGACAAGAGGATGGTCGTGCAAACATTAGAGAGAGTAGCATACTAGGCAGCCGGGGTAACCACTAGTGCAAATGCCCTAGGGTGGGGACAAGTGTCACATGTTTAAGGAATAGAAAGGAGGCCAGAGCGATTAGAACAGAGCAGTAAAGGCAGAGGTAGATACGTGAGAGAAAGAGGCAGAGATCAGATCAAGCACAGTGAGGATTGTGCAGAGAGGTGGTTTGATGATATGATTTGGTTTTGAAGGGCAATTCTGACTGCTGTGTGGCAAACGGACTGTAAAGGGAGCCAGAGTGGAATCAGGAAACTGGGTAGGAGGCAATGGCAGTCCACCAGCTGGGAGATGACTTGGACCAAGATGGTGCCGAGAAGCAGAGAGATTCAAGACATGTTAGGGAGGTGGAATTGGTAGGACTCAAAAGAGAAAGGAATCAAGCAAACCAACAACCAATGGAGATGATAAGGATAGAAACTATCAGGACCAGGGTCTGAAACCAGGTCTGTGTAGCTCCAGAGCCCCTATGTTCTCTCCAATCTTGCTTCTTTTTATGGAGCTTTTGTTCTTGCAGTCACTGCCAAAGTATAGGTGTGTGGGGCTTGTGCACTCCCCGTATGCCAACTGCTCCTCATTTGGGGAGGAAAAATAAACCTCACACTAGTTAACGCCATGCTGCTTATTGATTTAGGCAAATGCTTGGCAGCTCCACTTCATCTTCCAAAGGGTAATGTAATAACGGCCTGCATTACGCTGTAGCTTTCTCTGGGCTCTGAATATGCCACCCTTCTTAGCTCTCACAATCTTCCCTAAGAGTCACAGAAATAAGCAAACCCATGGCATTGACACATTGGCCGGGCATGTCTTTTTCCATACACGGAAGCTGGAGGCAAGAGGCATGGAAAGAGCTGGAGGAGGAGGTTCTCGAATAGCTTTATGACCTTATGCAAGTCACTTAGCCTCTCCGAGCCTTAAAGTTCCTCACCTGAAAAATGGGGTAATATCCCTGTCCTGTCAATCTCGGAAAGTTGAAGCAGAAACTTGAACTTCCAAGATTCCAAGAAACTATAAGATGTTGTGTGTCATTTGGGAACTGAAACTTATAACATTAGAATGAATATTATGAATTGTTTAGTATTCAATGAGGGAATGAGAGAGAGAGCGCCACAGAATGATTCAATAAATACTTATGGGGCCTCTACTTTATGTCAGACACTAGTAATTCAGTGGTAGGTAAAGTCGACATGACAGGTAGTCTCTGACACTGTGAAGCTTATAGTCTAGTCGGGGAGAAAATTAACAAATGATCACCTCTGCAAATATATAATGTCACATTGTTAGTACATAGGTTTAAAGAAAAATGCAGGGTGATATTAAATCTCAGAGAGTGTGTCCCAGGAAAAAGGACTGAGCTGAATTTTGAAGGATGCATTAAAATGAACTATGAGATGGGCAACTATGGGGAAGGATGAGAGTACTCCAGTCAGTAGGAAAAGCATGTGCAAAGGTCCTGTGGCAAGAATGAATATGGAGCACATTGAAAGACCTGCATAAAGCCAGGGTAGTTGGCACAGAGTGAACAAGAATGAGAAGACTACAACAAGATAAGGCTACAGTGAGGGCAGGGGCTTCCTTGTGTAGGACCTTGTAGACCACAATATGATATCCTAGGTGCTCTGAAGGAAATGGAAGAAAGGGACGGAGACGAAGGAAAGAAGGCAAATTACAAATGAGTAAACAGACCAGTGTAATACTATGTGGAAGTTTTAATAAGGCATTGCAATAAGAACAGTGTAGGAGCACAGGGAAGGAGTCTCTGATCCAATTGCAAGTACAATGGGGGTAGAATGATAAGGAAGACTGAGAGAGGCTGACTCCTGAGTTCTTGATTGGTGGATACTTGGGAGTTAGATAATTGAGGCAGGAAAGGGCATTCAGGTAGAGGGAACCACATAGGTAAAACACAGCATCGCATAATACATCGAGGAAGCTGTATATAGTTCATTTGGATAAGGATCAAGGGGGCACAGGAGCAAAGAAAGAAACCAGTGATGTAATCAGGGCCCAGATTTTGAATGACATGGTGTTTGTGAAGAACTTCACTGCATGAGGAAGCTCAGTTTGCGGGAACGTTTGAGACGTCTTAGAGAAGTCAATGAAAAAGAAACAGATATACATTTCTACAAAGATCTAGGGTCAAGATAGGGAAAGTCTAGAAGTGAAAAGACCAGTTAGGAGGCTACTTCTTGGGTCCAGGCAAGATACAGGGTATGGAACCACGGGGATAACGGTGTAGGTGAGAGGAGATGCTGACCAGCTCCCGGCTTGATTCTTTGTCCAAACTCCTATGAGGAGAAGAGTTTATCTCTGCCCCATTCTCTCACCAGCACCCTGCCCAGAACCTCAGCCTTCCAGGCTCTCTTAGCTACCACCTGCATCCTCCCTTGCCGCTGCCCACCCCCCAGTCTTGGTCAGATGCTCTGCAGAACCAACACTGCAGATGCTTGTTATGTAACACTGTTGTTTCTATCTTATGAGAACTAAGGGGCTGGGGGAGGGGGGGGTGTACTCTGCCTGACAAGTAATTTGTATGTAAAAAACAATGTGCCAGAGGCTTGGAGAAATGTACCTGGAGTTCCTGTACACACTGGCAGGTACACCTGTTTGCCTGATGACAACTCTGTCTTCAGACATCCTGAAAGCAGAACACGATTACACAAGAGAGGCAAAAATGTCCTTTCCCATTTCAGGGCCTGAGACCAACATTTTGAAGTTTAACACGTGTGTGTGTGTGTGTGTGTGTGTGTGTGTGTGTGTGTGTGTGTATGTGTATGTATGTGTGTGTATTTCATTGTCCTCTGCTTTCCTTTTTTAAAAAAAAATGCACTGAGGAAAATGAGCTCTCAACTGCAAAGTGAAGATAATAACAGTGGCTGGTGAGAATAAAATGAAATAACGCATATAAAGAGGGTCTTGCATGATACCTGGCATATAGTAGGCAGTCATTAAAGGGTGTTTCGAGCTGCCTTTTAGTGAGTGCTTACTCTGTTGCCAGGTTCTGTGCTAACTGCTTTATCTGCTTTTTAACATGGAATGCTGAGGTGCTGTCCGTGGTTCTGAATTGTCTTTGGCAGCTTGAGCTCTTTTCCTCCTAATTCCAGGAAGCTGACTTTGAAACACCATCCACCATCTCCCTGTAACTCCTAACCATATGACTTTCAGAAGACATCATTTTAAGTCTTTTTAAAAACCATCTTCATTGGTTATAATTTACATACAATTAAATGCACCCACCTTAATTGTCCATTTGGATGGCTTTTGACAAATGTGTATACCAGTAACCACTAAGAAGATACAGAACATTTCTATCACCCTCAAGAATCCCCTTGGGCTCCATCTTCATAAATCCCCACCCCTCGACCACAGAAAAACATTTATTTGCCTTCAGTTACTATAGATTTGATTTGTTAATCCTAGACTTCATGTAAGATATAAAGGGACTTCCTAGATGGTGCAGTGGTAAAGAATCTGCCTGCCAATGCAGGGGACACGGGTTCGAGCCCTGCCCTGGGAAGATTCCACATGCCATGGAGCAACTAAGCCTGTGCGCCACAACTATTGAGCCTGTGCTCTAGAGCCCATGAGCCACAACTACTGAGCCCATGTGCCACAACTATTGAAGCCCATGCACCTAGAGCCTGTGCTCTACAACAAGAGAAACCACTACAATGAGGAGCCTGCACACCACAATGAAGAGTAGCCCCCACTCGCAGCAACTAGAGAAAGCCCATGTGCAGCAACAAAGACCCAATGCAGCCAATAAATAAATAAATTAATCTAAAAAAAAGATATATAGTATACACTCGTTTATGTCTGCCTTTTTCCTCTCAGCATAATTTTTTTGGAATTCACCCATATTAATGTAGATATCAGTAATTTATTCATTTTTGTTGTTATGTAACATCCCACAAGTAGTTTACTCATTTACCGATAGACAGACTTTGGGATTGTTTCCAGTTTAGAGTTATTTTGAATAGAGCTGCTATGAAAATTCGTATACAAGACTTTGCATGGACATGTTTACATGAATCTTTTTTTTTAAGAACTTTTATTGAGATACAGTTAACAGACAATAAACAGCATATATTTAGAGTGTACAATTTGGTATCCCAATCTCCCAATTCATTCCCTCCCAACCCTCCCCACTTTCCCCACTTGGTGTCCATATGTTTGCTCTCTACACCTGTGTCTCTATTTCTGCCTTGCATTTCCTCTTTCATAGTTGTTAACATTTGCCTTATGTACTGAGGTGCTCCTATATTGGGTGCATATTATTTATAATTGGTATTTCTTCTTCTTGGATTGATCCCTCAATCTTTATATAGTGTCCTTTCTTGTCTCTTGTAACATTTTTTATTTTAAAGTCTATTTTACCTGATATGAGGATCGCTACTCCAGCTTTCTTTTGATTTCCATTTGCATGGAATATCTTTTCCCATCCCCTCACTTTCCGTCTGTATGTGTCCCTAGGTCTGAACTGGGTCTCTTGTAGACAGCATATATATGGGTCTTGTTTTTGGATCCATTCAGCCCGTCTGTGTCTTTTGGTTGGGACATTTAGTCCACTTACATTCAAGGTAGTTATCGATATGTATGTTCCTATTACCATTTTCTTAATTATTTTGTTTTTGTTTTTGTAGGTCCTTTTCTTCTCTTATGTTTCCCACTTAGAGAAATTCCCTTAGTATTTGTTGTAGGGCTGGTTTGGTGGTGCGGAATTCTCTTAGCTGTTGCTTGTCTGGAAAGCTTTAGATTTCTCCGTCGACTCTGAATGAGATCCTTGCTGGGTAGAGTATTCTTGGTTGTAGGTTCTTCCCTGTCATCACTTGAAATATATCGTGTCACTCCCTTCTGGCTTGCAGAGTTTCTGCTGAGAAATCAGCTGTTACCCTGATGGGAGTTCCCTTGTATGTTATCTGTCATTTTTCCCTTGTTGCTTTTAATAACTTTTCTCTGTCTTTAATTTTTGTCATTTTGACTACTGTATGTCTTGGCGTGTTTCTCCTTGGGTTTATCCTGCCTGGGACTCTCTGCGCTTCCTGGACTTTGAGAGCTATTTCCTTTCCTATGTTAGGGAAGTTTTCAACTAGAATCTATTCCAATATTTTCTTGGGTCCTTTCTCTCTCTCTTCTCCTTCTGGGACCCCTATAATGCGAATGTTGGTGTGTTTAACATTGTCCCAGAGGTCTCTTAGGCTGTCTTCAGTTCTTTCCATTCTTTTTTCTTTATTCTTTTCCACATCAGTAATTATCACCATTCTGTCTTCCAGGCCACTTATTTGCCCTTCTGCCTCAGTTAAGCTGCTATTGGTTCCTTCTAGTGTATTTTTCATTTCAGTTATTATGTTGCATACCTCTCTTTGTTTGCTCTTTAATTCTTCTAGGTCTTTGGTAAACTTTTCTTGCAACTTTTTGATCTTTGCATCCAGTCTTTTTTCAAAGTCCTGGATCATCTTCACCATCATTATTTTGAATTCTTTTTCTGGAAGGGTGCCTATCTCCTCTTCATTTACTTGTTTTTCTGGGGTTTTATCCTGTCCCTTCATCTGGTACAAAGTCCTCTGCTTTTTCATTTTCTCTCTCTTTCTGTGGCTGTGGTTTTCAGTTCCACAAGACAAAATACTGCTGATGCTGCTTGATAATGCTGTCTGTCCTCTTGTGGAGGAAGCTGTCTAGGAGGCTCATGGGTGCTTCCTGATGAGAGGGACTGATGGTGGGTAGGGCTGGGTGGGCAGAGCTTAGTAAAACTTTAATCTGCTTGTCTGCCAATGCATGGGGCTGTGTTCACACCTTGTTGGTTGTTTGGCCTGAGGCCACCTAGCACTGGAGCTTACAGGCTCTTTGGTGGGGCTAATGGCAGACTCTGGGAGGGCTCACACCAATGAGCACTTTCCAGAACCCCTGCCATCAGTGCTCCTGTCTCCTCAGTGAGCCACAGCTGCCCCCCACCTCTGCAGGCAACCTTCCAACACCAGCAGGTAGGTCTGGTTCAGTCTCCTATGGGGTCACTGCTCCTTCCCCCTGGGTCCTGGTGAGCACACTTTTTTGTGTGCCCTCCAAGAGTGGAGTCTCCATTTTCCCCAGTCCTGTGGAGGTCCTGCAATCAAATCCCACTGGCTTTCAAAGTCTGATTCTCTGGGGATTCCTCCTCCCGTTGCTGGACTGCCAGGTTGGGAAGCCTGATGTAGGGCTCAGAACCCTCACTTTAGTGGGTGGACTTCTGCAGTACCACTGTCCTCCAGTTTGTGAGTCACCTACCCAGCATTTATGGGATTTGATTTTAACACGATTGCGCCCCTCCTACCGTCTCACTGTGGCTTCTCCTTTGTCTCTGGATGTGGGGTGTCTTTTTTGGTGAATTCCAGTGTCTTTCTATCGATGATTGTTCAGCAGTTAGCTGTAATCTACATGAATCTTGAATAACTACTAAGTAACAGTGGTGAGTCATACAGTAAATATAGACTTTATTTTAAAACTACCAAAATTTTTTTTATTGTACCGTTTTATACCAACAATATATGAGAGTTCTAGTTGCTCCATGTTTTCACCCTCACTTGATATTGTCACTCTTCTTAATTTAGCCATTCTAATGGGTGATACCTACCTTATTATGGTTTTAGTTTGCATTTCCCTGATAACTAATGATGTTTAGCATCTTTTCATGTGCTTATCAATTATTTGCATATTCACTTGTGAATTGTCTGTTCAAATCTTTGCCCTTTTTTAAATATGATTTTCATACTATCAACAAATCCAAGATCTTTATGGTAGAAGTTATTAAAACTGAGACTTACAGAAAGACATAATCAACCTCAGGATAACATAGTCCAAAGGAATATTTTCCTTTACTCTGAATTATTGAGCTCTTTGGACTAACAGCAATTGTCATCATGGGATCCTGGGTATGGATACACCACAGAGAGGTAGGTAGATTAGTACAGTGGAAAGTATCTGCCTTGTCATCTCCAACCAACCCATTATTAGCTGGTTGGCCTATGTAAGTCACTTAACCTCTGTAATTCTCATCTCATTTATCTTCAAAATACAACCTACCTACATGTGTTGGGAAGACTGAAGCCAGTGTACATAAGGTGTCTGTTGCATAGTAGATACTCAAGATACAAAGCTTTTAATTCTATCTTAAACATATCACTTATAGGTTGCCACAGTAATGCTGTTTTAAAAACCATCCCCCATGTGAATCAATACATTGCACATCCATAACTTATATAATATTGTATATCAACTATACTTCAATTTTTTAAACAAATTACCCCTGAAAATACTATAGTTACTTTCAAAATGTTTTACTTAGCCCTCATGTCTACGTCCAGTGACTTAGGTTAGGATTATCTAGGCATCCCTTCCAGTTTCAGCTCAGCTCATTCACATGTCTGGGATTGGCTGACTGTTGACTAATCTAGTATAACCTCAGATGGGGTTGCTAGGTGTCTTGGCTCTGTTTCACATGCCTCTCATCCTCCAGCAGGCTAGTCTGGGCATGCTCTCTAGGCAATGGTGGAGGTACAAGAGAACAAGCAGAAATACACAAAGACTCTTCAGCTCTAGGTTCTGAACTGGTACAGAGTCACTTCGACAACATTCTATTGGTCAAAAGAAATCACAGGCCAGTCCAAATTCAAGAGGTGGGAAAACGGCTCCACCTCTTTGGTGATAGAAACTGCAAAGTCACAAGGAAAAGAGTGTGCACACAGGGAAGCTGAAGAACTGGTGCTATCATGACAATCTGTCACACAAAACAGTATCCAACTGGACCAGAAAGATAAATTACTTCCTGTTCTCATATCTCACTAATTCTGGGCTGAGGCTGAATATCTATGATCCAATTTCTCTCATCCCAGAAAAAAGAACAGCCCAATGACCTGACTTCTGTAAGATGTGAGTCAGTGTCACCATTCATTAGCAAGTCTAGCAGGACCAGGAGGTGAAACAGAAGCTGAGAAGTTAGGTCATTTGTAAAGAGATGCCAATGGTACTCACTGCCTCTACCCCCCACCAACTCCATTTCTCTGTGTTCGCTTCTATCCAGCTAAGAGGATAGACCCCAAGGAGCCAAGAAGACTATTTCTCTGATTGAGGGAGGTAAAGACTCTAGCCTCAGATACAGGTATTTAACAAGCCTCCATCACTTTATCAGCCATGAGCTAAGCCATCCTGGACTTGAATCCTGAAAGTAGTGGAGCTAAAGTATACTAGAATAATTTGAGAAGACCTGCCTTGTCATGGACACCGACCAGGTAGCCTGACCAACCCACAATGACCATTACTCTTGGCCTCCCCATCTATAGACATCACAGTGGGCTCCTGGAAGTCTATTTATACGACAAAACAGCAACACCCCCCATGCCTGAATCAGGTTGTTTAAATGTGAGTGAGCCCCTGATCCAAGCTGGGTCAGAATCATTCCTTTAGAATTTTGAATTCAGATGTTCACTGCTTCTGGTGGCTGGCTCTGTACTAGTCCAGGCAGTGAGGGGTTGGCAGATTCTGCCCATTATGCTAATCATGTGGGTCAGAAAAGCAGAGAAAGAAAGGTTTCAGGAAAAGGAAACAGTGAAGCATAGAGTAGAAAGGAAATCTAAATGGCTCCCAAATCCCTGGTTTGGGTAACTGCTTACAGTGGAATTTTGTTGTTCTTGCCTTCCAATATTCATTTTTCCTTATTCGGGTGCTAATATGTTGAATTTCCTGCGGAGAACCAACCTTTTCCCACTTTCCACCCAGGTCCATCTGCATAAGAACTGACTATATCCTAATTCCTGGGGACGGTATGACACCCAAGCCCAGCAATAAAAGCATCACATCCCTCTGGCCACAATTATAATTTCAGGGATGGGACTATGGCCCAATTAGAACCAATAAATCTCAGGATTTAGGCAAATGAGACTAGAAGAAAGAAGCATCCTCTCTTTTCCACTAGACTTGAAGTGTATGGATGTGAGCCAAGAATCACTGGCCACCATCTTGCCACTAGGATAAAGCCTGCTTGAAATAGAGCCAGCAGAAT
This sequence comes from Hippopotamus amphibius kiboko, assembly GCF_030028045.1. NCBI lineage: Eukaryota > Metazoa > Chordata > Mammalia > Artiodactyla > Hippopotamidae > Hippopotamus > Hippopotamus amphibius. The sequence continues at coordinate 132,089,697 of NC_080194.1, read as the reverse complement.
GCAGGGCTGAGAGATGGAAATTAAGTCCCAGTGACATAGTATGGGTTTAGTTCCTTGATCCAGCTGTGACTGAAGCAAGTCTTCAGGGAACCTTTTAGTCACAAGTCAATAAACTTTTCTTGTCTTAACAAGTGTGAGTTGGGCTTTCTGTTTCTTACAACTCAAGGTCACAGCTATGACTTCAGTGAAGCCAAGGTACAGTTCCTGTCCATGAGAGATAGAATTCTAATAAATCCCTCTTTCTTTTCTACCTATGAAGCTCAAGTAGTTTTTCTAACTAACAATCAAGAGTCACAATTCAGCTCTTTCTACTTTTTATCAGATGAGGATGAAAAGTGAGGGAATGAGGGCACTCTAACATTTACTCTGTACTATGCGCCATGCCAGGCATGTCACCTCGTTATACAGTCAGTTCTTCTGTAGTCTCACATATGCATTCCTAAAATTCACTGCACTATGCAAAATCGTACAATAAAAACTACAAAGTTTATAGGGAATGAGATTGGGACACAAACATTCAAAAACCTCATCCGTGACACATTAAAAAAAAAACACACAGAAAACTGATAAAAATGGAAGCACAGTTTTATACATATTAAATAGTTTTTAAATACACACAGACTACAATAAATATGACCCTTACCTTGGAAAAGACCTGAAGTTGGCTTGTGAAGGTGGGGGTTGGGGAAACTGCAGCTGATGAGCTGTGAGCTGGTGGAACTGATATCGGTTATCTGAAATCAGACGGGAAGTTTTAACACCAGGTGTGGATGAGTATGGTCCATCATGCAGGGATCAGGTAAAGGCTTGTGTGTGCACGTATGCACTTTGTGTATTCTTACATGGCTCATTTCAGCTGAGGGCAATTTCCTTCATTTACCTATTGTTTCTCACTGATGAAATTGTACACAAGCAAACATGAAATTCACATTATGCTCAGATTGCTTCCAAATACGCCAATCTCATTGGAACCAATTCATGTTTCTGGGACACGTGTTACAGCAGAACTAACGATCTCATGTGAGCCTAACCTGAATCTTATGGCATAGGTATTGTTTCTTTCATTTTAAAAGTGAAGACCTTGAGGTTCAGGGAGCCAGTGAGTAGGTTCAAAGCCATGTCCATCAGACTCCAGTGCTCACGTGCTTTCCACACTGGCAGGCTCCACCTTAACACCAATGTTTCCTAGGTTACACGTCTCAGTTGCCTTACCCTTGGCTGTCCTCTCTTCAGATTTCAAGAGTTACATAAAATTCTATACTGAAATTTAAAAAAATCTGGCACAGTATGTAGTGACAGCGTCATATTTCTCACTCTACCTCAGTTACGCCAGCTGTAAAATGGGACGGTGTCCATTTGCTACCCACCCACCCCATGGAGAAGGTGCAATGATTGCACACACCACTGACAAGGCAACAGCCACATACAGTTCACAAAGCATGAATACCTGCGGCCTCTTCATCCAAACCACGGCATTTGACAGAGGAGGAAACTGAGGGCCAGAGAGAGCAGGGGACTCACCAAAGTCACACAGGAAGGTAGCGGCAGGAGAGGGATTAAAACCTGGGGCTGTGGATCCCTAGCAAAGTCATTTCCGATACGCCTGGAATAAAACCCAGTGTAACCATGGTGCCCAGTGGCACCTGGTGGAGCCATGGTTCACTCAAACTAGCCGCTCCATCAACACAGTAGAGCTACAGGGATGGCCAGGATGTGTGTGCTCAGTTTCCCAGGCTTTGCAATTTCACAAAGTCACTTGGCTGCACATAAACCCACCGTGCATTATTCTGACTCTGAGTAATAGCCCTGTGCTGGCAGCCAGGCTAATCAATCACTCAACCAGTATTTACAGAGAACTCCCCTGTCAGTGACTCCTTCTCTTTTGCCATGAAAAGGGTTTTCAGGATTCATCTGCCCCACTGCATTCCTCTCCTAGAAATGTTTTTATAGGGTTTGCGTACCCAGCAAACTGCATTTATTAAGAAATAATTAATTCTTTTCTACCATTTTTACTTATCAACACTTTAAAGAGCCACCAGTCAATGCCTCTGACCTGCGGGAGAGAACTACCCCACACTGACACTACACAATGTTGGGTGATTCCAACCAAGAATAGAATTGTAATGTTTCACTCACTCATGGGGTCTGGATCTCAGGTTGGCTTCCCTCAGAAGCAGGCTCTGAAATACAGTATGAATGCAAATAGTTTATTTAGCAGTTAGGAAGGAGCAGGGAAGTTAGACACGGAAGAGGTATAAGACAATCCAGTCTTAAATGGCAGGAGGCAACTGAGGCTCAATCCCAAAATTAGGGTGGGAGAGGGGGAACTCCTGAGAGATGCTATAGAACGTGCCTCAGGGTTGCCTCACCCAAGAGGTGAGAAAACTGGGATATCCATCACTGGCTGAGAGCTGCTCCCAGGGGCATCAAGTCTTCAGCACTTCTAGGTCACCTCACGTGCAGGAGAGCATGCCAGGGAAAGCCCTCATGCAGGAGTGGGCAGAAGGTTCCTGTAATGGGATGCCATCACTGTGAGTGGGAGTGAAAGCGCCAAGGAGATACAGGCAGGGCACCTAGACACCTGCTACACCTGGTTATAGGTAAATTCTCAGTTTTTTTTTTAAGTATTTGAAGTATTAAAAATAGTAATAGTAAATGACATCAAGTGCTCACTGTGCACCAAGCACTGTGTAAACATTTGATACCAAGTATTTCATTGAATCCTCACAGCACTGTCATAGGGTAGGTCTTACAATTGTCCTCATTTCATAGATAAGGAAACTGATTCTTGGACAGCTTAAACAAATTGCCCAGGATCAAGCGGCCAAGAAGAAGCAGAGCTGAGATTTGAACCCATGTGTGTCTGACTTCAATGTCTTTGCTTTTCTACTACCTCATGCTGGCAGAAATCACAAAAGTGATGAAACAGGTGGATTTGTCTCATTCTGGAGGGCGAGGGGTCTGAAAGAGAAATCAGTACCCAGCCAGGAAGATTATATCTAGGGAAGGTCTGTATAGAAGACCTCTATGGCATTTACATCCATTTCTCCATCTTCTAGAAACACCACCTCTGCTTTCCTTTGGGAAAGGACTCCTCCCCACCCCCACTCTGTAATTTTGGAGGGCTGACTCCACCCCCTGGCTCTAGCACATGACTCAGGCCTGACCAATCAGGGAATTCCACTATCATTCCCAGACAGTGATTGGTCCGAAGGAGGTCACATGACCCCAGTCATTCCAATGACAATCTATGCTGTTACTGTAATATAGAAAGAAGCTATTTTTCCCTTGGGGTTGCTGAACTTAGGGTTGTAAATCGCTGAGAGCTGGCTTTTCTACCACAGGGGGAGAGACTGCCTGCAAGTGAAGCCACATGGAGGTAAGCAGAGCCAGAGAGAGAGAGGCAGATTTTTCAATAAAACGTATTGAGGTATAATTTACACAAAATAAAATGTGCTCATGTTAAGTGCACAGTTTGATACAGCTTGACACATGCATGTAGTCAAGTAACCACCATGACAAGCAAGAAGTGTAACGTGTCCATTACCTGAGAGGGGTCTCTCACACTTGTTTGCAGTCAATTACTCCTCCCACCTCCAGGCAACTATCACTATAGTCCTATCACTATAGGTTTACCTTTTTAGAATCTCATCTAAACAGAATATACAGATGTGCCTGGCTTCTTTCACTCAATATAATGCTTTTGAGAGTTAACCTTGTTTTTTGCATGTATCAAGATTCCTTCTTTTTATTGCTGAGAATTATCCCAGCACTAAATAAATGTGTGGATATTACACAGCTTGTTTATTACTTCTCCTGTGGATGGACATTGGGTTGCTGCCAGTTTGGGGCGATTATGAATCAAGCTTCTATGGATATTAGTGTAGATTTCTTTGCATGGATATAACTTTCAATTCTCTCTGGTAAATACATAGGAGGGGAATTTCTCAGTGGCATGCTAAGTGTATGCTGAATTTTATGTTTCACTTTTTAACAAACAAGAGGTAAACTTTCAACAAGGTCTTCTGAGCATTTGTTTCGAGCTGGATTCTTAGACTTTTAGTTACATGACCCAATTAATAACATTATTTGCTTAAGCAAGCGTGAGATGGGTTTCATTGGTACTTATAACTTAAAGAATACTGGTGGTGTCCATCTTTCAGGTAATAATATTCATAAGTGTTGGCCAGTTTCCAAAGAAACCAAGGAATTCTTCACCCAACATTTGACAACCAATAGTACAATTTAATATTGAGAACAGAAATCTTGGGGCTTCCTAAATATTTTGTTGTACAATAGATAAGCGATAGCCCCAAAGACTTGTGTGCAATGGTTCAGATGGTCAGGGGGAGTCTCTTCAAGTCTCTTCCAGACAACAAACCTACTGGAAGTCAGGGTACCCTAAAGGCAGTGCTAATGGATTTGAACCTTAAAACCTGAGGCTTTGACTTAGATCCAGGAGGGGCACTGATTTCCTCTTTCTTTAGCCAAATTCTCTGAGCTTCACATTCTTCTCCTATAAAATGGAGATAATACTAGTCATCACAGCTAATTGGAAGTTTTTCATTGTATCAAGTGCTTTATGTGCATTATATAGATAATCCTCAAAACAAGCCTATAAGAAGATTCCCATTATCACTCCTATTAACAGATACGGAAAATAAGGCTTACCGAGGTTAAGAACTGACCCACAGTGAATATAAGATGGTGTAATCGCTATGAAAAACAGCATAGAGTTTCCTTAAAAACAAATTAAAAAATAGAACTACCATAGGATCCAGCAACCCCATTTCTAAGTTTAAACCCAAAAGAATTGAAATCAGGATCTCAAGAGATATTTGCCCTCCCATGTTCATTGCAGCATTATTCACAGAAGCCAAGATAGGAAAACAACCTAAATGTCCATCGATAGATGACTCATAAAGGAAATGCAGTATATACATACAATAGAATATTATTCAGCCTTAAAAAAAAAGAAGGAAATCCTGCCATAAGCGACAATATGGATGAATCGGGAAGACACTATGCTAAGTGACATCAGCCAATCACAGAAGGACAAACACGCCATGATTCTACTTATATGAGGGATCTAGTGAAACTCACAGAAGCAGAGAGTAGAAGGGTGGTTACTGGGGACTGCAGGGCAGGGGGAAGTGAGGAGTTGCTGTCCAAAGGGTATAAAGTTTCAACTGTGCAAGATGAGTAAGTTCTAGAGAGCTGCTGTACAAAATAGTGCCTATAGTTAAGAATACTCTAATAAAAATTGTAAAATTTGGGGGCTTCCCCATTAGCACAGTGGTTAAGAATCCACCTGCCAATGAAGGGTACACGGGTTCAATTCCTGCTCCAGGAAGATCCCACATGCCATGGAGCAACTAAGCCCGTGTGTCACAACTACTGAACCCATGTGCCGCAAATACTGAAGCCCGAGCACTGGGAGCCCATGCTCTGCAACAAGAGAAGTCACCGCAGTGAGAAGCCCGAGCTCTGCAATGAAGAGCAGCCCCTGCTCTCTGTAACTTGAGAAAGCCCACATGCAGCAACGAAGACTCAACACAGCCAATAAAAAAAATTAATGTTTTTTTAAATAAATAAATAATTTTTTAAAAAAAAATTTTAAAATTTTGGTAAGAGGGTAGATTTCATGCTAAGTATTCTTGCCATGTTTTTTTTAATAAGGGGAAAAAAGAACTGACCCACAGTTAGAAAGAAGGACATTAAGGTGTCATCTGTGTCTGAGTCCCAAGCAGGCACTGAACCACCACGTTCTACTAATTAACAAATGCACATTAAGTGCTTCCTAAGTGACACACCAGCTGAACATCAGAATCCTTTGGAGGATCCCGATGTCCAGCGCACACTCTGAAACAATTAAGGTAGAACCTCTGGAAGTGAAACCAAGGCATCACTATTTTCTAAAGCTCCCTAGGGCTTCCGGTGCATCACCAAGCTTGAGGACCAGCGGTCTGAGGCAGTGGTTTTCCACCTTGAGCATGTATGAGAGTCACATGGAGGGCTTGTTAAAATAGACTGTCAGGGCCCAGGCCCAGCAACTCTGATTCAGTGGCTTTGGGGTATGTCTTGAGAATTTGCGTTTCTAACACGTTTCTAGGTGATGTTGATGCCGCTGGTCTGGGGACCAAATTGTGAAGAACACTGGTCTAGGAAGACAAAGAAAAAGAATAATTAGCCCTTGCCTTTAAATGTGTCCCTATATAATAAATAAGCAGTTACCATCCAATGTCATAAGTATGATGATAAATGAAGTAAGGGGTATTTTAGAAACTCAGAGAAGGGAGACATCACATAGGCCCAGAGATTCAGAGAAAATTCCAAGAGGAGATGATATTATGCTGAGTTTAAAATACTGATATCAATCCCAAGATGACTATGACTTATATGTGGAATATAAAATATGACACAAATGAACCTATCTATGAAACAGAAACAGACTCACAGACACAGAGAACAGACTTGTGGTTGCCAAGGTGGGGGTCGAGAGGTGGAATGGGAGGTTGGGGTTAGCAGAAGCCAATTATTATATATAGAATTGATAAATAACAAGTCCTACTGTATAGCACAGGGAACTATATTCAATAGCCTGTGATAAACCATATGGGAAAAGAATATGAAAAAAGATGTATATGTGTGTGTGTGTGTGTAATGAGTCACTTTGCTGTTCAGCAGAAATTAACACAACATTGTAAATCAGCTATACTTCAATTAAAAATAACCAACAAGGTTACTATGAGCAAAAATGAGAGAAGGTAGTAAGGCACCAGCACAGGGCCTGATACATAGTAGATATTCATTAAAACCCCCTCCAGTTACAAAGGAAGATCAATGGAATAGAATAGAGAACTCAGAAGTAAGCCCAAACACATATGGGCACCTTATCTTTGACAAAGGAGGCACGAGTATACAATGGAAAAAAGACAGCCTCTTCAATAAGTGGTGCTGGGAACATTGGACAGCAACATGTAAAAGAATGAAATTAGAACACTTCCTAACACCATACACAAAAATCAACTCCAAATGGATTAAAGACCTACATGTAAGGCCAGACACTATCAAACTCCTAGAGGAAAACATAGGCAGAACACTCTATGACATACATCAAAGCAACATCCTTTTTGACCCACCTCCTAGAATCAGGGAAATAAAATCAAGAATAAATGAATGGGACCTCATGAAACTTAAAAGCTTTTGCACAGCAAAAGAAACCATAAACAAGAGTAAAAGGCAACCCTCAGAATGGGAAAAAATAATTGCCTATGAAACAACGGACAAAGGATTAACCTCCAAAATATACAAGCAGCTCATGCAGCTTCATACCAAAAAAGCAAATAACCCAATCCACAAATGGGCAGAAGACCTAAATAGACATTTCTCCAAAGAAGACATACAGATGGCCAACAAACACATGAAAAGATGCTCAACATCACTCATCATCAGAGAAATGCAAGTCAAAGCCACAATGAGGTATCACCTCACACCAATCAGAATGGCTATCATCACAAAGTCTGGAAACCACAAATGTTGGAGAGGGTGTGGAGAAAAGGGAACTCTCCTGCACTGTTGGTGGGACTGTAAGTTGGTACAGCCACTATGGAAAACAATTTGGAGGTTCCTTAAAACACTACAAATAGAACTACCATATGATCCAGTAATCCCACTCCTGGGCATATACCCAAAGAAAACCATAATCCCAAAAGAAACTTGTACCATAATGTTTATTGCAGCACTCTTTACAATAGCCAGGACATGGAAGCAACCGAAATGCCCATCAACAAATGAATGGATACAGAAGATGTGGCATATATATACAATGGAATATTACTCAGCTATAAAAAGGGATGAGATGGAGCTATATGTAATGAGGTGGATAGAACTACAATCTGTCATACAGAGTGAAGTAAGTCAGAAAGAGAAGGACAAATATTGTATGCTAACTCACTATACGGAATCTAAAAATGGTACTGATGAACTCAGTGACAAGAATAAGGATGCAGATACAGAGAATGGACTGGAGAACTCGAGGTATGGGAGGGGGCGGGGGGTGAAGGGGAAACTGAGACGAAGCGAGAGAGTAGCACAGACGTATATATACTACCAACTGTAAAATAGTCAGTGGGAAGTTGTTGTATAACAAAGGGAGTCCAGCTCGAGGATGGAAGATGCCTTGGAGGACTGGGGCAGGGAGGGTGGGGGGGACTCGAGGGGGGGGGTCGGGGAAGGGAGGGAGTACGGGGATGTGTGTATGGAAACAGATGACTGAACCTGGTGTACCCCCCAAAAAAAAAAATTAAAAAATTAAAAAAAAAAAAAAAACCCTCCAGGGACTTCCCTGCTGGCAGAGTGGTTAAAAATCCACCTGCCAATGCAGGGGACACAAAGTTCAAGCCCTGGGCCAGGAAGAACCAAATGCCGCGAAGCAACTAAGCTGGCGCACCACAACTACTGAGCCTGCGCTCTAGAGCCCTCAAGCCACAACTACTGAGCCCATGTGCCACAACTACTGAAGCCCGAGGGCCTAGAGCCCATGCTCTGCAGCAAAAGAAGCCACCGCAGTGAGGAGCCCGCGCACCGCAACAAAGAGTAGCCCCCAATCACCACAACCAGAGAAAGCCTGCACGCAGCAATGAAGACCCAATGCAGCCAAAAAATAATAAAGTTATTAAAAAAAAAAAACCCTCCAGGCCAAGTCACATGGGATCCCACAGTCTTCCACCCAGACATCCCTTCTCCAAGATCTACCCTCTTTCATTAGTGGTTGATACTCAACACATTGCATTTGACAGAAGGTACCTGGCAATGAGATGCCAGCTCCACCACTGCCACTTCCAGGCAAGCAGAGACCTCACCCTACAGATAGACGCTAACCAGGAGTAGGGAAGCATCACAGAATCCTGCAGATTCACCCCACCCAGGAACTTTAAGAGTCTACCGTGTAGCAGGCATCATTCAAGGCACTTTATGTTCAGGCTCTGCAAAGGTAGATACTATTATTCTCTAGTTTGTAGCTGAGGATGCTGAGGCTCAGAGAGGATGCTGAAGATGCTGAGGTTCAGAGGGCTGAAATAACTCATCTGTGGTCACATAGTCCATAAGTGGCAAAGATGGGATATGACCTGGAATCTGTCCTGTTCTAACCTTCTCCTAGCATACTATACTGCTTCTCTCTTGGAAAATTCTGCCTGATTTACTCCAATTCCGGCACTGGAGAGAGGAGGGAATCCAAACCCTTTAATATTTATCTGTGGGACTGGCTCCTCAACAGTGCCAAAAAGGGTGTTGCCTCTGAACCTGCCAATATCTGCCACTGTGCCCTGCCAGCTGGGTTGTCCAAGCACCTGGGTTCTGGCTGCCAAAGACAAGCAGGTGAACGCCAGGCTGGGGGAGGCCCAGGCTGAGCAATGACAGCTTCTGTGTCGCAAAAGAGATGTTCTGGTCTTGACCTCTCCCTACAGCTGCAAATGCTTCCTTTATCCTAGAAAGAGCACACGCTCTAGAATCAGCAGAGCTGTGTTCAATGTCTGTATGTGCTTGAGCTACTTGTTTACTTTCCCTGAGCTTCTGTTTCCATCACAAATACGGAGATAACCATTCCACCCAGCGTTAGCAAGGGTTAATGGTTGTGAGACATGAGGAGCTTTAGTCAGGTTCCTGGCTCATGGTAGGTGCTTTATTACTGGTACTGCCTCTCTTCCTCAGCCTCTCCTTTCCCTGAATTTTAGGTGGTAAATCACATTCCACGGTGTTCTTTTAGCCCCTTCCATTTTCCAGTTTAGCCCAGCCTGTAGCAGGTTGGATAGCATCCCCCCAAAAGTTAGCCCAAGCCCTAATCCCCAGAACCTGTGAATGTGACCTTATTTAGAAAGAGGGTCTCTGCAGATACAACCAAATTAAAAATCTCATGATTCTTAATCATGATGAGGTCATTCTGAATTACCCAGGTGGGCCCTAAATACAGTGGCAGGCGTACTTGTAAGAGAAATGCAGAGGGAGATTTGAAACATACAAACACAGAGGGAAGAAGGCCACATGAAGACAGAGGCAGAGGTTGGAGTTATGCAGCCACAAGTCAAGGAACGCCTGAAGCCAGGAGGTCAAGGAACCATTCTCCCTACAGATTTCAAAAGAGAGTGTGGCCCTACCAACACCTTGATTTCAGACTTCCAGCCCCCAAAACTGTAAGAAAATAACTTCATGTTGTTTTAAAGCCATGCAGTGGTTAGTAATTTGTTACAGCAACCACGGGACCCTAATGCATCTTCTCCCCTGACATTTCCACCTCAACCCTTAGAGAGAAGAATGGTCAGTTACCGATACTCAATCTCCATCCTATTCCTCCTCATCCCAGCTCCCGGTCTTCCTACTTCCCATGGGAAGAGAAGTTGCTCATCTGAATGTTTGGAATTAGATACGTGGATTGAGCCACACTTTACTAGTGGCCATGATAACTGAGCCTTAAATATCAGAAGCCAGGCTCCCCATCCTATTTTACACTTTCTACCCTCATCCACAGAAGACTGTTTTGCAAACATGATCTCAGCAGGACCGCTAGGGGAGAATTTCTCAACGTCATCACTACTGTTTGGACTGAATCATTTTTCATTATGTGTATATGGAAAGGAGGGGTCCTGTGTATTCTAGGTTATTGAGCAGCATCCCTAGCCTTTATACTCACTAGATGTCAAGAGCCGCCGCCCTCCCCCAGTGGTGATGATCAAGAATGACTACAGGGGACTTCCCTGGTGGCGCTGTGGTTGAGAACCCACCTACCAATGCAGGGGGCACGGGTTCGATCCCTGGTCCGGGAAGATTCCACATGTTGCAGAGCAACTACTGAGCCACAACTACTGAGCCTGCGTGCTGCAATTACTGAAGCCCATGCACCTAGAGCCCGTGCTCTGCAACAAGAGAAGCCACCGCAATGAGAAGCCCTCACACCGCCAGGAAGAGTAGCCCCCACTCACCTCAACTAAAGAAACAGCAGGCAGCAACAAAGACCCAATGCAGGAAAGAGAGAAAGAGAGGAAGGAAGGAAGGAAGGAAGCAAGGAAGGAAGGAAGCAAGGAAGGAAGGAAGGGAAGAAAGACTACAGACATTTCCAAATACCCCTGAGGGACAGGAGAGAGAGGCAAAATCATCTCTAGTTGATTGATCCCTGCTCTACAGGAAGGGTAGAAACACCCCGTCATCTTTGTCCGTGAGGTTGAATGAGCAAGTTCAGCGTGGGACACCCAGCCCTTCCAGATTCAAGTGAAGCAGGAATAGAAATCCCTGTTAGGTTTCTAGGCCTGACCTTCTTGCCCCAGCATCCATCACCAGAGAAGCCCAGGACTGGGGAGATATTAGGTGTTTGCAGATAAAAATAAATGTAAGACTTATGTCCTTGTGTATAAATCCTTCAAAGAAGAGTGAGTGGCAGGGTGTCAACCTCACACTGAGTGCCTGACGGTTGTTAACTGCAAAGGTCTTGGAACTCATCCCTCCAAAAGATCAGAGGTCTAGTCTAGCTCGGTACATTTAGACCATATCATACAAAAAGGAAGGCATATTGGAGATGCAAAGGAAGAGTCTTATATGCCATACTGATATGGACTGAATGTCTGTGTCCCCTCCACCCAAGTTCATATTTTGAAGCCCTAACCACACAGTGTGGCTGTGTTTGCAGATGGGGCCTTTAAAGGAAGTAATTAAAGGTGGGGCCCTGATCCAATAATACCAGTGTCCTTATAAGAAGAGACACCAAAGAGCCCCTCTCTCTCTCTCCTCTCTCTTCCCCTCTCTCCGCATCCCTGCCCCTCAACCTCGATCTGTTTTCTCTGTCTTCTTGTACACACACCAAGGAAAGGCCATGTGAGGACATCATGAGAAGAAACCATCTGCAAGCCAGGAAGAGAACCCTCACCAGAAACTGAATCATCTGGAACCTTGACCTTGAATCAGCTGGAAGCTTGATCTTGGACTTCCAGCCTCCAGAACTGTGAGAAGATAGATTTCTGATGTTTAAGCCCTCCTCCTACCCCTGCCCCCCAGTCTATAGTATTTTGTTTCGCAGCCTAAGCAGAACAAGACACATTCTAAGGAGTCTAGATTTTGTCCTGTAGGTCAAAACTTTCCAAAGCGCAGTTCCTGGACCATCTGCATCGAATTCTCCAGGCGCTCTTGCAAATAAGGATAACCCACATCTACTGAAGCAGGTGCTCTGAGAGTGGGGCCTAGGAATCTGCATTTTCATAAGCACACCAGGTGATGTTTACGCACATTAAAACTGTGCGACAAAAGCTGATAGGTGACTGGGAATCCATAAAGAATTTTAAGCAGACTTATATTCTGGAAATTTTTCCAGCTGCAGTGCCTCTCCTGGACTGGAAATGACTGCGATGGAGGCAGAGAGAACACTGGAACGTGTCTGCACATGCCCTACCTGGGACTCTTCTCTCTGCTACTATGCAAATTGTCCCCGTGGAACACCCTCCTCTTCCCCCACCTTGCTCAAAGGTGCGGCTTGTAAAAGATGAGTCATGAAGTGGAGGATGTTTGTGCTGGCCAAATGCTAGGAGGTAGGGTAGACAGACTGAGGGTAGGAGAAGAGAACGAGACACAAAACAAGAAGGAAACAGGAGATGCTGAGAAACTGGTCTTAACTGACCATTTTCAATAGCTTCCTCAGGAAGTGGGGCCAACTGGAGTGAGACTAAATTCAGACTGGAGTCCTGATCCCTCTTGCCAGATGGGGGGCCAAAGCTTTGAGTGCAGGGCGTGAATGATAAGGAGAAGCCCGGCCCACACTAGCTCAAGAAGCCCTCTCCACAGCAGGGTTCTGCTGATTCTGAATGTTTTCAAGACAGGCAGAGAGTGGGGAACAAAGGCTGGCCTGGGCAGAGGCCCCGCTGTGGCTGCCTCTGTCCAGTCAAGGGTCGGGGCTCTGAGCTAGCCCCTCGGCAGCAGACAGCACAGGACTTGGGGAAGGGTGAGCGCTCTTGGCAGGTACAGGTCCAAGTTCAGAGCTTTCTCCTTTAAGTAGCCAAAAATCCTTGGGATTAACATACACACACTATATAAAACAGATAACCAACAAGGACCTACTGTATAGCACAGGGAACTCTACTCAATATTCTGTAATAACCTATATGGGAAACGAATCTAAAAAAGAATGCATATAAGTATACGTATAACAAAACCACTGTGCTGTACAATGGAAGCTAACACAGCATTGTAAGTCAACGATACTCCAATAAAATTTTTAAAAATTAAATAAAATTTTAGAAGTAGCCAAACTCTCCTTTTAGAAGGGAATATGGGCATGAGGGGATTTCCCTGAGGCCCATTGGATCCTTTCTTGGATGAAGGAATTAAATGAGATGGCCTCTAAGGAAAGACATTCCAGGTTACACGGATGCATGAACTGGTATGACTGGAGAAGGGCAGAAGTTAGCAGAGCCCACGTCCCTGCAGCATTAGTATCACACAAGGATGTATTCAAGCCCCTTCTCTGATATTTCCAAGCTGGGGAGCCTGAGCCAGTGATTGAATTGCACTGAACCTCAGTTCCTCTTATCTGTAAAATGGGGATGATAATCTACCTCGTAAGGTTATCATGAGGATTAAATGAGCTAATCCATCGACAGCACTTACCAGAGTGCCTGACACGTAGTTGGCAGTCTGCATCATCCACTATTAGTATTGTCGTTGCTGTCGATGATATTATTTTCAAAGAATAAGGATTTTCAATAAGAGATGTAAATGAGAATCCCAGCTTCGCCAGTGGCCGACAGACTTTCAACGAATTATCACACTTAATAAGTTTGAGTTTCAGTTCCCTTTTCTATAAAATGGGGGTAATTATTAAAACATGGAAGTCTGTTTATGAAGCTCTAATGAGATAATGTATAGAAAAGTGCCTCTCACAAAATCTTAGACCCCATCCTTTCAGAAGAGCAAAGATTCCCATGGGTCAGGGACCCCCCAACATATACATAAACATTCACAGACTCCTACCCATTGCCTCAAAATGTACTTTGAAATTCCTAATACCACAGAATACTCACTAGGTCAAAATTGCCTTTCTTGGGGACTGTTTCTAAATGGTCCAGAAAAGTATCTATAAAGTACCAAGATGGCATATCCCTGGATTTCCAAGATGGTGTTGACTTCATGCCCCTTCATGATTTCCCACAAAGCCCATTCCTTTACCACATGATGTAATGCTTTTGTAATACTTTCAATGTAAAGGTCGTCATAGGTCCAATCCACCCATCAATCAACCAATAAAGTGAATGTGCTGAGTTGGGTTTGGTTTTGAGCCTTGTAAGATCTGCCCAATGCAAATGTAAGTGATGGAAACTCCACCAACTGGGAGACTAGCTCCCTGCATCTTCCTTCCAGAGACAAGTATATTCTCTGCCTTTGTCACCACCCATTACACAACCAACTGCATGGACTTATGCTTGTGAATTCAGTTCCACTACCCATCCCCTTCCCTACATAGATAAGTCAGCAAAGATTTAGAACAGCTCTAGGAATGCGTGGCGTGGAGAAAGACTGGGAAGGCTTTCCAGCTGAAAGCTCGAGGAGGGTTGAAATCATCAGTGGCTAAGAAGCTACAGAGGGACTTCCCTGGTGGCGCTGTGGTTAAGAATCCACCTGCCAATGCAGGGGACACGGGTTTGAGCCCTGGTCTGGGGAGATCTCACCTGCCAAGGAGCAACTAAGCCCGCAAGCCACAACTACTGAACCCACATGCCACAACTGTGAGCCTAGAGCCCATGCTCCACAAAAAGAGAAGCCACCGCACTGAGAAGCCCATGCACCACATTGAAGAATAGCCCCTGCTCGCCACAACTAGAGAAAGCCCACGAGCGGCAACAAAGACCCAACGCAGCCAATAAATAAATAAATAAGTTTATTAAAAACTAAAAAAGAAGCTAAAGAAATTAACTTGTCTTTGTGAAATTGGCACCAGACATCAAAGGTGTTGATAAATCAGCTGCGCCAGACACCTTTGATCTCCAGGAGAGAATCCGTGTATCTATGCAGAGAACAACAGTCCCCTCCAGCTATAAACTGCCCAGGCATCCTGCCTGCCTTCTTGGGTGACTTTAGGCTGGCAATACCCTCAAAGTCCCCAACAGAATCAACCCCTGATGCTCAGAAAACTTCATTCAAAAATCAAGGTGAAAAAATTCTATCTGTTCTCAATTTTCTGCAGTGTTGGGGAATTGGGAGCATAAGGCAGAGTAAAAAGCTTCAGCTTTAGAGATGCAGACCTGATTCCAAACCTTGCATCTACCACTTATCAGTTGGGGAAATTGTTTAATCTCCCTGAACCTCGAGCTTCTCATCTATAAAATGGGAAGACTGCCTTTTAAGTCTGTCACAAGAATTAAAGGACATGTCTATATGTATAAAGCAGGAGTTGGCCAACTTTTTCTGTAAATATTTTAGGCTTTACAGGGTCATGTAGTCTCCATCCCAACTACTCAACTCTGCCACTGCAGCACAAAAGCAGCCACGGGCAATCCATACATAAATCAGCATGACTGTGTTCCGATAATACTCTATTTACAAAAACAGGCAGCAGGGGACTTCCCTGGTGGTGCAGTGGTTAAGAACCCGCCTTCCAATGCAGGGGACACGGGTTCCATCCCTGGTTGGATCCCATATGCTGCGGAGCAACTAACCCCATGCACCACAATTACTGAGCCTGTGCACCACAACTACAGAGCCCTCGTGCTGCAACTACTGAGCCCAAGCACCCCGGAGCCCACGGGCCACGGCTAGAGAGACACCCGCATGCTGCAACAAAGAGCCCGCGCGCGCCACAATGAAAGATCTCGCGTGCTGCAACTAAGACCCGACACAGCCACAAATAATAAACAAATAAATAAATATTAAAAAACAAAAACAAAAAAACAGGCAGCGAGCTGAACTTGGCCCATAGGCTGCAGTGCTCCAGCTCCTGGCTGTAAAGCATAAAGCCCAGGGTCTACACATGAAGGACAATCAGAACGTCCGCTTTGATGGGGATGAAGATGAAGACGGCAGCGCTGCTGAATGCAGAAGACCCACCACCCAGTCATCTGCTGGGTGCTTCAGCATGTGCAACCCTCTCTAGACAATGCAGGAGGGAAGTACCAGCAGGTAGGCAAGGCCTCCACCTTTGAGTCATCTTCAAATAGGTAAATAATGGCTGAAGAGGACAGCAGCGATGAAAACGTATCAGAGGTATGTCTTTGAAGTCCTGTGACTCTATCATATTTTAAACAAAAGGACAAAGTCCCACAGTGAGGTCTGATTCATCAGGGTGTGTGAGTGAGTGAGTGAGTGAGTGAGTAAGTAAGTGAGTGTGTAACAGCCTTAACTCTGTTCCAAAAGCCACATCAGCCTTCTGCTGTGATAGACAGCATCACATCTCGGACCGGTGCAAAGCAGTAACCCAAGATGAGATGCTCTTTGAAAATGCCCCTTTTGGGGTTCATGCTCTTTCTGGAGTCAGAAGGAATAACCGGGGATGTGGTTGTAAAGCCCTCTTGGTGGAGCTATTGCCAATATAAGGAAATAAGCACAAATGAAAGAGACTGAATTGGATTAATTAAGGACATTATCACTTGCTCCGTTTAATTACCCCTGAGCAGCCATTCCCAAAATGCTGTCACAAGATGTTAACAAGTGTGCCCAGAAAATAAAATGGGAAGGGTCAAATGATTGTAGGAAATGCCCCTTCTTTAAGATTCACCACTCCTATTAACCTATTAAACTGCTTTGAACGCTAAACCTGAGAATCCTATTTGTTACCTTGGGAGACCAGCTCTGGACTCAAGCAAACTTGGATGTTAATCTCAAATCTGACACCAGCTGTGGTAGCTTGAGTATGTTCCTTTAACTGCTCTGTGCCTCAGTTTCCTCATCTGTGAAATGGGGCTAATAAAATACCTCCTTCATTGAGTTGTATGAGGGTGAAATGAGATGGGGCAGGCGGCTCGCGCAACACAGTTTCTACATCTAGTAAGAGCTTTAAAGGTATCCCTTCTCTTCCAACCTGCTCTGACCACATTAACATCCAGGTCCAGCAAGCTTGGGCAAAGCGGGAGCAAGTGGGGAGATGTGAAAAGTGGTGCCTTGTGAGTTAAAGAAAATGGCCCTTTAGAGTCAGCCTTCTTTCTAGTTCATAGCAGGATATTTGGCGACTAAATGTTTAGAACCTCTAAGTGCTGCATGCTGGGGCATGGGACAAGCAAACTGGATGTGAGTGTTTTCACTTGCAACCTAGAGCCGAGTGTTTTCACTGAGTCCATGGCCCTGAGTCACTTCTAGGAGCCACTGGCCTTGTGCTCCAGGCAGAAGAAAGCCCAGCTTCCTTGCAAGGCTCTGATTATCACAGGCAAAAGCCTTGAAGGCCAACACAGACCCCAGGCTAAGAAATAAAGGGCTGCCAGCATCCTTGTCTCTGGGCTCATCATTCCAGAGGAAGCTGATGGCAGCCAGCCACGGCAGAGGACAAACAGCCAGCAGGGGACGTGTTTCCGGTCAAAGCCGTAGGTTTCAGAGCTCATTAGCACCAGGCACTTGGAAGCCTGCCAGCCCTGGCGTCCCTGATGCGGTTGGCAAGGCCCACCGCGTTGCCAAAAAGCCTCCTCTGATCCCAGCATGGAGCGTGGAAAGGTCCTGCCTCCATGGCCCCTGACTGCTTAATCAATAATAACTTCAGAGAGGGAGAGAGAGAGCGAGACAGGCAGCGGGAAAGCAGGCCCCCTTCTCCCTGTCTCCCTCCACTCCCCCTCCCTCTGGGATGCTGAAAATAGCCTAATTAGATTGTCCCCCTGCCTGGGTACCATGGAGATAGCAAGCGCAGAGGCTGTGACAGCTCTCACACACACTTCTGAAAGTTGTCTCTCCTCCCTTTCTGGCCATCGCTGATGGAGACACAGGACCCCAGCACTGCAGGTCCAGAAAAAAGGCGATGTCACGAGACAGCAGTGATGGGCAGGTGGTTTCAGTATAGAAAAGGATGCTTGCAAAAGCACTGAGGAAACACAACTGTGGACCCTTGTATGAAGCTGTGGCCCAGGGCGGTGCTAACCTCCACCTCATTCTCTGTGACCTGGTTTGTGCATCCAAAGCACTTAGCAAGCACTTGTGTACAATGTGTAGTGGGCAGCGGGTTAAACACAGATGTGCTGAAAGTTTCTCATTATTTATTTGAAATGAAAGGAGGGTGCACTCCTGCCCAGCAACCTGGCCCCATCTCCCCCACCTTGTTCCCCCTCGCGCGCACTGTGCTTCGGCCATACCGGTGTTCTTCCTATACCTCAATCACACAAGCTCATCCCCACCTCAGGGCCTTTGCACTTGCTGTTGCCCCTGCCTGGAGCTCCCTTCCCCCAGATCTTCCCATGGCTGACTCCTCCTCATCATTTAGGTCTCCTGCCAAAGGAGGAGAGGGCCTCTGATCATGCCACCATGTCACTTTCTATAATATTATTCTGTTTTGTTTCTCTTTAAAAACGACCACTGTCTAAAATTATCTTTTGTGTGTGTTTTCTGCCTGCCCACCTGCACAAGAATGTAAGCCGCACTGTAGTAGGCACTGTGTCCCTCTGGTTCTCTGATGTCCATATTTATTAGGTGCTCAATAAAAATAGTTTTAGAAGAAATGAGCAAGAATATTTGGGGGGCGGGGGGGTCAATTCATTCAAGCAGAGATTTGCCAAGTATATTCATTTGACTAGCATTTCTTAAAGGCCACATACTTGCTGCAGAAGGCATCTGATTCCAATAATGCTTGATTATGAGTTTTTAGAGGTTAATGAGTAAAGGTCCAGACTCAAAAAGCCTATAATGCTAATAATTCTGATTTTCTGGTTCTATGATTTTACGTACCTGAGATGTCAGCTAAAATTCTATGTCTGTTATTCTAATGATTAAATGTGCCAAATATCTAAGAGTTTTAAGTCTAAGACTATAACACTCGTGATTCTGACATTAAGATTCTCTTAGTTTCTCTTTATTTAAAATGCATTCTGTCGAGCTAAGCATAATATGCTATTGTCTTGAGTAGAGGGTCTTTTTTGTTAATGTCTATTTATTTATTTATTTTTGGCTGTTTTGGGTCTTCCTTGCTGCACAGGCTTTCTCTAGTTGTAGTGAAGCGGGGACTACTCTTCCTTGCAGTGCTCGGGCTTCTCAGTGCAGTGGCTTCTCTTGTTGTGGAGCATGGACTCTAGGCACATGGGCTTCAGTAGTTGTGGTGCATGGGTTCAATAGTTGTGGCTCGCAGGCCCTAGAGCATAGGCTCAGTAGTTGTGGTGCACAGGCTTAGTTGCTCCAAGGCACATGGGATCTTCCCAGACCAGGGATCTGGGCCCGTGTCTCCTGCATTGGCAGGTGGATTCTTAACCATTGCACCACCTGGGAAGTCCTGAGTAGAGGGTCTTCATGTGGGGATTTATAAGCTGAATCTGATCCATTAATACATTTTGTTTGAACCCTTCCATGTCAGCCTACAAAGTGTTTTTTTTTTAATTACTTTATTGCCAATACTTGAAATTTGAGACGCTTCCCCTTTTAAAAACTGGATTACTGGCTTCCCTTTCTTTTTTAATTTATTTTATTTTTTATTTTTGGCTGCGTTGGGTCCTAGTTGAGGCATGCAGGATCTTTGTTGGGGCACATGGGCTCCAGAGCATGTGGGCTCAGTATTTGTGGCAAATGGGCTCTCTAGTTGCAGCACACGGGCTCAGTAGTTGTGGTGTGAATGCTTAGTTTCCCTGAGGCAGGTGGGATCTTAGTTCCCCGACTAGGGATCAAACCCACCTCCCCTGCATTGCAAGGTGGATTCTTAACCACTGGACAGTTCCCTGGCTTCTCTTTTTTTGAAAGAAGGGAAAAAACAGCCATGTTAAGCCCCCACCCCCACCAAGCAATGAAGGGGCTGCAGTGGGGTACTGCCTGCCTCCTCCAGGCAAGACACAGATGCTGCCACTTACCATTTTACATCGGGTCGTTCACCTTGCCTGCCTGGCCCTTGCAGGCACTTAAGTCTGCAACCCTGGCTATGAGGCTCTGGGATCCTGTGATTTTGAATCTAAGTTCCAGTGTGCATTGGAGACTCTGCTTGCAAACTCTGCCTAAAATAAGTAAAGCTACAGAAGAGAATCTGCTGCTACAGCATCTGTAGCCACGTTCCTCAGAGGTTTCTGATTCCAGCTTTCGGCCCTTCAGCCTTCCCCACATCCCCAGGTGCTGAAAATAATATGGGGGACAGGACAAATGGAGGAGGAAATGAGATCGCTGCAGAATGCAGACCTTCCTGCAAGTAAATAACATCCCACTTGTATTAGAAAGAAATAGATGTGAATGTCAACAGTAGTTATGTCTATATGATAGTCTCAGAATTTGCTTTTGTTTCTTTTTTATTATAATGAGGATATTATTTTTATAGAAAAAAGCAATTACAGTGATGTATGTCAATTATTTCTCAATAAAACTGGAAAAAGACGCAAAAACAAACAAAAATAAAACCTCCCCTCAAGGCATGTGACCCTGAACAAGTCCTACAGTTTCTCATCTTGCCTTTGCTCCTGCTGACCCCGCTTCCTGCAATGACCTTCCCATCCCCTTCCAACCACTCAAAACCCAGATTAAGTCTCACGCCCTCTACAAGGCACAGTGCTTCAGAATCCAGCTCAAAACCAGACTGCCTAGAGCCAATTCCTACCTCCTCCACCTACAGCTGCCTCCCATCTTACTTCCTCATCTGTAAAGCGGGATTATTATAAACAGCCTGACCATGAGCCATTGTGATGTTTAAATAGAAAAAATACGCACAGACACATACCCTTAGACCTAGTCAATGCCTGTTCAGTGTTAACTTTTACTATTCCCCATCCTCACTGGGGTCCTTCTCTGATTTGCAAAGACTCTGAAACTGCTGATCGTTGGTTATAAACTGTCTCCTGTTGCTCACCTACTGTTTTATGGATATTTTATAGTCATTGTATTACTTTCGTTTAGTCAGTCATCAAACAATTTTTAAGGCACTATCTTAGTTGGGCAGAGGCAGACATTGAGACACAGATTTGGATGCAATCGTTTATTTGAGATGACGATCCCTGAGAGTCCCAGGAGAGGAGTGGGGACATGATATGAGGGAGGGTGTGTCAACAAGCAAGTTAGCACTGACACAACTGGTGCACATTCATGATGGGGACCTCTGCAAGAGCATGTAAAAGTCATCTCATCGTTATTGCACCCAAGGAGTGAGGAAGCTGGACTATTACTCTCCCAATGCCCATCCTTATTTAGCAGGTATCTTTAATTATTATTTACCCACCAATGTTCCCTAAGATGTTAACTCCCTGACACTTCCATCCTGCTCCGTTCACACCCCAGGAAGGCTCCTGCGGTCAGAGAAAGCCCTCAGGCAGAGGACCACCCATGCTTGCAAGGAGAAGCCTGCGGCTGGTACGGAAGAGGGGAAAACTGAAGGAATCAGGGCAGGGCGCCAATAACACCTGCGACCGTCACCTATGAGTGCTTCTCCCATCGTGGGATTTAAAAGACAGAGTCACGTTAACACACGTGCAATAAGAATATAGGAGCAGAGCTAGATGATGGGGCACAAGAGGGGTCTGAGGGAGGGAGAGCCAGTTCCATGCAGGGAGCTGTAAGAAACAGCTGCAGAGAAACATAGGCATGGGCAAAGGGTTGCGGGGTCACGCTCGAGGAACTGAGAGCAAGTCTGCATGGGCCACGTGAGATCTGGGGCTGCGGAAGTGGACAGAGGTGGGCCAGGCATGATGGGCGCTGAAGGTCATGCTTAAAAGCTTGGGTTCTCACCCTTGGGCAATGGAAGGCCCTCAAGTGTTTACGTAATGGAGCAATGTGATACTTACTGGGATCTTAGATCCCTCGGGCTGCAGTGGGGAGACACGCTGAAAGGAGGAAAGAACAAACGCAGAGAGACCACTATGGCAGCCACAGCGATAAACACAAGCAAGAGATAAGGCGCACCTGTGGGGGGAGGGTAAAGACGGGGCGGCCAATATGAGAGGCGTGGGGACTACAGCACTGGGGACCTTTTGGGTGTGGGAGGTGTGGGAAGAGGGTGGAGTCCAGGGTGAGTCCCTATTCTCTGGTCTGGGGAACCAGGTGGTAGAAAGAACCATCTTTTGACATCCACAGAACAGGAGGAGGGGCTGGTCTGGTGGAAGGTGGGGTGAATCTCTTTTTAAGCGTCGAATAGAATGTCTTACGTTTGGCTTCTTGAGTCAGGAGCTCCAGAGAGCTGACAGTGGGAGACAGACGTTCTTTGAGGGCAAGGACTTGTTGTGTGTTGTTCATCGTATTATCTCTAACATCTAGAACAGACCCTGAATAGGCACATGAATAGTACCCTGTAAGTATCTGCTGTTAGAATGAAGGAATGTTTTGGGGGCTCGTCAGCACTGAAATAGCCCGGAGGCAGCAGGTGTGCAGAAGGGATGGAGGGTGATGAAAAGACAGCTGAAGATACCTATAGTTGGAGACAAGTAGGAAAAGAGCTGGATGGTCTGAAAGGCGGAAGGCAAGGAAACAGAGGAGAAAGTAGAGCGTGAAAACCGGGGGAGGAGTGAGTTCCAAAGGCCACAGAGTGGCCAATGGAGTCAGACACGAGGTGTAGCCGCATAGCCTGGAGGAGACGGTACATCACGTTTCGTGACAGGTGCCTACGTGCCCCCAATGAGTGCAAACTTCTGAAGTCAGGTTCCCAGTCCTTTTGTCACAGGGTCTAACATACTTCATTTTCTCATGTCTTCCCTCACTTGTTCATCCAATAAATATTTACTCAATACCTATTGTGAGCCAGGCAGCATGCAAAGTACTGACACTACAGACATGAAGCAGACAGATAGAAAGGGACTTCCCTGGTGGCCCAGTGGTTAAGACTCTGCACTCCCAATGCAGGGGGCCTGGATTCGATCCCTGGTCAGGGGACTAGATCCCACATGCATGCCACAACTAACGAGCCCACCTGCCTCAACTCGGACCAGGTGCAACCAAAGAAATAAATATTTTTTTAAAAAGACAGATAAAAACATCTGATGAATGAATGAATGAACCAAGTCCGCAAGTGACCTGCAGGGTCCTTGAGGACAGAGCTCTGAGTCATGCTTCGCTGGCATCCTCTTTGCCCTCAGCCACAAATTGGAAAGACAAAGAAAGTGCTCGATAAATATTGACCGAGTGGCAAGGGCTGACTGGTGTGTTGATATAGTAGCAGGGAAGTGGGACCCCCCGCCCCCGCCATCTCCCTGCTGATGGCTGGTGGTTTGACCTCTCCCATTCCAGGTTTAGGAAACAAGCCAAGGGGCAGGTGCTTAGAGCAAACACACCCACCCGTATTGCAGAGGTCACCCTGGCCCCTTCCGTTGGGGGAGGAAGGAAAGAGTCTGGCAGGCTTATTTTTCTTTCCTTCAAATGATGCAAGCACTCAAATGTGAGTCTCTTCTTTGCACAGATGATATGCTAGCTAATAAAAGCTCATCTGAAATCAGTCTCTTGGAGTGCATGTGTGCATGTGTGCGTGTGCGTGTGCGTGTGTGCGTGTGTGTGTGTGTGTGTGTGTGTGTGTGTGTGTGTGGCTTCACTGCCCATCTGTAGCCTGAGCTGCAGGGAGACATATGCCTTTGTGGGTGACTTTGCAATCGAAAAGGACTCCAACATTCTGTGCTCAACTCTCTGAAATGAGAGCCTCCCATCGCTTCAGACCTTCCCTGGCTCACAAGCCGAGGTCACCCAAGAGATGCCATGTGGCGGCAATGCTTTTCCAAACGGGCAGCAGTCCCTGGGACGCTGGTGCCCAAGGGCCAAAGTGTCTGTCTGCAAAGAGCACCTGCTCCTTGTCCCCACTAGTATCCATTCCCCCTTCTCTGAGTGCAGCTTCTCCCCTCCCCCACTCTGCCGCCATGAGCTCAGTAGGGCCAACCTCAGTGCCCAATTTCAGGGGTCGACTCTTGTCCCAGACCTGGCCAAAAAGAAGGTCCCACTGGCCTGAGTGATGGGAGCAGGGATGAGAAAGTATTCAGATTTGTCCAGTGAGAGTCAATCCCAGGACCCTCATGGGAGATTTTTTCCTAGAAGCTGAAGAGGGAAAGACCTGGATTTAAATCCCACTTCTGCCACCACTTACTAGCTGTGTGCCCTTGGGCAAATGACTTCACTTTTCTGAGCCTCATTTTGTTCATTGCCCAAATGGGTATCCATCCACACAGTGCTTGTGTGATGCAAGGTGACTTCACGCATAGTAGGTGCTTCATAAATACTGGTTGTCCTTTACCCACACCCCAAGCCTCTTCTCCCTCAATGCTTAACAACTACTCTCATCTGTCCAGAAACCTTCCAAAACTCATAAACTTAAATCTCCAGCACTGATCTCTCTTCTGATCGCCAGACTCATCTATCCAACAACTGATTTGGCATCTCTGTCTGAATGTCTCCCAAGTGTTCCAAATGTAACGGTGCCTCAAATTGAGTGACTGAACCACTCTTCCCCCAACTAACTCCCCAAACCATTCAGTCATCTTCATCTCAGGAATGGCACCTCCAATGATCTCAACGGACCAACCCAGAAACCCAGGAGGCATCCTGGAGTCCTTTCTCTCCTGTCATCAGAACTAAACAGTCACCAGGTTGTGTTGATTGTATCTCTTATATACTTCCTTTTTATTTAATTTTTTTATTTGTGTGTGTGTGTGTGTGTGCATGCTATACAGTAGGTCCCTGTTCGTTATCAGCAAGTATATTTTAAATATATACTTCTTGAATCCCTCTCCTTTTCAATATCTCCCCTAACCCACCTGCAGCTCAATCACTGTCATCTCCTACCTGGATGACAGCACCCATCCACAGTAGACCAAACATCTAGAGATCTCTTTGTAAAAGGGGAATCTGGGGCTTCCCTGGTGGCACAGTGGTTAAGAATCCACCTGCCAGTGCAGGGGACACGGGTACAATCCCTGAGCAAGCCCATGCACAACTACTGAGCCTACGCTCTAGAGCTCATGAGCCACAACTACTGAGCCCACGTGCCTAGAGCCCGTGCTCCGCAACAAGAGAAGCCACCGCACCGCACCGAAGAATAGCACCCACTCTCAGCAACTAAAGAAAGCCTACATGCAGCAATGAAGACCCAGCACAGCAAATAAATAAATTAATTTAAAAAACTAAAAAAAGGTGAATCTGGTTGAGGTCATCTCTGCTGCTTAAAGCCTCCCAATGGCTTCCCAGAGCTTTTAGAATAAAATCAAAATCCTTACCTCAGCTCAAAAAAAGAGC
Source organism: Hippopotamus amphibius kiboko (assembly GCF_030028045.1). NCBI lineage: Eukaryota > Metazoa > Chordata > Mammalia > Artiodactyla > Hippopotamidae > Hippopotamus > Hippopotamus amphibius. The sequence continues at coordinate 132,064,371 of NC_080194.1, read as the reverse complement.
ATGAACTGGTTCAGCCCAGCATTCTGGCCTCATCATTGACCATGCCTTTGGCCCTGACTTTGGAGATATTTAACACACAGAACTGACCATCAAGTAACCTGACTTCTGGCTCCTAAATGACCATAGGCTCCCTGTTGAGCCTTGATCTCATAACATCTCTCCTCTGGGTCTTTTGAAAATGGACACGTTGGTCACTAGGGACACTTCCAGATCTGTCAGAAGCTGGGCTTTTTCCTATAGTCCCTTTGAGGCAGGCTTAAAGAAGAGACCCATCATACACAAACACACACACACACACACACACACACACACACACACACAATGGACTACTACTCAGTCATAGAAAAGGAATGAAATAATTCCATTCCATGGATGGACCTAGAGATGATCATACCAAGTGAAGTAAATCAGACAAAGACAAATACCATATGATATCATTTATATGTGGAATCTAAAAAATGATACAAATGAACTTATTTACAAAACAGAAATAGACTCAAAGACATGGAAAACAAACTTATGGTTACCAAAGGGGAGAGGTGAGGGGAAGGATAAACTAGGAGTATGGGATTAACAGATACACACCACTCTATATAAAATAAACAGAAGGACATACTGTATATCAAAGGGAAATACTCAATATCTTGTAATAATCTACAAGGGAAAAGAACCTGAAAAATAATAGAGATATACCATAGATATATATGCGTAAGTGAATCTCTTTGCTGTACACCTGAAATTAACACAACATTGCAAATCAACTATACTTCAATTTAAAAAAATGGCCAGCACACGGCTTATCCAACATCTATTAATTTGTCCTGCTCCACAGAATACTGTGGATGTTGTCACTTTTGATTATTATTTGTTGCTGTTAGTAGTATCTGCAGGTTGCTTTTAAATGCCCTCTGTCTTACAACGAAGAGAATGTTTCTTGCCATTCGAGCAGGTTGGGTTTTTGTACACAGCCAAAACAAGTAATTCTTGGAAATACACCAGCGTTTGAAAAGTTCAGAATCCATCAAGCTTAGGGAGACAAATGCTTTGAGGGCAGAGAGATCTGAGTTTAAACGTGGATTTGGCCATTCTGGAACTTACATAACCTGGAGCAAAACGGGTCATGTTTTCCCCATGTTCGAAGCTCTTCCATGGCTCCCCGGTGACTTGGGGCTAAAGTCCTGGGTCACTCCCATGGGGGATAAGACCCTGCGTGTTCTGGCCACTGCATCCTGCTCTGATCTCGTTCTGCACCAGACCCCTCCCATCTCTCACTCTGCTTCAGCCACAATGACCTTTTTGCTCCTGGCTGAAATCTTTCCCACTTTGAGGTTTGTACACATGCTGTTCCCTCCAGTGGAATGTGCGCCCCTTGACAACACCAACTATTCAGACTTCAGCTCAATGTTATCCTCTTAGGGATGCTTTCTTTGATGGCCTCCCCATCCCCAAGGCTCCATCTAATGTCCCTTTTAGATGCACCCATGGCTCCTCTAATTAGATCTCTGCAGCATAGATCATGACTGTCATCCAATACTTAGTTGAGAATGCATTTTTGAACTTACATTCCTACTAGAGTGTAAGCCCTATGAAGACAGGGACCACTGACTCTCTCCCAGGGCATCGCCAGCTGCTAGCGCAGTGCCTGGCATGTAGATCTTTATCAAGTGAATGAACGACTGTGAAGTGATTTAACCCCCTTTAGCCTCTGCTTTTGCACAATGAGGATAATCAGGACTAACTCCTGGGATGATTGCAGGGAGGAGCAGTGAAATTCTGCCGGCTCATCATCATGCTTAGCACATGTGAAGGGGATTCATAAAAGGTCACAGTTTAGCGATCCAGAGCTTGGTGTTTCCAAACCTGACTCTTCCAACCTGCAGCCATGTGACAATGAACAGACACCTCTCTGATCACTCAGAGCTGTTGTGGGGGATTAAATGAGAGCTTGTATGTGAAGGTCTTGGCATATAATAGGCACTTTGTAAAGCCCAAATGCTGTTACTCTAAGTCAGGTCAGTGGTTTTCCATCACAGGGAGTTTATAAAGCACTGACAGCCAGGCCCCATTCCAGATCAATTAAAGCCATTTACCTGGGGAAGGGTCCTGGGCAATTGGCACTTTTCCCAATATTTTTATTATGAGCATGTTTCAGCACACAGGAGAGCTGAAGGATTTTAATAGTGAACGCTCATACATTCACAACGTAACTTCTACATTTAACATTTACTATTTTTGCTTTATCATATATTTATCCATCTTTCCACCCATCAACTCATACTCATGGTTGTTTGTTTTTTGGGGTTTTTTGTTTTGTTTTGTTTTGTTTGCATTTCAAAGCAAATTGCAGACAGCAGCCTATTTTCCCCTAAATACTTCTGCATGACTGTCATGTCAGTAACTAAAGTTTGATATCTGTTTATATCTGTCTCTTTCTAGACAAAATTTATTTAGAATGTAACACACAAATCTGAAGTACACCAATTTATGGGTGTAACATGGCATGTGCCCATGTAACCTCCATCTGTGTCAAGATAGAGAACAGCACCATCAGCCCAGAAAGTTCCACACCTCTAGTTCCCAGAATCAACCCCTGTTCTGATTTTTTTCTACCTTGGATTAGTTTGGGGCAGTGCATTTTTTTTATTGGACTATAACTGCTTTACAACGTCGTGTCAGTTTCTGCCTCACAGTGAAGTGAATCAGTCAGGTGCACACACACCCCCCCTCCCCCTTAGACCCTCCTCCCCTCCAGCCCACCCAACTAGGCCATCACAGAGCACCGGCTGAGCTCCCTGTGCTATACAGCAGGTTCCCACCAGCCATCTCTTTTACACATTTAAAACCGTAGTGTATTTATGTCAAACCTAATCTCCCAATTCATCCCACCCCCATGTCCACACATCCATTCTCCACGTCTGCCTCTCTATTGCAGGGCAGTGAATGGAGCAGAAATTAACATAACACTGTAAATCAACTGTACCTTAATAAAATTTTTAAAAAGTGCTCTAGGGGAGATTCTTTGTGAAGTCAAAATTCAGAACCAAAGGCCTGGTTAACTGCATTTACCCTAGTGAGTCTCAGGAGTGGGGAGGAGACCATGGAGTAGCAGAAATTCCTTCTGACCTTGAGTCAATGGGCCCTGGGATTGGCGAGATAGAGGAGGAAAAGAAACAAACCCAAAGACTACAGAAGCTGTGATTCTGTTTCTACTATGTTGAGGAGCATGCAAAACGACTTCATGGTGAAAGAAATCAGAATAGTGGCTTCCTCTAGGGGATGGGTGGGGCTGACTGAGAAGGGCCATAAGGGAGTTTTGGGGTGATGGAAAGGTTCTTCATCTTGATAGTAAAGTTGGTGACACAGGTATATGCATCTGTCAAAACTCATTGAATTGGGGGCTTCCCTGGTGGTGCAGTGGTTAGGAATCCACCTGCCAATGCAGGGAACACAGGTTAGAGCCCTGGGCTGGGAGGATCTCACATGCCACGGAGCAACTAGGCCTGTGCGCCAGAACTGCTGAGCCTGTGTTCTAGAGCCCTTGAGCCACAACTACTGAGCCTGCATGCCACAACTGCTGAGGCCCGTGCATCTAGAGCCCATGTTCCACAAAAAGAGAAGCCACCGCACTGAGAAGCCCGCATGCCGCAACAATGAATAGCCCCCACTCTCTGCAACTAGAGAGGGCCCACGTGCAGCAATGAAGACCAAAGGCAGCCAAAAATAAAAAAAAAATAAAAAAAAATAAACTCATTGACTTGTTCACTTAAACTATGTGCAGTTCACTGTATGTAAATTACACTGGTTAAAACAAATTCTAGGCTGAGGATTTGGCAGTTGGGGCTGCAGACGCCAATTACATGAATGCTAAGCAGTTTTATCCCCAGAAGACTCAGCACTGGGTGCCTTATATAAAACTAATTTTGGCAGTCATTTTTTCAAATTTTCTTAACAAACTTTTCTTTAAAGTAAAATATTATTCAGCATGCCACAATAATAGACCAAAAGGAAGCTTTCTGTTTGAAGTTGGAGATAAGCAACTGAAGGTCCCTCAAAGGCCCCACCTTTGGGGCTTCCCCTTCCATCCTATAAGACCCCTGAGACACATCCAAACATCCTTAGGGATCATGGATCCCAGGCTGAGAACCACTGAGCTAAGTCAGTTAGCAGGGTTGCTGAGTGCAGTTGCACAGTTGAGCACTGCACAACTCCAGACTATGATGTGAATGGTGTCACTTGGAGGCGTGCAATGCAGCAGCCCTGGGGGCCATACTGGTAACACAAGTAAGTCGAGTAGGTCTGGAAAAGGTGACAAATGGTAACTAGCACTTAGCCAGAGCACCAAGCTCAAGAGAGTGTGGTGGGGCTTGTAGTAAACTAGTGAACTCAGCCCTGTTAAAAGTAAGGACAGCTGCTACTCACCTCCAACTGATTGTTGCTATGTGGGAAAACCAGTTCAGCACTGCCAGATCTGAATTTTTTCAAGAGAAGCCAAAAATCTGGATTTTATATGAAGCCTCCAAGTTTTTAAATGCTGGGAATTAAGTTCATTAAAAAAAATGTAGCTAAATCAAATGTATCTGCAAGACAAATTCACCTTCTAGGTCACCACTTGGCAGCTTTTGGTTTAATAGTTTTATCAAAAAGTATCTGAGTTCTTGGCAACAAATTTAAAGAAGCATGTATGCATCATCGCCCCCTCTGTGCCCTGGATATACCCAGGAACTGGAGCTGTCTGCCTTCTGAACCAGTCAGGAGATTTCAGTTATGCCTCCTTGCAATTTCCAAGAAATTATGCAATCGGCATCATCAGAGACACAGGCAGAAACCCCAACTCAAGAAACTTCTTGCATGTCCACCCACCCCTCAGCCAGTGATGCACCTGAGCAGCCTCCACTGTGAAGGCAGAGATTACAAGACTGTGGTACCCACATCCCAACCTCGGAGAAGCTCAGCATACGTTCCATTTACATGAATAAGAAAGATAAAACTGCTTAATTAATAAAACGCTCAGGGACTTCCCTGGTGTCGCAGTGGATAAGAATCTGTCTGCCAGTGCAGAGGACACAGGTTCAATCTCTGGCCCACGAAGATCCCACATGCCATGAAGCAACTAAGCCCGTGCGCCACAACTACTGAAGCCTGCACACCTAGAACCCGTGCTCCACAGGAGAAGCCACCTCAATGAGAAGCCCATGCACCGCAACAACGAGGTAGCCCCCACTCGCCACAACTAGAGAAAGCCTACGCACAGCAACGAAGACCCAACACAGCAAATTAATTAATTAATTAATTAAAATGCGTATCCCTGCTACACTGTTGATGGGAATGTAAACTGTTACAGCCACTATGAAAAACAGTATGGAGGTTCCTTAAAAAACTAAAAATAGAACTACCATATGACCCAGCAATCCCATTCCTGGGCATAAACCCAGAGAAATCCATAATTCAAAAAGACACATGCACCCCAATGTTCATTGCAGCACTGTTTACAATAGCCAGGACATGGAACAACCTAAATGTCCATCAACAGAGGAATGGATAAAGGAGATGTGGTATGTATATACAATGGAATACTACACAGCCATAAAAAGGAACAAAACTGTGCCATTTGCAGAGATGTGGATGGACTGTCATACGGAGTGAAGTAGGTCAGAAAGCGAAAAACAAATATCATGTAAGATCACTTATATGTCAAATCTAGAAAAATGGTACAGATGAACTCATTTGCAAAGCAGAAATAGAGACACAGATGTAGAGAACAAACTTACGGATACCAATGGGGGAAGGGGAGGTGGGATGAACTGGGAGATTGGAATTGACATATATACTCTACTATGTATAAAATAGATAACTAACAAAAATCTACTGCCTAGCACAGGGAACTCTACTCAGTGCTCTGTGGTGAGCTAAATGGGAAGGAAATCCAAAAAAGAGGGGATATATGTATATGTATAGCTGATTCACTTTGCTACACAGCAGAAACTAACACAACATTGTAAAGCAAACATATTCCAATAAAAATTAATTAAAAATGCTCATTAGATCATCTAAAGGCAGGATTTTTCTATATAAATAAATACATAGAAATTAATGCAAACATCTTTCTTTCCCAGCCCTTCTCCCATATGATCACTTTGAGAAATCCTCTGAAACTTAGGAACTCTAATGGTGGCAAGTAGAAGCCAAATGAAGGAGCAGTTGAGAGCAGCAAAAAATTCAAAAACCAAACCAAATCATCATTTTTGGGGACTGAAGTCCAGACAGACATTCAAAAAACACTCTTGTTTGGGTTTGGAACATCCCTCCCTGGGTCAGTGTTTCTCAGGTGTGGTCCATAGACCTCACAGAATCACCTGGGGAGATTCTTAAAAATATTCAAATCCCAATGCCTACTGAGTCAGAATCTCCATGGGTGTGGCCAAGGCATCTGCTTTCTCAGCAAGCATCTTCAAGAGATTTAGACACACACCAAAGTTCAAGAAACACTGGCCCAAAAGGTCTTATCCACTGGCGTGTCTTTGAATATTGTTTACATGCCAGTAGAAAAAAATAATATCTTTATCCCAAGAACTCTCTTGTGAGCCCAAGACACATAAGACCATCTGAAGACTTGGTATCTCTATTTGGGCACCTCTTGCTATCTCAAATTCCCAAGAACAAAACCGAACTTTTGATCTTCTTAATTTTAGTAGACAGCACCTCTATCCATCCAGCTGCTTCTGCCAGAAATGTGGGCATCACCCCTGATACTGCTGTCCTCATCACCCATGACATCATATCCCTGACCATGATCCACTGATCATACCAGTTCTACGTCTGTAAGGGTCAGGCTTTGCTGACGTAACAAATATCTCCAACGTCTTAGTGGTTGAAGCCCACAGTGAGTCAGCTAGAGCTCTGCCCGACTCTGCTGAGCTTATTCTCAGGATGCAGGTCAAGTTCAAGTCTACAACATGTGTTTCCTCATTCCAGAACCAGGGTGAGGGGGCACCACCACCACTACTGAGCTGGGGCCTGCCATTCTAGTGGCAAATGCCAGGAGCACAAGAGGCTGGCAGACACATACAAGTCCTCTTAAGGCCTCTTCTCTGTGCTGTTGGCTCTGCCCATATTCCATTCGTGAAAGCAGGTCACGTGGCCAAGCCCGAAATCAGCAGAGTGAGGAAGTACATCCTTCCGATGATAGAACAGAAAGTGTATATTTGCAGAATGATGATACAGTCCTCCATGATGTCCAAAATATATCCCAGATCCATCCACTTCTTTCCATCACCATGGCTCCCACCCTGGTCCAAGTCACCATCACCTCTCAACTGGATGTCCACGCAGCCTCCCAAACTTTCCATCACCATGGCTCCCACCCTGGTCCAAGTCACCATCACCTCTCAACTGGATGTCCACGCAGCCTCCCAAACTTTCCATCACCATGGCTCCCACCCTGGTCCAAGTCACCATCACCTCTCAACTGGATGTCCACACAGCCTCCCTACTATCTACCTGCCTTCCATGGCTCCTCCAACCTGTCCTCCACAAAGGAGCCAGCACGATTTGTTTATAGGGTTGATCTGCTCCTGATGAGCTCTGCAATGGCTTCCACTGCACTCAGGAAAACTCCACATTCTGTATCCCAACCGCCAAGGTTCTACCAAAGCTGACCCTAGACTATCTCTCTAGCCCAGGGATATGAAGCCTGGAGGACACAGACCCCGATGGAGAAATCTACCTTCATTTCCTCTACTCTCTGCTCTCACTCATACTGCAGCTACAGTGGTCTTCCTTCAGGTCCCCCTAACTCACCACCCTCTTTTCTGTCCCCCAGTCATTCCCTCCACCTAGCTGCCATTCTAGAGGCCATTCCCTCCACCTGGCACACTCTTCCCATTCTCTTTGCTACCTGGATTTCCTGCTATTCACCTTGCAGATTTCAGCTTATAATACCCTTGTTCAGAAAGGCAAGGGATCACCCAGTCTAAATGGACTCTTCATACAGTTTCTTAAATAACCTGTATTTATTACAAACTAGAATTATAGGTGGGCAATTACCAGCTTGATGTCTGCCTCTCTGCCACATGGTAAACTCCACATGGGCAGGTGCTGTGTCTACCCTGCCCACCGCCAAGTCACCAGCATTGGACACAGTGCACATAGTACATGCCTGATGACGTTGTGGAATGAATACCTAACGATCTTCAACTGAGGACCTACGTACTTTCTATATTGTTTCCTTTCATCCTCATGCCTGATCCAGGTATATTAATCCAAGGAAAATGAAGCTCAGAAACATAGAGTAATGTGTCTAAGGTCACAATGTCAGGAAAAATCAGAGCCCAGATACAAATCCAGAGGTGTCTATTTCTGGGGTCCACACAATTAACTGTTGTGCCATGTTGCTTCCTCTAAGAAGAAACGCAAAAATCGTTTCTCGGGATGTGAGATGACCCATCCTGCCCGTGTTCTCTGCAATCTAAGCCAACCTCAAATAAATACTGTAAGCAAGTCAATTCCTTGCTCTGCAGAAAACCTACCTGAAAGTCAGCACGGGGGTGGCTCACGGAGGGACTGAGCTGTCCCCCTCTCCTCTCCACCCATCCTCCACCATGAAATGAGTAATCTCTTTTAGAAAAAGAGATAGAAATACAAAGATGAACCGCTTAAGAATACAAGATGTAGACAGAGCATGCCACAGGCTGTGTGTGCATCAGGGCCAGAAGGACTGTACAGACACCACTACACTAGAAGTGGGATGTCATATCTCTGTGCCTCAGTTTTCCCAGTTGTGAAGTGGGGTGATAAGGTGCGTCCCTACCTCCTAGAAGTGCGGGAAGGAAGCCACGCATTCAAAGTGCTTGATTTTGCCTAGAACATCGCAAGCATTCAGATACTACCCCTTTGAAAATGCAAGTCACCCCCTGTCAATTTCCAAAGCAAAAATGACAGAGCGACCCCTGTAGATACTATAGTTACAACAATGAAGAAGAAGACAATTCCACAATAAAATTGCTGGAAACAACCTTTTATTATGGCTAAGAGAGCACAGGTCTCTGAGACAGAAAAACTGGGATTTTAGAGCAGGTTCTAGATCTTACTCTGTGACCTTGGGCAACATTTTCCCTTCTGTGAGGTGTAGCTTTTTTTGTCTGATGTCAAAGACGTTAGCAGCACTCTTTCTCAAACTTTTCATTCTCCTGCCACGTTCATAGTTTTTACTGGGCAGTATCTTCATGCCATTCATAATGTTACTTATTTAATATTTCTTATTTATATCCATTTATTCAACAAATATTTGTCGAGCACCTACAATATGCCAGACCATCCTCTAGGTACTGAGACACTGTTCTAGATGACTTTTTTTTTTTACTTAATATCTACTTTAATCCCATCCTAAGCAATAATATCCATGAACTCATGGGATTGGTAAGCATTAACCTATAGGTATTTTTTTTCTAATGTATATTAAAAGCAATGTAAAAATAACAACAGGGTCCTACTGTATAGCACAGGGAGCTATATTCAATATTCTGTGATAAACTATAAATGGAAAAACGAATGAAAAAGAATATATATATGTAGAACTGAATCACTTTGCTATACAGCAGACATTAACACAATGCTGTAAATCAACTGTACTTCAATAACGTTTTTTTTTAAATCAATGTAAAAATAGCAAAAGGAAATGGGTCCATGAACATCCACCTTAATCTTAGGTGCTCCTAGTGATACAAGGTGGGTGCTTTTGGACACCTGGGCTAGGATAAGCACTAAGATTCCTGGTAACTCTCAAAATTGAACTGTTCTGGATTCTTCTAGAGAGACTGACACAGTTTATCTTCCTGTCTTCCAACCCACTCTGCTAGAGCCACGAACAGAGTGACGGTAATTAGGTCATTATTCAGCAATTACAAGAACGTTTTTTCTGAGCCAGAGACTAGGGCCCTGTCAGTTTGAGAACATGCTTGAACTTCCTGGCTCTCCGTTTCCAATTCACACCCCAAACTTCAGGCACTTTCATCTCCTTCCTTTCAGTCACAGAGGATGTTGGTTGACACCCAGGCGCTGTTTTCATCTTCAAAGAATATTATCAACTTGCAATGACGTCTCTATATCTGACACGGGAAAGACTCCAAAAAACCCATAATCACCCTCCTAGACAGCTCTTCCCAACAATATTTAATAAGTTATACATAATGAGTCCAAAATGTATGTTCCAAGTTGCCTTTGAAATCCAAAAAGAGGTCTGCAACGGAAAACTTTCCCACCAATCAATAAAAACCCCTGTAACTTCAGTAGAAAAGTGGGCTAAGGACAGGAGCTGATAATTCACAGGAGAAGAAATACAAACAACTAATAAGCATATGAAAAGGTACTCAACTCCTTCGTAATCAAAGGAAATGCAAATTAAAATAACGAGAGCATTTTTTCCGGTTTCAGATTAACAAAGGGTTCTAGCATTATCATTTGCCACGCTAGCTTAGACTGGGGTTGAATAGGTCCTGGGGTTAGAAGAATGATATTTCTATCTTGCTGGAAAGCAATCTGATATTGTGTTTTGGGATCCTTCCAAGAGGTGCTAATCTTTGACTCAGTAATTCCCCTTCTAGGAATCAACCATAGAAAACCAGAGAAGATCCGTCTGTCAAACATGCTTTATGTGTATAAAAACAGATGATTGAACTTGGTGTACCCCCCAAAAAATAAAAAAAATTAAAAAAAATGCTTGATTTAAGTGACAAGGGTGTCTGTTATGACGGTATGTCTAAGATCAGGGTTTCTCAACCGCAGCACTCTTGACTTTTGGGGTTGGACAATTAATTCTCTGTTGTCAGGGCTGTCCTGGGCATTGCAGGATATTAGGTAGCATCCACGGACTCTATGCACTAGAGGTCAAAAGCACACCCACCCACCCCTGCTTATAACAATCAAAATAGTCTCCACGGGTTGGGGGAGGGATGGGTGGGGAGTTTGGGGTTAGCCGATGCAAGCTACTATATACAGGATGGATAAACAGCAAGGTCCTACTGTACAGCACAGGGAACTCTATTCAATATCCTGTGATAAACCATAAAGGAAAAGAATTATGAAAAAGTATATATATATATGTATACCTGAATCAGTTTGCTATAAAGCAGAAATTAACACATTGTAAATCAACTATACCTCAATAAAATACATTTTTTACAAAACTGTCTCCTTACATTGCCAAATATTCCCTGGGGTGAGAACATCTGCATTAAGAACCACTGATCTAAGAATAAAAGCTTGTAAATGATCTAAACATCCAAGTATAATAAAATGGTCAAATGAGTTATGGTCTGTTCAGATGATGGAATATTATATGTATTCATTAAAATGAATGACTTGGAAACCTAATCATAATAAAATGGTATACAAAAAAAACAAAGAAGAAAAGTACTTAACTAGCCATTAATTTGCCAGTAATCATTTAATTAGTCATGTTTTTCTTAGAAAAACAGACTGAATGGAAATAAAGCAAATGCCCACTGCAATTATCTTTAGGTAGTAGGATTAAAAAGCAGTTTTCGTTTCCTTTTTCAAAACATCTATTGGCTCCATAAGCTCAGAGAATGGATTTCTAGTCTGAAAAACCCAGCTTTCAATCCCAGCCCTGCCACTGTCTAGCTATTATTTACTCTTACTCACTCAACATCCAAGCCACTGTAACTTCATCTACAAAACATGGATAACCGGGTACCTACTGCAAAAAATGTAAAGAGTAAATGAGTTAATGCATAGAAAGTGCTAAGCAAGGTGCCTGGTGGGTCATAGGCATTCAGTTAAAGGTGAGGTCTCATTAACAGGTGCTACCTTTTTAATTAAAATCTTTTTCTTAAAAGGAAAATGAACACACAACACCAAGCCAGAAGGAGCTTGTCTAATTTCTCTGGGGAGAGACACAATCTGAGAATGAGCGATCACTGATGCCTGCAGATCTGACATTGGGTGGAACTCTGTTAGTGGTGGAATGAAAACAGGGATGAATCCATCTGGCAGAGGAGACAGCCTGCGGAGAAACGTTATTTGAATTGGACAGAATATAGGGACAGCTTCAAGTCAAGAGTATTGGAGTGTCAAGAGCCATAAAGAGTTTAACTGCCTAACAGTTTAGATGACCAGTCTAGGGCCTTACCAAGAGGCAGTGGGAACTGGATCTGGACATGTTCCTGAAGCCTGGAGAGCCAGGAGTCCCAAGTCATTGGAGGAGAGTCCAAGAGGACTGTGGGTACCACTGCTGGGACAGACTAAAAGAATCTGAAGACTTGGCTTCAAGATCTTGCTGTCTTGTCCTGCAAGCTCCTTTTCTTCTTCAAGTCTTTGACTACTGATGTATTCAGATAAGCAGACTAGCTTAGTTTATAAGAAAAGGAAAACTGGAGACCAACCACCTAGAGGTGACTCCTGGGCCCACCACATCCTAGCTGTTGTAACTCTGGGCAAGTTGCTCACTTCATGGATCTAAGCCTTCATTTCTGCATCTACAAGAGGTGGGTGATGGTGTCTACCCTGTGTAAGAGGTTTCGCACGGAGCCAGGTAGCCCCCAGAGAGGACTGGATAAAATGGCAGTTCTAATTGCTTTTTTAAAAGTTACTCTATACACACACCTACTGTATATAAAATAGATAATCAACTAGGATCTACTGCATAGCTCAAAGAACTCTACTCAATATTCTGTAATAACCTAGGAAAAGAATCTGAAAAAGAATAGATATATGTATATGTATAACTGAATCACTTTGCTGTACACCTGAAACTAACAAAACATTGTAAATCAACTATGCTCTAATAGAAAATAAAAATTAAATTTAAAAAATAATAATAATAGTTACTCCACACATAGAACTTGAATCTCCCTGCAAGTGGAATTTGTTCTTTTGAAACTGTGAATGTGGGGTAGATCAGTGGACAGAGGTACAAAGGATGAAAAGCAACAATTCTTCAGACCTTCAAGACTCCTCAGGGGTTCCAGGGTTGATCCCAATCCTTCGAACCCATGCCAAGTCCTAGGGAGGCAATGTGGCTACTGCGATGGCCAAGAAACAGTCCTTTGGCCTCAAGTTGGCCAGAATCCAGTGGAGAAGATAGACATGGAAGACAGGGGTCCACTTCACTCAGGTAGTGAGAAGAGGAAGCAATAGCAGGTCATGGTAGTACTCGGGCCCTGGGGTCAAACTCCCTGGTTTTATCACTAGATCTTGGAGTCATGTGAAGCTGGACAGGTTACTTCACCTCTTCAAGCCTCAGTATTTTCTTCTGTAAAATGGGGAGAATAAAAGTAGGACTTCTCCCTCATAGGGTTGTGGCCGGACAAAATAAGGGGAAGCCCTTAGAACTGTGCCCGGCACACAGGGTTTAATAAATGTTAGCTGTTACCACTGTTAACATCTGGGTGACTAGATGTATAGACCCTGGAAAAGCAGCCTATTCTCCAGCCTGCAGAGGGCTGCGATTCTTCCAAAGGGATTCAGCCCATCTGCTCCAATATCCAGTCTGGGCAGACCTCAGGGGCCGTGATCGCACGGCACCTGAATTCCCCCTCAGCATCACCACACAGATCTAGAGGAAACTTTCTCTCGAAACAAGATGTACACTTTTGTTGTTTTAACCTCCTCCCTCAAAACTACAAAAGACTTGTGGCTGTAAAGAGTAACTCACCTATTTTTTAAATGGAAAAGAGACTCCAAATCACTTCTAGGGACTTCACTAGCGGTCCAGTGGCAAAGAATCCGCCTTCCAATGCAGGGGACGCAGGTCGGATCCCTGGTCAGGGAACAAAGATTCCACATGCCGCAGGGCAACTAGGCTCTCGTGCCATAACTACTGAGCTCGTGCGCCTCAACTAGAAAAGAGAAAACCCGCATGCCACAACTAGAGAGACAACTAGAGAGAAGCTCACACACCGCAACAAAAGATCCCGCGTGCCGCAACTACGACCCGACTCAGCCAATGAAGAAAGAATAAAGAAGAAGAGTGAAAATTATAAAATTTTTAAAAAATCACTTCTAAAAGCAATATCCCGCTGTCCTCATCTCCCCTGCCACACACACACACACACACCCCAAAAGTGAAAGAGATGGAGGGAGTGGGAGAGAGGGAGGGAGTGAAGAAGGAAGCCTTTTAACAGGAACAGGAAAGGATGGTGAGGAAATAACTGTGGACAAGGCAGAACTGTCTGAGGATGAACACCTGGGCACCTGGGCACACTCTCCTGCCTCACCTGACAGAGCAGACAGTTGACAGGTGTCTCCTCTGTAACTATTCCACCTGAACACCTGCGGGCCCGACAGCCCCCTCGGGTCACGCTGGGTGATCCTCGGACTGAAAGGACTCATGGTCTCGTGCTGGGTTCCCACAGAAGCTGGTTCTTTCTTTCCCCTGACAGAGTCTGGGCATTTGGGCAGACACAAGTGCTTGAGGGTTTTGTTAAACAAGGGAAGCATTGTGACATCTGGGAGAAACGTCACCACCAAACGATAAATTTGGACCAGCCTGTCTGCCATTCTCAGCTCCTGACACACACACACACACACACACACACACACACACACACACTCTCACTCACACGTTTCCGAGTAACCCCACGTGTGCCTACTTAATAGGGTGACAAAGTATTTAACAACCCTGACAGTGCATCTACTTAACCAATCAGAATGGACACTGACCGTTAGCTTTGGAGAAGGTTCTGCAAGTCCCCTGCCGTCATCCTTTTATTTTAAAAATCTTGGGGAAGGCTTATCGGATACATGGGAAGGGCCAGGGTGGCAGGCAGGCACTTGGGGCACCAGGGCAGTTTCCCAACTGGCATGGAAATATTTCCATATTTTAATGCCTACCATGGGCACACTAGTGCACACCCACCAGACTGAACCTAGGCTCTGAGATGAGGATTCGTATGTGGGTGACTTATTAAAAAAAGCTGTTCCCAGGGGAAAACAAATAAAAAAATCAGTAAGAAAGCAAGTGAAGCAGAACAAAGAAGGGAGGAAGGCCCAGCCAGGCTGAGGACTTGAATCACAGCCCCACAGATGGTGACCTAACCTGATTCCACAGGGGAGTCTGGAGCATAAATCAGCCCCACAGTTGGCCTGATCTAAGGCAAGAGAGCCCAGCTTTCATATTCATGCATCCAGAAGTCAGGAGTTAAGGGCACTCCTGGGAGCAGGATACAGAGTAAAGCAAAGCACCTCCACGAGCTGCCCAGGAAGTCCTCTGAACAGGAGCCACTGGTGCCGCCTGGAAGCAAAAGCATAGGAAAGTCAAAGGTTGGACACCATTAAACTGCGGGGAAAAACAACTTTAGTGGATCTGGGTGAAATGCCAGCATTGTCCATAACACCAGCTGAATGTCAGTCCAAACCCTCAGACAAGGAAGGAACCCATCCAAATAATGGCTATAGTGCAGACAGCAGCATGGGGGACCAGCTCAGGGGGCCAACGTTTCTCTTATTAGGTAATTCATTTCTGAATGAACTCCTTACCTCTAGTCTCAACCCCTTCAATCCCAAAGAGTAATAAGAGCTAAAATGTATAGAGCACCCACCCCAGGCAGGGGACCATGCAGATGACATGCCCAACCTCACAACAACTTCTCAAGGTGGGTCATATTCTTTGCACTTTACAGATGAGCAAACTGAGGCTCGGAGAGTTTAAGAATCTTCTAAAAGTTCTCACAACAAATAAGTGGTAACAGAGAAATTCCAATCAGTCTCAAGTCTGCGAGAGTCCAGAGCTTCTGTTCTTTCCAGCTCCTTTCCCCACTCGACCCCACCTCCTCTGGATGCAAACAGGACCCAGAAGCAGACCCTGAGATGACGATTCATGTGCAATTTGGGTTATGCAACACATCACGCAGGAAGAGCTTGCAGGTGAAACTGTTAAGGGCCTAGGGGAAGCAGGTCAGGGAAGGGGAAGAAGTTGGGCATTGGGTGATTTCAGGGAACCTCCCAGCCTCAGCCTGATCCCAGCTTGAGCTCTGGAGTGTACATCAGGCTTCAGAGTCAATTCCAACTTGAGGCGAGAGAACTGGGCTTTCATATGCCTGCACCACTTTGGTACCCAGGGTAAGGAACCGCCACCCACCCCCCCCCCCCCCCCCCCGTCATAGAGTGGCTCAAGTAACCCAAAGAGAGGCACGTGAGCAGACCACGACAGCAAGCCTACAGAAGTATGCCCTAGGAACCAAGGCGATCTGGACACCACACCGTTATCCATCACGCCAATCCAAGCCCAGCAGTCCCTTCCCGAATCCTTGGCTTTAAGCCCCAAGAACCAGACTGACGTTTGGCTGCAACACGGGAGGTGCGTGGCGGGGATGGCACTGGCACAGGCCTGGAAGCAGATGTCCTGGTTCTACCACCAGTACCTGCTGGTGACGGCGCTCTATGTGCTGGAGCCCTGGGAGCGGACTGTGTTCAATTCTATGCTGGTTTCCATCGTGGAGATGGCACTGTACACAGGATAGGTCTTCATGCCTCGGCACATCATGGCAATACTGCACTACTTTGAAATTGTACAGTGACCAAGATGTGACTGAAATCAAGCAGTTCCTTAGGGAAGAGCCACCATCTGAAGTTGGAACGAGACCTCATCAGATGTCATAAGAAACTCTACTAGATGTCAACATCACCAACCCTCTGAATATAAATACTAAAATTCACGAGTAGAACAGGAGAACGATCCTGACTCATGTGTCTTGTTCTTTTTAATTTTAAAAGAGGCTCTTTCATAGTAGTTTTTGTCTATTTTAACATTGTAGTCATTTGTACTTTGATATCAGTATTTTCTTAACCTTTGTGACTGTTTCAATATTATCCAGTGAAAGCTTTTCTTCATGTAACTTTGAGTACATTTTAATTGCCTTCTGTTTCTAAAACCCAAAGTCATTAGGTGGGCTTTACTGTTCTTGCTATCGTATGGCATGCATATCTGTCTGGATATATTTCTACTCTTGACCAAAGTTTTGTAAGAAAAAATTCAAGATTTGGGGCAGGGGGCTGGAGAGGGAGGATATGTTATCGAAAACTATTTACAAAAGACTTATCTGTAAGTTTGAATTCAGGAGTACAGTTTTAGCTATCTGGGCTCAACTCTACAGCTTTTACTTTAAAACTATTAAAGTGTTTCTTAACAATGAAAAAGGAAGATCTTGCTAAAGTTAAAATAGGAACATTTCACTTTTTAAATATTTAATTCTTGTGTGGACTCATTTGCAGAAAACTTTGGTGATGGTTCTCGTTACACATGGTGGTTAAGTAGCATTATTACATAATGCTTATATACCATAGAGTTTTTAACAGAAGGTAAATCAGTTTGAGGGCCATTAGTAACAATGTACTTCCTTAAATTTAGTTTCATGATTGTAATGGGTGCTGCAAATGCATCTGCACATTGCAATATGATGAGATGAACTGTTAACTACAGCAAAAAGAAATGTAAACTCGGTTAAAATCCTCTCACTCTATGTATTGTTTTTTTCTAAAGATTTTTATTCCTTAAATATAAAATGACTACCTAATTTTTTGATGTAAACTCATTAAATTCAATGAGAGAAAGAAAAAAAAAAAAAAACCAAGAACCAATTTCCCTAGGGAAAAAGTCTCCCTGCCTGAGAGTCTAAAGATCATCTCGAAGACCATTTTCAAGAGCTGATTACCTGAGCCTGGCTCTAATCTAAGGAAAGTATCCCAATTTCCATCGCTATACAGAAAGAAACATAATCAAGCAACTTGTCCCTGGATCTTCAGCTTTATTCATACAGATACCAGTAAATAACAGAAAATTTGTTCACAGAACTTCAGCAAATTGAGCTCATATTTGGGGGCAAAATAAAAGGCCACTGAAATTTAATATGAAATCCTTCTACAGGAAGATGATTGAATACACTACAGGGGCTTCAATTTTTACCATGGGAGATACTGAATATGCCTTTCATTTCTTTCTGCTGCTCAGGACCTCCGCTCATTTCCTTGATGCTTGATGCTCTGATACTGAGGAGGCTTAAAGAGATGGGAATCAGTGTATTGGCAACAGAATGACAAGGGCAAACTGGTATGAAGGCCAAGGGCTCCAGACTGGTAAAGCTGAGATGACATGAAGGAGGTCTCA
The DNA here is from genome assembly GCF_030028045.1 of Hippopotamus amphibius kiboko. NCBI lineage: Eukaryota > Metazoa > Chordata > Mammalia > Artiodactyla > Hippopotamidae > Hippopotamus > Hippopotamus amphibius. The sequence continues at coordinate 132,046,253 of NC_080194.1, read as the reverse complement.
AATGGGGAGTTCAAGATGGGACTTGAGCTTCAAAATCAATGTTAAATACCAAGTTTTAAATAAAAAACACCAACAGCAGCATAGAGTGGGTGCCAATATGGGAGTCGTGAACAGGAGCTAATGCCAAAAGCCAACAGGCACTCATTATCCTAATCATGTACCATTTGGTCATAAGAAACAGAAACCCACTCAAACTGGCTTGAGATGAAGCGGACTTTAATTGGAAGAAGCAGGGGTAGAGTACAAAGCACAAAAGGGTGAATAAACAAGAGAATTAAAAACCAAAACCACTCTCTCCTCTCTGACACCACATAAAACATAATGTTGACTGAGGTCCGGCTATCAGGAACTGTGCTGAATCCTTTACCTGCACTGTCTCACAGTTTACCTGCACAGAAACTCTCTGACATGCAAACATGCCCATTCTTCAGATGAGGAAACTGAGGCTCCGAGAGGTTAAAGAAATTTCTCAAGGTCGCACAGCTGGAAAGAGGCAGTATTAGAATTCACACCCTGTCCTCAAAACGACTGGCCTCTACCACCAGCTACATGAGCTCTGTCTCAACTTCTTCACTCTGGGTCTACTATATTCGAAATGCTTCCCTCTGTGGGCTGGCTCTTCCTGTCCCAACAAGCTTGTGAAATGGCAGAATGGCCAGCCCACATCTAGTGCTGGCACCCAGGGGAAAATACCAGGATGGGAGACTTGAGCCCACCCATATCAACAATTACATTCAGTGGTACCCAAAACTACCTGATGAGAGTGGCTGTGTTTTTTGGTTCAAATTCTCAAAGTAAAGAGTCTGACTGGCTTCTCATCCCTTCAGCTATGATGATGGGATGCACAAGATATCACCTTACAAAATTAGGGCAGCTAGTGGTGGGGTGGCAATTTCCCTGTGAAGTGGTGTGTGAGTAGGGAAAATAGAACATGCTTATAATGCCCTCATTTATTTATGCAACACTTCTAGAGTAAGCATCTCACTCTTCCCAGGTACAACTAGGTACCATAGTTTCCGGGATTAAGAAGGTATCATACCTGCCCTTAGGAGGCTCACAATGTCTAGAATGGAGACATAACTAAACCATTGCCATCAGCAGGATAAGAGCTGTGGTTGGGAGAGACAAGAAGTACTGCCATCTTGCAGACAAGGTACACTTGGTCTGGCCCAGCAAAGCAGGGAAGAGGTCCTGAAGATGGTAGCACATGAATCGAGTCTGAATGGATGAGTAGGGCCAATGAAAGTATACTGCATGCCTGAAACACATGCCTTGCTGGGGAGCTCTGGGAAACTGGGTACATTGGAAAGATAGAAAGAGTAAAGGAGTACCAGAAAATGAGGTTTAAAAGGTAGACAAGGGCCAGTCCATGAGTGACTTTCTGTGCTAAGAAAAGAAATGTAATCATTTTCTCAAGAGGCAATACAGTCTAGTGCAGCGCTGTCCAACAGAACTTTTCATGATGATGGAAACGCGCTAAATCTGCAATGACCAACATGGCAGCCACTGATTGCACCCTTGACATATGGCTAGTGCGACTGAGGAACTGACTATTTTATTTATTTTAATTAGTTTACATTTAAATGGCCATACATGGCTAGCGTCTGCCATATTGGATGCCCAAATCTAGCCATAAAGCTGAGAGATCTAGAGGCAGACTTGAAGCTGGCTCCAAGTGAAACTGGTTTTGTGACCCTGAGAAAGCTCCTTGACCTCTCCGTACCTCAGTTTTCCCATTTGTAAAATGGGGATAATAATAACATATCTCCTAGGAATGTTGTGAGGATAAGTGACTTGATACATGTAAGGCAGTTGGAACAGTGCCTGACATATTGTAATCACCCAACGGGCATCTGCTAGTTCAGAAGGTGATGGGAAGGTATGAAAAGTCTTAAGGAGGAGTATGGTCTATGCAGAGTTCCCGTAGAGAAAGTCTGTATTCATTTGTTCGGGCTTCCATAACAAAGTACCACAGACTGGGTGGCTTAAACAGCAAATTTATTTTCTTATAATTCTGGAGGCTGGAAGTCCAAGATCAAGGTATCAGCAGAGTTGGTTTCTTCTGAGGTCATCCTCTTTGGTTTGTCAATGGCCATCTTCTCCTTGTGTCCTCACATGGTCTTCCTTCCGGATGACTGTGTCCTAATCTCCTCTTCTTATAAGGATACCTGTCATGCTGGATTAGAGCCCATATGGCCTCATTTTAACACAATTTACTCTTTAAAGATCCTGTCTCCAAATATAATCACACTGTAAAGCACTGGGGGTTAGGACGTTAACATGAATTTGTGGAGGGCAGGGACGCATTCATGCAATAGCAAAGACACTGCAGACTGAAAATAAAGATTGCCAATTCTGGGACTTCCCTGGTGGCGCAGTGGTTAAGAATCTGCCTGCCAATGCAGGGGACACAGGTTCGATCTCTGCTCCAGGAAGATCCCACATGCCACGGAGCAACTAAGCCCATGCGCCACAATATTGAGCCTGAGCTCTAGAACCCACGAGCCACAACTACTGAGCCCATGTACCACAACTACTGAAGCCTACCCACCTAGAGCCCATGCTCCACAATGAGAGAAGCCACTACAATGAGAGGAGCCTGTGCACCGCAACAAAGAGTAGACCCGGCTCGCCACAACTAGAGGAAGCCCATGTGCAGCAACAAAGACCCAATGCAGCCAATAAATAAATAAATTTATATATATATAAAAAAAAAAGGTTGCTGATTCCATTTCTGACCAATATACTGAGCTAGCTTGACTGCTGGCTCCTTCCCCCATAAGCCACCTTGGAAGAACCAGAGGGAAAAGCAGAGGACCTGGGAGGAGCTTCTGGAATGGGGGTTGATTTATATTGGGTTGGGCAGGGATGCCTTGGACCCAAAGCTACCCAGCAGGGCTGTAGGAAGAAAGACTGGAAAGGGGGCTATAGAAGTTTGGCCCTCGGTGCTCCCCTACCATTTCCCAGGGGCACACAGGGCCTGCCCCCGCAGCCCAATTCACACCTCTTGTCCACATGCCGTCTGGGATAAAATCAGAGCAGGGTAAAAGCTGTGTGCTTGTGAGATGCTGAGAAAAGGGGACTAAATGACCCCAAGGAAGTTGCTTCCTCAAGGAGGTAAGGACTTCTCCCCTTCATACCTCCACAGTGGTATGTGTGAGTAGGGAAAAATGGAAAAGCTGCATTAGGAGGACCTTCCCTTAGGGGCAAAAATGATGCCTGAAAAGCTGTTTTGAATGATGAGCAGTGATTGTGGGTTGCTTCTGCCTGGAGCTTGCCACCCTAAGGCTCATTTACTCCTTACCCTCTGAGCTCATCAGAGCTGACATGGGGCTCTGGCCTTCATCCATCCACACTGCCCATCAGAGTAATTACCCAGTATCTCCAGGGTAAAATGAGCTCACAACCCAAAATAACAAGACACTTGAGGATCACAACCATTTCCAAAGGAAAACAACACCCTGGGCTTCAGATTCCAACAGAAGTAAATAAGAATATTGGAACAGATGGACTTTGAATGTCACATTAGCCTTTTATTAAGCATATTAAAGAAATAAAAGAAAATATGAACAATATAAGCCAAAACAAGAATAAAAAACATTTTTTAAAAAGTTAAGCTGAAATATTAGACATGAAAAATGTAATGGTTGAAATAAAGTACATAATGGATGGCAGAATAAATACAGCTGAAGAATGTATGAATCAACTGGAAGACAAGGTTGAGGAAATCTTCTAGAAGGAAGAGACAAAAAAAAATTGCTTATTGGGACTTCCCTTGTGGCACAGTGGTTAAGAACCTACCTGCCAAGGCAGGGGACATGGGTTTGATCTCTGGTCCAGGAAGATCCCACATGCCATGGAGCAACCAAGCCCACGTGCCACAACCACTGAGCCTGCACTCTAGGGCCCGAGAGCCACGACTACTGAGCCCATGTGCCACAACTACTGAAGCCCATGTGCCTAGAGCCTGTGCTCTGCAACAAGAGAAGCCACCACAATGAGAAGCCCGAGCACCTGAATGAAGAGTAGCCCCCGCTCACCGCAACTAGAAAAAGCCCGTGCAACAAAGACTCAACACAGCCAATAATAAATAAATGAACAAATAAATAAATTTATTTAAAAGAAGAAATATAAAAAATGATTAAAAATTTTATTGAAGTATAGTTGATTTACAATGTTGTGTTAGTTTCAGGTGTACAGCAAAGTGAGTCAGTTTTACATATGTAAAAGGATATATATATATCCTTTATATCCTTTTTCAGATTCTTTTCCATTATACGTTATTACAAGATATTGAATACAGTTCCCCATACTATATAGTAGGACCTTGTTGTTTATCTATTTTACATATAGTAATGTGTATATGTTAATCCCTAACTCCTACTTTATCCCTCCCCCACCCTTTCCCCTTTGGTAACTGTAAATTTGTTTTGTATGTCTGTGAGTCTACTTCTATTTTGTAAGTTCATTTGTATCATTTTTTTTAAATTCCCCATATAAGTGATACCATATGATACTTGTCTTTCTCTGTCTGACTTACTTCACTTAGTATGATAATCTCTAGGTCCATCTATGTTGCTGCAAATGGCATTATTTCATTCTTTTCATGGCTGAGTAGTATTCCACTGTGTGTATATATACATATATATATATATATATATATATATATATGTATATATATCTCACATCTTCTTTATCCATTCATCTGTCGATGGACATTTGGGTTGCTTCTATGTCTTGGCTAGTGTAAACAGTGCTGCTATGAATACTGGGGTACGTGTATCCTTTCAAGTTAGAGTTTTTGTCTTTTCTGGATATACACCCAGGAGTGGGATTGCTGGATCATATGCTAATTCTATTTTCAGTTTTTTAAGGAGATAAAAAAATTTTTTAAAGCTAAGTGACATGGAGGATAGGAGAGAATCACTAACATCTAAATAAGATTCCAGGGGGAGAGACAAATTGGGAGATTGGGAGTGACATATACCCACTACTATATATAAAATAGATGACTAATAAGGACCTACTGTACAGCACAGAGAACTCTACTCAATACTCTGTAATGGCCTATATGGGAAAAGAATCTAAAAAAAAGAGTGGATATATGTATATGTACAACTGATTCATTTGCTGTACACCTGAAACTAACACAGCATTGTAAATCAACTATCTTCCAATAAAAAAAAAAGAAGACTCCCAGAAAGAGAAAGAAATAAAAGTGGAGAGGAGTAAACACTTAAAAAAATATTAGATACGAATTTCTCAGAATTTTTTTAAAAGTTCTATAAAGTTCCAAATAAGAGAAATGAGGACAAACCCACATCTAGACACATTACAGTTAAAGTTAAGAATGTATCAAAAGCAAAGAGGAAACTCTAAAAAGTTTCCAAGGAGAAAGAGATCACAATTTTAAAAAGAAAAAATCAAATTGATATCAGAATTTTTTCATCAGCAGTACTGAATGCAAGAATACATGAAGTAATATTTTCAAAGAATTAAATGAAAAAAAAATAGAACTCAAAATGCTATATCCAATTAAGCCATCATTCAAATTCAAAAGTATAATAAAAATGTTTTCAGGCATAGAAGACCTCAAAGATTAGCCACACAAAGCCCCACATTGAACAGAATTTTGGATGAATTACCTAAATAAGAGGAAAGGCATATCCAGGAGACGGTACCAGGCAGATAGATGTAGGTGATCAAATACCTTGATGCTGTCTTTAAAAAATAGCTAAGACCAAATAAAAAGAGAAATTATATCCAAAAAAACAGAGAATTACTTGTCTCTGGAGCCTACTCAAATTGTGGTCCCTGGACCAACAGCAAGAGTATCACTTGGGCTTGTTAAAAATGCAGGAACTGAGGTCCCACCCACAACTGAATAAGACAGAGTCTGCATTTTCATAAGATCCCCAGGTAATCTGAATGCTTTAGTCCAGATAATGTCACAGTAGCAGATGTAGTAGTGGGGAGGAAAGAAGCCAAGGGATGGGAAAGTATAAGTTCCTATCTCATTAGCAGGGAGATAAGATATAGATATCCATTTTTGAAATAAAAGCAAGGATTAAAAATAAAAACAGTGAAACAGACTGAAATAAATTAAAATGGATAAACTGCAGTCAAAACAAATGAACTATAGCAACACACCAACATTATGGAGGAATCTTAGTAAGTGGAGAAAAAAAAGGAAAGTTCCAAAAAATTATACGGAGCATGCTACACATCTTACAAAATTAAAGGCAACCAAAATAAAAATATAAACAATTAGTAATATAAACAGAAACAATAAATATATCAAAAGGAAAGCAAACAAATGATGCATCAGGACTGAGAATGGTAGTTGACTTGGATGGAAGAAGGCAGGGGATGGGGGTGGGGACGGATAGGGAAGCATGTGGTTAGATGCACATTATCTTCAATATTCTACATTTTGTTTGGGGCATGAGTTCAGAGGTGCCTATTCCATTATTAAAAATAATGAACTCGGGACTTCCCCGGTGGCGCAGTGGTTAAGAATCCGCCTGCCAATACAGGGGACATAGGTTCAAGCCCTGGTCCGGGAAGATCCCACATGCCGAGGAGCAACAAAGCCCGTGCACCACAGCTATTGAGCCTGCGCTCTAGAGCCCGTGAGCCACAACTACTGAAGCCCACGCGCCTAGAGCCCGTGCTCTGCCACAAGAGAAGCCACTGCAATAAGCCCACGCACGGCAATAAAGAGTAGCCCCCGCTCTCCTCAAGCAGAGAAAGCCCGCATGCAGCAACAAAGACCCAATGCAGCCAAGAAATAAATAAATAAATAAATTTATTTTAAAAAATAAGTAATGAAATCCACCTATTTAAACATAATTAACTAAATAAAAGCAAGTCCTGTGTGGAATGATGGGAGCGTGTTATACACTAAGGATTATCATCCACCCAGTTTTGTGTACCTGAGGTCCAATCACGTGGCACAGTGTCTTGCATATGGCAGACACCCAAAAGGCGTTTAATGAATAAGCAGTGTGAAGGGTCAATCAGAAAGGGATCAAAGACCAGCAAAGAGGAATGGCTGGCTGTATAACCAGGCAAAATCTGATGGAGGCAGAAGTCATGGGAACAGGTAAGCAGAGGATGCTATCTGAAGATTTAATGAGATGTAGAATGCACAGGACTTGGCGACAGATTAGATTAGGAGATTGAGAAGGGAGAGGAATCAAGATTAGTGACCAAGTTCTGAGATCCCAAAAGAGATCACGAACCATTCCATAATTCAAAGACACTGCGTCTTGCTGTTTCATTGCCTGGTCATTTTAGTAAGGAAACTTTCCAATATACAGAAAATTTGAAATAATCATATGGTGAATACATACAGCTACATATTCACACTTAGATTCTACAATTAATACTTGGGAAAAGTTCCTTTTATCCATCTCTCCAGTCACCCATCAACTCTTTTTTTTTTTTTTTTTTTTTAGGAGGTGGTTCTGGTACAGGTTCTGTCACATCGCAGTGGAAAGAAAACAAATTTAAAAGAAAATGTCTCACTGTCTTAAACATAGAAACCAAATGTTCTACGTTGATCTCAAACACCAGCATCTCCCCTGCCCCCCACCAAGGTAGCCGCACTGCTTTGGGGCTGTTTATAACATCATTTGAATTAGATATCAGATTACTCTGAAAACAAATATTGCTGTCCTTAATTGTTCTTTATGGGAGTTTTAGGGAGGTGGCAATTTGCATCCTTGGCATTTGGTCTGGGGTTTGGAAACACACTTATTGCCTACCATTTCAAATTATTTACCATCTACATGGAGCATAATTAAATTCTGAGTGCTTCAAATAATACTCAGACGTCAGTTACCACCAAAAGCGACTCCTTGGGTTACACAGTGGCTCTTCCTTCTCCGATACAAATCAGCAATCATAATTTGATGAAATAGGGCTGCACTTACGAAAATTATTCCCCAGGGGGGAGAGAAGTCAGACTTGTTTCTTCCAGAATAAACAGTGAGCAGTCCGATTATCCTATACCACGCAGGTGGTGGTGTTTTGGTTCTAAAGCAGGAGCTAGATGTAGACCAAATCCAGGCTTCCATTTTATTTTCTGGAGAACAGCATCCTCTCGCTGTGTCATCTGCCCATTTCTAAGCACTCTTTCTCTCTCTTTCTCTCTCTTCTCTGCACCACCTACACCCTCTGCAAGGCCCCTCCCCACCCCCCACCCTTATTCATGTAAGGTGAATATCTCCCTCCAAGTTGTCACAACTTTGCTCTGGTTCCAGTTTCCAAGAAGCCTCACCTGATTCCCTCAAGTCGGACTGTGTTCTCCACAGCACCTTATGCTTCCCTCCATCAAGAGTTCCCTAAGGGCAAGGGCCATTCATCTGTTTATGTGTCCAGCGCCTGCTGTAGGATTATCCAACGTGGTATCTTCCTGTTCTCATTCATTCATCAGATATTTGTTGAGGATCTACCAAGAACTCTTCTAAGCATGTGGGACACAGTGGTAAACAAGACAGGAATGCCCTACCTTCAGGGAGCTTACAATCCAGTGGGAATACACACACACACACACACACACACACACACACACACACACACACACACGACAGGAGCTGTTCCTATAAGGGCCCCATCTCCCTTTCACCTGGAAAGATAGAGCCTGATGCAAGAGGAACCTGGGTTCATGTCATGAATCTAAAACTTACTAAACATGCAGCCTTGGGCAAATTTAGATTAGCCTTTTGGGACCTTGGTTTCTTTATACATTAAATGAGCAGGACAGGGACTTCCCTAGAGGTGCAGAGGTTAAGAATCCGCCTGCCAATGGAGGGGACACAGGTTTGATCCCTGGTCCGAGAAGATCCCACATGCCTAGGGGCAACTAAGCCTGTGCACCACAACTACTGAGCCCTTGTGTGCCACAACTACAGAAGCCCACAAGCCCTAGAGCCCACATGCTGCAATAAGAGAAGCCACCACAAAGAGAAGCCTGTGCACAGAAACGAAGAGTAGCCCTTGCTCGCTGCAACTAGAGAAAGCCCACATGCAGCAATGAAGACCCAACGCAGCAAAAAAAAAAAAATGAGCAGGACAAAAGTCTACCGTAAGTGGTAGGTTGTGACGATTCAATTTCTAATGCGTTTAAATCATTAGCCAGTGCCTAGAAATGTAGTATGTGCAGCATGATTTGTAGCTATAATTATAATGATCGTCACCCCAGCATAAAACTAGTATCATGTAAGGATACGAATGCAGATGATTTCAAACCAGTGTTGCAATGCTGTTTGTAGTCATCCCTTCTGTCCACTGATATTCCCCATTCTTCTCCTTCCAGGTAGGATCGGACTTTACAACCCCCTTGGAGTTAGGACTAGACATGTCACTTGCTTTTGTCAATGACATGTGAGTGGAAGCATTTAAGAGCCGCTGCATGACTTGCTGCATTTCCACCCCTGCCTTGGATACTGGTGACATTCCAGACAAGGGAGGCCCTGATAAGTTGGGTTCCTGAGTAAGTACAACTTGGAGCAGAGCCTACCTGCAATAGCTTGTAGCATGAGTAATAAACCTTTTTGTTTTAAACCACAATATTCAGGGGCTATTTGTTACTGCAGCATAACCCAGACTATTGTGACTAATACACAACCATTCTACCAAGCTGTGATTCCCAGAAATATGTTCAATTTGCTCTCTGCTCACACTACTCCCTCTTTTCCCGTATCACTCAAGCTCACAATGTTCTCCTCCTCCAGAGAAACTATGGAACCTTGGATGGTTTTGTGATTCATCTTAAGTGCCAACTCTTTCTAAAAGGCTTCACTGGCTTCCCCCCGGCCGTTCTCCTTTGAGATCCATGATACATCTGCCCATTTCGACCATCCTATTTCCTTTTCTCTGTCTGGAGCACTATTCTAGGCAAAGCCAAGTCTGGAATCAGGGTAGTCTGACTCTCGGCCACAAGATTTTACTGTCTCCCACTATAAAACTCAATTGCCTAAAAACCACTTATTATTTAACCCCTGAAAGGCACTTTGCAGTGGAAAGCCTTAGCCACACCTTAACACACCTGGAATGAGAGACTCTGAGAATACGGAAAAAATCTTTGGTTCAAGCAGACAAGATAACTGAATTTTGAAGGAAGTAAGCATCCTTCCAAATCTCTGTGCTTTAGTTGAGACGATAGCAGAATAAGAATTATTCAGCAGGGGATGCTGAATCTGAAAGCTTTCAAGCCAAAAGAAGATACACACATGGCCAGGACCACAAAAGGACAGAGGAAAATCCAAAGGACCACACTCTTCAAAAATTGATGTTTCCTTTCCTAGAGCAATCGGTGGGAAGGCAACACATGATTTGAAGGCAACCATGATTGGCTCAAGCATGTTGCCAAGTGAAACTAATTGAGAATCACGGTGAAACTCTGATTAGTCAGGATGCTCTGGGTCCTCAGATTTTCTGACAAATTAAACTTTAACTAGGACTTTCTATTAGTTTAGTGTTCAATGCCAAAAATGCTGCTCAAATAAATGAAGCTATTATCTTTCTTTATAAGGCAGGCCACTGAGTATGACTTCAAGCCTTTCCAGGATGACCAAGAATCTTGCCAAATATCTGGGTCATCATCCACCTCCCAGCAGACCCCTCACTCACCAATTTGACCTTAAGCTCACCAAATCCTAATTAGACCAGGCCTATTCATAACAGCATGTCTGGGGCCCCCAGTTACCACTGCCTGAATGCCCTTCCCTGGTCATTACCTAAATATTTTTAACAATCCTTAAACACCCAATTCTCATAAATCCCAATTATTCTGAAAGAGCTAAGAGCTCTGATCTCAGAGTCCCCTACAATACTTTGTTCATGTGATTGTAAAAGCTTCGACCACAGCGTCTGGCAATTCATTTGCTAGCTTATCTGTCTCCCTGCCCACCCCACAACAGCAACCCACACTTAACTAAAAACTCCTCAAGAACAGAGAATGCATCTTATATAATTCTGTGTTCACATGAAGCTTGGCCACAATAGGTGCTAAACAAGTATTTGTTGGATGGATGGATGGATAGATGGATGAATTAATGAATGAATTTAGAGTATTGTGCATGTAGGTTATCAATGTACAAGAATTTTACCTGACTTAGTAGCATCCCCAGAAGTGTATACAAACATAGAGAAGTACATGGAGATACTGATAATATAAATGTAGGTGTAGAGACAGACAAAGAAAGAGAGAGAGAGACAGAAATAGAAAGATAATTTCCAGTTCACAATAGTTTTCACATGGAGTAATCTAAAAATGCCAGTTATTCCAATGAATAGAGATTTCACTTAGATTTAGAAATCATTGGTTAGCACAGTCTATGTATACATGGCAGTGAGAATACATGCTTAATTTTCAAAAATAGAATCTGGGTTTTTAGGGAACCATGGTCATTTCTATCTGCCTAGTTCTTCTGCCCCTTTCTTTTGGTAAGTTCCTTTAGGGAACTACTTCTCTCCCATGGTATACAATTTTTGCAGAATTATCAGAGAAGATGTCCTGCCCTCTCCTGGCCAAGGAGAAGGCCAAGCTTGTCCAAACATACACTTTCTCCCCATAATTTGAATCATGAGTGTGTGCATACAAGGATTCAACCTAGATAGGTCTTCAGTGCCATTCTCTAGATACCCTGGAGCTTCCCGGCTCCTGTCCTCCTGAGGCCTCATACTTCAGCCGACACTGGCTTCTGTTGCTTGCCACCCCAGAATCCTGACTGCGCCAAAGCTGGAGACCCTCCCCTATGTCTTCATCCCTCCCTGAGCTCCACTCCGAATAAATAACCTTGAGGCCATTATGCATGATAAAGAAAAGCAAGCACACTTTTATGCCATAGGCTGTAGAACCCAGAAGTGGGCTTAGAGAATACGTCATTAATCCTCTCCAAATAATATCTGGACACAGGAAGTGCCTTTCCCAAGGCCACATAGCCAATTGGTAGCAAAATTTAGAATAGAACACAAGCCTCTGGAATCTCAATCCACTATTCTTTTCACGGTACCCAAATCAATGGTGCATCCTTACCTCTATAGGTCTTTATATGAAAATTTTGAAATATTTCTTAGGGACCTATCATTAACAGGTAGAGTGGTTATGAAAATTCAATGTTACATATACATAAGTTGTGTAGCTCATATGTACTAAAAGAAAAAAAGGCAACTATCATTAGCATCTGCAGATTTTATTTCCTGTCTACAGCAGAAAAGAAAAGTGATGGGGGGTAATTAGTCTTATCTTGCCCAGAGGCCTGACAATTCAGTTCTGAAATCAAAATGTTCCTTTCACCTAATGAGTGCTCAGTGGTTAACTAGCTTGGTCTGTAGCCCATATCTTTATGGAAGTTAAGAATCTCTTCCACCAGAATTGAGCTGGCCATTAAAACACAATGCACACTCCCTGTGACTTTCTATTTTCCAAAAGAATCAGCTCAATCCTGATCCCACACTATTCCAGAAAAGCTAGCAGCATTTGAAAAGGAAGAGACTAAAGGAAAACTTTCTTTGAATACTGGACTCAGCAGTCAGGCTCCTCAACGAAAGTAAATGGGCCCCTGCTTCTACTCTTGCCCTAAAAATCCACTCTCCAGAAAATATCACTGAATCATACCATTCCACTGAGCAAAACCACTCACTGTTTCCTGGATCACTTATAACTGCCCTCCAGTATGGCAGCCAATAGCTACCCACAGCTATTCCAATGGAACTTTGAATTAATTAAAATTAGCTAAAATTAAGAATTCAGTACCTCAGTTGCACTACCCACATGTCAATTGCCCGATAGTCACATAAGGTTAGTGGCTACCATAATGAACAGAGGAGATATCTGACATTCCCATCATCACAGAAAGTTCTATTGGACAATGCTAACTGAGAAGAAAGACTTACTGGGCTCTAAAAGATTCTATATAACTTCACTCCTTTCACTATCTCTAATCCCATTATTCATCACCTTTGTTCTTGCTCACTTTCAATTACACAGGACTCTTGTTTGGTTTTAGACCTTGAAAAACTTTGTCCTGCCTCAGGACCTTTGCACCTGTGGTTCTCTTTGGGAGGAATACTCTGCCCTACTGTTTCTTCTTAACTTTCAGGTCTTAATTCAAATACTTCCTTTCCAGAGAGCCCTCCCTGGCCACCCTAGCTAATATATGCCCCTACAATTTTAATATTAGTGCTCACAACTGTTGGAAACGTTCATATTTATTTACTTGCTTCTCCCCGCTGCCCCCAACACTCTCTCTCTCTCTCTCACACACACACACACACACACACACACACACACACACACACACACACGCTAGCATATAAACTCCAGCAGAGTAGGGATTTTGCCTAATTTATTTACAACCACATCCCTGGTGTCTAGAAGGTGCCTAGCATAGAATAAGGGTTCAAGGCAAAATTTTGTGGACTGAATAGGCTAAATATAATGCAAAGACAGACCAGGATCCAAGGGGCAATCCTGTAAAGAGAGAGCTAATATGGATAACCCCATGGGTACCACTAAAATTGAGCTGAACACTGAGCTGAAAAGGAGCTAGGAAAGTCTGCCAAATACCGGCTTTCTTCATTTTTACAGGATTTTCTTTACTTTGGCTGCTTTGATTAATTGCCTCATAGATCCACCCCAAGAACAACGATGATGGCATTAATAATATTGGCGATCACAAAAATAATTGGGTGCCGTGCCTGGCTCTCAGGGCTCACCCTCCTCAACAGAGATGAGCCACACAACAGCACAGGGTGAGTAAGGAGATTCATGAATTTTTTAAACGACAGCATCCCCAGAGCACAGGCAGGACGCTTGCCTCCCCAGTTATGCACCAAATTAGGCCACAGTTTCCCCCACCTCCTCCTCAAGCTTCAGAGGCTGACTCATGCTTCATGGGAGGACCTTTTTCCCATTCAAGACTGGGCAGCCAGCCAAGAGACAAGCGGGTTTCTGCCTGCCTCTCCGACACGGCCGGGCACAGCCTCTGTCTCCCCCATCCTCTCCTTCCCCATCAGTGATCTGAGCTTCCTGGCTCCTGACAAAGGCTTCAGGATTCACTAGACAGCCTCGAAAAGCAGGCAAGCTGAGGGGACCTCAGAGCTTTTCCTGAACAAACTCAGGATGTGGGGAGGGGACAAGGTCAGCAGCTGTCATCTTTTTTTTTGAAGAACTTTTATTGAGGTACAGTTGACCTACAATAAACTGCATATATTTAAAGTGTACAATTTGATATTTTTTTCTTATTAGTAACAGATACATGGCAATCCCAATCTCCCAGTTCATTTCCCCCCAACCCTCCCCACTTTCCCCACTTGCTGTCCATATGTTTGTTCTCTACATCTGTGTCTCTATTTCTGCCTTGCAAACTGGTTGATTTGTACCATTTTTCTAGATTCCGCATATACGTGTTAATATACGATATTTGTTTTTCTCTTTCTGACTCACTTCACTCTGTAAGCAGCTGTCATCTTTTAAATGTTTGCCCCAAGGTTTTGCTCTCGCTATTTAGGATGGAAATTTAGTAGCTTTGAAGACTGGGCAAAAGGGGAGCCCTGGCTGAGCCTGTCTTACTGCCCAGGTCTCAGGTGGGGGTCTTTACAGAGTCTCTGGTTCCCCTTCTTGCCAAATTCCCATGACACCAACAGTCTGTAACTGTTTCAAGTGATGAGTGTTTCATTAATTCAACAAATGCCTACTGTGTGCCAGGCCCTATTCTAGGCATTAGAGAGAAGTAAAAGAATTACACTGATAATAAACCACTGTCCTCCTGGGCTCACATTCTTCTGAACTTTAAAGCATGTGCCCCTGAAAAATAAGGATATTATCTGCTATTCTTTTTGCTATTAGCATTGAATATTTGAACACATAAAATGAAATAAAGGATAACATGATAAAGCCCATTTACTCATCACTCGGCTCAAGAAATAAAAAATGACGACCACACAAAAAGCCCCCTGTGGAGCCCTCCTCCTCCAGTTTTCTTCCCTCCTCCCACACCTCCCACACCTCCCACATCCACCATCCTAAATTTGGTGGTTACTGTGCCTCTGAACACCTTCTCAATCTTCATCTAGTGCATGGTCCCTAAACAGTGTATTACATCGCTTTGTCTATTTTACATTCTGCATATATCTTCCAAAACTCACTTTTTTTTGCACATTATGATTTAGCACATATCATTTCAGTTCATTTGTTTATTTGCTGCTTCTAATGCAAACTTAACACTGAAGAATGATATCACACAGAAAAGTGTACACATCGTAAGTGCACAGAATGATGAACAGCCACAGAATAAGCACAGCAGCATAACCAGCAGCCAACTGAAAGAAAAAAGATCATTTCCTGAGCCCCAGCAGCTGCCTTTCTAGTCCCTACCCTCCACCTGGGGTAACAAGTCTCATGGTAGTTTCACCATAGATAAATGTTGCTCAATCTAGAATAGGGACCAGCAAACTGTGGCAAACTACAAATGGTGAGCCAAAGCCAGCCCACCACCTGTTTTTATCAATAAAGTTTCATTGGAACATGGGCACTCTCACTCGTTTACATAGCTGCTTTTGCAGGACAGTGGCAGAGTTGCTTAGCAACAGAGACAGTATGGCACACAAGCCTAAAGAATTTACTGTCTGTCCCTCTGCAGAAAGGTTTGCTGACCCCTGTTCTAGAATATCACGTACTTGGAATCATACAGTCTGCACACCTCTGGGCCTGGCTTCTTTTTTTTTTTCTCTCTTTATTTATTTTATTTTTTTTGGGGGGGGGGGGTACACCAGGTTCAATCATCTGTTTTTATACACATATCCCCGTATTCCCTCCCTTCCTTGACTCCCCCCCCTTGAGTCCCCGCCACCCTCCCTGCCCCAGTCCTCTAAGGCATCTTCCATCCTCGAGTTGGACTCCCTTTGTTATACAACAACTTCCCACTGACTATTTTACACTTGGTAGTATATATATGTCTGTGCTACTCTCTCACTTCATCTCAGCTTCCCCTTCACCCCCCACCCCCTCCCATACCTCGAGTTCTCCAGTCCATTCTCTGTATCTGCATCCTTTTTCTTGTCACTGAGTTCATCAGTACCATTTTTAGATTCCGTATATGTGAGTTAGCATACAATATTTGTCCTTCCCTTTCTGACTTACTTCACTATGTATGACAGATTGTAGTTCTATCCACCTCATGACATATAGCTCCATCTCATCCCTTTTTATAGCTGAGTAATATTCCATTGTATATATATGCCACATCTTCTGTATCCATTCATTTGTTGATGGGCATTTAGGTTGCTTCCATGTCCTGGCTATTGTAAATAGTGCTGCAATAAACATTATGGTACAAGTTTCTTTTGGGATTATGGTTTTCTTTGGGTATATGCCCATGGGCCTGGCTTCTTTTACCCAACAGTCTGTGAGACCCACACAGGTCACTGTAGTTTCTTCATCCTCACTGATGTGTAATATTCCCTTTTATAATTCCACCACGTTTATTTATCCATTCTACCATGGATGGATGTTTGGGTTGTTTCCATTTGGGGGCTATTAGGAATAATGCTACTATAAACCTTATTTTTAATTTTTTTATTGAAGTATAGTTGATTTACAATGTTGTATTCATTTCCGGTGTACAGCAAAGTGACTCAGTTATACATACATACATTCTTTTTCATATTCTTTTCCATTATAGGTTATCACAAGGTATTGAATATAGTTCCCTGTGCTATACAGTAGGACCTTGTTGTCTGTCTTTTTTATATATAGTAGTTTGTATCTGCTAATCCCAAACCCCTAATTTATTCCTTCCCCACCCCCTCTCTCCTTTGGTAACCCATAAGTTTGTTTTCTATGTCTGTGAGTCTGTTTCTGTTTTGTAAATAAGTTCGTTTGTATTATATTTTAGATTCCACATATAAATGATATCATGTGATATTTGTCTGACTTACTTCAGTTAGTATGATAATCTCTAGGTCCATCCATATGGCTGCAAATGGCATTATTTTGTTCTTTTTTATGGCTGAGTAGTGTTCCATTGCCTATACTGGGTTGGTCAAAAAGTTTGTTCAGGTTTTTCCATAAGATGGTATAGAAAATCCCAAATGAAATTTTGGGCCAACCCAATACATGCCACATCTTCTTTATCCATTCATCTGTGGATGGACATTTAGGTTAATTCCACGTCTTGGCTATTGTAAATAGTGCTGCTGCTGTAAACATTCTTACACACGTCTTCTGGGGTAATTCATTTGTTATAATGACAGCAAGTGAATCCATTATATAAGTATACCATAATTTATTTACTCATTCAGCTGATAATGGTCATTTAGATCAGTGGTTCCCAAAGGAGTCTGCACACTGGAATTACCTGAGAGCTTCAAAGCATAGTGACAGCTGTGTCCCACCCCCAGAGATTGTGATTTACTTGATATGGGATGTAGCCTGAATTTTTAAAAGCTCTCCAGGTGATTCTAACATTCACACATGTTTAGGAACCACTGAATTAAGATGTTACCAATTTTTTCACTATTTCCAACAACACTGCAATAACTATTCTCTGCTGGTCCTGCTGTGCCCATGACCAAGGATTCCTTTAGAATCTCCACCTGGGAGAGAAATTGCTAATTCGGAGGGTATGAATATCTTTCACTTTCTGAGAAGCTTCTAAACTGGTCTCCAAAATATTTCTACCAACAGGACCATGTCCTCTTCATTTCTAGACCCACCAGAGATGATCACAAATCCTAGCACACAGGAGTTACTCAGGAAATTTCCATTGAATGACTAGAATCAGGCAAAAATTCAAGAGATAATCCAGCCCACAGCCTTCCTTCCAGAAGGTGAATATATAACCATCCTGGACAGATGTGAGTCTTTCCCAAGTTAAAAGACTCGGTAACCATGCCTGGCAGCCTCCTCTAAAACTTCTTTTCATTTATTTATTCAACAGATACTTCTTAGCACTTACCATGTGCCAGGCACTGTGGTGGAAATGAAAGACACGGGGTTTTCTCAGTGTTCAAAGGAACTAAGTGATGTATACAGATCACTCCAGGGCAAAGGAGAAAGGGGTTGTCCCAAAGTCTGGCTGGGGTGGGAGAAGCAGCAGCAACGCTGAGGTGCACAGAGGTCCTGGCTCTGCCACTTCCCAGCTCTGTGACCTTGAACAAGTTACACAGCTTTTCCAAGCCTTGGCTTCTTAATCTGTAACAGAGAGTAACAATGCCTTCCTCATGGAATTACTACGAGGATTGGGAAGCACAGAACTGGTACATAGTTGACACTCATTATCATACAAGACATAGAGATAAAGTGCTTTAGGGATTCGAGATCGGGGAAGCTCTTTCAACAGGGAAGACACAGGAAGGAGGTGGCTTTGGAGCTTGGCCTTGAAGGCTACCAGTGGAATTTGGGCATTGTGGAGCTGGGGAAGTGGAAGTCCCTGAGGTGAGCAGAATCATAGATGCAGGAAAGCAAAGTGTTCTTCAGAGGACTCTTGAGAATTCAGTTTTGAACCAGCAGTGCCCAAGTAGGGGCTAACTTTGTCCCCCGGAGGACATCTGGCAATGTCTAGAGACAATGTTGCTTGTTACAACTTGGAAAATGATAATGGCATCCAGCAGATAGAGCCCAGGGATGCTGCTGAACACCCTAAAATAGACAGGAAGCCCCCACAAGAGAGGATTATTCAGCCCAAGATGCTAATAGTGCCGGGGTCAGACCCCAGTTTCAATGGAGTGGTTGGTAAGAAAATTCTCCCCATCCTTCAATTCCTGAGATAAGCACTCACCTCCCTTTACTACAGTTTTTTCAATAAACACAATTTCTTCCTCATCATTTATTTCAAGCATAATATTGACACCATTTATTGACCACTTACGATGTGCTAGATGCTGTACTAAGCCCTTTACGTGCCTCATCTCATTTTACCCTCAGAACAACCCTCAGATGTGGGTGGCATTTTAGAGCCAAGAAAACTGAGGCTCAGTGAGACCAAGGCCACATGGCTGCCAACTCGTGGCAGAGAGAGTAAATTCCACGCCACCCTACTCTGCCCCTCCTTGCAAAAGCAGCCACCCCCTCAGTGACAATGACAGTCAGCCAGTTCCATTTCATTTTTTGCCCAAGTAATTTACAGTTTATTTACCTGATTCCAAATCAGCTGGGAAAATTTTCTTATTATCATAGTTCCAGCACCTGGAGGGAGTCTTGTACACAGTAGATACTCAATAAAAGAGAGACGGAAAGGAGATCAATGTCTGCCAGGGGCTGGGGTGAGGGGAAATGGTAATGACTACTAATGAGTATGGGGCTTCTTTTTAAGGTGATGAAAATGTTCTGTTAATTTTTACAATTTTGTGAATTGTACACCTTAAAAACTTCATATTTTATCATATGTAAATTATATTTCAAATACACACACACATATGCTAAACAGACTACAAACAGAGCTGTAGTTTAAGCACATCATCTCTTAAATGTCTTAGGGGCTGAGCTTTCAAGATAAAAACAATAATTTGTTGGCATTGCTGGATCAAACCTTTCCTGAAGGCTAATGTATATTATAAATGAATTAATGTTTAAATGAATGAATCAGCCCAAGCACCTACTAGAAGAAATTGCTATGATCACTAACCCATTATTTCCCATGATCATTAATTATAGTTGCTAATTTCTGTAAAATTCTAATGGATATATTTTCTCAGTTGAGCCTTTTGACAACCCCCAGCATTAAAACAGTGCAGAAATGATTATTCATGTTTATTCCAGGGAAAAGAGCTCAGAGAGATTTAAGCAACTTTCCTGAGGTTAACACAACTAGGAATTCCCTCCATTCTCCATCATGTTCTTGAATTTAGTTGATCTGCTCCTCTAAACTTCACAAAAGCTTGGCAATCTGGTGAATTCTTTCCATGTCAGGCCAGACTATACGTCTATAAAATATTACCCTTGACCAAACCACAATATCAGACTTCACACAGAGATGTAGTATAAACATATTGTCTTGAATTTCCCAAGGGCTGAGCTTTCACAACAAAAACAATAATTCTGTGACACTGACATTGCTGGATCGAACCTTTCCTGAAGGCCAGTATACCTTGGGACATTTTAGTTACATAGCCAACAAATTCTCTCTATTACTTAAGTCAGTTTGAATTTCTGTTGCATAAAAAACAGAAAACCCCAAAGTCTTGACTGATACACTATTACCTCTTTGGTTCATGTTATACCTACGATGTATAACATGTTATACCATAGAAATAATTACCTTTGAATCATTTTTATTTGTTCAGGCAACATATATTTATTAAGTACTTGAGGTCAAGAAACACACTCTTGCTTCCTTCAAGATCAGCTCTGACTCCATCGTGGCTCAAAATTCTTTTCAAACACAGCATGTCAGGCCAGATCTGGAAATGGACTGATTCTTAACATATCCAGGGCAGACCTGGGACCTGGCCCAACTTCAGCAGGAATTTGTTCTAATGAAAACTGTGATCTGTCAGTGTTATTAGTCTGCAAGCAGCAGCCCTTTGAAGATTCCTTGTTTGCAGGCAGCTTTTCATTTAGTTAATTATGAGGCTGTGACTTGAAGGGCTCCAGAAGCCCCCTCGGTGAGGACTGGAGAGAAGGGATTACATGAATGATTTTCTCTCAACTACAGCATCCAGAACATGTGAGAAAGCTTGTTCTAATGTCTTCTGCTTGAGGTGAGTATTATCTGACTCTGGGATAAATTTTCTCAGCCTGCCTCTCGCCCAAGGCAACTCCGAAGTCTCTACCCTGTGATACCCCGGGAGACCATGGGCTGGGGAGCCAGAAGGGGAGGATTTAAATGCCACCCGACAATTTCCCAGCCCTGTAACCTTGAGCCACTTATATAACCTCTTTGTGCTCAGTCTCCCCATCTGGAAAATGGGAGAAATAGTAGCTACCTCCTAGGGCTATTATGAAGATTAAATGACATGAGCATATAAAACATTAGGTAAGGCACCTGGCAGACAACGAAGGTGCAAGAAATGCTACCTATTATCACTGTTACTGTTATTATTATCAATGAACCCGCACAAAGAATAATCTCTTTCTCTTCTGAATCCCCGCCACCCATCGAGACCTCATGCCCTTATCACATGCACCCTGATATGATTATCTATGCCCTTGTCAACATCTCTCCTGCTACACTATGAGTCTCTGAAAGGCCAAGGCCGTGCTTCATGCACCTCTGACCCCCTCATCCCCCAGGCGCCGGCCTGGCTCCTCCTGGAAGAGTGGGTCCAGACACTGCTTTGTTTCTGTCTGCCTCCTCCCCGCAATCCTGGGTCCTGCAGGGACATCCTCCACGGCCCTCACCTTTCCCACCCATCTTGCTCATCACATGCACACATATTCTCGTGACATACATTCAGCTGACGGTCAAAATCAAGTGGGGTTTCGTGCATACGAAGTTTCAGTTATGGGAGGAGAAAGAGTCCTGGCAACCTGTTGTTCAACATCGTGCCTCGGTTCACAGTCATGGACTGTGTACTTAGAAATGTGTTAAGAGGGTAGATCTCCCGTTCTGTGTTTTTTTAACAACTTTTTAAAAAAGCAATGAAGTACGGATACGTGCTGCAAAACGGATGAGCCTTGAAAACACTATGAGTTTAAGAAGCCAGACGTAAAAGGCCACATATTGTGTGTGATTTTTTTTATATGAAATGTTCACAATAGGCAAATCCATAGAATAAAAATTAGTCACTGCCCAGGGTAAGGACAGGAGGAAATGGGGATGACTTGCTCATGGGTGTGGGTTTCTTTTGGGGGTGATGAAAATGTCTTAACATGTGACAGTGGTGATAGATATACAACTCTGTGGATATACCAAAGCCAATGAATTGCATACTTTAAGAGGGTAATAATATGGTATGTAAATTATATGTCAATAAAGCTGGTTTTAAAAAAACAAAAACAAACAAAAACAAGTGACACTGAAAGTGCCCAAACCAGGCTACCCTTGTCTTCAGGAACCTCTGGCTACAAGCAACAGAAATGATGGTGAGGAACTCAAGCAGAAAGGCATGTGACTGGATGGACCCCTGAATAGCTGACAGAGTGGACAGGAAGGCTGAGAACCAGATTTGGATACAGGATTGCAGGAGTCACGCCCCCTCCCGGTCTCCCCAAGCACCCCGGGGGAGAAATACGCTGAACTGTGAGAATCCATGCAGAGGCCAAGCCCAGGGAGAAGAATTCTGATTGGCCCAGTGTGGTCACATGACCACCATGGGTCAGTCCCAACAAGATGCAGCTAGTGAGGGGAACATAATTCTCCAAAGGGAAACTGGGGTGCTTTAAGGAAGGGGGGGTAGGTAGAGGCAAGTTGTCTTGCTCAGGCTGCCATAACAAAATACCATAGACTGAGTGGCTTAAACAACAGACATCTGCTTCTCACAGTTCTGGAGACTGAGAAGTCCAAAGTCAAGGTGCCAGGTGACTCAGTTCACCATGAGGGCTTCCTGGCTTGCACATGGCCACCTTCTAAGTGTGTCCTCACATGGCAGAGAGAGCTCTGCTGTCTCTTCTTCTTACAAGGGCACTAATCCCATCATGAGGGCTGCACCCTCATGACCTCATCTAAACCTATTCACCTCCCAAAGGCCCCACTTCCTAATACCATTACTTTGGGGGTTAGGGCTTCAACATAGGAATTTTGGGAGGACAAAAACATTTAGTCCATAACAGAAGTGAACGTGGCAAATGTCATTCCCACAGCTAGGGGACGGAAAAGTAATGGTGAAGGGAGGTCAAAAAACTCTGAACTTAATGGCCCCAAGATTTGTGGTTACATCGTAACCCTGACTCCCACTCTCTCTGGGCAGGTCCTCGAGCCTCCCTGGGCCTCGGTTTCCCCTTCCTGCCTCTTAGGGCTGTTGTCTTGAGAATCCAAGGTCATGTGCATGAAGTGACAACAGCATAGCAGTGGCACATGATGGCTGGGAAATAGAGGGCATTTCCTTCCTATCTGGTGGGGTGAGCCTAGCCAGGATGGGCAAGGCAGGACGGGCGCCAGTCCTCAGGAAGCAAGTCCGCCATGGCCAGAGTCCTCCATGCTGGGAGCACTGATGTCGATGTCGCCATGGGAACAACTGATCCCATTTTAATTACTCTTACTGGCCCCCCCGAAGTGATGGTCCCTGGGTTCTCAGTCTCAGCCAGGCTGGAAGATGCAACTCCCCAGCAGAGAAAGGCCAGCACTGGCAGATAGGTGTGATCACACCTGACAGCCGCTCCACATGTCAGGCTCGGCCCAAACCTGACTTGTGGAGTTCACTCGCTATTCCCAGGGGAAAGTTCTAGTGCAATGTGCTCCAGACTGATTTACAGATCACTCTGGTTTTATTGGCATTTTAGAATATGAAGATGTCACCATTCTTGCCCTTCTTTCTCCTTCTTCCTCCTCCCTCTTCACCTGGAAAACACCCTGTTGGGCCCTTTGGGCTTGGTTCCCAGGGCCTCCATTATCTTTTTAGTTTTATTTCTGGTCAATCTACTGGCCACACATACACACAACTGTATCATAACTCTGGGCCTTTGTCCCTGCTGTCCCCTCTAGTCCCCTCTACTCTGAGGCCACTCATCCCACCCCTACAACCATTCCTCCTCATCCACTAAAACTTAGCTCAAGGGTCACCTCCTCCAAGAAGCCCTCCCTGACCACCTCCTGTTTCTAATTATACGCCCCCTCTCTGGGCTTCTTTGTCTAATGCCACTTATCAAACTTCCATTTGATATCAATTCATCCATTTCCATGCCTCATTCACCCATGACACCACCACATCATTTTTACCCTTGAACTCCCAGCTACAAGGCTGACACACAGCAACTACTCAGCTAAGCAAAGAATGAATCTTGGGAGCTGACTACAGATATGCTATAAAGGCAAAGGGACACACTGATAGGAGGCAAAGGCACACATCAGAAGTGGATTGGCTGGGACTTCCCTGGTGGTGCAGTGGTTAAGAATCTATCTGCCAAGGCAGGGGACACGGGTTTGAGCCCTGGTCCAGGAAGATCCCACATGCTGCGGAGCAACTAAGCCCATGCACCACAACTACTGAGCCTGCACTCTAGAGCCCGTGAGCCACAACTACTGAGTCCGCATGCTGCAGCTACTGAAGCCTGCGTGCCTTGAGTCCATGCTCTGCAACAAGGGAAGCCATTGCATTGAGAAGCCTGTAAAGTGAAGAGTAACCCCTGCTCACCACAACTAGAGAAAGCCCATGCACAGCAACGAAGACCCAATGCAGCCAAAACATTAATTAATTAATTAATTAATTAATTAAAAAGAAGTGGGTTGGCTGGAGGAAAATGGCATGAACCCCACCCACAGTATCAAGGCCCCCACCCAGCTCCTCTGTCATGGCGGCTCCAGAGCTCTCATATTTCCACCCTCATGGTCCACCCTTTCCCACCTCTAGGACTCTGCACGTGCTCTTCCCTCTCTCTGGAACATCCTCCCCTCAAAATGCCCTCCAGGCTCCACCTGCTTGTCAAACTCCTATACATACATGGGAGTTACATATAACTAAAGCATCTCCTCTTCTTCCAGGAAGCCTTCCCTGATTCCTTTCTCCCACTTCTTTGGGCCTTGCACATACTGGGCTTCAAGTTTCTGTCACACTAGATAACAGTGACCTGTGGAAGTTCTGTCGGACCCTTTGGATAGTGCAATATGTGAGAGCAAAACCTCGATATTTCTAGCACCTAACCCAGTGCCCGGCCAATAGCAGGCACTCTGCAAACAGCCATCAAAGTAATCAATGCTCCGTCTCACCCTCCGCAGGCTGACCTCCAAGGGTGACCTTGAACAAATCACTTCATCTTTCCAAGTCTCAGCTTGTGTGTCCATAAAACGGTGGTGAGAGGTTGTGAAAACGAAATGCGACAATACAGGTAGAACACTGCATCTGGCATGATGTATGTGCTCAGTACAAGTTAGATACCGTTACCCTCCAGCTGGGGCAGCTCGTCAACAGCTGCTAAAGGGAAGATGTTGATGAATTCCAGTTATGAAGACAAGAGTCTGGTTAGAGGAGCAAGTATGAGATCAAGGGGCTGCTTATTCAATAAATGATTAAAGCATCAATATCAGATACAGAAGAGAAAATCTCCTGAAAGGAGAGTGAAAGTTGATTGAGAATTTCCCATCCCAGATCGACAGCTCACATCCCATTCCCCTCACCCCACTCCCAAATGCACAACCACTACGGTTAGAGCACAGCTCAGCTCATTTTTATTCAATGTTTTAATAATAAGCCATATGTGTGACTCAAAAGTCAAAGCAGTATAAAAAGGTACACATGCTACAAATGCCGGAGGGGGTGTGGGAAAGAGGAACCCTCCCACACTGTTGGTGGGAATGTAAACTGGTGCAGCCACTACAGAAAACAATGTGAAGTTTCCTTAAAAAACTAAAAATAGAGTTGCCATATGATCCTGCAATCCCACTCATGGGCATTTATCCAGAGAAAACTCTAATTCAAAAAGCTACTTGCACCCCACTGTTCATTGCAGCACTGTTTACAACAGCCAAGACATGGACGCAACCGAAATGTCCATTGACAGATGAAGAATAAAGAAGATGTGGTACATGTATACAGTGGAATGCTACTCAGCCATAAAAAGGAATGAAATAACACCATTTGCAGCAACATGGATGGACCTAGAGATGATCATACTAAGTGAAGTTAGTCAGACAGAGACAAATACCATGTGATATCACTTATATGTGGAATCTAAAATAGGATACAAATGAATTCATTTACAAGACAGAAACAGACTCACAGACACAGGAAACAAACTTATGGTTACAAAAGGGGATGGAGGGGAGGGATAAATTAATAGTTTGGGATTAGCAGATACAAAGAACTATATATATATATATATATATCTCCTATATTAAATTATAATGGAAAAGAATATAAAAAAAATTATGTATCACTCAATCACTTTGCTGTACACCAGAAACTAACATGACATTGTAAATCAACCATACTTGAATTTAAAAAGAAAAAAATGTCCTAAAGGCACACCTGGGGACGTCTGTGGCTCCCATGCCTGTCCCATCCATCATGCCCCCACACACCACACATATGCAGCTGTTTGGGGTACTTTTTTCTTCATCCTTCCAGTGTTTCCTTAATCAAACACACATAAATCCAAACACATAGTCCGATCCCCCTCTCTTTCTGACACTGCTCTGCACCTTGGTTTTTGCTATGTAACATGTCATTCTGGGGACCTTCTCTATCAGGATACAGAGCGCGCCATCGGGGGGCGGGCGTGCTTCCTCTGCCCCCTTCGGTGGAGCTGCGTACCCCTCTGGCCTCAAGTGACCTTCCAGAAACGAATTCCAACTGCGTTTTTCTTCTGCTTAAACCGCTTCCACGGATCTCCATTGCTCCCAAGAAAAACACCAAAACCTCCCCCGTGGCCCCTGAGACCTTGCCTGACCTGCATGCTGACCTCTCCACATCCCCCTCCACTTTCTCTGCTCTGGCCACACAGGCCTTCTGTCCATCCCTCCAAAGACCCAGGCCACTTCCCTCATCAGAACTTTCCCAGAACCATGCAGTTCCCTCTGCCTGGTCACGGTTCCACCCTCTCCCTTCCTTTGGCTGGTCTCTCCTATTCGTCCTCCAGGTCTCAGCTTGAGCAATGATTCCTTGGGAAAGTATTCCCTGACTCCTGACCAAATGCCCCCCCCCACACAATTGCATTCTTCACTCCCCATGGTACAAAGGCAATTTTATAACTGATCCCAGTTCTAGCTGTTTAGTGTCAGGTCTCCCCAAGTAGACTCAAAGCTCCATGAGAGAGGAAACTTGTTCACCTTACGCATCACTGAATCCCCCATGCCTGTAACGGGCTTGGCACTGATTACCAGCAGAAATGTTTGTGGAAGGAAGGGAGGAGAGTACTGAGGGAGGGAGGGAGGAAGGAGGGAAGTAGCAGGGGTTAGGAGGTATTGGGAGGAAAGAGAGAGAAGAAACAGAGAGAGGAAGGGACGGAAAGATGGAGGAAGGAGGCTGGGAGGAAGGGAGGGGAAGGAGGGGATAGAGCAGGTGGAGGGGGTGGGATATGAAACGGATTTATTAAGCAAACTCTCTGTACCTGGCACTACGCTAGCCACAGTGATGGAGGGAAAGGGAATAATACATAGAAAAAGAAAAAAAAAGAAAAAGAAAAAGAAAAAAAAACAAAAAAACACCCCGTTTGCAGTGTAGCTGGAGATGATTCATTTACACGAGAGAATGTAACTAGAGTTCAAGGCTACATAAGATCGGGCCCAGTGCCAAATGAGCACACCCAGCAAACAAACCCATGAGGACTGTGAGGCCTGTTTTGACCTATTTATAAAGCATTTCTTCAAAAACTCCATAAACATGTAGTCCCAAGTGCTGGATAATTAGAAATCCTAATTCCTATTCCTAAACCTTTGCACTTCACCGTTGCACTTTAAATATAAACTATCTTTCTGGGGTTGGTTTGTAATCAAACAAGCATCTTAATTCAAAATAAACACCATTATTTTCTTCCCCCAAACTCATACATAAGAGCGTCTAAACTGTTGGTTTAAAGGTGAGTGTTCAGGGTAGCACGAAGCAAAGAGTCCCAGGAGCAGCAGCTGGGGTCTGGGGTCTCCCGGGCTGTGAGCTAATTGGCTAGGGTCGTCCTGAGCAATCAGTCCCTCTCCCCTTCTCCAAGGGCCTCGGTTTCCTCTTCCACACAAGGAGTTGAGTGAACTGATGAATAAAGCATGCTCTGGCCCTAACAACGACCGTCTCTCTCTGCCCTGGTTCTTCAACCCCAAAGGAGAGGACCTTGTCTCTCAAAAGTCGGAGCCCCATTTATTCACCAGCTGCCCTGAGATTTTCCTCCTCAGAAGAAAAGAAGGCTGAGGCCATCATTTCACCTGAGTCTCTAGCGAGTTTGCAAAGTCACAGCCTTCCCTCTGCTGGTGTGGACACCCCAGAGGACGCACCCAGTAAATGTTCTCTGAATTAGTGAAATGAATGAATAAATGAACAAACCAACTAATGAATGGATCTTGCCAGAGAAGCCAACCAGATTACCAGCTCCCTGTACAGAGTGGGACTGTACCCAATTCCTTGGGTCTTGCACTGCATTGCTTTCTCTGGGAACCAGATTTATTACTTATCCAATAAAATATTCATGGAGCATCTGGTACGAACCTAGCAGTGAAAATCTAACATTGAACAAACAAGTCCAAATAATCTTTTAAAACATAAATCAGATCACATCACTCTCCTACATAAAAATCCTTCAATAGCTTCCCATTGCAATAAATATAAGATTCAGAACCCCCACCCTGGCCTTTAAGATCATGGTCAAGCCTTCCTCTATGACATTATATGTTGTCGCCATCCCCTCTGTCCCCTATACCCAGCTACAACTGGCTCAGCTGAGATCAGCCGAACCATAGCCAACCCTCAGACCCAACTGTCATGGGACAATGAAAAAAATAACTGTTGATGTAAGGTCCTGAGGTTTTTTTGGAGGGGAGAGAGTTATTTGTTATGCACCATTATTTCAGTAATAGCTGACTAATACAGAGTGCCACCACTTACTAGAGGCATAATCTTAGGAAAGTCACTTAACCTCTTGGAACCTCAGCATGCTTTAAATTTTTTAAAGATATATTTGTCTCTCCTCCATTTACCTCCTGAAGTGACTGTGGGACAACAGATGAAAAGGGCTTTGAAAAATGTAAAAGGCTGTTGCAAATATAAGATAGCATCCTCGGCAACAGTCTTGCCTGCATAGACCCAAGGGAAAGTCTGTTACTGTCCTGACAACGAAGCATGACTCAGCAGGCCAACACCAACTGTCTGTTATGAAGACATATTATGTCCAACACATACAGACTCTGAACCAAGGCCCACACTCCTGGCCTGCCAAACAAAGATTAGAGTTTCAGAGGGAAATTTCCACAAGACAGCAATCAAAAGACATTTTTACTTCCAAGACGATCTGAGGGAAATGATCAGGGATACACACAAGGTTGGAAGTACAAAGATGCCCATCACAGTTTTGTTCATAATGCAAAGTGGAACGCAAGGTAGATGTCCAACAACAGGGAACTGTGTCCATCCATATGATGAAATACAACACAACTGCTTAAAATAATGCCAGGTGAGGGAATTTTTTTGCAAACACTGCTCCTTGGAAAACTAGATCCACAGATTTGATTCAGAAGCCAATTTGAGCAAAATACCTAAGCAACCAGGCAGAATGTCCCTTCCTGTACTCTGCTTTTATTTGTGTTATGGACTGAGCGTTCGTATACCCCCTAAATTTATATGTTGAAGCCCTAACCCTCAATGGGATAATATTAGGAGGTGGGGCTTTGGGAGGTGATTAGGTTTAGATGAAGTTATGAAAGGTGGAGACCCCATGGTGGGTTAAGGCCCCTACATGAAGAGGAGAGACACCAGGGTTCTCTCTGTCCCTGCCACGTGAGGACATAGAAAGAAGGTGGCCGTCTGCAACTCAGGAAGCAGTCTTCTCAGGAACCAAATGGGCTGGCCCCTTGATTTTGGACTTCCCAGGCTCCAGAACTGTGAGAAATAAATGTCTGTTGTTTAAGCCACCCAGTCTATGATTTTCATAATAGCACCCCAAGCTGATTAAGACAATCTGTCTAAGAAATTTCATTTCCAGTGATGGTGCTTACAGAACGGGTTCAGAAGCTGCTAAAACAAATTTGAGAAACATCACTCGAGAAGAACGTCAACGTGCCTCTGCTGACTTGTGAAAGGGAAATGACCAATTACAAAACCGCATGTATAGTATGCTTTTATTGTGTAATAAGGGGAGAGAGAGAGAGAGAGAAACAGACAGACCAGATAAGTATGCTCCAATATGTCAGCAGCGTTAATCACTAGGAGGTACGATTCAAGGTTTCTTTTGATTCCTTCTTTTTTGCTTATTGAAACATTCTAAATGTTTGATGATTAACATAACTTTAGGAAAAAGAAGCAAAGCAGAAATATATCTTTTCTGTGTGTATAATAAATCAGTCATGCCATCACGAGGAAAAGTGAACTCAGGGTCTCTGGGATCTGGGAATTAGTCTCTGGGAATGCGATCCCTCCTCCCCTCCCCAGCACCCCAGTGGAAACAGACACTCAGAGACACGCATCAGCCCCAAGCCTGGAGGGGCTGGTTATTCTCAGAGGTGTGATGAGCACTGGAAAGAACGCTGCTGATGGAAGGGGTCACCTGGCAAGGAAACCAGGAAGCAATGACCACTAAGTGAACCACTCCTAATGTGGCCATTGGCTAGAGTGCTTGTCAGGGAGAGTGTGGGTGGTCCCACAGGAAGCAGATGTCGCTAAAGATGCAAAAGATTGAGCAGGCAGCTTACCAAGCCCTCAGGGAGAAACCAGTGGAAACAGCAGACAGGGAAAAAAACCAACAACCCATACCTCCTGGCTTCAGTTTTCTCATCTGTAAAGGGGATACACTGCATCCCCTTACCATTGTAAGGAAATAGCATCAATAATACATGCGGAGCTGTCCACCTGCACCTGGTACATAGTAGGTGATTTATCCATGCCTTCATTCATTCCCTGCCCTCTAGGTATGGAATTGGGTCAAGTGCACTTGACAAATTGAGCAATGAAAGCATTGTGCTTTATCTTGTGGCCTCTGGAATTACAATCCCTGGGTTGTCCTCCCTGCTTTACTAATGAATGGCTGTGTCATTTGAGATCTGCCATTTAACCTCTATGACCCTCGGTTTCTTCATCTGTAAAATAGAAACAACAGTGATATCTATCAGAGTGTTTTTTAGGAATTAAATAAGATAAAATGTAAAGTAGCCAGCATAGAATCTACTCAGCCCCTAGTATGTGCCCAATAAGAATAAGCTACTATTATTATTCATTAACATAAATAATAATTAAGGAGAAAATTCTATTTCCTTTGGGCTGATGGGAAGGTGTCAAGAAGAACCAAGTGGGTAACACGTCCCCCATCAAACCACTGCCACACACACACACACACACACACACACACACACTGCTACCCATGCAATCTTCTAATAACACAAATCCATCTACATCCCCCCTTACTTAGAATCATTCAATGGCTCCCCATTGCCCTCAGGATAAAACCCAGGTTCCTTAAGCAGTCTGAACTCTGTCTCGTGAGCTGTTGTTTCCACATGTACTGTCTTGTGAGCTGTTGTTTCCCCATGTGGACACTATGCTATCTTTAAGCACTTTTACCTCCCTGAGCATGCCCTGACTCTACACCTCTGCACAGTCTGTTCCCTCCACCTGCCATGCCCTTCCCGACTCCTGTTTCCCCACTCTCTACATTGCCAGTCCAACGTTGCCTTCATAAAATTTCATCCTTCAAGTCTCAATTCATCTTGTCACTTCTTCTTAACAGTCTTCCGTGATCATCCCTCCACTTCCCCAGGCTGAGACCAGATCACGTGCTCATCACTTGGATAACAGTTATCAGCAAGCCTGAGCCCCGAGGCAATAAGCGAAGAATAGTTCTTACTTATGCCTACTTGGCCCATATTAGGCCCTCTATGAGTGAGAGATGACAATAAATCAATGAATCGAATATTCAATAAATCAATGCCCTAACACCTCCCGATGGTTAAGAGCAGTTGGAGCATGGGTTCGAATCCCATCTCAGCACTGATGAACTTGGCATCCTCAGGCCAATGACTTCATCTTTCTATACATCAGGTTTTCATCTACGAAGTAGGGCTCATCATAGTTCTACCTCATTGCATTGTCATGAAGATTAATCAGTCAATGTTTGAGAAGCACTTCAAACAGTGCCTAGCACAAGGTAGGCACCATATAAGCACTGGCTGTTTTAATTCTAATGTGTAGGCCTTCTTTCCAATGACACTTTCTCAAAAAGACCTCTCCTGCCCACCTTACCCCCACACACACCATCACTCTCTATTCTTTTGCCCTTTTAAATTTTTTTCACAAACTTCATCACTTGACAAAGTTGTATTATTTACTTATTTATTTAAAAATTGATTATTAGTCTTCTCCACTAGTATACTAAGCCTGACAAAATACAGTGCCTAAAACAGGCTCAGCATACAATAGATGTCCAATAAACATTTGTCAAAGGAAAAGAGGACAGAAAGAAGGAAGGTGCTAATTCTGCCTTGAAGGAATAGGATTCTCATTGGAGGAGATCGAAGATTGGGGAGACCACCCCAATACATCAACGGGTAAAAAGATTGGGAAGAATCAACTGCAAACCAGTTGAAGGAGCCTTTAGAAGATCCTCAGCATTTACAAGGAGAGGCAGGGCTATGGGGGTGCCAGAGGAAAATGCTCCGTGAGCCAATGGAGACGTTTGGGTCCAGCCTAAACAGGTCACGTAAAGTTCTCTGGAGGCCGAAAAATTATTTTAATTGAGCAATTCTGCCCTAGAAAAGCATGAGTTGCAGAGCTGTCATTTCCCTAGAATTTTGTATTAATTATTTCCTGGCCTAAGGCATCCTATGTTAATTGGTCTCAATTGGAAATTTTCATGTTTACGTTTGTGTTGGCAAAAGCTGGGGGGCGGGGGGATGTGTTATTTTTTTTTTTTAATTACTTAAATCCTCAAGATGACAGTGCCTCCACCTTCCAGGGTAGACCAGTTGCACAGACCTTCAGAATACCAAGTAGCATCTTTAAATGCCATATTGACATACATATGTTCCTCTCTTCCAATTCTGAGTAGGAAATAAATGTTTGGTCTTGTTTTCCTTCCTTCTGCATATTTCTCCATCATTAGCCTCACAGTCCAAGCTCCCTGAAATAAAGTTTGCCCCCAAAGCTTCCTCGTTTAGAGATGAAATATCTAGATGTCAGCAGTAAAGCCTGAGGAAAATTATTTGGAAAAAGAATTATTTCCTAACCAGGAGAAAAACAGGAGTATAGACTGATACACCCCTCCACCACCACCATCCCCAGCTGGTATGAGCACAACTGATTTTTTCCTCTAGGGCAGGGATCAGAAAACTACAGCCCATGGGTCAAGTCTAGACCACCACTCGTTTTTATCAATAATGTTTTATTAGGACACAGCCACGCACATTCATCATTTATGTTTTGTCTGTGGTTGCCTCCCCTGTAACTGCAGAGTGGAATAGTTGCAATGGAGATTGTATAGCCCACAAAGTCTAAAATATTTGCCCTCTGGCCTTTTACAGAAAAAGTTTGCCAACCCCTACCCCAGAGCAACATTACCCAATAGAAATACGTGTGCCACAATATCAAATTTTCAAGCAGCCATGTTAAAAAATAAATTTTTTAAAAAAGTAAAATTAATTGTAATTATTTTCTTTAACGTGGTATATGCAAGATGTCATCATCTCAACATGTCATCAACTTTGCAATTATTAATGATGTAGACATCTGTTTCTTCACATTAAGTCTTCAAAATCTGATGTGTATTTTACACTTAACAACACACTGCAGTTAAGACTAGCCACATTCCAAGTGCTTAATAGCCACACATGGTTAGGCGCTACCATATTGGAAAGGACTACTCAAGAGTCTCCTGTGGTTGACTAGGAGAGGTTTTACCCAGAGGTTTCACACATGTGAAACAACAGAAACTACATATATTGGCTTCTGCTCCTGGTTCCTGGCACAGAGCTCCTGAAACACTTGTAATTTCCTAAATGATAAGGAGCATGTTTTGTTTCTTTTTCATATTCTTTTCATTATGGTTTATTATAGGATATTGAATATAGTTCCCTGTGCTATACAGTAGGACCTTGTTGTTTATCCATTCTATATATACTAGTTTGCATCTGCTAACCCCAAACTCCCACTCCATCCCTCCGCTGGCCTCCCTTCCCCTTGGCAACCACAAATCTGTTCGCTATGTCTGTGAGTCTGCTTCTGTTTCATAGATAAGTTCATTCATGTCATATTTTAGATTCCACATATAAGTGATATCATATGGTATTTGTTTTTTTCTGACTTACTTCACTCAGTATGACAGTCTCTAGGTCTACCCATGTTGCTGCAAATGGCATGATTTCAATTTTCTTTATGGCTGAGTAATATGCCACTGTATATATGTAGCACATCTTCTTTATCCACTCATCTGATGATGGACATTTAGGTTGCTTCCATGTCTTGGCTATTGTAAATACCGCTGCTATGAATATAGGGGTGCAGGAGCATCTTCTGTTCTCATATTTGGTCTGTGACCCCAGGTCCTGACACAGAGTTCCTAAATCCTTTGGAATTTCCCTGGTAAGAGGAATGTCTTTGGTTCTAACGAAGCAATGCTTGATGGACTCTTGCATGAGGGCTGATCAACAGAAAGACCAAACCATGATAAGAAGCTTGGATGTTTTAGCCCCATTCCCTATCCTCCAGGAAGGGAAAGGGGGCTGAAAACTGACTTAAGGATCCATCATGCTTACATGATGAAGCCTCTGTAAAAATCCCAGTGGTATGGGGTTCAGAGCTTCCAGGTTGCCGAACACATGGAGGAGCTGGAAGCTTCATACCCCTCCCCCTACACTTTGTCCCGTGTATCTCTTCCATCTGGATGTTTATCTGCATCTCACCATCTCCCTTTGTTATAATAACCCGGTAAGTGTAAGGAAGTGTTTTCCTGAGTTCTTTACATCATTCTAGCAAATTGTTGAACTCAAGGAGTGGATCATGGGAAGCCTGACTTATAACTGGTCAGTCAGAAGTACAGGCGACAGGATTTCCCTGGTGGCACAGTGGTTAAGAATCCGCCTGCCAATGCAGGGGACACGGGTTCGATCCCTGGTCCGGGAAGATCCCACATGCCTCAGAGCAATTAAGCCTGCGCGCAGGAACGAAAGACTCAAAGCTGTCAAAAATAAATAAATTAAATTAAATCTTAAAAAAAAGGAGGAAGTACAGGTGACACCCTGGGACTTGAGATTGGCATCAGAAATGGGTGTGAGCTTCACTTCCTCCTGTTAGTGTCAGAATTGAATCAAACTCTAGGACAACCAGCTGGTGTCACAGAGAATTGTTTGGTGCGGGAAAAATAACCCCACACAACTAGTGTGAGAAGTGGTGTGCGTGTGGTTGTAAAGGAGATTCACACAGGAGGAAGAGGAGGATTTTTCTACACAGCACCACAGCCAATGACCACTAACTTGGAACCGTAAAAGGTCGATCCAGGTCGATCCCACAGCCCCAATGTGGGACCGCCCTGTGGCGCTAGTGGTGCTCCGAGCTCCTCGTGGGATCAGCCTGTAGCCGGGCTCCAAAGCAGACGTGCTCTTTCCTTGCTCTCCTGCCCCCTCCTGCCACCATCACTGCCTTCCAGATCTTTCCTGAGAGCACACCCTCAAAAACTGACCCGTGCAAGAATCCCCATCTAGGGCTCTGATTCTAGGAAACTTGTCCAAACAAGGCAAGAAAAGAATACAAATATTCACTGAGTACCTACCATATGTCAGACACTTAATAACTGCTATCTCATCTCACCACAAAGCTATGAGGTAGGAAATACCAGCCATGCTGGTCTGTAAGATAAGGAAACTTACATAGATAAGTATATGCAGCCGTACAACGATATATGATGGAGTTATTTAAAATTAGACTTGTGAAGGCGTGTGATAACATTTAAACACTTACGGTATAATGCTGATTTGGAAAAATAAGTCCAAAATGTACTATGTGATATATGTGTGTTTAAAATGTGAACATGTTTTAAAAGCCTGAAAGGATACACACCACAATGTTATCAATAGCTTAATTTGGACAATCAGTGAATAGCTGTTGATGATTATTAATGGCTGTTTATCCTAAAACCAAACAGGAGCCTGCGGGGACTTCCCAGTATCAGACCTCCTGTGTCCTCCACTTCTTGTTTGTAAAACAAAAAAAAGCCTCAGGCTCCTAAGCCTTCCCCAAGTTCCAAGGAGACAACTCAAGCAGTTAATGATTGGAGAAGTAGAAAAACAAAAACAAAAACAAAATAGTCAAGCAAAACACGCAATAATGGGCTTCCTAGGTGGCACAGTGCTTAAGAATCGGCCTGCCAATGCAGGGGACACGGGTTCGATTCCTGCTCCAGGAAGATCCCACATGCCGCAGAGCAACTAAGTCCATGAGCCACAACTATTGAGCCCATGTGCTGCAACTACTGAAGCCCACGCGCCTAGAACCCATGCTCCACAACAAGAGAGGACATGGCAATGAGGAGCATGTGCACCACAACGAAGAGGAGCCCCCCGTCTCCGCAACTAGAGAAAGCCCACGCACAGCAACGAAGACCCAACACAGCCAATATCGCTAATTAATTAGTTAATTAAAAAAACAAAAACATGTAATAATAACTTAGTAGGTCAGCCATAGAAAGAGTCACAGGACCCCAGGTTCCTCCTCAAAGGATGTAAATAACAGGCTGACTCATGTCCTAGAGCTGTTTTTCAAAAATCAGGACCCCACTGGACAGAAACACGTAGACCCCAGACTGGATGGAACTAGAGGGTTGATGATGAAGATCCCCCAAAATATCACACTGTCACCTCAGCACCAACCAATCAGAACAAAGTCCATGAGCTGATCATGTACCATATGAACCTCATCCCTAATGTTGACTTTAAAAACACTTCCCAGGACCTCCCTGGTGGTGCAGTGGTTAAGAATCTGCCTGCCAAAGCAGGGGACACGGGTTCGATCCCTGGTCTGGGAAGAGCCCACAGGCCACAGAGCAACTAAGCCCGTGTGCCACAACTACTGAGTTCGAGTGCTGCAACCACTGAAGCCCGCGTGCCTAGAGCCTGCGCTCTCTGCAATAAGAGAAGCCACCGCACTGAGAGGCCTGTGCACCACAACAAAGAGTAGCCCCCACTTGCCACAACTAGAGAAAGCCTACACACAGCAATGAAGACCCAATGCAGCCAAAATAAATAAATAAATAAAATAAAAATGAATAAGAACTTTCTTTAAAAAAAATAATAAAATAAAAATTAAAAAATAAAAACCCTTCCCTAGGGACTTCCCTGGTGGTCCAGTGGTTAAGACTCCAAGCCCCCAGTTCACGGGGCCCAGGTCCAATCCCTGGTCAGGCAACTAGATCCAGCATGCCACAACTAAGAGTCTGTATGCTGCAACTAAGACCTGGCGCAGCCAAAAATAAAAATAAATAAATAAATAAATATTTTAAAACAACAAAACAACACACTTCCCTAGCAGCTATCGAGAAGTTTGGGTCTTTTGAGCACTAAGCGCTCATGCTCCTTCCTTGACGCCCTACACTTTACTCCTTCACCACCACTGGGTGTCAGTAGATTAGCTTTACTCCACGTTGGGCAAACAGACCCAAGTTTGGTTGGATAACACTTCCTACCATTCTGTATTTCCCAGCTTTTCCAAGGTGAGAAAGGGCTCCATTTCTGACGTGGTTTGGTTTGCTTTGAGTGCACTGCAGTATAATAGTTAAAGAACTTGGTTTGGTTTGGAAATAGTCAACCTAGGGTTCAAATCCCAGCTCCACCACTCTGAGGTTCTATGATCTTGGACAAAAGAGTTAACATCTCTAAACCTCAATTGTTACATCTGTAAAAGGGGGACCGTGACATATCTCATAGGGCCATTGCGGGGGTTAAATGAGGGTGTGCATTTAAAGTGCTCAGTACGTTGCCTGGCACACAGTAGGCTCCTGGAGATGGCAGATCCATAAATGGAGGTTGCCCGGCCCCAACCGTCATGGTCTTTACTCTTCTCCATGCTTCCTAAATGTAATCCCAGATCCCCGTCCTGATCTCCCAAATCCTCTCAATTCAGGCTTCCCCAGGCGCTGCAGCAGAACCCACAAATGGCAATTTTTGAGTCAAGGAACAGTCCCCAGGCAGGGGGATCACTCTGGCTCCCATCTCTACATAATTATGCCACTTGAGTTCCATTTCCCAGCCTCCATTTCACAGCTGTACATTAATAGCTTCAAGGGGCAGGGAGTTCTTTCCCCTTCTCCTGGATGTGATTAATGAGACTTAAATTGGCCCAGTGATAGATGAGTTATCCTAAAGGCATCGAATATTTAAAACTGAATTCTCCTTTGACAAAAATAGTCCATGAGTTTCAAGAGCTGCTGTCCCGATGTCCCTGTGAACGAGCACGTGATATCTGCCGGTACTGAATGAATTCCTGCTAAGCGTTGGCCAATATCAAGGACGGAGATACCCTTTTCTCCTTTTGCTGTCCCTATGAAGACAAAATGTGTGCTTTACATCTTTATCTTAGGTGACCAGACGTGTTTATAGCAGCTCCAAATAATTACATCTGAATGCACTGCGTTTAAGCACACCCCAGACCAGGCACTCCTCTGATTAAGGGTTTCTAAATGGAATTCTTCCCTGGAAATGAGCCTTAAGTGGATTTCTTCCCTTAAACAAGCTACTGTCCCAGATATCCACACGGTCCTTGGAGAGAAGTTTCTGTACCATATCACACTCCTTTGGCACAGCCTTCCATCTTTTTCTGGGTATATTCGCTCCCCTGTACCCACATTAACCTGCTCGTCCTTGTAGTTCTTCCAGATTCCTCACCGCTAACCCAAGTCCAGAGAATAGTGACCTCCACCATAGGGCCACCCTGGATTATCCTGAACTCTCTTCTCTGAACCCCTGGACTGGTTGCTGGGAATAGTAGAGATTTTAGCTTTGAAAGTCACATGGTCTCCATCACAACTACTCAACTCTGCCCTTGTAGCACAAACAGCCATAGACAATAAGTGAACAAATGAGCATAGCTGTGTCCTAATAAAACTTTATTTACAAATCAGCAGTGAGCAGGATTTGGCCCGTGGGCTGCAGTTTGCTGACTCCTGCCCCAGAGATCTCTAGTGGCCATTCTCCCTGCCCTGCTCTGATACCCTTTACCAGCGGTCAATGGTTCACAGCTGACCCCCTTCTCCACCTCGGCCAGCAGAACATTCTCTCTTAGAAAGTTACTCTGCCCCTACGTCCATCCAGGGGCGGGGGTGGTCAAAGCCAGTGAATGGATGACTGATGGGAAAGTACAAAAGGCCAGCCACTTACCTTAAAGCAGGACCAACTTTGTGGTACAATTCATGCTCCAGAGTTTCCTCTGGGATCAGGCTGAAGTCAGTCTCCAATCAAGACTAATGCCTGCTTAGCTTTGTTCATCTGCCCCGTCCTGCTTCCTCATCCCCCTTCTCCTAAGAGCCTCCCTCAGTAAATTAAATGCTCCCAAACTTCCCTGGTGATGCAGTGGTTAAGAACCCACCTGCCAATGCAGGGGACGCAGGTTTGATCCCTGGCCCGGGAAGATCCCACATGCCACGGAGCAACTAAGCTCTCGAGCCACAACTACTGACCCCACATGCTGCAGCTACTGAGCACGCGTGCTGCAACTACTGAAGCCCACTCGTCTAGAGCCCACGCTCCACAAGAAGAGAAGCCACCACAAGAAGAAGCCCACATACCAAAGAGGAGCCCCACTCGCCACAAGCAGAGAAAGCCCACGTGCAGCAACTAAGACCCAACACAGCCAAATAAATAAATACTCCCAAATCAGTCTTTGCTTCTAGGAAACCCAACCTGAGAAAAGACATTAAAATACATCCTAGCACCCTACTGGTACTGTCCTTTTCTCTTGGCTGTCTTAACACTTCCCAGTTTTATCTTTCCAATACAACTATGAGATTCTTGGAGGGTGGGGAGTGAAACAGACGATGTGTCTTCAGCACGGTGGTATAGGACAAAGAACACAGGCCTCCTTATTTTAACAGGCCTGGGTTAAAATTCTGACTCTGTCACTGACTTGGTTTGTGACTTAACAACAATAACAGTAGCAATAGCAGGAACAGTGATGACAGCAGGTACCACATCTTGGGTAGCACATTGTGTGGCAGGCACTATGCTAAGCCTTTCTTGTTAGTTATGTCTGCATCCTCACCGCACCACTATAAGGACCCCTAGGCTCAGAGACTGCCCAGGTCACCCATTTTACGGATGAAAACAGAGATGGCTACCTGGAAGAGTTGCTATGGTTACTAACACAAAGGTCAAAGCGCCCAGCAACCAGCAGATGCTCCCAAAATATTTCACTTTATTATCAGGTCTGATTATTAGCAGACTGGTGTCCACACAGGAGGCATTCCTTTTACTTGATTTGATCCTTTTTCCAACACCTTGCTGTACACATTTTGCCTCGAGCCCCTTCTCAGATTATTTTTAAGTTTCACGGCTGCTTTCTAGCTAGAGATCTGGATCTAAGAGAAGCACACAGCAAGGTCATCTCACAGAGAACTGCCCCTAAACAACCTTCAATTGCACCCTCTGTGCCTGTTCTGCTCTCTCCCTCTCCAGCTTTTTCCGTCCAGTT
Organism: Hippopotamus amphibius kiboko; assembly: GCF_030028045.1. NCBI lineage: Eukaryota > Metazoa > Chordata > Mammalia > Artiodactyla > Hippopotamidae > Hippopotamus > Hippopotamus amphibius. The sequence continues at coordinate 132,005,852 of NC_080194.1, read as the reverse complement.
CCTCCCTGTGGTTCAAGAAGGAGAAATGTGGCTACGTGGAGGCCAAGAACACCTAGAAATAAGTTCAAAGTGGGCCAAGTTCATTGAGTCAACAAAGATTTATTGTAAATAAATAAGGATTTATTGAGCATCTACTAAGTTCCAGACAACGTGCTAGGTAGAGGGATTAAACAGGGACCGAATCATACAAGGTCTCTCATCTCTCAGAAGCCATATTCAAATAGAGCAGTGGTTTTCAACCAGGACAATTTCCTCCCAGGGGCCACTTGGCAGCATCTGGAGACATCTGTGGTTGTCACAACTGGAGGGATCTAGTGGACGGAGGCCAAGGACGCTGCTAAACATCCTACAATGCACAGGACAGCCCTCGCAACAGAGAATCACCTGGCCCAAGACGTCAAAAGGGTCAAGGATCAGAAACCCGTAGTATTTGCTTTTCTCTTTCTGACTCATTTCATTCTGCATGACAGTCTCTAGGTGCATCCACGTCTCTACAAATGGCCCAATTTCATTCCTTTTTATGAGTGAATAATAGTCCATTGTATATACGTGCCACATCTTCTTTATCCACTCCACTGTGGATGGACATTTAGGTTGCTTCCAGAGTGAAGTAAGTCAAAAAAGAGAAAAGCAAATATCATATAATAACGCATACATGTGGAATCTAGAAAAATGGTATAGATGATCTTACTTGCAAAGCATAAACAGAGACACAGGCATAGAGAACAAATGTATGGATACTAAGGGGGAAAGGGGTGGAGTGGGTGGAATTGGGAAACTGGGATTGACACATATACATTATTGATACTATGTATAAGATAGACAACTGATGGGCACATACGGCACCGGCACAAGAAACTGTGGTGACCTAAATGGAAGGGAAGTCAAAAAGGAAGGGGATACCTGTATGTGTATAGCTGGTTCATTCTGTTGTACAGTGGAGGCTAACACAACAATACTCTAATAAAAATTAATAAAAAATAGTCTTAAAAATAAGTGGAAACCAAACCTGAGAAGGAAAGAAAGAGAGAGAGAGAGAGGAAGGAAGGAAGGAAGGAAGGAAGGAAGGAAGGAAGGAAGGAAGGAAGGAAAGAAAGGAAAGAGAGAAAGGAAGGAAGGAAGGAAGGAAGGAAGGAAGGAAGGAAGGAAGGAAGGAAGGAAGGAAGGAAGGAAGGAAGAAAGGAAGGGAGGAAGAAGAAACCCTACAGTAAAGGAAGGAGAAGACAGAATAACAAACAAACCCCCCCCCCAAAAAAAGGAATTTCAAATTTGAACCCTAGCTTTTGTTATCAACCTGTAAAATGCTATTTACATTATATGAGCCCCTCATCAGTATCTACAAGTGGAGGCAGGGTCGTTTCTAACAGGCGTGCCCCTAACAGTATGGCGGTCTTGGCCAAACATGGGTGCCCCATCGGAAACAAGTTTTCCACTGCCATCACCTTCCAGCGCTCAACCTGGAGCTGAGTTTGCTGACTATTATCTCTCATCAACCCCTCCCTCCTTTTGTAAAGAGAAATGCATTGATGTGTCTATTCAATCAGTTTACACATCTTATTTTTTTATTCTGCCTCATTTCACAAAGGGTTTCAGTCAGTGAAGCGAAATATAAAGAAACAATCATACCTCAAAACCAGGGACAATATAAATTAGAATAAGGGGTGTGGAGGGGTTTTCGTGATGGTGGTTTTCTGTTTGGAACCTCTTACCTGAAGAACTCCCCGTGAAATATGCCAGGTGTACATAAACAAATACCAACACTCACACTCACTGTTCCATAACGACCCTGTGCCGCCTGTGAGATTTGGATGGAGTTGACTCCACCCCGTCCAATAGTGAACACATGATCCCAGACTAACCAATCGGAGCACCATTTCCCGTGGTCAACGTGACTGGTGCTGTGATGGTCATGTGACCTACCAGAGCCCGATCATAGACAACTCCAAGTTTTTTACCAAAGTTGTAGAGGCTCACACTCTCTCCTTCTCTGTGGGTCTGGAGCTTAAGGACAATGTCAGATTAGGGCTGCGGAAGCCATCCTGCCACCCCAGGGAACAAGCCTGTCTGAAAACTAAGTGGAGGGAGGCACACAAAACCTAGAGATGGAGAGATAGAGCCCTGAGAACATGTGTTGAGACCTAGCTATGCCTCAAGGTCATGGTCCACTAAATTCCTCTTTCTGTTCGCGTTAGGTTTCTGTCACTCGAACCTAAAAAGATCGTGACATATTACAGAGCATAAGCCAAGATGAGAGCGGAATAAATGCAAACCAGGGAGCGGGAGACGCGCGTGAACGCAGGTTCCAATTTCGCTGTGTGCTTCTGAAGAGACAAAGGGAAAAGGAAAAGCTGGTCAGTTGCATCACGCTCATTAGTGCAGTGAGACGATTCAAGCTCCTTAGCAGAAGCAAAGCTTGTTCCTAGCACCGGCTTCTTGAAGCATCGTGGGCTTTGTGGAAGGAAATACTTAGATACGGCGGATGGTGTCCTCCTTTGATTGACACCCTCTGCGAATGCAATCATGGGACTTATAAACTGCTTTTTACAGATTCTGTTGCGGAGGCTGAGGGGACTTACCCTTTATGGTGGGTAGACTTGATTCTGTGGAACTGGGTGAGAGGCAGTGTGCTGCGAGGATACATGTTCCTGAAGGTTCTCTCCACCTGTGAACATTCCTAGAACTGGTTCCAGGACGTTTTAGCCACTGCTAATTCTCAGCCCGTTTCTGCCCTTTCCTTCTTAGAGATAAGCTCATGTGTACCAACTTCTGAAGGTTCCACGCTCTCCTACCAAGGAGGGAAATTCAAAAGAATTGGAGCCTCCTGCCCTCCATCCCTAAGGAAGACTGTACCAAGGTACCTGCAGAGGTCAGGGGCTGTCCCTGAGAGGTTCCCTCTTCTTCACCTCCTATCTCTATGATTAATTTAGGACATTGGGATCTCACGCTACCGTCAGGCTGTCACCGCACTGAGGATTTCAGATGGCTCCAGCCCAAGTAGCAGATTGTCCCAGGCTCCCTATCCTTACAAGCAAAAAAGATGCCACTGTGCCCTCAGACTTGTCTTGGAGACGTGATGCTTTGGTGAGGCATATTCTAACCATGTGCCTCTCTCAAGTACCACAAACAAATGCAGGTTTTTAGCAAAGTATTATAACTGTGACACTAAAAAAGACAAGATTTATTGCCTTACTTATCTGCCTGTCCGTCTGTCTGTCTGTCTGTTTGTGTTCACTACCCTAGGAACTGTGCCAAGGGTTTTACAAGCATATTTAATTCCATCTTCACAGTGATGTAAGGAATCAGATAGTAACACCACTTCCCAGAAGAGGAGGAAGAGCTTATGTACTTTGCCCAAGATCACACCATTAGTGAAAGGCAGAAGCCATGAATTTGAACCCATGTCTAAAGGACCCCTGAGCCCATGTTCTAGACTCTGCCTCAGACCCAGGAAGGTGGGCATCAGGGAACCACAAGTGGGCAGAATAATCCCTTGCTCCTGAGGTTCATCAAACCAAAAATGCCTTCCTTCCCATCAGGGCCACGTGTGAATTACACCATTAAAATATGATATTTGGGAGGCGTCAAACTTTGAGTGTCTACAACCTACACCAGAGTATGAATTAGTTGACTGGGTAATTAGGACTCTTAGACAGTATTTCTCAAAATATGACCCAGGAGCATCTACAGCAGAATCACCTGGGAGGAGGGTGAGGCTGTTAAGTAGGCATATATCCACTGTCGTGGCTGAAGGTTTGCGTCCCCCGCAAATGCATGAGTTAAAGCTCTACCCTCCAAGGTGACTATGTTTAGAGATAATACAGGCGATGGTAAAAGTTAAATGAGGCCATAGGGTGGGGCCCTAATCCAATAGTGCCGGTGCCCTTTTAAGAAGAGGTAGAGACACCAGACACCCCTCTCTCTCCACCAAGTGAGGATGCAGTGAGAAGGCAGCCTTCTGCAAGCCAGAGTGAGAGTTCTCACTAGGAACCAAATTGACCAGCACCTTGATCTTGGACTTCCCAGCCTCCAGAACTATGAGAAAATAAGTTTCTGTTGTTTAAGCAGCATAGTCTATGGTATTTTATTATGGTAGCCTGAGCAGACAAAGACATCTACTGGTAAGTGAAATCAACAAGGTGCAAAAGTGTTTATAAATGATAATAAAGATCGTTGGGAGAACGGACCATAAGCTTATTACAGCAACTGCTTCTGAGGAGAACTAGGGGCTGGAGCGTAGTGGACACGTCGTGTTTACACCCTTTGGTACAACTTGATTTTTTTTCTCCACGTACATGTTCACCTATTCAGATAGATGAATGCACTCAATTTTTTTAAGCACTGTATGTAAATGGCAAGAGGCACTGCCCAGAGGCTGGCTAAGCTGTCCTTCTGGGGAAATCCCCAGCTCCACCAATCACCTAAAAATCAATCCCTAAAAATCCAACAAATATGCAATGCTAGAGTTACAGATACAGAAAGCAAACAGGTGGTTGCCAAAGGGGAGGGGGGTGGGGGGGGGGGGGAGGAAAGAAATAGGTGAGGGAGATTAAGAGGTACACAATTCCAGTTGCAAAATAAATGAGTCACCGGTATGAAATGTACGGTGTAGGCAATATACTCAATAACTATGTAATATCTTTGCACAGTGAGAGATCATAACTAGACTTATCACGGTGATCATTTTGAAATACATAGAAATACTGTACCATTATGTTGTATAACAGGAACTAACAGTGCTGTAGGTCAATTACATTTCAAAAACAAACACACTCAGACTTCCTAGGTAGCGCAGTGGTAAAGAACCCGCCTGCCAATGCAGGGGACATGGGTTTGAGCCCTGCTCTGGGAAGATTCCACATGCCACAGAGCAACTAAGCCTGTGCGCCACAACTAAAAACAAACAAACAAACAAACACACTCATAGAAAAAGAGATCAGTTTTGTGGTTACCAGAGGCAAAGGGTAGAGGAGAATTAGATGAAGGTGGTCAAAAGGTACCAACTTCCAGTTATAAGATAAATAAGTACTAGGGATGTAATGTACACATGATAAATCTAATAACACTGCTGTATGTTATATATGAAAGTTAAGAGAGTAAACCCAAGAGTTCTCATCAAAGGAAAAACTTTTTTTCTATTTCTTTAACTTAGTAGCTATATGACATGATGGATGTTCACTAAACTTGTGATAATCATTTCATGACACATGTAAGTCACATCATTAGGCTGTACACAAATTTATACAGTGCTGTATGTCAATTACATCTCAATAAAACTGGAAGAAAAAAAAGTACTATACGTAAATGGCAAGAGACACTGCCCAGAGGCCTAGATAAGCCACCTAGCCAAAAGTCAGTCCCTAAAACTCCAAGAGATATGCAATGCTAGGGCAGTGATGGGCTTGCATAACCCTGGGTGGGGCGGGGCTGTGGCTCTTGGGAAGACCAGCTAATTGTATGAGGGTATCTGGTATCTGCTCCACGTCATAACAGTGATCTCAGAAGAGACATGATTGGGGTAAGAAATAAATAAGCCCCACTACCCTCCAGCCAGTCCGCACTGTGCCAAGGGTGGGGGAGTACGTAAACCCAGTTGTATGGGATTATTCATGGGCACCAAGTAGGGACTCACAGACTGTTCACTGGAGTCCTATCTTGTGCAGGAATCTAAGGCCGGAGGGAGCAGCTAAAATCACGTTCAGCCAAAATTACCCACAATGGCTGTTTCCCTGATTGAACACCAGATGAAGTAACTGGCTTGTGTTTAGGGGCCAAGTTATATGAAAAATGCATATCTTTAAATGCTAGAATCACACTCAGGAGAAGCTCGTGGGAAGTGAGTCTGTCTGCGGCAAAAGCAGACTCATGTCTCCCGTCTCACTCCGAGCATATGCTCATTGTGTAGAAGGGTGAGCAGAAATACTCACGTTATTTATGTTGCGCTCTCCCGCTCCCTCTCACGCCCCCTCTGCCATGTGCTTCTTCCCATCCCTGACCTGAGATCACAGAATAGAATGCACATACCTTAAAGGCACTTCTGCCTCACTCTGCTGCATCGTCAGGTGAGAAAATATGGCATTGCACTGACCTGGCTCTTTCTCCAACCATGGAAACTTAGAGAATTATTATCATCAGATCCCAACTGCTCAAGCATCCCCAGTTTCCTAGCAACCCTCAAAACGCTTTGGTGAAGGGTTAGAACAAAGACTTCATGGGTAAGGTAGTGGCAGCTGTGTCTGAGATGGTGAAGGAGCTTCCCCAAATTGTCTTAAACGGCCTTTCTCGCCCATCTTTCCAACAACCCAAGACACCTGCTAGAGAAGTGATGTAAGGCAGCACATCTGCTCAAAAATCCCAGAGGCTCGGGTCTAGATTCCTTAACCTGGACTTGGAGGCCTTCCATTCATCAGTTTCATCACTCCTCACTTCCGGTTACAACCCCTCTGCCCCAGCAAGGCTACTTCCTCTCCACCTGCCTTAGCAGCCTTCTGAGAACATGCTCTTCCATATGCTCATGTTTCTCTACCCACATCGCCTTCCTTACCAACCACATCCCCCCTCCCCATCCCACATCTCATACCAACCTTCTGATCACTCGACTTCCCTCCCCCCAGCAAAAGATCTCCCTGTGATCACTTATGCCAACTTTTGCTGACGACACTATATAGGTTGCAGACCCAGGGCAAACACATCTCCCAAGAGCTGAGCCACAGGGAAGGAAAACGATGCAGGAGAGATGGCCAGGCAGCATCTGGATGTTGGTAGACCTGGAGGGTATGAAAGGGACTCAGACAGATATCAGGGCACATGTAAATCCAGAAGACAGATCAGGCAGAAGATAGCATTTGTTTGGTTTCTCTTGGTTTCTTTTTTTGAATATACAGCATCCATTTCCTCCATCTTCTGCCTGGAATCTCAATTTCATTTTAGAGACTTTCATCGTTCTCACTATGTGCAATCTTGGTGAAACTGTCAATCAAGGTACCAGCCCTCCCTAGCCAAGGTCAAGCATGTGACTCAATGTGGGCCAGCCAGACTCTCCCCAGGACCTTGTATTTAAGTAGAGTGGGCACAAAGAGAGAAAAATGGTTATAATGATTGATATCTGCAGGGGAGCTTTGATAAGACCATAGATTACCTCCAGCCGCCAGCCCTGGTAGGAGCTGCCCTGGTTCTTACTATGTCAAGCTTTGTTCTTCAAATGTTCCTTCAGTTCTATGACCCATTCCATATTCTTCAAAAGAGCTCCCTTTTTGCTTAAGTCACACAGCACTGATTTCTGTCGCTTGTAACCAAAACACTCTGATATGGACTATTTACCTTGAACCTTGAAAGATGACAGAGACTAGCGTGCACAGAGGGAAGGAAAGAGAATTATTAATAGCTCTGGCCTCCACTTCCTCTGTGAGCCCATTCTAAGGGGCTTGGCTGATAACTTTGGAATGGACACACTCCCTATCAATGAGGTCTGCCTGAGCAGGTATGAGAATGGCCAAGTGGTTAAGGTGTTGGACTTAAGGTCTGCTGAAAGCAGAATGGATTGCCTTGGGACATAATGAGTCTAGCACCATGGAAGGTGATGAAGTAGGGCCAAGTAAACATTAATCCAGCAACATTCTTCCACATTAGCTCTCCAGAATATCATTTCCTCTATATATCAATAATTGCTACCCAGAAGGATGTTTAATAGATCTATCAGTTTGAAAAACGTTGAAATGAATCCAATTATAAATGGCTTTATTATGTCTTTATATTTTATTCTCAGTCTTCAAGGTGCTAATAATATGCACTGAAAATCTCCAAGAGGTGGAGAGAGCATGTAGCTATTCCCAATTCATTTGGCTAAGAAACTCTAATTTTGCAGAACATCTCAAAGGTGTTCAGTGGAACACCCATTGGGAAGCCTGATGAGAGGGACAGATCAATCACTGGGACACATTATAACAGATGTGAAGCACCTAACACAGTGCCTGGCACATAGTAGGTGCTCAAAAATTGTAGCTCTGATCTATACAGACACACCTCAGAGATACTGCAGGCGCAGTTCCAGACCATTGCAATAAAGCGAATATTGCAATAAGCAAGTCAACACAATTTTTCTGGTTTTCCAGTGCATATCAAAGTTATGTTTATACTATCCTGTAGTGCATTAAGTGTGCAATAGCATTGTGTCTGAAAAAATGTACAAACCTTAATTTAAAAACACTTTATTGCTGAAAAATGCTAACCATCATCTAAGCCTTCAGTGAATCGTCTTCTTGCCGATGAAGGATTTGAAATATTATAAGAATTACCAAGCTTTTTTTCCGGTTATCACAGCGTGAGGCACCATGAGCAGCAAAGTGTCCCGCGACACCCTCTACGAGGTGGTGCGGGAAGTCCTGCATGGGAACCAGCGCAAGCGCCGGAAGTTTTTGGAGACAGTGGAGCTTCAGACCAGCCTGAAGAACTATGATGCTCAGAAGGACAAACGCTTCTCGGGCACCGTCAGGCTTAAGTCTACTCCCCGCCCCAAGTTCTCCGTATGTGTTCTGGGGGACCAGCAGCATTGTGATGAGGCTAAGGCTGTGGACATCCCCCACATGGACATTGAAGCGCTGAAGGAACTCAACAAGAATAAGAAACTGATCACGAAGCTGGCCAAGAAGTATGATGCCTTTTTGGCTTCAGAGTCCCTGATCAAGCAGATCCCACGAATCCTGGGCCCAGGCCTACATAAGGCTGGCAAATTCCCTTCCTTGTTGACCCACGATGAGAACATGGTGGCCAAAGCTGATGAACTGAAATCCACAATCAAGTTCCAGATGAAGAAGGTGTTGTGTGTGGCAGTGGCTGTTGGCCACGTGAAGATGACAGATGATGAGCTTGTGTACAACATCCACTTAGCTGTCAACTTTCTGGTGTCATTGCTCAAGAATAATTGGCAGAACGTCCGGGCTTTGTACATTAAGAGCACCATGAGCAAGCCCCAGCGCCTGTACTAAGGCACAGCTTAATAAACCAAACTCCCACCATTAAAAAAAAAAAAAAAAAAGAATTACCAAAATGTGACACAGAGACACCGAGTGAGCAAATACTGTTGGAAAAATGGTGCTTATAGACTTGCTCAACACAGGGTTGCCACGAACATTCAATTTGTAAAAATGCAGTATCTGTGAAGCACAATACAGCAAAACAATAAAATAAGGTGTGCCTAATTAGTGTCTCACTTTGTTCTCATTTCTGAATAGCATTTCTCCACATTTACATATATAAACTCTTCCCCTCCCTCACCAGACTCTAGCCCCACTGGTCTTCCTTTTCTTCCACAGATGAGTTACTTTCCTGCCTCAGGACCTATGCACATTCTGTGTTTTCTGCCTGCCTTCACTTTCCCCCACACTTCCCTTGGATGGTTCCTTCTCATTCATCCTTGGGTTTCACATGAATTGTCACTCCCTCAGTTGACGTTAGCCTTGTCATCCTTTATCCCATCACCTTCCTTATTTCCTCCCATACTTATCACAAGCAGTAACTCTTACACTTTTTTAATCTATTAGATCTGAAAATAGTCTTACCCCACTCAAATACAGACTCTAGAGGTCAGAGATCTAGCTGGTTTTCACTCCATTAGCAAAGTGTCTAATTAGATAATGTAAGAAAAAGGTTTGTTGAATAAATATATGAATACAGAAGTCATCCTCTATGGAAAGGATATCAAACAATGTAAAATGGCCTATTTTCAACAGCAGATTTATAGGAATGCAAATGCATTCTTCATGCTGCCCGTTGTTATATCAACTACGATGTTTTTTAAAAAGATCAAAGATAGACTATTAAGATTCAGTCCTGGCTTGACATTCCTATAGGAAATAAAGGAATGCAGTTCTATTATGTACTTTTATGGTGGTATGACTTGATACATGTAAATAGCTTACAGAACCTAGGAGAATAAAGGGTTGTAATATGCCTCAAACTATCCACTCATGTATTCAATCATTCATTAAACAAAGATATGCTAATCACCTACTACACATCCAAACACCATATGTTAGGTGCTACGCACTCGAGGCCTTCCCAGTCCATCAAGTGGGTTTATACGCCCTCATTTTATTTTACATTTAACTTCCCTCATTTACAAAATCATAAGTCCTTTGACTTAAGGGGCTTGTGTCAAACATGTAGCAGAAATAGGAGTGTAAATACATGGCAAACAAGCACTACTCTCCTAGCCGGCTCTCACAGCAGACATGGCTAATCAATCACAGCACTCATGCTCACTGAGCTTGAATCTAGCCTCAAAATCCCTTTCAACACTCTACTTCCAGTCATCGGTGACAGCAGCCAAAAGGAAACCTCTGTGCCTACTCTGGGTAGAAAAAAGAGCCCAGGCTTTGGAGTCAGACTCCGTTGTACCAATATTTGAATCCATGTATCAGATAGTCTGTGCCTACTTACTCTGTCAGATATAGATAATCCCACCCACCATGGAGGCTCATTAAGAGAATTAAATGAGAAATAATATATTTGAAACACCTGGCACACAGCAGGTATCCAACAAATGCTAACGATTGATGTTATTACTTTTACCCCAACTAAGCCTCATAGAGTGTTTCACATGCAGTGATGCTTAATAAAATAGGCTGGAGTGAGCAATGACCTGCTGAAGCAACCCCAATGGGATACAATGATGCAAAACCAGGCAAAGGGAGCCAAAAATGATGTCCTCCCTCTGTGCCCTCTACCCACCCTGATATACCCCATTTCTTTCCCATACTTTTACTAAAAAGTACCCTGGGACGCAGGGGATGCTCAGAGAATTCCTGATGGAAAATTCAGAGACTGCATCTTTTGTTCTTGAGTGCTTTTCTTAGCTTGACCTGATTTTGCTCCAAGGGTAAGAACCAGTGGCATGTTGGGGGCATTTTGGAATTCAGAGCCCAAGGGCAGGTAAGTACTTGATCTTAATCACAGATAGGCCAGGGCTTACGGCTTGCCACTGGAGAACTGCCCAGTTATAGGATATGAAATGAATCCGCGGATCTGCTGGGTTTTTTTCCCCTTTGTATCCACCATCTCCTCCCTCTGGATTTTAAGATTTCCTTTTAAACATAATAATTAAATGTGGAACATTGCTGCTGGGGATTTAATAGTCTGCTTGGCAATACTTGAAAATCAATATTATAATCCTAAGCAGACAATTAGTAAGGTTACTTGGCATCACCAGAGTTAAGTTTGTTTTTTTTTAATTGTGCACATCAACACAACATAGTCATTTCATAAATATTAAACACGCCCAATCCCCTCCTTAGTTTGCTTTTATGCTAATGAAATTGAGGGCCAAGATGGAGAGGGCCATCCTGAGGGGACCTAACACAGAGAGAAGCCCCAAGGAATGAAAAGGGAGGAACTGCTATCGAAAAAAATCAATTGTGCTCAAATCAGTGGACTGGACTTTGTGTGACACAATTCTTTTAATGGATGTAATGTCTCTTGGCATGTAACCTGGCATTTGCTAAACTTTGATACCCACACTGAAAGTCTAGTCCATAAGAATAAAACCCTGATGAAGCGACAAGAAAAAGTAAGAAGAGCAATTACTTGAGAAAACGTGCTCAGTGTTGTATTTTGACAGCATCCACTCAACAAATTTTTACTGAGCACCTACTATGTAAGGAGAGAGTGCCAGGCACTGTGCTAGGTTCTGGGAATACAGTAGGAAACAGGACAGACAAGGTCCCCATCTTGTGGAGCTGATCTTTAAGTGGAGAAGATACAAAAGAAACAAGCAAACAAGATGATGTTTAGGTAGTGATACGAGCTACGATGGAAAGAAAATGGTGACCTAATAGAGAGGGATGGTGGTAGGATTCTGTACATAGGGTGGGCTGCTTTCTATTGGGAGGCTTCCCTAAAGGGATAACAGGGTTTTTTTTAATAGTTTATATTCTTCTCAGTGTACAACTGTCAGAACAGTCCGTTGTGGATGGGTTTTTTTTGTTTTTTTTAATATTTATTTATTTATTTAGGCTGCGCGGGTCTTAGTTGCGGCACACGGGATCTTCCCCAGTTGCGGCATGCAGACGGGATCTAGTTCCCCAACCAGGGATTGAACCCGGGCCCCCTTGCACTGGGAGCTCAGAGTCTTACCCACTGGGCCACCAGGGAAGTCCCCCTAGAGGGATAACAGTTTAGCCAAGACCTAAACGATGCAAAGAATGAGAGAAAGCAGAAGGAAAAGCAAAAGGAAAGCCCCTACCTAAGGTGAAAGCAATCCTGACTCATTTAAATAAGAACAAAGAGAGCTCACTACGGTCAAGCGAACGATATGGATATTGTACTTGGGCCAGTTTATGTGAGACCAATTAGGCAAGTGAGGAGTTTGTTATTGTTATTGCAATAGAAATGGGCCACAGCAAGCTCAACTGCAGAGTTTCAAGCAAGAAGTGACAGAATGAAGTTCGGGTGAAGACCCAAACGTCACTATGGCCCAAACTGCCCAATGCCAAATGCAAGAGCACTCTACCTGGAGTTTGGAGACTGGGGTTCTAATCTTGTTCTGCCACTTAACTAGTACTGTAAGCTTAGACCGGTCACAACTAGTTAAAGCGCCTGGGCTTCATTAGTTTATTCACCAAGAATTTACTAACTGTGTGTTCAAGTGTAAATGCTGGAAATAGAGATACACAGAAAAGAAAACAATCTCAGAACTCGAAGAGCTCATAGTCTGATAGAATAAAATCACAGCAGAGTTAGCACATTTCTGGATAAATCTGAGTATTCCTGGCTAAGAGGCTATAGTCCCAGGTGATTTTTCTAAGAATTAGATAAGATAACCTAAGTATTGAAAACTATGGGTAATTTATAAATGGTAGCTTTTGCTTATAGAAATCAGCATTCTTTCTATTGCAAGTGACAGAAACCCAACTCACACTGATTAAATTTGAAAGAAATTCATTCTGTTACTGAAAAGCCCATGGCTTCAGGTACAGCTGGATCCAGGACCTCAATTTTAGAAATAAACTCACTCTCTCCCCCTCTACATTCTGCCTTTCTCCTCAGTGGCTCTATTCCATGGCAGGATCACCTCCTTGTGATGGCAAGATAGCTTCAAGCAGCTCCAGGTGTGCTTCCTATCCTTCTAGCAACCCTAGAAGTAAGTGATTTTTCTCTCCAACAGTTCAACGGCAAAATGATGGATTAGTTATGCTGAAATAAAATGAAGTATTCTAGTTTACAAAGAATTAATAATTATATGACTGGAGATTATTTTGTATCTATAAAGAGGCCATGATTAATGACAGAAACAAGATTTTCAGTACCACACTATGTGAATATTTTCATAATTTTATACATGTATATAATACTCATGTAAATAAAATAATAATGAATACATGTTTTAAAGAACCATACCAGGATCTGAACCAAGCCACCTCTAAGCTGATGAACAAAACAAAAATGTTCACAAGGACCATTTTTTTAAAATATGCTTATACAGTGGTAATCATTTTGTAATGTATGGAAGTGTCAAGGCACTATGTTGTGTACCTGGAACTAACATGGTGTTGTGGATCAATTATACTTCAATGAAAAAAAGAAGCAGGATCAGGGATTAAATCATCTTTCTAATCTTTTCTTAGGGAAACTACCTCATTTGTATTTTCTTTGGATACAGACAATATTCTCTCATATCTTTAGTGCACATTCTTTGTATATATATGTATCACTGAATCACTTTGCTGTACAACAGAAATTAACACAACATTGTAAATCAATTATACTTCAATAAAATAAAATTTTTTAAAAGTGTACATTTTTGTCCTCACTAATATAATTTTTAACATATTAAACATGCATGTTCTCTTTTTTAAAAATTCTTATACAATGTCCTTGTCAGCTATTATCAAAGAATTGTTTGATCTATGACCTTCCTTGACTTTGAATATATGCACTAAATATGTCTAAACAATGCCTCTGAAGAATAAGGTGCTTTCTCCATTCCTTGTTATTACTCAATAAAGAAAATCAAAAATCACATACTTCCCTTGCACAACTTCCAATTCATGAGTTTTGGGCAATTCAATATTTTGTTAAAATATATCTGAATATTTCAAAGAGCTTCCTTTGGATAGCAGGTAAGGCATCTAAAGAGGCACTGCATCAACAGCTATGAGGTCTATCCCTTCATTTCACACCCTTAAGTCCATTTCTAAGAACTGCCAAGTATACATGTATTTGTGATCAGTAATTGTGTCCTAAATATTAAACAGTATTGACAAGTTTCATGCTTGTGTCACTTTAAAAAAAAAAAAATACATTTCCCTGGACCTCAGTTTCATTATTTTTAAAATGCAGAAAATGGGCTGACTATAAGCTCCATGAAGTCATACATATGTATATGCATATGCAATACCTACATACATATATATGCATGTGCGCACATGCACACACACACACACACACGCACACACACACACACTGCCAATCTCTATATCCCCAGCACCAAGCCCCAATGCCTGGCACATAGTAGGTACAGTACTCAATAAAAACTCATCCAATGCGTAAACCATTTAAGGAATGATCAGTAATTTCCCAAAATGTAAATCCATGTTCTCATTTTCAACTGACTGAGGCCAAAAAAAATGAGAAAATATAAGGATAGTGGAATGAGTTTTTTGTGAGTCAATTTCACTCAATTTAGGAATTATATTTTATATTGAGATCTATTTTTTACCTAAATGTTTGGTGGTAAAATGCCCATATCATTTACGAATTGATGCTAATAGTATCTCATAGTTACTTTTTACATAATTTCCTTTCTTGCAAAATTGAAAGTTAGCACATCATGGTGGTTCCCCAGTTCTATTTTTTTTAACTTTTAGTTATTTTCGAAACCAAAAAATGTGGTAAACCAAAGGCAAAATGAGGGACTTCCCTGGTAGCACAGTGGATAAGACTCCACTCTCCCAATGCAGGGGGCCTGGGTTTGATCCCTGGTCAGGAAATTAGATTCCACATGCATGGCACAACTAAGAGTTCACATGCCACAATTAAGAAGCCTGTGTGCCACAACTAAGGAGCCCATGAGCTGCAACTAAGGAGCCCACATGCTGCAACTAAGCAGCCAGCAAGCCACAACTAAGGAGCCCATGAGCCGCAACTAAGACCTGGTGCAACCAAATAAATAACTATTTAAAAAATAAAAATAAAAAAAAGTCAAAATGATTCCCAAAGTTCCCTCCAACTCTGAAATTCTCTTGAGATCGACTTTTCTCGCTGGGTGGTTTGAGTAAATATAATACATCCAGGGTGTGATTCAGCACCGTGGACAGATCTCAGAGAAGTAGCCCATCTCCCTAGACTAAGGACTGGATTTCAACGTGTGAAATCCAGGCTCTGTCTACAGTGCGGCAGCCTTCGTGCGAGCACACAACTCCAGGCCTAATACCTAAATTAATGAGTTTAAGTCTCCATTTAATGAAATATTCAGCTTATGATTACACTTAGTTTCATTAACTGCATTCTCAGACTAATGTGATGGGATTTCCTTTTCAACTTGTAATTAACTTTACTGAGAATCCTTATTGGGATTTTTTTCAGGCAATTTCCTAAAGCCTTATTATAAATTATATTAATATATGTATTATGGTATTAAACTATGTTGCTTAGTTTTCTATTGGCTGTTATTTTTAAAAGAAGAAAATACTCAATGCTAATCTCCAAGAAAAGCCAGCTGACTTGAACTTAAAGGCTGTTCTGAAAAGAATCTGTATTCAACTCCTGAAAGCTCATCCTGAAATTTTGGTCTTCCCATGTCAAACATGGCATTTTAATATTCCTACCAAAAGCAGTGTGACCCTAACTGAACAAAAGTCTCTTCTCCCTTTTATATGATTTGTATAAAACTAATCAGAACTGCAAGAGAGATCTGTATTCTAGGACTGATAGTTCGCCCCTCAATCAAAAGCAAGCAAAGTCAGTACATAAAAATGTTCTGCTTTCTTTTGCTCTGATTCTTGGAAAGTTGTTGGGAAGTATTTCTCTTCAAGAACAAAATACCTATTTCTCAGGAAAATCATTCCCAATCTCTCTTCCCTGCTCATCAGCCCCAGGTGTTTTGAGCTCGGCCCCATGATGCTCCCATAGCATTCCATACTTACTCCTATCGTGCTGCTTTGCCATTACCTGTTCTCTCTTCCATCTCCCTGATTGTATCATAAGCTCCAAGAGGATATTTCTTATTTTTGTCTCATACATCCTCATACCTCCAGTTTTCCTAGCACACTGCCTGACACATAGCAGAATTTTAATAAATATCAGTCCAATGTTTATTAAGGACATGGAAATATTAATGACAAGAAAGCAAATGATCGGCTAACATCTGAGTCCTCCAGAACAGAAATGATGGCTTTATCCAGTTGGTCCATTTTCAAAGATGAGTGTCATTTAATAGTGATTCTTGGTGAGGATCAGTAAATAAGGAGGAGAAGGAGAAAAAGAGACATCATCTAGTACATCACCTGGTGCAAGTCCCTGGGAAAGGCATGAGTAAAGTCATGAATAGAGTTCACGCCTGAACCCACGTCTACAGTCTGAACTCCTTACTAAATATCTCTCTGGCCTTGGGCAGGTTACTTAAACTCTCTATGCCGCAGTTTCCTCATCTATTATATGTAGGTGCAGTACCTATTTTAATTATTTCATAGACTACTGTGAGAAGGAAAATGCATGCATGTGGTAGATGCAGAACAAACATTATTCTGTTTCACTTATTCCTCTTTTTTTTAATCCACACTGTCAATCACATAGTAGGCAGGTTGCATCTTGAATCCCAATATCTAAATAGAAATGCTCTCCCAAAGGAACTGGATAGGCTTTCCCTAGAATAGAAGGAGCAGAACTTGGCATCTTTTAAACTAAACCAGGCACTGTGAGAAGCACTTAGGCTTTCTTTACAGATAGTCCTACAGCTGGCTGGAAGCACTTTGGAAAGGCAATGTAGATCCAATTAGGCAATGCCATGTGGCCAGCATTAGTAGCAATTTTTGAAAAGAGCCCAGGATATGACTTACAGAAAGTGATGATTTTTTTTCTTTTAAGGGCTCTGTTTCTGTTGCTTGTGCATGCACACGCGTACACACACACACACACACACACACACAATCTTATTTTCTAGGTAGAAATACAAGACATGTTTGGGGCCAGACAGATTCCTACGGGTCTGGTCTGCCAGTGTAAATAAATATTAAAAACAACACTCCTACCAGAACAAAAGCTCATGTGTTTTAATGGGAATAGAACAAGAACATAAGACAGGAACAAATGGCTAAGAATGGGACAGCTGCTCCATCCCAACTATTTCCTTGGGAAGGAATTGACAGTTTCTTCAGTTCTCATTTGCATCAAAAACATTAGTAGTAAAACACACACACACACACTCACACACACACACACACAATGGGGTTATCAACAGGCACACAGAGTGAAAACATTTTCACTGTAAGAAAACCGCACAACAAATTCCTGCTGATGTGCACCACTGGCCGCTAGTGAACGGACCACCTTAACATTAACTCTCACTCATTCCACAAATAATAACAGTAACGACCAGGACGTCCCTGGTGGCGCAGTGGTTAAGAATCCACTTGCCAATGCAGGGGACACAGGTTCAATCCCTGGTCCGGGAAGACCCCACATGCCTCAAAGCAACTAAGCCCATGCGCCACAACTACTGAGCCTGCGCTCTAGAGCCCATGAGCCACAACTACTGAGCCCATGTGCCGCAGCTACTGAAGCCCTCGCGCCTAGAGCCCGTGCTCCACAACAAGAGAAGCCATTGCACTGAGAAGCCTGAGCACCACAAGGAAGAGTAGCCCCAGCTCTCCACAACTAAGAAAGCCCATGTGCAGCAACAAAGACCCAACACAGCCATAAATAAATAAATAAAATAATAGTAACGACCAATATATATGTTACCAGGCATTATGCTAAGTCTTTTATATGTGTTAATTCATGTAATCTCCCCAGCAATCTTGTAAGGTAGATGTTATTTGATTCTTTTCATCAAATGGAAAACTGAAGTTTACAGCATTAAATGAATTTTTCCAAGACTGCACAGCTAACAGGTGACAGAGCAGACACCCAATCCAGCCATGTCCACCTCCCAAGCTCGTATCCTCCACGCCCTCCCTACACCATCTCAAAGACATATTGTCTAGTACTTAATGAGCATCATCACATGTCAGGATCTCATCTAGAGCACTGAACACTTCAAGAGAAAACCGGAGCTCTTGATTTAAACCACACAAAGTCAACTCAGGCTACGGCACTGAACCTAAAAATGTTTTTAGTGGATCTAGTATAGACCCACCCCCTAACTCTTATCAACGCTATAATTTAATGACCTGTGTGCCAAAACCATGACAGTTATAGATCTTCAGATGGAAAGACCACCTGTCCAGTCATTTCAGGAACAAGAGTATAGGTAGCTGTCACTTCTTAGAAGAGAGTTAAAGCCTCATATGAGTTGGAATTCACCAAGTTCCCTCAAAACTCAAAATCCCAAGGGTCCTGCTGATGGGTTCCCCTGGACCTCTTATGGAACTTGTGTCAGAGATTCACTCATACATGCCGTGTATTCCTTCATTCAACAAACATTCACTGAACACTGTGTAATTTCTAGGCACTGGAGGTACAGGGGAGAGTAAAACAATGTAAACCCTGCCCTTGTCCCAAGGAAACTTAAAACAGCAACCTCTACCCTGCTTCTCAAACACAGTCCTCCTGGAGACCTAGTCCAACTACAGTCCTGAGAAGGAGCCCGAGATACTCTCCATCACACCCAACTGATTGACCTGGAGTCAGACAGCTGATCCAGGGAAGCCAGGCCATTGGTTGGTCAGAAACCAATCACATTTTCTCTCTCTGGATAAAGTGAACTGAAAGACACAGTGATGGGGCACATTAAGGACAGAACTGATAGTGATGGTTTACCCACTTCCCCTCTTGAAGTCCCTGAGGTGTCCTGATTCTCAGCCTTCCTGAGCTTGGATATTCACCAGAAGATAACATGAGTGCATCTATTAAAGTTCAGGCTATAGAGTCAGACAGACCTGGGCTTGAATCCTGGTTCCTCCATCTATTAACTATGATATCATGGACAAGCTCTTTAATTTTTAATTGTATTATGCATATTTTCAAATACACACAAAGATAGAAAGAAAAGAATAATGAATCCCTATGTAGTATTTGGTCACCCAGCTGCAATAACAATACTTTTCCCATTTTGTTTCATCTGCCATCGCCCACAATTTTGTATTTTCCTGATGATATGAAAGTAAATCTCAACAAACATATGGATACCAAGAAGGGAAGGGGGGGATGATTTGGGGGATTGGGATTGATATATATACACTAATATGTATAAAATAGATGACTAATGAGAAAAAAAATCAAATTGTACACTTTAAATATATACAGTTTATTGTATGTCAATTATATCTCAATAAAACTCTTTTTAAAAGAAAAAAAATAATAAAAGTAAATCTCAGTCACCACGTCCGACAAGTTCTTTAATTTCCATGAATCTCAGTTTTCTCCTTCCTAAAACAGGGATAATGATACCTCTTCCATAGGCTTTTTCACTTATTGGACAAAAATTTATGGAGCTGCTGTCATGAGCCAGCCCAGTCCTGCCGTGGGGGTTACAGCTGTGACAACAGAAACCATTTGTTCTCGTGGAGTTTACATTGTACTGAAAGAAGCATAAATAAAATAAGGAGAAAGACAACTTCAGAGAACGCAGAAGTTACGAAGAGAAAAATGGGAAAAGGGGGAACAGTGGGTGACTTGGGGGCCAGAGGTAAACAAGGAAGTCCTCTCTACTGAGGTGGCGATAGGGGTAAGAGGTGAGATGGAAGATTCCTGGGAGCCTGTGTTGTAGTCAGGAAGCACAACATATGCAAAGGCCCTGAGGCAGGAATGAGCTAGGCTGTTCAAGGGTTGCTTTGCATATGAAAGGAGCTGATATATTCAAAGCATTTAGCACAATGCCTGGCACAGAGGAAGAGCTCAATAAATAATAGTTATTATCCCTTCTAAGGGAAGACTCATCATAAGACAGTACATTGGAGTGTATTTTGGAAACAGTTCTTTCCTGGAATGCCAAAACTGCTCTTTTGGTTCACTTAACATATCCTTTCTTGCTCCTTCCGCACACATCTGTACCACAAGGAAAGGTAATGTAGTATGGTGGTTAAAAACACAGACCTTGGGATGTGACTGGCCCCATTTAAATCCCAGCTCTACCACTTAGTAGCTGTATGAACTTTGGACAAGCCACTTAACCCCTCTGACTTCAGTTTATCTGTCCTTATGATGGTGAAAATAATTCTAACAACCCAATAAATTTTGTAGGATTCAATGTGGTAGGGGTTTAGAATGCTGTCTGTTCAGGTAACTGTTACTATTACACTATCTCACATATTTCTTTTCTATCTATATTGACCTTTTTGCCTGTCCTGCTTAGGAAATTCCCCCCAATTATTTTTACTTATTTATTTATTTTTAATTTTTTATTTATTTTTTATTGAACTATAGTTGATTTACAATGTCAACGTTAGTTTCAGGTGTACAGCACAGTGATTCAGATCTTTTCCCTTATATGTTATTATAAAATATTGAGGCAAGCTCCCTATGCTGTACAGTAGGTCCTTCTTGATAATTCCCATCCGCAATTTTTAAAAAGTATTTGGATGTAAAAGAATGAAATTAGAACACTTCCTAACACCATACACAAAAATAAACTCCAAATGGATTAAAGACCTAAAGGTAAGGCCAGACACTATAAAACTCCTAGAGGAAAACATAGGCAGAACACTCTATGACATACATCAAAGCAACATCCTTTTTGACCCACCTCCTAGAATCAGGGAAATAAAATCAAGAACAAATGGGACCTCATGAAACTTAAAAGCTTTTGAACAGCAAAAGAAACCATAAACAAGACAAGAAGACAACCCTCAGAATGGGAGAAAATACTTGCCAACAAAGCAACGGACAAAGGATTAACCTCCAAAATATACAAGCAGCTCGTGCAGCTGAATACCAACAAAGCAAATAACCCAATCCACAAATGGGCGGAAGACCTAAATAGACATTTCTCCAAAGAAGACATACAGATGGCCAACAAACACATGAAAAGATGCTCAACATCACTAATCATTAGAGAAATGCAAGTCAAAGCCACAATGAGGTATCACTTCACACCGGTCAGAATGGCCATCATCAAAAAATCTAGCAACAATAAATGTTGGAGAGGGTGTGGAGAAAAGGGAAGCCTCCTGCACTGTTGGTGGGAAAGTAAGTTGGTACAGCCACTATGGAAAATGGTATGCAGGTTCCTTAAAAAACTAAAAATAGAACTACCATGTGATCCAGTAATCCCACT
Organism: Hippopotamus amphibius kiboko; assembly: GCF_030028045.1. Lineage (NCBI taxonomy): Eukaryota > Metazoa > Chordata > Mammalia > Artiodactyla > Hippopotamidae > Hippopotamus > Hippopotamus amphibius. Next base: position 131,984,428 of record NC_080194.1, on the reverse strand, counting down.
CCTGGGCATATACCCAGAGAAAACTATAATCCAAAAAGAAACATGTACCATGATGTTCACTGCAGCACTATTTACAATAGCCAGGACATGGAAGCAACCTAAATGCCCATCAACAGATGAATGGATCAAGAAGATGTGGCACATATATACAATGGAATATTACTCAGCTATAAAAAGGGATGAGATGGAGCTATATGTAATGAGGTGGATAGACATAGACTCTGTCATACAGAGCGAAGTAAGCAAGAAAGAGAAAAACAAATAGTGTATGCTAACTCATATATACAGAATCTAAAAAAAAAAAAAAATGGTACTGATGAACCCAGTAACAGGGCAAGAATAAGGATGCAGATGCAGGGAATGGACTGGAGGACACGGGGTTGGAGGGGCAGGGGGCGAAGGTGAAGCTGGGACGAAGTGAGAGAGTAACATAGACATATACACACTACCAAGTGTAAAGTAGATAGCTAGTGGGAATTTGCTGTATAACAAAGGGAGATCAACTCGATGATGGGTAATGCTTTAGATGGCCAGGACAGGGAGGGTGGGAGGGAGTCGCGGGAGGGAGGGGATATTGGGATATATGTATCAATACAGCTGATTCACTGTGGTGTACCTCAAAAGCTGGTACAAGAGTGTAAAACAATTATATTCCAATAAAGAGCTTTAAAAAAAAGTATTGGGGAATATTTCCTTCCATTATCTCCAAAACTCGAGTGTGGGACATCCCAGGTACCTTGGTAAATATGGACAAATGAATGGAAATCCATTTGGCCGTAGATACGAGCTGTACAACCTCTTCAAAAACTAAATCATGGATTTGCTTTTCATCCAATTCCTTGTAAAGCCACTTGGGAATGGTCCTGGGGGAGGAGAGGGTGGGAGTAGAAGCTGGAATAAGAACCTGGTCTTTCTGATGGATTCTGTGTCCTGAAATATCAAGTCAGCATTTCTCCAGAGTCTGGGGTGAGATCTCACTTGCTTGGATTATGCAGTGAAACCGTGTAACATTAATCCCATTCCAGAGTGGGGCTGCGTGTTTGTATGGAAACTGAGTGTCCTTTGTCCTGTGAGTATATGTGAAAGCACAGTCAGGACAGCAACTGGTTCCATTCCAACAGTGAGCAGGTGAATAATTTAACATGGATGTTCTCATAGACACTGGGAGACACTTTTTTGATATGGTGACCATAAAGGCTTTGTAATTGCCACTGACTTAGTGTTGTCTCCAGCCTTCATCACATCATTAAACAATATTGCACAACCAAGATTCTACTATCACATTGGCTGTACTCACCACAAAGTAGTATCCTTCATTGGCTCCTGGTACACAAAAGGGACATTAGAGAAGAAACTAGTGAAATTCAAACAATATCTACAGTTTAGCTGAAAACAATGTACTCACGTCAATTTCTTAGTTCTGACAGGTGTACCACAGTCAGGTAAGATGTTAACATCAGGTCAAAGTGGGAGAGGAGTATACAGAACTATGTTGCAACTTTTCTATAAATATATAATTATTCCCAAATTAACATTTTATTTCAAAAAAAGAAGTGTGCTTTTAATACAAACAAGTTGAGAAATGCTGATCGAGGTTATATCTTGTCCACACAGCCCCTCACTCACATCTCCCATTCTGCACACTAGGGAATTTCCTGATGGTCCAGTGGTTAGGACTCCATGCTTCCACTGCAGGGGGCATGGGTTCGATCCCTGGTCGGGAAACTAAGATTCTGCAAGCCACCCAGCTCGGTCAAAAAATAAAAAACAGGGAGGGAATATGGGGATATGTGTATAAAAACAGTTGATTGAACCTGGTGTACCCCCAAAAAAATAAAAAAAAATAAAAAATAAATAAAAAAATAAAAATAAAAAATAAATAAAAAATTAAAAAAAAAACATTCATCCCATTCTTAACACTAAAGGGAGCCTATATTTACCCCAGACTCTCAAAAGGGGTGGGAAGGGTGGTATCATTGGCAGGCAAGGAGGCTGGGGTGGGGGGAGACAGAGCACGTTCACAGTGCTTGAGGACAAAATGTGCCTTCAAAAGCACACTGTAATTACACAGAAGCCGAGGAGCCTTTACAGAAAATCACTATCTCATCTGAATCTGCATCCTGTTAATCAAAGAGGTCCAAGCCCTTTTGATCAGACTAAATATTTTTAGGCAATATCATAGAATGCCTGGAAAGACCCTGAACAGCATCTGCTGAAGAAAAATCCAGATAAAAAAGGCGAATCCTGCATATCACATGAAAAGTCAGCTTTAGGAAACTGATAAAGGTTGCCAAAATATTTCCCAGTGTTGAAGCTCTCTCCTCCCTATTCGCCTTCACCCTAGTACTTCTCCACTCCCCTCCTTCCAAATATCCAGATTTCTAGACTGACTCTTGATGCTCTTAGCATTTGAACAAAGCATAAGGGACAGATCAGAAAGTGATCTAGCGTTAGAATCAAGAGGAAGAGAGATAAATAGACAGAGACGATTATTCTCTTAAAGCAATGTCAGGAGGGTCATTGAAAATAACATTTAAGTTAAGGCGACTGAATTTCCAGTCGACTCTAGCAACTTGAATGTTTAGTGAAGAACACCCCAAGAATGGCAGGATGTGCCCCTTCTAGTTGCATCACAAATAGATGCATCTTTCGTTCCATTTCTTGTAATGGTAAGTCTTTGTAGCTCCCATAATGTCTAGAAAAGGGTTTTATATTCAATAGGTGCATACTAATTCTGGTACAAAGAGCTGGTCCTTCTTTCTAGTTATCAGATAGGATTCCTTCTCTCCTAGTTCTCTATTGGTCAGAGTGGGCTCTGGTGACTGCTTGGCTTCTTGAACCTTTAATAACTGATAAATAAATATCAGTCATCTAGTCTTATCTTCTCAATGAACTCCCCAAATCATTCTTTCTTTTGAACATACAAATTTTCCCCAAGTGTCTACAATATATAAAGAGCTCCTGTAAATCAATAAAAGACAAACATGTAATTACAAGGAAATATTATGATTACCAACTACTGAGTTAACTTGTTATATAAATTAAACTTATTAATGTAAATCTCTGGAAAAGCTATATGCTTCTTATTTTCAGATATTCCCAAAAACACTTGGAAATAAGGATTGAACCAGCCTAGCAGAATTATATGAAATTAACGTCTGTGGTAATTCTTATGAGAATGCAATGTTTGTGACATAACACCTGGAATTCTCCCCTGTAGTTTGCCAGGAATGCTCTGGTGTAATTCCACCCAGTAAAATATTACAAGACATATTCTTTTTTCTTGGTATAAAAAGATCATTGATTACTGACACACGAATATAGACTAAAAGCTAGAATCATAAATAAACCAAGTTAGCCTGTCACAGGAGACTTCTGAATTGCTAGGTACCTAGACACCCATCTCTGAATAGTAATTTACTTTCAGTACAACTTTAAACAAAAATCTCTTACTAAAGCAAGATTCATTAATGTCGCCTGCCCTTTTGCCTGATGGAATGGTGAAATTTCAGTGACTTCAATGAGTTTGTTATTCCACTAGAATACTGATTCAAAATCATCCTAAAAATTGAAACTTCAAATGAGAAACTTTCAACAGCCGCCTTTTATAGCCAGGGACTCAATACCATTTCAGCTTTCTCTACTTCATGGTCACATTCACTCACTTATGATGTTGGGGACTTACATACACCCAGGTTCAACTTATTTCCCAGTGCATTCTGAAAGAGAATGTGCTCATTTCCATCAAACCCAGAATTGGATACAATGATTGCCATATCAGAGTTGGCACAATTTACCGTATCTTTTGGGGCTGTGAGATTTGGTCATAAAACTTCCAATGGCTGGTGTATTTTGCCCTAAAATGTGGCTATTTCTCATAGCATCTTATGATCCAGTTCATAAATAAGTAATGTCAAACTATTTAATATAATGAAACCTAAGACCTTCTACTTAGTAACCCATCTTCAAGCCACACACACACTGACTTTGCAAACACACTGCAACATTTCCAAGGCCATGAACAATTATCACCATGCAGAATCAGAGAGTCTGTACCACCTATGTCAAAGTCCACAGGTTTATTCCTGTACCCACTGAGCATGAAAATTTGCAACCAAACAGTCCAAAACTATGATTCAGCAAAGAAAACACCAATGCCGCTTCTCATGGAGCTTCAGCAAAGGCGACCCAGACTAGAAACATGTGCAATGCCAGAACTGTTTCTGTTCTTAAGAACCTCCAGCCACAACTGAATGCATCCTTTAAATTGTCTGGCTTTTGTTATGTTAAACCAAGCCCTCCACATTACTTTAATGTGGGGGTTACTTGAAAACATAATTGCTAGGAATAACCATGGTAGTACACTACTGTCAAAAACAAAACACTCTTGTTTTTCCCCACTCCCTTTAGTCACTGCATCAGCTCCATATCATACATACAGAACTTTGAAAGGAAAGAAAACCTTTGGGACCATACTGAGATCCCCAAGTATGCTCCATCAGCTGAGGTATACCTATGGAAACACAATAGCAAATGCAGCTTTTTTTTCCTGGAAGGACAATGGAAGAATTTGCTACTGTTGATCACACATACACACCCCAAACCAGCATAACCACAACTCAAAACTCCACACACACACGTGCATGCATACACACACACACACATACACACACACACACAGAGTTTGTGGATCATGTTTATGAAACTCTAGTTTTATGAAAAATAAGTCTAGTTCTTCTGAACCAGTATCTGTTAACTGAAAATAGCATGAAACCTAAAAGACACAACTGGTTTACCTCAAGAAGCAGACAGATAAGTAAATGAGAGATTTGGTTAAGAGTTATCCAATCAAGATGAACCAACAAAATGGGTTATTGGCTAACAGATTTACTATCTAAGATGAACCAACCAAGTAATCCATTGGTTAACTAAGTACCCAACCATGATGAACCAACCAAGAGGGCCATTAGTTAATAAATCAACCTAGATGAACTACCCAAGTGGTATGTCAATAAAAGAACCAACCGTGAGAAATCCACCTAGTAGGTCACTCTTTCACAGAGAAACAAACCAAGTGAAATCTGAGGATGCCACACACAGCTTGATCCAGAAGAGATAAAATAAAACTTCTTAGTCAACAAAGAGAAGCTCTTCATGGACCCAAACACCCACCATGAAATCTGAAAGTTGTGACCACCGCTTGGGTCATGACATGGGACTGGAAATGGATTGCATTGCTTTACTTACGTAGATTATTTATGGGGGTTCTGGTATCCATGTTTTCATAATGCTGGACATGGACCACGATGTTGAGATCTCTCTCCATGTGGTCAGTGTTGCAGTGGCCCTGTGGCCTCATGACATCTGCAAGGGCCCTGAAAGAAGAGAGAATTTAAATCTATTCATTCGCAACAATGATTGGCACCTACTTGTTCTGAGCACTGGGCTATGAACAAAAGACAAGACCCTTCCTCCATGGAGCTGCCATTCTACTTAGGGCGGAGGGGAAAAAAAAAAAGACATAAGTAAGTAAGATCACTGCAATTAGAGATTTCATAATGACCTCCTGCAGAACAGTTCACATGCCTCTCACAGTAATGATGTAATTGTAGTGTTACCTACTTTATAGAATTGTTGAGAAGATTAAATGATGAATATATGTAATATGTCTGCACCCCCCAAGTTTAGTCCCCCTTTATAACTAACCCTAGATACCAACACTTCACGTTACAGTAATAGCCCACTATTCATAACAATGTAACATTTATTGAGTACTTACCATAAGCCAGGCACTATACTAGTCACATTACGTGGTTTAATTCAACTAAGCAGCATGTAAACATCTTTTGAAGATTATTAATCCTTCTCTGCAGATGAGTAAGCAAAGACTCAGAGAGGTGAGCTGATTCCATTTACATGAAATGTTCAGAATAGGCAAATCCATAGAGACAGAAAGTAGATAAGCGGTTGCCAGGAGCTGGGGGTATGGGAGGGGAAATGGGAAGTGAGTGCTAGTGAGCAAAGGGTGATGAAAATGTTCTAGAATTAGACAGTGGTGATGGTTGCTCAACTTTCTGAATATACTAAAAACCACTGAATTGCAGTTTTTTAAATCCTAACTAAACTGAGAGATGGGGTGATCAGGAAGAGGCTTCCTGAGGAGGGGACATCTGAGTTGAACCCTGAACGGTGAGAAGGAGTTGGTCACACAAAGAGGATGAAAGAACATTCAGGGCAGAGGGGGCAGCAAAGTGCAAAGGCCCTGAGGCAGGAAAGAGTTCAGGTATCTGAGGGACAAGCAAGAAGGCCGATAAAGCTGGACCATGGCAAACACTGGGGAGAGCGTTACAAGGTGTGAATTACCCGTTCTCCTGAACAAAAAACTGCCCTAGTTAACCCAGCTCATCAGTGGAGGGACTAAGATACAAACCGGAGTGTCTTTGAAATCAGAGTCCAGGCTCCTTCCTACTCTGTGCAGTAAACGGGGCCTGAAACTCGAAGGGGCTATTGGGAAGGAATGTTTGCAACATAGAATGGATGGCTCCCAAGCCTAATTTGCCTTTGCCTTTTTTCACTTTTTTTTTTTTAATTTTTGGCTGCATGGGTCTTCACTGCTGCACACAGGGTTGCGGAGAGCGGGGGCTACTTTTCACTGTGGTGCGCGGGCTTCTTATTGTGGTGGCCTCTCCTGCTGCGGGGCATGAGCTCTAGACGTGCGGGCTTCAGTAGTTGTGGCACATGGGCTCAGCAGTTGTGGCTCGCAGGCTCCAGAGTGTAGGCTCACTAGTTGTGGTGCACAGGCCCAGCCACTCCATGGCATGTGGGATCCTCCCAGACCAAGGCTTGAACCTGTGTCCCCTACACTGGCAGGCAGACCCCCAACCACTGCGCCACCAGGGAAGCCCTTCACTTCTAAGCACGTTCTTTATATGAACATCAGGGGATCTCTGAACCCCTCTGGAATTGAATGGAAATTTTATTTGTGCATTTTTCTCAAAGAAGAAGCCATAGATCTCACCAGATTCTCTGAGGAGTCACTCTAAAATTTCAAAATATTCGGACTTTTGAGAGGACAGAAAAGTAGGTATTCAGGATGGCTATCCATAAACTTGGTCAGCACTGCCATTAGAAGATTCCCTGGGCTTCTTCTGAGTGCCAAAATTCATGAAATTCACCCAAAAGCCAAGCCATACTCTTTCCCAAGGCAGCCCTTCCCAGAGCGTGCGGTGGAGACAAGGATTCTTCGAGCCAGCATATTGTGGACAAAGAATCTTCAAGGTGTGGTCCACTCACTCAGGGACTGCCTAAAATAATTTGGCAAGGGGGAAGGAAATGTGAGAACTTCTGTGTATGGTCTTTAGTCGTTAAAAATAAGAAATTGAATATGTGAATTGGTCCTGGAGCCCTCGCTTGGAACACCCATGTCAGATGGTGAGAATCGGGAAACTTGGACCAAGGAGAGTGGCTGGCAGTGGCACCATCATTAGGGTGCATCACCTGTACTGCAGTTACACACATCCCTAAAGCAGATGTGCAGGCAAAGCAACTAGTTTTACTAAGCTAACCATCACTACGTGGACATGGGGCTTAAAAATATCCCCCATAACAAAACCATAGCTTGGAGATAATAGTGATGACAAAAGCACAGGAAAATGACAGACTGGACTCTCCTCTCCTCTTCCACAGCTTCTCATGAGCTTAAAACAATGATGGCCTATTTGGATCTAAATGAAGTCAGCCAGAGACTCCCCTGGTGGCGCAGTGGACAAGACTCTGCACTCCCAATGCAGGGGGCCCAGGTTCGATCCCTGGATAGGGAACAAACTAGATCCCACATGCATGCCACAACTAAGAGTTCGAGTACCACAACTAAGGAGCCTATGTGCCACAACTAAGGAGCCCACCTGCCACAACTAAGACCCGGCACAACCAAATAAATAAATAAATACTTTTAAAAATGAAGTCAGCCAAAAATAATCAAAGCTCTCATGAAAACTATTCAAACTATGGGTTTATTTATGAATGATGACCTTCAATCTCAATACACATTAGGCGTTGAAAGATGAGCTAGTGACTGCACGAGGTCATCACCACTGGCAACAAATTGTAAATATTTACTTCACCTTCAGTTCAGTTTAACATTTCTGTTCTTATGTATGCTTTATAGTGTATCTAAACAACAAGGTCTTCCTGTACAGAACAGGGAACTGTATTCAATATCCTGTGATAAGCCACAATGGAAAAAAATATAAAAGAGAATTTATATGTGTGTAACTGAATCACTTTGCTGTACAGCAGAAATGCAACATTGTAAATCAACTATCCTTCAATAAAATTTTAAAAAATAATAAATGCAAGTGTCCCTAATAATTGTTGGTATGTGCATTATTGAGATGTATGCTAAAAAACATGTTACAAATAGGGATGTGTTTTTAAAAATTAGTGAATTAGACAGTGGAAAGAACCAACAATCCACTACAAGCCAAACAAATGCCCAAGGAATTGGTACTAATGTGTAGCATATAATTTGGGTGCTTCTCCAACTTGAATGTGCATTCAGATTACCTAGGGGGTCTTGTTAAGATGCAGTTTCTAATTCAAGACGTCTGAGGCAGCACCTGAGATTCTGCTGAAGCTCCCAGCAGATGGAGATGTTGCTGGTCCACAGGCCACACTCTGAATAGCAAGATCCTAAAGGTACCATGATGGTAAATTTTATGTGTCAACTTGACTGGGCGCCACAGGGTGCCCAAAGATTGAGTCAAACATTATTCTGTATGTGTCTGAGAGAGTGTTTTTTGGACGAGATTAACATTTAGATTGATAGATCAAGGATAGCAGATCGCCCTCCATGAAGTGGGTGGGCCTCATCTAATCAGTTGAAGGCCAGAATAGAACAAAAGGCTGACCGCCTTCCCCACAACCAAGTTAGGGAGAATTTTCCTGCCTGATGGCCTTCAAACTGGGATGTCAGCTCTTCATGGTTCTACGGTGACCCACAGGCTTTCAGACTCAAACTGGGACCATGACTGCAGATTTTGGACGTCCCAGCTTCAGTTATGATGTGTGGTAATTCTGCATAAATCTCTTCATAGTTGGATGGATGGATGGATGGATGGATAGATGGATAGACAGACAGATGGATAGATGACAGACAGATAGATAGATGATAGATAGATAGATAGATAGATAGATAGATAGATAGATAGATAGATAATAGATAGATGATAGATAGATAGACAGACAGATAGGTAGAAAGGTAGGTAGATCTCCTGGAGGTTCTGTTTCTCTGGAGAACCCTGACTAATACAGGCACCTTACTGAAGAAACTGCACTTTTGCTTGACAACCCTTAACCCAGTTCCAAACAGTTAGGTTGAAACATTGCCATTTTTGAGGTTGAAAATGATGGAATATTGGCGATTTCATGAGGTTCAACTTAGTTGAACTTCACATATATTTACTTGTACGTTACCTGTCTCCTGCTATCTGCCCGTGAGCTCTGTGCTTGCACTCTTCACTATATTCACATAGCTCTCAGCCCAGTGCTCGGTATGTCAGGAATCAGAACTCCTATGTGCCAGGTACTGTACTAGGACTCAGGTGACAGATATGGAAGAGACTGTTAGCATCCCTGCCGTCCTTACGGTGAACGATGATGGGAGGAGACAGAGAATAAACTAATAAACCAGGACATTAGTAAGTTCATTTTAGACTGTAATGTGAAATGAAGCAACTAACACTGAGTGAAGGGCTGGAGGGTCGTGGGGTGGGGGAGGGGGGTGGGCGGCGAGGGGAGGCATTGGTAAGTGAGCCTGGGTCAGGGACAGCTTCTCAGACAAGGTGACATTGAGCTGAGAACTGAATGCTGAGGAGGGACCCGCCAGAGGATTTCTGGCAAACCAACACAACAACTCCAAGGCAGCAATGAGCGTGGCACATCTGACGAACAAAAAGCAAAGGCTTCATCCCTTTTCTTTCCAATTACAGTGAGCAAATAAAAGACCCCAACATTTTCAAACAGAGCTCAGAGTTCCAGCATCTTGCTTCAAATCCTCCAGGGGTTCCAAGGTCTAAACTATGTTCTGACTTTTAAACACTTGAATGGGATTCCTGAGAATTTCCTCTTGTACCAGAAGCATCATTTATTTTTTCAAGGATCTAAGGGCAATGGGCACAAGGTACCTTTCTGGAGTAGTGCTTATACAGGTGTAGACATTTGTCCAAGCTCATCAAACTGTATGCATGTGTGTGCATTTTATTGTGTAGATTAGACCGCCATAGTGTTGATTTTTAGAATGCAAGGACTCAGTGCCCAAAAAGAAGCAAACATATTCTGCAAAGAAAAATAATTTAGAGGCTTTTCCGTGGCTAACAGTGTCTGCACTCATGGGTTTCTCCAGCCTGGGGAGCTAGTGGAAGCCACAGGATAACCATAAATGTGTAAGCAAAGGGGGAGGTAGAAGAGGAGTTGGAATAAGACAGAAAAGGCAAAGGAAGGAGAGACATTTATCACTTGATGCTATTTCTTTCCAAGAGATTCCAGCGCTTGTGAAGCATGTTTGAAAAACACACAGGACATTGTGCTATGTAATTTGCCACTTGGATTTCTGACTCTTTGAAGATGGGCAAAATAATGACATGCGTTCCCTACTGGCTTCGAGTGTAGAGAGCTTCCAACACGCATTCCCGCCCCAAGGTCATTTCTTACCAATGCCTTTGCCAAGAGGGCTGGCCCTGCGAGGGGCAGATGCAGAAAACATTCCTAGTCTTGATCTGACACTGGCTCCGTGAACTGGCCCTGACGTGTGCACTGTTATTTGCAGGGCATCAAGTACCTCTCTGTGATCTGCAAAGATTGAAGTCCTGCATGTCAGTGATCCAAGACAGTGCAGCCTAGCGGTCAGTGGCCCATGCTACTGCCACAGACTCTCTGAGCCTGAAGTCCAATTCCTCCACTCACTAGGGGCTTGTGCATCCTCTTGGAGAGCAATCTGTGCCTCTGTGAAAGGCAGACTGTCATAAGGCCGACCTCCTTTCATGAGACGTGAAATTAAATGAAAATTTACATACAAGCTTATGGTAAAACAGCAAAACCAGCAAGTGTTCTTCAATCTCACCCAGGCCAATGCTTTGCAACGCATCTAATGCTGTCATACATGGACCATCTCTCCTATTCTGAACCTGCCACCCCTCCTGCTAAAATTAAATGTAACCAGAGAGGTTACAAGACTTGGCCTATGTCACACAGCTACACAGTCATAGCAGAGCAAGGGCTAGACACAGAGTTCCATTCTACAACTTCACCCACTTCGGTAGGTAAAGAGTAGAAAGTTCCAATAATAAGGATGATGAGAAAGTGTAATAGTCACTGAGCAGTAACTACATGGCAGGCCGTGTGCTAAGAGCTTTCTAAGCCCAGCCTCAGTCAATCTTCACACCAGCCTATGACATAGGGACCCTCATCATCCCATTTTACAGATAAGAACCTGAGAATCAGAGAGATGATGTAAATTTCCCAAAATCACACAGCTATGAAGGGGCTGAGGTGGGGTTGAATCTGGAGCCATCGGACCTGAGCCCACTTTTCTTAAGATCAGCCTGACGGCCTCTCCAGGGACTGCAGATAACATAACTGCAGCTGCTGTATGAAAATGCAGGTCTAGTATTACCAGACCTACCGACTTCTCAAGAGAAATCAGATATCTGGATTTCTGCGTGAAATCTCCCAGTTTTTAAATGTTGACAATTGGTTGTAAGTTGGTTTTAAAACACCATACATAGGACTTCCCTGGTGGCGCAGTGGTTAAGAATCCGCCTGCCAAGGCAGGGGACATGGGTTCAGTCCCTGGTCCGAGAAGATCCCACATGCCGCACATGTGCCACAACTACTGAGCCTGCACTCTAGAGCTCGTGAGCCACAACTACTGAGCCCACATGCTGCAACTACTGGAGCCTGCATACCTAGAGCCTGTGCTCTGCAACAGGAGAAGCCAGTGCATAGCAATGAAGACCCAAGGCAGCCAAGAAATATATACATACATATATACATATTAAAAAAAAATCGCATACATAATAGAGACTAAAGAGATTTCACAGCCAAACACAGTGAGCCTTGACTGCATCCTGGTTTGAAAAGCCAAGCTCTAAAGACATCTCTGGTACATGACTGGGAAAACAGTAACACGATTGGCTATTTGACAATGTTATGGAATTTGTTCTTTTTTTGGGGTGTGATACTGGAATTGTGTTATGTGGGAGAATGTCCTTGTTCTTAGGAGATCCATGCTGAAGTATTTAGGGATGAACTGTCATGTCTGCAACTTATTTTCAACGGCTTCAGCCAGAAAAACAAAGCAAAAAAGAGAGGAAAGGAAGGAAGGAAGGAAAGAAGAGGGAGAGAAAAAGAAAGAAAGAGAGAGAAAAAGAAAGGAAGGAAGGAAGGGAAGAGAGAGAGAGAACAAAAATGACAAAATACTGATAATTGTTCACTCTAAATGAATAGATCTTGACTGAGAGTTATTCTGGTCCCGGATGACTTGTGGCAAGTCTGAGGACAATTTTTAATTGTCCCCACTGAAGTGTGGTATGGACGCTACCTGCACTTAGTGGGCAGAGTCCAGGGAAGCTGCCAAATATCCTGCAGTGCTCAGGACAGCCCTCCAAGGCAAAGAATTATCCAGCTCCAAATGTCAAGAGTGACAAGGGAAAGAAACCCTGCTCTAGGTGAAAGATATACTGGAGTTCGTGTTATTCTTCTTTCAAGTTTTTTGTGTGTTTAAAATGTTTCACAATAACAAATTGAGGAAAACAAAAATAAGAATACATAAATAGAAATACCTTGCAGACCAATCGAAACGTGTCTACACGGTCTGGTATCGAGAGATGGCCACCATTTGTGGTCACTTCTGATAAATAGTGGTTGAATGTGGCTGCTGTTACAGCTGCTGAACAAGCATCTATTCAGTTCTCCCAACATCACAGACGAGGCCCGTGCACACTCCTGGAATTGCTATCTTTCCTAATCAGCCCAGAAGGAAACAGGCGATGTGCCCAGGACGCTGAGCCTGGAAACTTACATCATCAAACACAAGCACACTGGTCACCAGGAGCAGTCAGGGTGTAATGTGGGACCAGCACTGTGCTGCTAAGTCCTTGAAGAAAAGATACTTTCAGATGAGGTAAGAACAAACCCCCCATCCCAGTGACCCTAATAGCTCAAGACCAAGTAAATTAAGAGGCTGCAGCCGGCAGGTTAATTTCACCTGGAATCCACCCTGTAGTCTCTCTGATGCCGAGCTCTGTGTGCCGGCCCCACCCAAGCATCCCATGGACCACGCAGGCAAAAGCGAATGAGCCCACTGCCATGGCTGGGACTTGAAACGGTTATCTGCATCAGCAGAGCAGGATGCATTTGGTGAGTACTTGGGGCAGCCCCAGCACCACAGAAATACACATAAACGCTATACACAAGGGGAAAACCAGCAACAGACTGTAAATAAGAGTCCCACTGGATGAATTCACCCATCCTCAATCCTGTAAAATATTCCCAAATCAAGACGAGTGTTTCTCCAAGTGTGGACCACTTTACATGAGCCATTTGGAGAGGTGGTGAAATGCAGATTTCTGAGGCCCAGCCCGATGGATTTAGAATCTCTCTGCATCAAACTCAAGACTGTGCATTTTAGGAAGCTCCCCAAATTCTGACACTCACTCACACTGGAGACATCTGCCCCAGACACAGCCGAAACCAGGGGACTAGGAGCGCACATTTTCTGTGTGACCTTGAGCAAGCCACCAACCTCAGCTATGATTGGCTCCTATGTAAGTGGGAATTAACATAGCACCTGTCTCATCAAACAAGAGAATATTTACACACACACACACACACACACCTAGCTAGTATAGTGCCTGGCACCCAACACTGTGCTCAGCAAATGTTGCTTCCTTTTCCTGGACAGTGATTGGCTGTACACTGTAAAGCCTGGAGAGATATACAAAAGTAGGGATGTTCAGGCCCCACCCTAGAGGTTCTGACTTGAACCATCTAGGGTGGGGCCCCTGGCAACAGGAGTTTTTTAAAAGCATTCCAGGTGACCCTAAACATTAGCCAAGGTTGAAAATCACTTCTTAGGCGTTGCCAGTAAAAATCAACCACCCTTTCTCTTCAGGAGTATGTACTTTCACTCCATTCTGGAATTCCCAAATGTATGCAAGGAAAATCTGTGTTGAGGCTCTGCTACCCCCGGACTGGGTACCCCTAGATTCCACCTCCCAGCAGACCTTCTCTGATACCTGCAGAGAAAACAGTGGCTGTAGCCTGCTGAACTGAAGTAAACAGAGCTACAAGAGGGCAGGACCAGGAAGTTGAGCCCTGCTGGCCTGAAGCTAGCATCTCTTTCTCCCACCGATGCCCAAAGGTTTCCTCCCCTCCACACCTTCATACCTCCCGCCTCTCCACCCCCATCCCAACCAAACAAGGAGTGCTCCTGTAAGCGCTGGTTCGCAAGGCAAAGGCTCCAAGGAGATTCAGCAGAGGAATGAAGCCTAAATCTGCAAGGCAGCCTACCTATCCCTGGGTGAATCTCCCTACCAAGGCAACAGTCACTGCCGCAGCCCTGTTCTGCATCTCACTCCCACCTTAACACAGACCCTTGCCGAGCACAGCAGGGGAAGTGAAAACACCCCTGGGGTTGGCGATCGGGCACCTTGGGGATGCAGGAGGTGGGCGGGGCCCGCGCTTGACTCTTTTAGTAGGTCAGGCTTTCTTGAATCCCCTGGGAGCTTACTTCCGTGCCTCCAGACCTCACCATCCATCCACACCTCCCTGCTGACCCAAACCGAGAGGAACTTCCTCATCTCTTCCCCCAATTCCTTCCTGTCTGGGAACAAAAAAAAAAATCATCGGATAATCTGCGTATAAATAGAAAATAATTACTAGTGAGGTGGTGATGTTCCTTCGCCTATTTTTGGTGGGTCTCTTTGTTGAGGTTTTTTAGGCAGACACACGCGCGCGCACAGGCACCCGGAGGTGCGGGGCGCGCGCGCGCGTGCGTGTGTGTGTGTGTGTGTTGGGGGGGACGACACATGGCGAGTCTGTTGCCCATACCCGTAAACAGAATAAACCT
Source organism: Hippopotamus amphibius kiboko (assembly GCF_030028045.1). NCBI lineage: Eukaryota > Metazoa > Chordata > Mammalia > Artiodactyla > Hippopotamidae > Hippopotamus > Hippopotamus amphibius. The sequence continues at coordinate 131,969,301 of NC_080194.1, read as the reverse complement.
TGTGCCCCAGTCATCCAGCTGTTTGCAGGCCACCCGGTGCTCTTCAACCCCGCCCGCCCGGACCTCACACCAACCCCTGGCCTCTCCTGGGCCTGGGGTGCGTCGTCACGGCTGCGTCTTCCGCCTCCAAAGTTACTGGGTTGTGCGAATAGATTTAGACACTTAAAAAAAGAAGCAAAAGGCAAATAGCTCCATTAATCCCTAAATGCCTTCTCCCATCTGCTGCGACTTGCTCGTGCTGGGACTTGCATAATGAATAAGGCAAAAGGGAAAGTTGACGAATCAGGGTGTCGGGGGGTGGGGGCGAAGGCGCGCGAGGAGGGGGCTCCGGTCCTTGGAGGCCACGCCAGCCCGGGCCAGGGGCGCGCGGCGCAGCGCGCAGCTGAGGTCGCTGCCCTCGGCAGGGAGAGGTGGCGACTGCAAAAAGGGGCAAGGGGGTTGGGGGGGGTGGGGCGAGGTCCCAATTCCAGGGACCTGGCAGCTCGGGAAAAGCGAGGCGGCCGCTCCAAGCAAAGCTTTTGTTCTCGCCCTCCCCGCACTCTCCACCTCCCTCGCCACATTTTTGCTAGTCGTACGAGTTGCAGGCGGCACACACTCCTTGCCTCCCTCCCTTCCTCCCGCACACACGCGCGCGCGGGCTCACACACGCCCTCCTTCCCTTTCGGGCTCGCCGGCCCCTGTTTACCAGACTAGTATCTGGAATCCGATGGCTGGACCCCCTCCCCAAAACCCAAGACTTCGGAGCCACGGGCTCCCAAGCTGTGGGTCTCAAGTCCGCTGCATTCCTCGGCGGGAGGCGGGGGAGGCAAAAGGGCGAGGGAGCAGGGGGAAAGACACCCCTGACCCACACACACGCTCATATCCACACCTGTGCTGAGCCCAGCGTCCCCCCCTCTGCGCTTCCAGCCCAAGTTGGCTGCCCGGGTGACATGCCCCCCGCGGAGAGGCCGGGGTGGGGGGGAGCACCACTGCCTCCGGGAAGGTGGAGAGAGGAGAGTAGGGAGAGCGGCGCCCGGAGGGGAGGGTGAGGGGGGGAAGGCAGCCCACCTGGACATGTGCTCCCTTTGGGGCCGGTGCGCTTTCTCCAGTCCCAGCTTGGTGAAGATGCCCACGAGCACCATGACGGCCACCACCCCGCAGATGATGTAAACGATCAGGTTGGTCTTGTCCTTGGTGGGGTCGTGCAGGGGGTCGTCCTTGCGCGCGGGGGGCTTGCCGGTGTTGAGCCAAAGCGGAGTGTCGTAGTTGGTGCAGGTGCTCTGGTTCAGTCGCCGCTTCTTAAACGTGCAGCAGAACCGGAAGCCACAAGTCCCGCAGCAGAAGATGAAGTCGCCCGAGCTGCAGTTGAACGGCGGGTCCCACTGGCCCATGACATCGAAGTAGCCCCGGCAGAAGTCCGGCGTGGGCGCCCGGGTCGGGGGCGCGTCCGAGACCCCCACGCCCTCGCCGACCTCTCCGGAGGCGGCCCCGGAGCGGTTGCCCCCCGCCAGCACCACCACGCCGCCCAGCTGCGCCAGCTGCCCGTGCCCCGCTCGCTCCTGCGCCCGGCACACGCGGGCGCACAGCTCGGTGAGGAAGCAGCCGAGGAGCAGCCGGAGGACGCGGCGCATCGTGTCTCCCAGCCAGGGCTCGGCCGCTCGGCCGCCGCTGGAGCCGCTGCAGCCGCCTCTCGAGGCGCGGCCGAAGCTGCCGAGGCTGCTGCCGGGGGCTGCGCGCCGCCGCGGGCCGCACATGCAGGGAGCGGCGCGGGGCGCTCGGGGGTCGGCGGCCACTGCGCTCGGCTCAGCCCGCGTTCGCCTCCAGCGCGCCGCGCGCCGGGGGGCCGGCCGAGGAGGAGCGCGCCGGGCCGGGCGGGGGGGAGGAGGAGCGGGGGCAAGCGCGGGGTGCAGGTCCGGCGGGCGACCGGGGGAGGCGGGGGCCGGAGAGCAAGGGCGAGTCGGTCTGTCCGCGCCTCCGCCCGGCCGGCGGCTCTGGACGCGCCACCCCGCGCCCGCTCGCAAGATCCCTCTCACCTCTCCAGCTCGCCAAGTGCGCCGGAGAGAGCGAAGCGACACTTGTGGAATGAAGGGAGGGCAGGAGGGAGGGGGGGAGGGGCGGGCAGAGGAGGCGGGGGGGGGGAGGGGGCGGGAGCGAGCTCGAGAGGGGCGGGGGCGCGGGAGAGGTGACTCGGGCGGGCGCCAGGTGGGGGGCGTGCAGAGCTGAGCAGGGCTGGCGGGCGGAGAGGAGGCAGCTCCGGCAGCCGCAGAGGCTGGAGGCACAGCTCGGATTTCCAGGCAGGTGGAGGACGGCGGCGGGACCTCCCGCGCCCTCTCTGGGCGGGAGCCGCGGCTCAGACCTGTTCAGAGCGCAGAGGCGGCTCCGCCCGTGGCTTTTTCCTGGGTGCGTGCGCAGGAGCTGAGGCTCGAGTCGGCCCACCAGGGAAGGGGTGACTCGAAGGGTTGAGGGACAGACCAGGTGGCTTCCACCTCAAGACTGACTGGGGCGCCGTCTGATCAGGATCGCCCTTCCCAGGTGCACCGGGCCGCTCTGCCCTTTCCCCTGGCTTGGCCCTTTGCTTCTGTGCCCTCCAGCCAGAGGCACCACCCGGCTGGTTCAACTCCCGGGGCCCGGGCGAGGACCAAGGTTGAGCTGGGAAGGTGCGGTGGCCAGCGCCCGGGCCCGGGGTAAGCACCCCCGGGAGAGGGGCTCCGGATGAACTACACTCAAAGAAACGCAGGGGTAAGGTGAGGCAACGGCCAAGGCCGAGGCGATGGCCTGCCCCAGGTCTCTCCTGGGGACCTCCCCAGACCCCAGGATCTGCCACTTTGTCCCTCTTCGCTGTCGCCGCCTTCCCTGCACTCCACAGGAGGGCACACCGCGGCGTCGCCTCTGCGCGCCCGGATCTGGTGCCGCGCGAGGCCTGGGCGCCGAGCCTCAGCCTCCCTCCGGTGCCTGCAGCCCGCGCTCATCGGTCTCCCGGAGCCGGCTGGCCCCTGTCCCCACCGACCCCCTCACTGCCCTGGATATCCTCACCCGTAGCTGCCGAGCCTGGCCTTGCTTCCTGGGCTTCCAGTCTCCCGTCGCCCGTCAGTGTTTCCAAATCTGCCCTCTCTCAAATCAGCCGATTCCAGCCATCCGTCGGCCCTCTCCCATTTCTCCCACTTCTTCCTCTCCTCGGCTTGAATTTGACTCCAGTAGCCCCTAAAACAGGATTTGTACCAAAGCTGCTACACCAAATTTAGATCCCCACACGCCCCTGCGTTTTGTTTTTTAATTGCATTAACTAAGTATATACTTTGCAGTCGGCTGGGCGATCTGCAGGGAAATGTTTCCACCACCCTTCTCTCCATTTGGCTGCAGTCAAAGACTTCTCAGGACATTTTCAAAGAACCAAAAGGTTGGGCCACATATAAAATGACAAACTGGGGGTGGGGGGGTGGAGGGGATGTCCCTTAATTGAAAAAGCATGGGGTTTTATTGGGACCGTATTGCAAGTTTTCTCAGATAATTGCGCCTTCTCTTTGAAGAAATGGTCACCTCCTGTCTCCCCCAAAGACCTGCAGGGAATGACCCTATTCCAACAGAAACACACCAGGGCAATATTGATACAGCATATCCAGCGGTGTACCAGCCCTGGAAGGCTCACTGAATTATGGGCTGTATCATGTCCTAAACCCATCAGGATGAGGCGTGAGATTCTGTCTGAAATCGTCCAATTCATCATAATGAGATCCCCTAAACAGGACAGTGTGGCCTGTCTGTCCACCCACACCACCAGCACTGTGTGAGTCTCAACAAACACAAGCAGTGGTGTGTGAGAGCTGATCGCAGCTGACGTTTATTCAGTGCTTGTAACATGCCCACTAAGCTTGCTTGTTCTAAAATCACCTCCTCGTGATGCTTAAAGCAGTGCCTAACATCTAGCACACAACCTGGGAATATTTGCTGAACCGCTGAGTGACTGATTTCCTTTAACTCTACCTGTTAGGTAATCTTACCAAGCCCACACAACAGAGGGAGAGACTGACACCCAAAGCCATTAAACCAGGTGCCCAAGGAAGCACAGCAAGGAAGTGCTGCTGTTGGCATTTGACCTGAGAAATTTGACTCAGGAGCCTGTGTTCTAATCACTGCAGGTTGCGCCTTCCTAAAATAGGCTTCCAGACTCTCCATCCACCAGACATTATGTTATTTTTTTTTTTCTGTCTTCCCACGTTTAAATGTAAAGTCCAAAGCGGAAAGGGCCTTGATTCTTGCAGAGTCCTCCAGCATCTAGAATACTGTGGATATTGGAAACACTCAAAAAATATGTACGGGCCGTTTTAATGAACTAATCAAGATCTTTTATGCAAGACCCTGTCTTAAACCGAGAAAGGAAAGGAACACTTAGCGCCGAGACAGACGTGCAGAGAGGTTGGGATATTTTCACACACACAGTCAGAATTGGGAAGGGCTGCTCCAGCAGGTTTGCTACAGTCCAGGAAGCTGAGGCTCAAAGAGGTTAAGGGCTTTGTCCAAGGTCACATGGCCGGCAAATGAGAAATGCAGGGCTGGATGCCGTGTCCCAGGCTCCCATTCCCAGGTCTCCTGCCATCCTTCCCGACTTCACCCCACGTGACACCTCCTGGCAAGCATCAGGGCTCAGAGCTGAGGGCCATGACCCATAGAAGGCTAGGTCACACAGACCTTCCCGCAAGAGTTGGGGGTTTGAAGGCACTTCTAAATTTGATTTTTTTTTTAAAGAAAAATCTTAGCGGAAAGAGACAAAATCTAGACTGAAAAGTCCATTTCAGAATCTGCCTCCAATGTCTGTAAAATATCGCCTGTCACCAGGACATTTGAGTCCGGTCCTCAGAGGAGAGTGGCTCTGGCTGCAGCTCCTGGCTTTAATTAACAGAGACTGCCCCCTGTTTGTGACAAGGAGAGTGCAGGGATGTTGCTTTGGAAAGAAGCGGACCTAATCCACTCTGCGTGGCTTATTTACCAGATTCCAAACCAAATTCCCTTCCTGCGCCCACCTGACATGACTGTCACTGCCCCCCTGGAATACTGCCCGATTCTATTTCCTAAGAATTTGAAAAATGTTTAGAGGAGAGAGGAATCATCTTGGTTCCTTTTACTCCTCAAAGGAAAAAAGTCGATTTCCTCTGGGTGTAAGTCAGTAAATAGATTCACTACTTCCTACCAGATGTGTAATTATTGGGACCATGCCCCCATTTGGAACATGTGATTGAGAAGATATTTCTTTCAGGGCTTCTGGCAGTGAGGGGGGTACATTTATAAACTTCCTAATTGAAACACCTGGCAAGTTCATGCACGATGAAAAATCATTATTAAACAGCCACCCCCTACCACTACCCAAATGAATTCATGCAAATGTGTTGAAATTAAAATGTAGCTCTTAATGAAAGTGCTTTCTATGAAAGAGATGATGACATTATTATTTACAACACAGGGGCTTTAAATATCTGAAAAAGAATCTCGTTTGCTCTCGCCTTAATTATATCAGACTGCAGTGCATGCAGCGGGGAGAATGCAATTGTACTCCCCGACAATTAGGGGAGGCAGCAATGTAACGAAGGATGTTTGCTTACCAGGACTTGCAACCAACACACGGTCCGGGAGCAGCTCAACAATTAAATTATTTGCGCTGGGGCCCTCACTCCAAGGAGTTGTTTGTTAATTGTCTTCATCAGGTGGTCGTTAGGGTTTTAAAGCAGTTTCTAAGCAACTGTTAGCCTTGAGCAAAAAAAAAAAAGAGAGTTGAAACCGAAGCTTTGGTTTATACCTGAGGGAGCTTGCGGTGGGGGGGGTGGTGAAATTTGAAACTGGTCAGTCTCAGGAAGAAGCAGCCATTGCAGACTGGCAGGATGAATAAACAAGGGAACTTAGAGTTTGTCTCGGGTGGCTGCAAGAGGCATAGATCTCTGCACCCATCTGCCAGAATCGTAACTGTTTATTTAGGATTTGCATCCTTGGAACAGCTTCTAGTGCAGGAACAGTGAGTGGAATGTATATTTCAAGGACAGAGGAGGGAGAGAGGAGCCTCTGATTGCACAGGTCCAGCTCTCAGGTCAACGGGTGATCACGTCCTCTCAATGACCTTCCCCAACAGAAGCCAAATGTAGCTAGCACCTTGCCAGTTTCAAGCAACACACTGATGTGATGTATTTCATTCTCTTATCTTCAAGAGAAGCCTTATAGAAGTAAAGTGGGTCTGCAGTATGGTTCTCTCAGACTGAAGGTTGTGTGTGAGATGATTTTTGGTGGTACCCCAACAAATGTTTTTAAAATAGTTTTATATTCGTTGACTGGGGAAAAATGCACAACCTAAGAGTTGAGAATTATGTCTTAGTTGGCAGATATTCTGAGGACTTCCATCCAGGGAGACAGGACTCTCACCTCACTCTGAGGGACTGCTATGAAAAGGCAAGTGGGTAGCCAGGATATATAGCAGTTTTTGCAACAAAGACCAGGTAGTCAGAACATCAAAAGATTACTGTCAATTAAAGAAAACCAGGTATCTCAAGTTATTGAATTTAGCGCGTTTCTATGTTTGAGAAGATGCAAGAGTCTGGGCTCACTGAAATCATTCATTTGATATGCACCTCAGCTATCTGGGGCCAGAATCCTGCTTTGCTCCATCCTGAATCCCCTCAGGGTTCACCATTGGAGTTGACTGCAGAGGCTAAGGGCTTGGCAGTGTCTCCATCCTGTCTGTGGTCCCTCAGGGTTCACCGTCCTGGAAGGCTATAGTGGCTTGATAGCTGCAGCATCCTTTGTTTACTGACAATGGCAGGCAATATTTTTGCACTGACGTATTTATTTCTATGTGTATCAGAAAAAAATAACATATCAAACACATGGCTTGAATGTTTAAGGTATAGTTAATTCTTTCAAGTACATCAATTTGAAGTTAATTTTTTTAAAAATAATAAATATATTATAGTATTTATTAATGAAATAAAATAGGAATAAAGAATATAAAGTGGCTGGTAATCTTGAGAAGGAAAGACAGAGTTGGTGGAATCAGGCTTCCCGACTTCAGGCTATACTACAAGGCTACAGTGATCAAGACAGCATGGTACTGACACAAAAACAGAAATATAGATCAATGGAACAGGATAGAAAGCCCAGAGATAAACTATGGTCAACTAATCTATGACAAAGGAGGCAAGGATATACAATGGAGAAAAGGCAGCCTCTTCAATAAGTAGTGCTGGGAAAACTGGATGGCTACATGTAAAAGAATTAAATTAGAACACTTCCTAACACCATACACAAAAATAAACTCAAAATGGATAAAAGACCTAAATGTAAGGCCAGACACTATAAAACTCCTAGAGGAAAACATAGGAAGAACACTCTTCGACATAAATAACAGCAAGATCTTTTTTGATCCACCCCCTAGAGTAATGGAAATAAAAACAAAAATAAATAAGTGGGACCTAATGAAACTTCAAAGCTTCCGCACAGCAAAGGAAACTATAAGCAAGACAAAAAGACAACCCTCAGAATGGGAGAAAATATTTGCAAACGAATCAACAGACAAAGGATTAATCTCCAAAGTATATAAACAGTTCATCCAGCTCAATATCAAAAAAACAAACAACCCAATCAAAAAATGGGCAGAAAAAAAAAAAATGGGCAGAAGACCCAAATAGGCATTTCTCCAAAGAAGACATACGGATGGCCAAGAGGCACATGAAAAGCTGCTCAACATCACTAATTATTAGAGAAGTGCAAATCAAAACTGCAATGAGGTATCACCTCACACCGGTTAGAAGGGGCATCATCAGAAAATCGACAAACAGTAAATGCGGGAGAGGGTGTGGAGAAAAGGGAACGCTCTTGCACTGTTGGTGGGAATGTCAATTGATACAGCCGTTATGGAGAACAATATGGAGGTTCCTTGCAAAACTAAAAATAGAACTACCATATAACCCAGCAATCCCACTCCTGGGCATATACCCAGAGAACATCATCATTCAAAAAGACACATGCACTCCAATGTTCATTGCAGCACTATTTACAATAGCCAGGACATGGAAGCAACCTAAATGTCCATCAACAGATGAATGGATAAAGAAGATGTGGTACATACATACAATGGAATATTTCTCAGCTGTAGAAAGCAATGAAACTGGGACATTTGTAGAGACATGGACGGACCTAGGGACTGTCATACAGAGTGAAGTGTCAGAAAGAGAAAAACGAATATTGTATATTAACACATATATGTGGACTATAGAAAAATGGTACAAATCAACCAGTTTACAAGACAGAAATAGAGACCCAGATGTAGAGAACAAACATATGGACACCAAGTGGGGAAAGCGGGGAGGGTTGCGGGGGGAATGAATTGGGAGATTGGGAGACCAAATTGTACACTCTAAATATATGCAGTTTATTGTAAAAAGTAAAAAATTAAAAATTAAAAAAAAAGAATATAAAGTGGCTGGTACTGAAAACCAAAGTTTTGGAAACTTGGGAAATCAGGACAGGGTTTCTCAACTTCAGCACTGCTGACATTTTGGAGTGGTTAATTAATTCTCTGCGGGGGGCTGCCCTGCAGAGTGAGCTGTAGAGTTTGGCGGCACCCCTGAATTCTACCCACTGTATGCCAGTTGTGACAACGAAAAACTGTTGAGAAAACATCCCCAGGGGCAAAATCGATCAAGAACCACTGAGTTTTGCCTATGTTTAAATCCTGGCTCTTTCTGAAATGAGGCTTATGACCTCGAATAAGTCACTTAACCTCTCTAAGCCTCAGTCTCCTCACCTGTAAGATGAGGATAAGAATGTGCCTCTCCCCAGGCATGTTACAGACACTCCATACCTTGTGTGGAGAGATCAGCACAGTGAAAGGAACCTTATGTTGACCTTAAAAATAAAGCAGCCCGTTATTTTACCAGCAAAATGGGTTAATTTGGGAATATCAGAGAACTGCAATTTGGGACAAGCAAAAGCTCTACGCAAGTCCAGAAAACAAAGGAGAGGCATGTTATTTTATAGAGAAAAAGGAGGAAGCTGGGAGTGGGTGTTTTGAAACAAAAGTCCCCTTGGAGAATGGCGAGGGTTCAGGGTGGTGATGGCTTCCCATTGCCTGAGTTTGGACAGTTCCCATTGCCTGGACTTGTTGCTGGGTGGAAAGGAGTCTTCCTTCCTCCTGCTGGGGTAGCAAAGAAGAGATGCCTTCCTGGGAATGCAAGGTATGTCTCTTCCTTTTGGGGTCTGTAATTGGGTGGAGTGGTAGTTGCCGAGACCAGCTCGGCGACTCGAGGTGAGTGACGGGTGCCGCAAACTTGAAGAAAACATAGACACAGACTGAAGAAAACACAGGCACAGACTGAAGAGAAAGATGGGACCGGGGGACTCAAGACCTCTAGGATCAAGAGCCTTGCTGATTGATCCCACGTTGCTTTTATTGAGTTCTTGGCTAACACTCCCAGGTTAATCCCATAAACAATCAAAGGCCTCACATGACTGGGGCAATGATCTTTGTTTGCCTCCTGGGTCCGATTTGAGCAGGTGTGGATCTGAGCAGGGTGCGGATTTGAGCTGGGCATGGAGAGCAAAGCAGCCCTGGGGGCAGGAGACCTCTCTCAGAAGGATTAAGGGTCTGTGCCCCACCCCTGTTGGCCCCTCTGCGACTGTGCCTGTCTTAGGTTGTTCCTCCCCTGAGGAATCTTACCCGTCTCTGGCTAACCAGCCATCCTCCAGGGCCAACCAGGGTGATATGAGGAATGCAGTGAGAAAGGGGCTGTGCCCCCAGAGAGGGTCAATTTTCTGCCTATGCCCCCATAGTCTCCACGCCCTGCACCCTTAACTCCTCCACTGCTCAAGCAGGACATTCTGCATCCAGTCGCTCGGCCCACATACTTTAACATTTTCAAGGTTTCAGAAAGACTCCTGAATTTCTTCCCACAAGGGATCAAACCCATTTCCCCTGCATTGGCATGCAGATTCTTAACCACTATGCCACCGGGAAAGTCCCACCAGACTCCATTTTAAATGTTTCCTTTATTCAGTTTCACACATAGCAGTGACACATTCATTCTTATTCCAGTAAACCTGAAGAGTCTACGATGTGTCTGGCACTGCACTGGACACTGAGGAGACAGGTGACTGAGACAAGATTCTTGCTTTCCAGGATCTCAACATCTCCAGGTTGAGACAGAATATAGAGGCAGGGCATTATTTTCCTCGGCGTGCCATCTGTGCAGCCTTACAGAGCCCCATGCTCGTGAGGGGTCTGTGCTTGGTTTAATGCTTTACAGTTGCCCTCTTGAAATTTCAAATGACTTTTGAACACTGGGTCCCACCATTTATGTAATCGGTCCTGTGTATAGCTAATGCAAGTCCAGCAGAAATAGAGGTCAAGATTATGGAAACTTAGAGGAGGATGTTTAGCTCCACCAACACAGGAAAGGAGGACTTCCCAGAGGTGGTGACATTTCAGTTAATGTTAATTTAAGTTAAATGTGTGTAAGCATTCTCAGAAACATAGAAGGAAGAATTTTGGTAGAATCTCTTTAAAAGTAGTTCTCAAAAGCAAGTCCACAGAACAATACCAGTATGTGTTGAGGTTTTCTCTGAGCCATAGAAAATTGAGAAAAAATAAAGCTGATGAAATATGTTCAAAAAACAACTCTTTGGAACTTCCCTAGTGGTGCAGTGGTTAAGAATCCGCCTGCCAATGCAGGGGACGTGGGTTTGAGCCCTCATCAAGGAAGATCCCACATGCCACGGAGCAACTAAGCCCATGCGCCACAACTACTGAGCCTGTGCTCTAGAGCCACAACACTGAGCCTGAGGGCCACAACTACTGAAGCCCATGCACCTAGAGCCCCTGCTCCACAACAAGAGAAGCCACCACAGTGAGACGCCCATGCATCGCAACGAAGAGCAGACCCTGTTCGCTGCAACTGGAGGAAGCCCTCGCACAGCAATGAAGACCCAACGCAGCCAATAAATAAATAAAGTTATTTACTTATGGAATTTTGAAAAACACCTCTTTTTTATATATTCTATTTGTATTACCATTTACTTTCAAAGTAAAGTTGTTGGAATTACTCCGTGTTAGTTTCATATATATCGTGTGTGTGTATGTGTGTGTGTGTGTGTTATTTTAAAAATATTTTTTACCAGTGAAAAATTGGCAAACCTATCCTTCCCAATTTGGGTCATTTTACTATAGATGAAATGCTAGAGTCTGGGACAACTAATTTAAAAACATCACAGTAGCTTCTGTTTACAAGTAAAGTGGTAGGTTGAAGCAATTATCTGAATAATTTAAGTCCCTCCAACTATACTTGTGAAATCAAAATAGGTTTTGAGGTCATGAATTTTCCAGCTAGCTACATTGGTTAAAATAACTAGGTTTATCCCTAGGAATCAACTGAGACTAGATGAAAAACCCACAGCTGTTTACTCCCCAGACATAAATACATTGTATCAGTTAGTTTTTAACATGTAATGAATCATCCCAAAACTTAGCAGCTTGAAACAACTGCTACTTATTTAACTCATAGGTCTGTGAATTCGAAACTTTTTTTAATACATTTATTTATTTATTTATTTATTTATTTATTTATTTATTTATTCATTGGCTGTGTTGGGTCTTCATTGCTGGCTTTCTCTAGTTGCAGCGAGCACAAGTGGGGGCCACTCTTCGTCACCATGTGCATGCTTCTCATTGTGGTGACTTCTCTTGTGGAGCACGGGCTATAGTCGCACAGGCTTCCATAGTTACAGAACACAGGCTCAGTATTTGTGGCACACAGGCTTAGTTGCTCCGAGGCATGTGGGATCTTCCCGGCCCAGAGCTCGAACCCATGTCCCCTGCATTGGTAGGCGGATTCTTAACCACTGCACCAGCAGGGAAGTCCCTGGAAACTTTTAAATTGGCTTCAACTGGATACTGCTTCTGCTCTTGGCTGGGCTCACTCATGGATTTGCTATTAACTGCCAGATCACCAGGGTGCTGTTGGTCTGGGACAGCCTTCAGCTGGGACAGCTTCTCTCTGCCCCATGAAGTTTCTCATATGCCATCAGGCTAGCCCAAGATATTTCACATGGTGCCTGGGCAGGCTTCCTAGAAATTGAGAGAAAGCGTGAAAGCCCTATTGAGACCGAGGTTGGAACAATCACACCAGTACTTCTGCCACATTCTGTTGGCTCAAAGCAAGCCATAAAACCAGTCTCTATTCAAGCAGTGGAGAAGTTGACTTTTTCTCTCAATGGGAAAAGCTGCAAAAAATCACGCTGAAAAGCGACCTACATACAAGGACGTGTGAATGATGGAAGCCATTTTTTACATCAAGCATCTCTGTCTGTTTTGTCTGCTGTAACAAAATATCTGAGACCGGCTGGTTTATAAACAACAGAAAGTTATTTCTCACAATCTGGAGGCAGGGGAGTCTAAGATCAGGACAGGAGCATAGTCACATTCTGATGAGAGCCCTCTTGCTGGTTCCTCACCAGCACCTCTTCATCGCATCCTCACGTGGTGAAAGGGAAGGGAGATCTTTTATAAGAACAGCAGTCCCGTTATGAGGGCTTCATGCTCATGACCTAAGCACCTCCCACAGGCCCCACCTTCTAATACATCACACTGGGCATTTGGATCTCAACATATGAATGTGTTAGGGACGCAAACATTCAGACCATAGCATCGACCTACCGCATAGCTCAAATCCCGTGACTACTAACCACAGCAGACTAAAACTCCATATCACTAAGTGTGCTCAGCCAACAGTGTTCAAGGAGAAACCTATACACATGAATTGTGCTACAAGCAAAGAAGCAAGTTGCATAGAGCTGTTTTCACCTACATATACACAACAACCCTTGGACATTTGAAAGTTCAGTGTATCAGTGTCCAGCCATGTGGCCAAACCGGTAAACTGGAAGGTCTTTGATGCCATCCTTTATTTCAGCTTCCATGTCCTATTAATCACCAGATTCTGTCAATTCTCCCTCCTAAATAAATATCAGAGCCTTCTTCTCCTCTCATCCCTGTTGTCACGGCTTCAGTTCAGCCCTCATCATTTCTCACAGTGACAATTATGCTATCACCTAACTGCGTATGTCTTCATTCTGAACTCAAATGCCTTTCATTCACTTAACAATCCTTTATTGAATGATCACTTGTTCCAAGCACTGTGCTAGGGACGGGGGTACAAGAAGAAATAAGATAGAGCCTATAGTTTGGTAGAGAAAAGAAACACAAAAACAAACTTATTAGTCAGGATAGGTCATCATATGTAATACACAAGCCCAAGATCTCAGGACTTAACATAGGAAATGATGACTTAGGAATCCAAGTCCCTTCCGTCATGTAGCTCCACCATCCTGTAATCATTTCCTTTTAGCCATGTGGATACCATGTGGAGCCATGTATGGAGATGAAAGAAGGACTGAGTGAGACAATTTATGGCCATGCCTGAATGGGACATACATCATTCCCACCATATCTCATTAGCTGAACTCCATCACATGGTCCCAACTTAAGCACAAAGGAAGCTGGGAAATTTAGTCTTCCTATGTGCTCAGAGGAGGAAAGAGAATTGGTGCGTATATATAACCAGTCCTTGCCTCAGATCATTGTAGTGCATGTAATAGATGTTATGGTTGGAAAACTATAGCATCCTGTGGGAACCAGGAGAAGGTTTAATACATTTAATATATCCTGGGATTCAAGAAGGTTCGGTGGTGGGGACTTCCCTGGTGGTGCAGTGGTTAAGAATCCACCTGCCAAGGCAGGGGACATGGGTTTGATTCCTGGTGCGGGAAGATCCCACATGCCTCAGAGCAACTAAGCCTGTGTGCCACAACTACTGAGCCTGCATGCCAGAACTACTGAAGCTTGTGTGCCCTAGAGCCCTTGCTCTGCAACAGGAGAAGCCACTGCAATGAGAAGCCCACGTAGCACAATGAAGAGTAGCCGCTGATCACCGCAACCAGAGAAAGCCCGTGCACAGCAATGAAGACCCAATGCAGCCAATAAATAAATAAATAATAAAAATTTTTTAAAAAGACAGTACGGTGGTGGACCGAATAATGGCCCCAAAAAATATCCAACTCCTAATCCCCAGAACCTGAAATCCAGTACTTAGCAAAAGGGACTTTGTAGATGTGATTAAGTTAAGGATCTTCATATGGAGAAATTACCCTGGATTATCCAAGTAGGCCCTAAATGTCATCACCAATGTTCTTATAAAAGGGAGATAGAGGAAGATTTTACTACAGAAGAGGAGAAGGAAATGTGATGACCTATGCAGAGATTGGAGTGATGCTCTTTGAAGATGAAGGAAGGGTCCACAAGCCTGGGAAGCTGAGAAAGGACACTCAAAGCTGAAAAGGCAAGGGATAGATTCTCCCCATGGAGCCTCCAGAACAAATCAGTCCTGCTGACACCTTGAGTCTAGCTCATTAAGACTCAGTTTGGACTTCTGGCCTCCGGAAATGTAAGAGAATACATTTTTCTTGTTTTAAAACATTAAGTTTGTGGTAATTTGTTACAACAGTAAGAGGAAACTAATACAGGCAGTCATGCCAACACTCAGCTCCAGATAAGGATGCCTCATTAGTGAGTTAGGCAAAAAGACAGGAAGGCGGGGAGGGGGTGGACGTTGAGGCCGAGAGGTAGCCAAGGTCCAGATCTAATAGGATTTGGTAGGAAGGCTAAATTTTAACCTGAGAGCACTGGGGCAGGTGTGACCTGACCAAGATTTGCTTTTTTTTTTTTACCTTTTGGCTGCGTCGGGTCTTTGTTGCTGTGCGTGGGCTTCCTCTAGTTGCAGTGAGCAGGGGCTACTCTTTGTTGAGGTGCGTGGGCTTCTCATTGCTGTGATTCCTCTTGTTACGGAGCCCGGGCTGTAGGTGCCCAGGCTTCAGTAGTTGCAGCACGCAGGCTTCAGTAGTGGTGGCACACAGGCTTAGTTGCTCTGTGGCATGTGGGATCTTCCCGGACCAGACATCAAACCCGTGTCCCCTGCATTGGCAGACAGATTCTTAACCACCGCGCCACCAGGGAAGTCCCAAAATTTACATTTTTGAAGGATGACTCTGCCTGCTCCTTGGAGAACAGACCAGGGGAATCAATGCTGGAGACAGAAGTCAGTCATTTGCTTTATTCTAGAAGAAAAGTAGAAAGGCAGTAATCCAGGGTCGTGGCCGAGGACTGACTGAATATGTAAGCGGACTCAGCAGGACTTAGTGATGGATTGCCTGGGCTCCAACTGTTGACCAAGGGCAAAAGGGACATCCCCTCCATCAATATCAGCTGTACCAACTCTGATGACCATTAGTACCTCCAGAGGCCATAACCAACTTAGCCACCTATTCAGGACAGAGATGAAACAGGGAAGTCTGAAGGAACAGGGAGAGTGCCTGGGAAACCTAGGTGCTACCCCTTGGATGTCCTCCCCCAAATCCTAGTGCTTACCAGCCCACCGTGCTCTTTGTGATTTGAGTAAAATAGTTCATATACCATCTCCATATAATGGGAAATCCGGCATTAACCCCCACCCCCACCCCACCCCAAGATCAATAGGGATTTCTATTTCTCCTAATCTCTTCTGACTCTGATTTCCTGCTCCTGCTTCTACGGTTTTGCGTTACTGCTCCTTAGGATGTTAAATATATATATTTATACACACACACACTTTTCAATATATAGTAAAAAAAAAAAAAAGAAAAGAAAGGCAAAAATAAAAACACACATTGTTAGAATATATAGACCATTTCTGGAAAAATATATTAGAAAGAGTAGTGGCCTCTAGGGATAGGAACTAGCAGGGAAGGACAATTCCTTTCCTCATAATTTTGTGTACTGTGTTTTAAACATCTATATGCTTTACATATTCAAGAAAAGTAATCAAAGTATGTTTAGTGGGGACTTCCCTGGTGATCCAGTGCTTAAGACTCTGCACTTCCAATGCAAGGGGCACGGGTTCAATCCCTGGTCGGGAAAGTAAGATCCCACATGCCAGGCGGGTGCGGAAAAAAAAAATCTAAAAAGAAAGAAAAAGAGAAGGAATGAGTGAGGGTAGATGAAAAGAAAAGAAAGAGCATCGAACATCTCAACAACAGCCTGAGTTGCATTCCTAATGCCTGTGTTGACCACAGAAACTTGACCTTGACCAAATCATTTCCCTTCTTTGGGCCTCGGTTTTTTCCTCTGGAAAATAGGTCAGCAGAATTCGATGCTCTCCAAGGTCCCAACTCCAAAAATTCACCGACAGAGCTAATTGCTAGGACAGAACTTTCAAATTAAAGCAGTAATTGTGCTGGCTTCCCACAGCCGCCTATGATGTTACCATCATAATATGAAATGGCCTTTTCTTTATTAGAGTCATCTTTGGAATCTGGCACCTGAAAGGATAGAAAATGAATCATAAATAATAGATTTGCAAATCACGTAAAATAAGGATGATTTTTTTTTTTTTTTACAAGAGGCACATTCGAGTGCCCTACCAGCCCTTGACCGTCTTCAGAGAAAAGTCTCTGCTTTCCCACCCTCTGGATCCTGGTCAGAGATGGCCCCAGATGCCTGACCCAGAAGGATCCAATCAGTTGTAATGCTGCCCAAAGCCAATTAGATTTCCCTCTAAGAACTTGAACTAAGAAACCTAGTTGGGGGAGAATGAAACTGCAGAGGCCCATTACATTAATGCTTGGGTATCAGATTGAAAGCAGCGTGAGGGCAGAGATGGTGACAGCCTCGCTCACAGCTACATGCCTGGGGTCTGCACCATTCTGGCATACAGTAGGTGCTCAGTAAAAGTTATTTGAAAGAAAAAAATAATCACTAGTCAAAAGGTCCATAAACTCTTATTTCTTCCAATCCCTGGTACCACCCTAGCTCGCTTCCTTTTGAGAACTAGATTTCCAGCTTTTCTTGGAATTTTGTGGGATTTTTATCTCTCTTTAAAAACCCACTTACACCTAAGCTAATTTAAACAGATTTTAGTTTCTTTCATACAGAAGAACCCTAAGGCAAGTATTTTTTTCCCCAGTAATATGAATCATTTTTCTCCTGAAATAACTTCTTAAAATTGAATGTTATCAAAATTTATTTTTGTTAATTTTAAAAAATTTTTATTGAAGTACAGTTGCTTTACAATATTGTGTTAGTTTATACTGTACAGCGAAGTGAATCAGCTATATGTATACATATATCCCCTCTTTTGTTGGATTTCCATCTCATTTAGGTCACCCCAGAGCATTAAGTAGAGTTCCCTGTGCTATACAGTAGGTTCTCATTAATTATCTATTTTATACCACGTATCAATAGTGTATATATGTCAACCCCAATCTCCCAATTCATCCCACCACCCCTCTTTTCCCCCTTGGTATCCATACCTTTGTTCTCTACGTCTGTGTCTCTATTTCTGCTTTGTAAATGAGCTGATCTATACCAATTTTTTCAGATTCCACATATCGAAATTTATAGTAACGTGTTCCGTGGTTCAAATTCAGTTCAGCAAATACATATTAAGCCAGGAAGTATGAGACAGCTGAAAGATGAATAGGGCAACGTCCTTACCATCAGGAAGCTCACATTGAGATGGAGCAAGACAGACACACAGTTAAGTCTTTCCAATAGCAGATCATCTGAAAGAGGAGGTTTAAACAGTGCCCTATGGTTGTAAGTGGGAGAAAGGAATCAATATCAAGGAAGACTTCACAGAGGAGGTGGCCCTGAAGATGGGCTTTGAAGAACAAGTAGGATGTCCCAGGGAAAGGGTATCCTGGGCAGAGAGGACACTAAAGGCATGAGTCAAGGAGCACTGGTGGTTATTTGGGCTACATGGTAGAATGAACTGGAAGTAGACTAGACGGGGAAGAGGAAAATACAAGACTGAACCACTTTTTTCACCAAGATCCCAGCCAAGGGTTTTAAATTATTCAGGCCAACAGGGATTCTTTAAAAAGAGTAGCACATTTGGCAAGTCTCTAAGTGCTGAAAGGAGCACACAAAGTCCTAGAAACTCCATGACACAGAAGAAGAAAGATCATCAGAACCCTAATCTCAATAATGGTCACTTTTTCTACTCAAGATGTGCATTGTTCCTTCCCCGAAACATCTGATAAGCAGGAGAAGCTCACCCAGTACCAGACAAAATTGGTTAACAAATGATTCTTTTTTTTGGATGATGAAAATGTTCTGGAACTAGAGCGCTGCGATGGTTGTACAACATTGCGAAGGTACAAAAAGCCAATGAATTATATACTTTAAAATAGCTGGGAAAAGAAGGACTCACACTCGAGCTTAAACAAGGGCAGATTCTAAGGCAGATTGTACTGACAGTGCTGAAGCTTCGTGCCTGAGAGCTGGTTTATACACAAGCCCAATTCAATAAAAACGATGATAAATATGGACAACTGTTTTTATTTTTCTTCATTTAAGAGTAAAATAATTGAGGAAATGGGCAATTCAATCTCTGTTGGTGAAAGTGTATAATAGCACCACCATTTGCAGGGTGTGTGTTGGGGATGGTGGTGGTGGTGAACATTTGACTCCATTTTCCAAAATATTTACTGCATGAACCTTGGTATCAACTATTCTCCTTTCTCAAAAAAAAAAGAGTTGTGTTTTTTTGGGGGGAGGGGGTGCAATTGTCTGGTGGTCCAGTGTTTAGGACTCCACACTTTCACTGCCAAGGGCCTGGGTTCAAACCCTGGTCAGGGAACTAAGATCCCACAAGCCACACGGTGCGGCCAAAAATAAAAAAAATAAAAATAATAAAGTTTTTTATTGAAGTATAGTTGGTTTTTCAATGTTTCAGGTATACAGCAAACTGATTCAGATATAAATATGGATACACTATTTCAGATTCTTCTCCATATTAGATTATTACAACTATATTGAATATAGTTCCCTGTGCTATACAGCAGATCCATGTTGTTTATCTATTTTATATATACTAGTGTGTATGTGTTAATTCCAAACTCCCAGTTTATCCCTCCTCCCCTTCCCTTTGGTAACCATAAGTTTGTTTTCTATGACTGTGAGTCTATGTTTTGTAAATAAGTTCATTTGTATCATTTTTTAAATTCCACTTATGAGTGATAACATATGGTATTTGTCTTTCCCTGTCTGATTTACTTTACTTAGTATGATAATCTAAAGTCCATCCATGTTGCTGCAAATGGCATTATTCCATTCTTTTTTATGGCTGAGTAGTATTTCATTTATCTTCTTTATCTGTTCATCTATTGATGGACATTTAGGTTGCTTCCATGTCTTAGCTATTGTAAATTGCGCAGCTATGAACATTGGGGTACATGTATCCTTTCAAATAATTCTTCTTTAAGGAATCTGTCTGTGCACAAGATACTTGTATCCTTGTATACAAGACTACAGACAAAAAGGGTTATTGTAACATTGTATTAGTGAAAACTTGGAACCAACCTAAATGTCCATAAATAGGAAACCGGCTAAATAAATAGAAGAATAAAGAAATAGGATAGACCCACCAGAATGTGGTTACCTCTAGGCAACGCTACTTACGAGGGAGACTTTTCCATTTAATTTTTTCATTTCTTACTTGATTTCTTGTGGCACACCTTACGTTTGTAACTTTCATAAATCCACAAGTTTTCTCTAATCAAACATGGCTTTACTGAGTCCCATGGAAAATACGTGTATTCTTCAACTTAGATTGCTCATTGTATTGAATAGGACAATGCTAATGAAAAAGACAAAGGCTATGCTTATCTCACACACCTCTGGGGCACAAAAATATTAAAAGCTGGGTATATGTTAGAGATAGCCACCTGAAGGATACTGCCTAATCTTGCATTCTTAAATTACATCAGGGCCATGTCAAAACAAACAAACAAAACAACAACAACAACAATGTCTGTCATCTACTAGTGGTCCCTTGGTGAGTTCATAAAATGCATAACAATTATTAGATTTGTCAAGCCAGCAACAGAATCAGCGTTATTGCACCAGGCACCGTCGGTGTTCCAACCAGATCTCCTCCGATTCCTGTGACCATGTCTTGTGCTCCTTGCCTGCATAGATGTGCTTTTGCTCCTGTTGCCATGCACAAGGAAGTCTTTCAAGGAAGAAAACTGTCTCAGGCTACTGGAGCAGATTTCCTTGGATGTTCCAAACCAGAAGTACCCAGAGGTTACCTCCCTTTGGTCAAGGACTTATGAGTGCAGGAGTATGAAATTCCAGCTCTCTTGCCTTGGGTCAGAACAAACTCTGGGGTATATCTTACACTCCAGAGTCCCCTGCGGGATCAGGCTGCAGTTATCCTCTATGGAACTTTGCCTACAGTCACACTTTTGCTTGGCTTTTGTCCCTCCTTTATGGGAAGTGCTTCCTTAATAAATCAACTACATGTGAATTCTCACTTCAGAGTCTTCTTCTGTAGAACTCAGCCTCAGGCGATCATTCATACATTTAAACTCAAAACCAGAAACCAAAAGCACAAAAACCATTGGCCCAAGACCAGCTTCAGAAAGACCCAGTTCCAAGTTTTCACAAAACAGGGTGGTTCAAATCATGGGTGATGTGACAGTTTCTCACAGCTTCATCTCTTGTATTTACTACTTAGACTCTAACCTGCTAACGATTCTGTCCATTGAAAGACTCATTATCTGCTCTTGGCCTTGTGCATAAGACCAGTAGGTTCCACTGAAGAAATCAATTAGGTTCTCCTGATTACATGTACCCTTGGAATTATCAGCACCTGGAGAGTCAATGAAAATTCAGTGGGTTTGTTTATTTCTCGAATCTGTCTGCCCTTGTTTAAAGAGTAGATTGCTGTTCTACTTCAATCCAAAATCATTTTGCACGTCTACAGGGAGAGATCTTATCTCTCTTTGGGGGCCCTCACTAGGTTGTTCTGGGGATTAAAAGAGGTTAAGTACAGAACCTGGTCCAGAGTTATGGCTCATCGTAAGCACCCAATCAGTTAGTTGCCTTCCTACATTCTGAAGCTGTAGCCTATGTGGCTATTCCAGTTCTGTGACTCCCAAAGTATGGTCCCATGTCAGAATCACCTGGGGTGCTTAGCAAATGCAGACTTCTGGGCTTCATCCTTCTGAATCAGAATCTCTGGGAAAGACCCAGAAATCAGCATTTTGTAAAGCCCTCTGTCTGCATGGTATGAGTTATAAAGTTTAGAAATCACTTTCTTTGATTCAATGGCTTCCAACCAGTGATCATGAGAATACAGATGTGTTAATCAGTAGGACCTTTTCGAAAATGACAAAAACTCAAGTGAAACTGACAATCTACAGGAAAAGAAGAATTGGGAAGATTTATTCACAAAACTAAAAAGTCCAAGGTTAGGTTTAGGCCTGGCTAGAGCCAAGGACTCAAATGCTGCCTTCAGAATTCTCTTTCCTCTGTCTCCTGGCTCTCTTATCTTCTCATTTGGCTTCATTCATGAGCTCCCCATGTGATGAAATGATAGCCACCAGCAGCCGTGTCTCATCTTGTCTTTATGCTAATGATCCGTAAAGATAGGAGCATATCTCTTTTCCAGTGGTTTCCGCAAAATCTCTGGAAGCTATCTGATTGGTCTAGCTTGGGTCACATGCCCATCTTCTAGCCAATCAGTAGCCAGAAGGATATAGTGCTCTGAGAGGTGAAGCTTGAGTCACGTGTCCATTTCTGTGGCAGAGACATCAGTGTTGACTCCACCTATGTCATGTAGATGGGTTTCCCCCAAGAGATAAGTGTCCTGCGGCCAGAAGAAGCGGAAAGGACTGTTTGCCCAAACAGATCTCAGGTTCACTAACACCAGAATCCATCTTCATTAAAAACCCTCCAAATGATTCTTCTGATCAGCCACATTTGGGGACCAGAGTCCAGCTGCTCTCATGAGTCAGCGGGAAAGTGCCTCTTACCAATAGTGAGGGGATATCATGTTTGTCGGTTTTGTTTTTCATTGCTAATATAGCTAAGCTTGTGAACATGTGTCTGTGCTTTAAGGTAGTAGCTTTTTACCCCCTGTAATGAACAAGGGTGGTTGTCGTAAACCTCAGGGATGCATTTACCTTAAATTGACTCAGAAAATCTCGAAACCACTGATCTGTCCTCACTGGAGAGTTCTCTGGTTCAGCTGTGGGTTAATTTTCTGTAAACCATGTTAGCCAGAGAGTGCAAGCCTGGACTGTCACCACTTAACACAGAGCAAAAAGGTTGGCATCAGAAGCAGCTTTAGAAAAATGTGTCTGTTCATCCTCCAGGGAGACAACAGGTGAGTGTAACATCTACCAAGCAGATGTGCTGACAGGAATAAGGGCCAAATGGCAGATTTGTTGAAAAGGGAAAATCCAATGTAATATAGATGACTTCTTGATGCGAAAGTATTGTACCTCAGTTAGTGCAGCTAGATTTCTCCCTTGTTATTTGTCAACAGAAAAGAATGTTTTTCTTAGACTGAAAAATAAAGAAAAATAAATTTAAAAAACGAGTCCATATGTATGTGCTTGTTTATATCAATGCCAGGGAGGGCAGAAAAAGAAAAGTCCATGAAATAAATCCAGTGTCATCTTCTGCAGCTGGCCTGCCCAGAATCATGGTGCTCCTATTCCTGGAGGAAAAAAAAAAAAAGTATAATTGAGGAAAGACCCAAAAGGACTTGGGAGTCTAATTTGGAAAGTACATCAAGACGTTGGGAGAAGATGTTGGAAAAGTTGCTGAGAGAAGGTCCTGGTTGTATCTTTTTGTGGTCAATTTGCTTGCATCAGCATGTCATATGTAAAGAGCCAAACACCATCTCATTTTAATAACACACTTAACTGCCTACACATACACAGGAGATCGTGGCGTTAGCCAATTAAAAAAAAATTTAATCTCAAAGGCAGGTACAGCCAGCCAATAGTTTTTAGACCAGACAGCTGGAAGAAATCTGTAGTTCTTAACACAGTATCTGAGGCATTAAAAAGTGTTGCCACAGGATGACAGTGATTTG
This sequence comes from Hippopotamus amphibius kiboko, assembly GCF_030028045.1. Classification (NCBI taxonomy): domain Eukaryota; kingdom Metazoa; phylum Chordata; class Mammalia; order Artiodactyla; family Hippopotamidae; genus Hippopotamus; species Hippopotamus amphibius. The sequence goes on along the minus strand of NC_080194.1, from coordinate 131,946,370 downwards.
GATATCGAAACCACATTTCGGGGAGGGCTGTGACAGGGGAGGATGCTTAAAAGAGAATACCTCAGCCTCTCATTGGAAAGTGCAGGGGTGGGGAGCGGGGAATAGCAGGAAATCAGGGTGTGTGTGTGCACAGGTGCACACACTCACACACACACTCCACCCACACACTTCAGCCACCTAACAGCCCACTGACCTCCTTAGTGATAGTTTTATGAATTTCACCTTGTGCAAGATTTAAACCCTCACCAGATGGGATTATTACTCTGATTTGCTTTGGTTTGCCCTCACTGCTGCTTTTAAAGTGCCCTACTTTAGGGATTTCCCTGGCGGTCCAGTGGATAAGGCTCCGAGCGTCCACTGCAGGAGGCACGGGTTCAATCCCTGGTTGGGGAACTAAGATTCCACATGCCACGCTGTGCAGACAAAAATAATAATAATAATAAATAAAGTGCCCTACTTTAGATAAGAATGCCCTTCCTCTCCCTTACAAATAGAATTGGATATGCACATATATACAATGGAATATTACTCAGCCATAAAAAGGAATGAAATTGAGTTATTTGTAGTGAGGTGGATGGACCTAGAGTCTGTCAGACAGAGTGAAGTAAGCCAGAAAGAGAAAAACAAATACCCTATGGTAACTCATATATATGGAATCTAGAAAAATGGTACTGATGAACCCAGTGACAGGGCAAGAATAAAGATGCAGATGTAGAGAATGGACTTGAGGACCCTGGGAGGGTGGGGGGCAAAAGGGAAGCTGGGATGAAGTGAGACAGTAGCACTGACATATATACACTACCAAATGTAAAATAGATAGCTAGTGGGAAGCTGCTGCATAACACAGGGAGATCAACTCAATGATGGGTCATGACTTAGAGGGCTGGGATAGGGAAGGCAGGAAGGAGTCTTGGGAGAGAGGGGATATGGGGATATATGTGTAGATACAGCTGATTCACTTTGTTGTACAGCAAAAACTGGCACAACAGTGTAAAGAAATTATATTCCAATAAAGGGCATTAAAAAAAAGTGAATGGGGCTTTAGAAATAAAATATCTGTAGAAAACAAAAAAATCATTTATTTTAAAATATCTATTAAGGGTCTATTATGTGCTATGCACGGTATTAGGCACTTAAGATACAGCAATGTAAAAAACAGACCCTCATGGAGCCTATGTTCTAGAACTATACTGTCTGATACGGCAGCCACAAGCCACATGGGCTGTTGAGAACTTGAAAAGCAGCTAGTCCCAACTGAGATGTGCTGTGAGCGTAAAATACAGGATTTCCGAGATTTAGTATTTTAAAAAAAGATAGAGTATAAGGTATGTTAGTTTTTCATATTGATTACATATGGGGATGATAATATTTTGGATGTTATTGGGTCAAGTAAAATATGTTATTAAAAGTAATCTCACCTGTTTCTTTTCACTTTTTTTTTTTTTCCCACACCACATGGCTTGTGGGATCTTAGTTTCCCGACCAGGGATTGAACCTGTGGGCCCTGCAGTGAAAGCGTGGAGTCCTAACCACTGGACCACCAGGGAATTCCCTCTCTTTACTTTTTTGGTATAGCTACTAGAACGCTTAAAATTACATATATGGCTCACATATTTCTGTTGAACAGAGCTGTTCTAGAGCAGCGGTTCCTAAATGGGGATGATTTTGCCTGCTCTCCCAACAGACTTTAGGCAAACATAAACATGCGGTTTGAACTTGCAGGACCAGTCTTTGAGAGGGTTTTAGGCACCATGCCTTGGAATTCATGGAGCTGCTGTACCCCCACCCCTAGGTGGTTTCTAGATTTCTCTGCATAGTTTAAGAAGTTGAGATTGCTACACATCGTAACTTAAGTTACACTATGGAACCCACAGTTCTGTTTGGGATGTGTGTGTGTGTGTACGTTTTAAATAAATCTTGAAGAAGTGTGACAGCAAAATAAATCACTGATTTTAAACAAATGTGATACGAATTTTTGAGCAATGCTTTGGCATGTAAATCAAACCATCATGTTGTATACCTTAAGCTTATACAGTGATGTATGTCAATTATCCCTCAATAAAACTGAAGGAAAAAATGCCTTGGTGTATTGCCAAATTTTCCTCCCCTAACCTTTTTCCCTGTTACCACTTTATTTCATTTAATGTGATCAAAATTTCTTTTTTTTTCTTTAATTGAAGTATCATTGATTTGCCATGTTGTATTAGTTTCAGGTATACAGCAAAGTGGTTCAGTTATACATACATATATATCTATTTTTGTTCAGATTCTTTTCCCTTATTTGTTGTTACAGAATACTGGGTGTAGTTCCCTATGCTAAGTCCTTGTTTGCTATCCAAAATTCCTTTTCTTACCTTTCTACATTTTTTATTATGGAATACGTTCTTTGCATTTGTTTGATTTGGTTTGGTTTTGGTTTTGGTTTTGGGGGGTTTGGGGGGAGGGTTGGGTTGTTTTGTTTTGTTTTGTTTTGTTTTGTTTTGTTTTGTTTTGTTTTATGGCCACACTGCTCAGCTGGTGGGATCTTAGTTCCCTGACCAGGGGTCAAACCCGGGCCCACCGCAGTGAAAGCACTGAGTCCTGAGCACTGGACTGCCAGGGAATTCCCTGGAATATGTTCTTAAAAGAGCAAAAACCATGAGTATCCTATGTAACAAATAAATAGTAAGCAAATATTCATGTAACCACCACCAAGGTCAAGAACAGAACATTCCCAACACCCCAGGAGCCCCCAAGTTCATTTCCCCATCATGACCCCTACCTCCCTGTTGGAGGAGGTCATGAGACAATGTGACTGCCAGTTGACCCTTGAGCTGGACCTGGGCAATCAGAGGCCCTCCTTCCTCTCCCATGTCCTTGGAATGCATGTTCCATCCCCCCATTCCCGCGCTAGGAGCCATTCCAAAGACATAGCCTTGAGAGAGTAAGGTGTTGATGAGACCATCTGGATGGGGTACGTGATTAAACACCATTATGGCCTCTATAGAAACTGTTAAGATTCTTGTGGGCACATGTGGAGACATCTGTACCCATCTTGTGGTGCCCAAGACAAGTCTTGTACGTAAGTTCTCTTCTCATTGAAACTGCCACCTACCAATCTGGAAAAGTCTGCCTCTTTTCAGTCTCTCCTTGCCCTCCAGGTATGGGGCTAGTTTGGGAACCAACTCTCTGCAAACCCCCCATCCCGCCTCCCAGGATTTTGAGGTTTTTCTCATCTTCCTTTGTAGTTTTACAACCTATAGATACATCCCTCAACAGTATAGTTTCATGTTGCCGATTTTTCACCCTTATATAAATGGACTCATCGTATAGGTATTCTTTATATCTTGCTCAGTTTTATGTTCTCTAGATTCATCTTCATTGTTGCACGTACTCTTCTATATTTTCACTGCGTACGGCATTATATGAAAATACTCTATTCATGTAATTACTTCATGTAATATATCTATATTATAATGTAGAATCACAGGAATATATAATGTATGTATCTGCTGATGAGGCACGTTTAGGCTGTTTCCACTGTGGGGCTATCTTTTTTTTTTAATAAATTTATTTATTTACTTGGCTGCATTGGGTCTTCATTGCTGCTCCTCTAGTTGCAGTGAGCAGGGGCTACTCTTCATTGTGGTGTGCGGGCTCATGGTGGCCTCTCTTGTTGCAGCACATGGGCTCAATTGTTGTGGCTCACAGGCTTAGTTGCTCCATGGCATGTGGGATCTTCCAGCAGCAGGGATCAAACCCGTGTCCCCTGCATTGGCAGGTGGATTCTTAACCACTGCGCCACCTGGGAAGTCCCTGTGGGGCTATCTTGAACCATGCTCCTATGAACATTCCAGAAAATGAATGTTGAGCTCATGTGCACAGCTTTCTCTAGGGTATGTCCTCACCAAATTTTAATTTTTAAAATCTGTGAAGAATCTAATTCTGCATCTGTGTTTGAGGTTGGATAAAAGCAACTCCTCTGAATCTCTTGTTAGAGTTGAGAGCTTCCTGGGATAAGGGACCCTTTCTTATTTATCTCTGTATTTTCAGCATTAAACACAATGCCAGATGCTTGGTGTGACAGTTAATATTATGTGTCAACTTGACTGGGCCATGGGGTACCCAGATGTTTGGCTACACATTATTTCTGGGTGTCTCTGGGAGAGCATTTCTGTGTGAGATTAGCATTTGGACCTGTAGACTGAGTAAAGCAGATTGCCCCCCAACCCCCGCCCAGTGTGGGTGGAGCTCTTCCAAACCACTGAGGGAGAGAATAGATCGAAAAGATGGAGGAAGGGAGAATTTGCCCTCTCTCTGCCTGATTCCTTGAGCCTGGATCAGGACCTACCGCATAGGTGCTCCTGGTTCTCAGGCCTTCAGACTTGGACTGGAATTACATCACCAGCCTTCTTGGGTCTCCCCTTCTCAGCCTCCATAACCAGTGAGTTTCTAATACACTTGATAAGTGCTAGATAAATATTCATGGAGCTAAATTAAAATTGGCATTCGAACCTGAACTTGGCTTAGATGGAAGAGAGCCTGCACAGCAAAATGCTAGGGAGTCCCATTCAGTATGTTGCAAATGACTGTGCTACAAATAACCTCCTAAAGTTGTGCAGTATGCAACCCCGCTAACCTCCATTCCATTCCTCTTGCTATTGTTATTATCTAATCAAGAAAAAAATTTCCTCCATGTGACCCACTTTTCTTCCTGATTTCTATCCTCCAGCCCCTAGAGTTGATATCTCAAGTTAATTAGAATCAAACACTTTAGAATCACCTAATGCCACTCCGGTAAGTGACTATATCCTTAAATGAGTGTTCCCTCCTTAATACAAGACTCTCTCAGCCAAGAACATATATTTTCAACAGAACACAGCTTGCTGTTTATACAGATGTAGAGTCTATCCTTACATTATCCAGGGATTTTTTTTTGTACCTCAGAGTCATCTTTCAGGATATAAAGGAATCAACTTACAATCCTCTAAATAAAGTGTAGCATATCAGTTTAAAATTTGACTAGCTAAACGGAAATGTACTGGAAGAGTCTCCTTTTGAATCCTTGTTTAATTTTTCTTATGTGCCTCTGTCCTAAAAGTCAAAAGCAAGACATGAAGTCCATTTAAGGATTTCAGCTAGTTGGGTATATGAAAACAAAAATGTTATTATAATTTGCAGAGAAAAGTATGGAGGAGAGCAGTCAGATATGTAGGCTATTCTTCCTTGCTCCTCCTATACCTGTGGCAGACATCACTAATTGATTCCAGCACTCATTTCCTCTGAGAGTGTCAGAGACTCAAAATCCTTTTCAAGATAGCACTCCAAGCAGAATTGACCCAACAGGTGAAACACATTTGCTATTTCACATCGAAAAGATTCCAAGAAATGTTTAGGCAAAGGGTCATCTCTTTATTTTTCTAAATTGGATAAGCATGTATTCTAGTTGACACTAAGGATGGTGCTAACATACTGAATGTCAGTGTGAAGCTGAAATGATTTTCTCCCCCACTGTTCTTCTCCCTGAAGGTCTTCCTGGTTTCTCCAGCCTATGCTGGCTTTTCTCTTCTCTCATTGTTCATGGTCCTTAGAATTTGTGCCAGATAGTTTATTGTCCAGTTAGATTGCTAAGTTCCTTGGGAGCAGGGGCAACCTCTTAACTTACGGTAAACATGGCAGAATCCTGCACACATTCACCATTCTTCAAAGCTCACTTAAGTAGTCCCTGTTTTGATTGCTGATGTATAACGAGAGGAAAGCAGAAAGAAGGTCTTACCCACTCTATAAGGTTCAAGAAAAAAATATCTAAATAAAAATTCAAATGAGAGATTAAACTAAAACAAAAACAAAACATTTCCTCTACCCTTTCAAGCCAAACATCTTCAAACTATTTCTAGTCAAACAGTGGAGGAAAATCAATTCAGAGACCACACTACCCAAGATTGAGGAGACACTCTGTTAATGCTGGGTTGAATAATTTAATATTTCAAATAACCTTTCCACACCTCGTGTCCAACAAGATTATTAATGCTAGATTTTTGTAATGCTCTGAATTTAAAATTCTGCTGCAGTCCTTCCCTGGAACTCTCTCTTCCATCAGTGAAGCTACTTGGTCTTCCTGAGGTTTGCTTGTTCCCTCCCTCACATTTGCTCAAGTTGTTTCCTCCATCTGAAATTCTTTTTCTCTTCCGCTGCCACATGTCCTGATACTGCCTGGCCTTTGAGATCGACCCAGGGACTCCCTCTTCCTAAAACCTCTCCTGACTCCCCTGTGGAATGATGAGGCTTTGCCTCTGGATGTCTACACTTTCTGCACCACACTTAAGGTTCAGATCCCAACACACAAGACCGTGGGCTTCAGGGTCTGGCAGACACCTAGGGCAGAATCCTGGCTCTGACACTGGCTGGTTAAGTGACCTCTGGCAAAGCTCTTATCTTCTTTAGGCCTCAATTTCTTCATCTATAAAATGGACATAAAAAGAGGACCGACCTCAGGACTTCCCTGGTGGTGCAGTGGTTAAGAATCTGCTTGCCAATGTAGGCGACATGGGTTCAAGCCCTGGTCCGGGAAGATCCCACATGCTGCGGAGCAACTGAGCCTGCACTCTAGAGCCTGCAAGCCGCACCTACTGAGCCCACACATCTAGAGCCTGTGCTCTGTAACAAGAGAAGCCACAACAGTGAGAAGCACACTACAAAGAGTCATCCCCACTCGCCACAACTAGAGAAAGCCCATGTGCAGCAATGAAGATCCAATGCAGCCAATAAATAAATAAATAAATTTATTAAAAAAAAAAAAAGAGCACCGACCTCAAAAATTTCCTGTGAGGACTAAATGAAATAATGACTGCAAAGTAGTTCACAGCCAGGCACATAGTAAGCACTTACTTAAATATAAGTTATCATTATTATTATGCAATCTGAGAGTGGTTTATAATTTTAATATCTGGCCTTATACATCACAGAGTTTTTATGTTTAATAATATGTTGTCTCCCATAATGGACTTTAATCATCTCAAGGCACTGGTGAGCTCCTCTTCCACACCTGTATTAGTTAGCTTCTGCTGGGTAACAAACCACCCCAAAACTTAGTGGCTTAACATAACACCATGTATTTAGTGGTTCTCAAACTTTAGCATTCCTCCCAAGCACCCAGATGGCTTGTTTAAAAAGGTCACTTGGGCCCACTCCTAGAGTTTATGATTTGGTAGTTCCAAGGTGAGCCTGAAAATTTTGTGTTTCTAACAGCCTCCCAGGGGATGCTGATGGGGCTGGAGGGCACACTTTGAGAATCATTAACTCATGAGTGTGTAGGTTGGCAATTTGGGCTGGGCTCAGCAGCATGGTTCTTCTGGTCTGGGCTGTGCTCACTTAGGCATCTATGATCAGCTGCTGGTCAGCCACGCAGCTCTGTTTCTGGGGGTTGACTGGCTGCCAACTAAGGTTACATGTGTGACAGGGCCATATGTCTCTCATGCCTTAGCTGCTGAGCCCAGGACTGTTCCCATGGAGGTCATAGTGTTCCAAGAGAGAGCAGAGCTGCAGGTCTACTCCTGAGGTCTAGACTGGTACTCCGTCATGTTGCAAAGGAGTGTGGCTAAAGAGAAAGGATGCATGAGAGGCCAGGTTTGCAATCTACCTCACCAACACCGAGTCTAATACCTAACTGGTGTGCAGGAAATACTCACTGAATGAGTAAGTAATTTTCCTAGCAACTGAGCTTTAAAATTTTGCAAATGGTAGCAATTTATCTGAGCGCTGCAATTCAGCATGGCATGCCTAGGGGACTGTTGATGAGTGCTAGATTTCCTACTTACTGGCCCTGTGACCTTTACCCTCAAGATTTTCATGCATAAAATGGAGATTCTAATTCTCATCTCACAGAGTTCTGGTAACTTGAGAAATGGTACAAATTAACCTCTTGGCACCTCAGTTTCCATATTTGAAAAATGGGCACAAACCAACCCCATCTCACAGAGCTTTGGGGAAGAGTCAAAGCAGATGGCGTGCTCAAGCTTCCTGCCTTATAAAGTGCTCACAATTATTCTTAATCAGATCATCTTGCTTAGCACTGTAGTGGCAACACACAGTAAATTCTGGGTCCAATATAGCACTCTGGCTATAGAAATCCTAGCATCTGTTCAATTTGTTACCAAAAGAGTTGCCCCTAAAATGCTCCAGGTCAAGAACTCCAGGTGTAGGCTTCCTTGGTGGTGCAGTGGTTAAGAATCCACCTGCCAATGCAGGGGGCACAGGTTCGAGCCCTGCTCCTGGAAGATCCCACATGTCGCACTCAGAGCAGCTAAGCCCGTGGGCCACAACTACTGAGTCTGAGCTCTAGAGCCAGTGATCCACAACTATTGAGCCCATGTGCCACAACTACTGAAGCCCATGTATCTAGAGCCATGGTCCGCAACAAGAGAAGCTACCACAATAAGAAGCCCACGCACTGCAATGAAGAGTAGCTACTGCTCTCCACAAGTACAGAAAGCCCACGCGCAGCAACAAAGACCCAACACAGCCAATAAATAAAAAATAAAATAAATTAATTAAAAAAAAGAAATAACTCCATGAATGCTGCCCAAGATGCCAAGCTTTGAAAATCTATACCTGGCAGCAGCCACCAGCAGTCCAGCCAGATAACCCGTGGGGCCCCACAGTTCTGGCCAGCTGGACACCTCTGCCCACTTTCTCCCAGTTATCTGGCCCACAGCTCCATGGCCTCCACTTATAAAGTGAAAGTAGGTCACCTCGATATTTCAGATTTTAGAGGCAGGCAAGATACAGGAGAAAGGGATGGAGTGGATAGAGCCAACAGCCAGGGGTAAGGGGTGGAGAGCTTGAGAATTCATAGACATTTGTAACTTTTTTATACTGGGAAGGGAGGAAAAGAAGGAAGGGAGGGAAGGAAAGGGGGAGGGAGGGAGGGGATAGGGAAGGATGGAGAGAGGGTGCAAGAGAGCCTGATAGGCAGTTGGTTGATTTGCAGGCAGCAGGGACCAACCATCCCCAGCAGCCTCTGAGCCCCAGAGGCTGGAGATGCTAAGGGAGCAATCTCGTGCTGCCCATTTAATTGCCTGGGGAAACTGCAGTGAAGGAGGAGGTTGCAGCTCTGCTAAAGCTTTCTGAGTGGTCCCTGGGGCTTCACTCCCTCCAGGGGACTCCCATTTAGGCCAGTGTTAATGGGTCCCCTGTCGAGAAGCCCTTGTCGGGGCTGTGCAGTTAAAAGTGCCTCATTCAAATAATCACCATCAGAAACAAAAAAAGCCCTCTGGGCTGGGAAGGTGAGCTCAGGCTGCCAGTTTCAGGCAAGCCTGAGGCCAGAAACCCAGGCTCTTCTTAATCTCCCTTCCCCAGGGGGACAGCCAGGCTGTGCAGACTGGTTGGGTTGCACACCAGTGAATATGCTTAGTACCAACCCAGGATCAGATGTCAGATCAGGTCCATGATAGCAGGAGGGGGTGAGGAAATGTGAGGGATCTGGAATTTTTCCCCCAGGGAGGCTCCAGGCTAATACAAGTGGTTCAGTTACTATGTACCAGGTGCTTTGCTGGTGCTGGAGATGCTGTGGTGAGTAAGCCTAATGGTGAGGCTCTGCTCTCAGGATGCTGAGGTCCAGTGCAGAGAAACAGAGTGTTACCGAGTCCAAGTTCACTCTGCTTGCCACACAACAGGCCAATGAATTGGAGGCAAGGTGTTGAGGCAAGGAATATGACTTTATTCGGAAAGTCCGCAGACCGAGAAGATGGCAGACTAGTGTCTCCAAAAAAACATCTTATTGGGGTCTGGATGCCAGTTTCTTTTATAGAATCAGAGAGGGAGAGGCTTGAGGAAGTAAAGTAAAAGGGTAGAATAGAAAGGGAGAGGCTGTGAGGAAGTAAAGTGAAAGGGCCCCCAGTCTTGCAAAACATCTCTGGGAACCACCAGCCTCGGTGAGGGGATATGTTAATTTCTTCTTTTCTGCAGCCATTCACACAGGTGGGCAGGGCAGATTGTCTGCCTGTGAGCTGAACAGAGGCACTTTAGTTTAACATTCAGGCAGAGGGGCAGGGTTCCCTGAGGCAGGCCATCACATGTGACTATAAGAACAAAAGCAGTGAAAAGCAGAGGTTAAAGTCAAACAAACAGACCCAACATGGAGTCCGATTTAGCTCTTCCCTGTTACAAGAGGATAACACTGAGTAATTGAGATGATTTCAGGGAGTGAAGAGAATACAGAATTTGGTGTGAATTGGCCTGGAGTGGAGGCTGTGAAGAAGGGCAGTATTCGAGTGATTAGGAAACACTTCTCTAAGGATAAGTCTTGAGCCAAAACCTGAATGTTATGAGGAAGCAAAGATCAGAGGAAAGGGTATCCAAGTGGAAGGAAGACCTGGCAGAGGGCCTGGGTTTGGAACCAGAGTAGCATGTTAGAAAAACAGAAGGACAGTCCGTGTAAAGAGCAGAGTGAGTTCCCGGGAGTTAGAATCAGAGAAGTTGCTCGTTGTGGTGATGTTACTGAACTCAAGTTCATGTGCCAGACACACAGTGAGGCCAAACAAACTGAAACGTCGGGAGTTGGGAGCAGAGAAAGGTTTATCTCAGGAAGAACAGGTGACTTGTGCTCAAAAACCCTGACATCTCCAATGGCTTGTGGGGAGAAGTTTTTACAGGCAACATTTGGGGTGAAGGCTGCAGAGTGTGTGACTTTCTTCTGATTGGTTGCTGGTGAGGGAACAGGGCGGTGCGCCAGGAAACTTGACCTCAGCCTGAAGTTACCATCCTCCACCTGGATGGAAGCCTTAGTTCTGTAGAAGGATTCAAAGATATTGTTATCTTTGTTCCTTTTTTTTTTTTTTTGCCATGCTGCACCACGTGGCTTGTGGGATCTTAGTTCCGTGCACATGGATTGAACCTGCGTCCTCGGCAGTGAAACTGGAGTCCTAACCACTGGATTGCTGGGGAATTCCCTGTATATTCCTTGAGGAGGCACCAGGCCCTTGCCCCAAGTCTGCACTGTGGTTTCTTGACTGCTCCTCCCTTACTTCTGCATCCCCTCCCTTCCCAAATTAGCAACTGTGTGAATCTGCCCTTTGGAACACAGGGAAGGTCTAGGAGGCTGGATGAAGCCCATTTCCTACAAACAAGAAAGGGGGGTGTGGAAAGGATTTGTGCCCAGGAGGCCCACAGGATCCTTCTCAGTATCAACAGCCAGCCTGCAAGATAGTATCTGGTGAACTTTGAAGACTGACTCATGCCCCACTCCCCACCCCCCACCTGCCAGCTCACATGGGTGGTCAGAATTTGAACCTGATACCCTGAAGTGACCAGATTTCTTAAACTTGAAAGCGGCCAGGCACTTATTCATTTATTTATTTATTTATTTATTGGCTTTGTTGGGTCTTCATTGCTGCATGTGGGCTTTCTCTAGTTGCAGCAAGCGGGGGCTGCTCTTCATTGCAGTGCGCAGGCTTCTCATTGCGGTGGCTTCTCTTGTTGTGGAGCATGGGCTCTAGGCACACAGGCTTCAGTAGTTGCGGCACATGGGCTCAGTGGTTGTGGCTCACAGGCTCTAGAGCACAGGCTTGTTGTGGAAATCGAATCAGTCTGTCAAGAAACCAAGCACCACACTCAGAGGGTTGGAGAACTCAGGTTTATTAAGCTGGGGGTCCCAGACAAGCTAACTCTCTAAAGTTCTGGGGCCCCGAGCTCAGGGTGAGTTTTACTTTTATGGGGGTCAATGCACATGGTTACAGTTAGCGTTTGTTGATTGGTTACCTGGTTACTATAGGTTACAGGCAGTTACAGAGCACGGGAGTTACTATGGGTTACGTGCAGGGGGGTTCCAAACAGAAACTTGCAGGAGCAGGAGCAGAACATTCCATGCTTATCAGAACATTTTAAGGTTACAGTTGATTGCTAGGTCATCTTGTTCTTATCTCAGCACAGCAAGCAGATTTTACAGAAGAAGAGCAAGAATGAAGTTATTTCTAGCTGAGTGCAAACTTCTAATTTTCCTCTTCAGGCTCAGTAGTTGTGGTGCATGGGCTTAGCTGCTCTAAGGCATGTGGGATCTTCCCAGCCCAGGGATCAAACCCATGTTACCTGCATTGGCAGGCAGATTCTTAACCAGTGCACCAGCAGAGAAGCCCCAGACTTTCTATACCACCACATTGTTCCTGAATCCTGAGCCTCAGGTAGTCTGGAAGGAGATTCCATGTTCCTTAATGAGTGTTAATGGAACACGCTGATTTTCTCCAGGCACAAGGACTTTCTGCATCTTTCTGATTATGTAACCACATATTCTAATTGATGTCTTTCCCCCAACCCAAGTTATTTACTTATGAAAACTGTTCAAATGAGTCATGCTTGAATCAGGACTTGCCTTTGCTGGTTTACAGCAAGCTTCAAGGAGGCCCCTGGGGAATCTTCTTTCTGGTGGTGATCAGTTTGGAGGTAAATGTAGGACCTGTTCCTTATACGACCTAAGGAACTGGTCAGGGTGCCTCCAAACAGGGTTGGGACATGGTCTCTGAATCAGCAGCTTGCAGCACTTGTAAAGATGACCTGCTGTGTGCCAACAAGATGGCAAGCGTGAGGAGAAAGCATGCTTGATAGCCCAGAGAGCCCAGCACAGAGGATGGGACAGGTTCTCCAGCCAGCTGAGCCTTTAATGTGCTGTGTGATTTGAGGAAAGTAAGTTGAACTCTCAGAGCCTCTGACTCCTCCACTATAAAATTTGTTTAAACAAAGACCTACTATATAGCACAGGTAACCATATTCAATATCTTATAATAACTTATCATGGAAACGAATCTGAAAAAGAATATATAGGGACTTTGCTGGTGGCACAGTGGTTAAGAATCCGCCTGCCAGTGCAGGGGACACAGGTTCGGTTCCTAGGCTGGGAAAATCCCACATCCCGTGGAGCGACTAAGCCCATGCACCACAACTACTGAAGCCCACGCGCCTAGGGCCCGTGCTCCGCAACTAGAGAAGCCACCACACTGAGAAGTCCTCACCCCGCAACAAAGAGTAGCCCCCACTTGCTGCAACTAGAGAAAGCCTGCACGTAGCAATGAAGACCCAATGCAGCCAATAAATTAATTAATTAATTAAAATATATCATGTAACAACCAATAATGGAAAAAAATCTGAAAAGGAATATGTGTGTGTGTGTATATATATATATATATAATCAACTTGAAAAAAATGCACAACATGAGAGTTGTGAGTTGAGTTTGTCTGAGGCAAAATAAGGACTGCAGCCCAGGAGACAGCATCCCAGATTGCTCTGAGAAACTGTTTCAGAGAGGCAGGGGGGAGGATTAGTATATATGTATTCTTGGTAAAGGAGGAATACAATCAAATACATTTGTTTTGTAGGGGGTTTCTGCTAGTCACGAGGAGAAGACGTCACCGTGTAGGGATTTAGTACTTTCCTAGATATGAGGAGATGCAAGGCTTGGGCTCATAAAATCAGATCCTGAAAACATCTAACCATCTGAAGACCTGTTCTGCCCATTTTACAAAGCACGGTGTGCCTCTTTCCTGGTCTCCACTCTGAATTCCCTTCAGGGCATTTTGAAGGTCAGCAGCTGCAGCAGCACGAGTGATTTAATCATTGTAGTAGAGGTAGATGGCAAGTGCCAATTTATAGTTGACTCTCTCTCTATATATATATATATATATATGGTTGTGTTTAACTGAATCACTTTGCTATACACCTGAAACATTGTAAATCAAATATACTTCAATTATAATAAAATAAAATTTGTGTAATGAATTTCACATTCTAAGTAATGTGGAGAGGATTAAATGAGTTCATTAATGCATCTCAGAACACCAGTGACAATGACAGTGGACACAGGTGAGGGTTCTGGAGCCAGACCACCCGGCTCACATCCTGGCTCACATCCTTTATGACCTTTCACCGAAGGGCATGACTTCTCTGCACCCCAGTTTTCTCATCTGTATTATGGAAGTAATGACAACACCTACCTCATTAAATTGTTCTTGAAATCAAGTGAGATGGTAGAATAAAGCACTTAGAACAGTGGAACACATTAGGCACTCGATAAGTGGTAGCTATTATAAATTTAATGTCCTAGAGTACCTGAGACTGACTGAGCTCTAGCTAGATTGTTGCCACTGTCATTAGTAGAAACAACCAACCAACAAACAGAAAACTTCAAACTTTATAGCCCTAGGAGATATGCGGTCTCTCTCTCTTTTTTTCTTTTGTAATTGAAGTATAGTTGATTTACAATATTATGTTAATTGTTTCAGGTGTACAGCAGAGTGACTCAGTTATACATATATATGTCTATTCTTTTCCAGATTCTTTTCCCTTATAAGTTGTTACAAAATATTGAGCTTAGTTCCCTGTGCCACACAATAGGTCCTTGTCGTTTGTCTCATACTTGGTGGTGTGTATATGTTAATCCCAAACTCCTAATTTATCCCTCCCCCCACCCCTTCTCCTTTGGTAACTGTAAGTTTGCTTTCTATGTCTGTAGGTTTATTTCTGTCTTGTAAAGAAGTTCATTTGTATTTTCTTTTTTAAAAAAGATTTCACAAATAAGTGATATCATATGATATTTGCCTTTCTCTATCTGGCTTATGTAACTTAGTGTGATCAGGTCCATCCATGTTCCTGCAAGTGGTGTAGTTCATTCTTCTTCATGGCTGAGTAATATTCCATGGTATATTTACATCTTTATCCATTCATCTGTCAATGAACATTTAGATTGTTTCCATGTCTTGGTTATTGTAAATAGTGCTGCAGTGAACATTGGGGTTCACGTACCTTTTCTTTTTTTAATATAAATTTTTCTATTTATTTATTTATTTATTTATTTATTTGTTTGTTTGTTTGTTTGTTTATGGCTGTGTTGGGTCTTTGCTGCTTCGTGCAGGCTTTCTCTAGTTGCAGTGAGCAGGGGCTACTCTTCGTTGCAGCTCGAGGTCTTCTCACTGTAGTGGGTTCTCTTGTGGAGCATGGGCTCTAGGCACATGGGCTCAGTATTTATGGCTTGCAGGCTCTAGAGCACAGGCTCAGCAGTTGTGGCACACAGGCTCAGTTGCTCTGCAGCATGTGGGATCTTCCTGGACCAGGGCTTGAGCCCGTGTCCCCTGCATTGGTAGCAGATTCTTAACCATTGCACCACCAAGGAAGTCCCGGGGTTCATGTATCTTTTCGAATTAGAGTTTTCGCTGGTTATATGCCCAAGGGTGGAATTGCCAGATCATATGTAATTCTAGTTTTAGTTTTTTAAGGAACCTCTGTACCATTTTCCATAGTGACTGCACCAATTTACATTCCCACCAACAGTGTAGAAGATGCAGTCTCTTGAGAGCTGCCTCCACTCTGAACCATTAGGCATGGATTGGATGTAGCTGTTCTTAAGTTTAAACAAGTATTACCATCACCTGGAAGCTTGTTAAAACATGGAGAGCTGGGTCTCTGAGTCAGTTGGTCTATGGTAGGGGCCTGATGACTTGCATTTGTAACGAGTCCCAGGAGAAGCTGGTGCTGCGGGTCTGGGAACACACTTTGAACCGTCTATTTAATAGTTAACACTCAGGGAGGCATCTCATTTCCAAGCTCTGGCCTTGTTAGCCACCCATCAACCATGGTCCTGTCTACCCCATACAGCTCTCTCAACATGGCAGCCCACCTGGAAAAGAGGCCACCAGAATGCCTTCTCACATCCTCTCCTTTGATGCTAAAGGTGACAAGAGCATCAACCACCAGATAGGCAAAGAATTAATCTAAAAAAGACCAAGCCCTTCCCTGAATCCCTGAGTTGAGAAGTAGAATTTTCCAGAGATACTTCAGCAGCTGTTCAGCCTCTGACCAGTTCTGGTTCAGAAAGAGTTAATGATTTTTTGTTTGTTTCAGTGGACCCCAAACGTAAAGGGGTTCCTCTGGTTCCTACCCTAAAGTTAAATCTCTCTCTCTAGGGAAAGATAAAACTAGAAGGATTCAGAGCTGTATTGTTTCATTCATTAAAAAAAAAATTCCCTTCTTTCTGTAATTCATTAGCTTTGTATTAATATTGTGACCAAAATTAATTTCAGACCAAAGTCAAAACCATTATTCTTTATTTTCCCTAAAATATATTTTACCTTCAGAAACTTGGCAAGTAGGAAAGTACAATTCATTGTTAAAATGGGTTTTGCTAATTTGCAGTATAATCTTTGGAGAAGTGTTGAAGAAAAAAAGAAGTAACAGAGAATTATAGAGGAAAATTTGGAGGAGAAAAATAAGACAGATACGAAAGAAAAAATAACACTGCAGACCTAAAGGAACAGTTGGAAAATATTTTCTGTAAAAGGCCAGATAGTAAATATTTTCAGCTTTGTGGGCTACAGAGTTTCTGTTGCAACCACTGAACTGCATCTTTGTTCTGTGAAAGCAGCCACAGACAATATGTGAATGAGTGTGTGTGGCTGTGTGTGCCAACAAAACGTTACATATGGATATGGAATTTGAATTTCATGTAATTTTTATGCAGCACCAATATTATTTTTCTTTTAATTTTTTCCCTTAGAAATGTAAAAACCATTTTTAATTCATGGACTGTATAAAAAGAAATAGTAGCTGGATTTGACCCACAGGTTGTTGTTTGCTGAACTTTGACCTAAAGAAAACTTTCATTGAAGCATCATCTCTGCTTTCAATAATGCTATCAGTTTTTTTTAATTGAAATATAGTCGGTTTAATGTTGTGTTAGTTTCAGGGGTACAGCAGAGTGATTCAGTTATACATATATATGTTTATTCTTTTTCAGATTCTTTTCCCTTATAGATTATTACAAGTTTTTTTTAAAGACTGATTTTTGCAGTATTTTTATTTATTTATTTATTGGCTGCATTGGGTCTTCATTGCTGTGCACCGGCTTTCCCTAGTTGCAGCGGGCAAGTGGGGGCTACTCTTTGTTGTGGTGTGTGGGCTTCTCATTGTGGTGTCTTCTCTTGTTGTGGAGCACGGGCTCTAGGTGCTTGGGCTTCAGTAGGTGTGGCACACGGACTTAGTTGCTCTGCAGCATGTGGGATCTTCCCAGACCAGGGATCGAACCTGTGTTCCCTGCCTTGGCAGGTGGATTCTTTTTTTTTTTTTTTTTGGACACTTCAAATACATGCAGTCCATTGCATGCCAACTATATCTCAACAAAAGTCCCCCTAAAAAAAAATAAAGAAACTTACATATACCTCACTTGAAAAAAAAAAAGCTGGAGGTGTGTCACAGGGACATGTGGTGGGGGGAACCAGAGGAGATGCCACAGGCCGGAGCTGGAGTGACTTGAGCAAATAAAGAAATACATGACACACCACTGGATTACGCCCCAAAGTATAAAATGGTTGTACATGAGCCCGCACTGATGAAAGGAAATGATTGAATAATTGGGGGAGGGGAGACAAAGCAGCCCAAATGGTACATGTAGTAACTGCCCCCTCCAGGAGGGGGCGCCTAGCCCTCTGGCCCTTCAGGGTGGAAAATGCTTGTGACCCACACGGAAAAACACAGCCTCAGGCAGCTATGCACAGCTTGGACCTGATGGGATGGGTTGGGATGAGACAGGCTCTCCTCCTCTGCGGTCTCTTTCCAAAACCCATAACCCCAGACCCATCATGGAGAAAACATCAGACAACCCCAGACTGGGGAACATTCTGCAAAACACTTTGCCAGTGCTTCTTCAAACAGCAAGAGTCTGGGAAACGGCCACGGGTGGGAAGAGGCTGATGGCTGGAGGCCAAGCGGCATCCGGGGATTCTGAGCAGAGGATGAGGCTAACGGACACGTGATGGACCCCAGATGCAGTCTGTGCCAAGGGTGCCTTCTCAGTTGTGTTGGATGCTCCATGCGATGCAGGTGAGAAGGATGGGGAAACTGGGAGAAGGGTCTACGGGACTCTCTGTGCCATCTGCAACTTATCTGTAAATCTAAAACCATTCAAAAATTAAAAGCTTATTTTTATAGAGAATGGGGGTGTGACCCTTGTCTAGCCAGGAGGGCATCTGGGGGCCTTGGCTCCTGCAGTGGGGAGGCACCGTAAACTAGAGGCAGGCGTCCATCCTTCTCTGGCTCTTGGTCTGCTCCTGGTGGCGTTGCTGCCCTGGATGGCCGCCCGCGGTGGGAAGCCAGGCAGGGCTGCAGTTCCCTCTGTGGTGTTGTCCCAGCTGGCAGGCGGATTCTTAACCACTGCTGCCACCAGCGAAGTCCACAAGATATTGAATATAGTTCCCTGTGCTATGTAGTAGGTCCTTGTTGCTTATCTGTTTTATACATAGTGGTGTGTATGTATTAATCACAAACTCTTAATTTATCACCACCACCAGCATCCCCCTGCCCGCCCCGCTTTCCCTTTTGGTAACCATAAGTTTGTGAGTCTGTTTCTGTTTCATAGATAGGTTCATTTGTGTCCTATTTTAGATTACACGTATAAGTGATATCATATGATTTTGGCTTTCTCTGTCTGACCTACTGCACTTAATATGATAATCTCTAGGTCCATCCATGTTTCTGCAGATGGCATTATTTGCTTCTTATTTATGGCTAATATTTCATTGTATATATGTACCACATCTTCTTTATCCATTCACCTGTTGATGGACATTTAGGTTGCTCCCATGTCTTGGCTGTTGTAAACAGTGCTGCGATGAATATTGGGGTGCATGTATCTTTTCAAATTATGTAAAAAAAAGGCTATCAGTACTTTAGGGACACAATAAACAGACTTGTTTTCTCTTGCTGACATGATAGTGGTCAATAAGTGGTTACCCTGCTGCTTGGGGAAAGAGGTGGTAAGGAGATGTGGGCATTAGAAATATGAAGGACTCTATATCTGTGTCCAGTGGGAAATTTCTCGTCAGCCCAAATGCCAATCAAGTAATGGCAAACAAAAGACAGCTAAACATCTTCTTCTGGCATTTTGTCATTCAATATTTCAATGCCAAATGAATACATCCTTGGGCAAGCCATCTCATTTCTAGGACTTTTAGCCATAGATGCAAGCAAAAATATTTGTACAAAGATGTTCCTGGCAACATTGTTTGTCCTAGAGAAAAACTGGACAGAGCCTAAACGTCTCCATTCAGGACTACTTAAGGAGTTTGTGGAAAATCCATACAACAGAGTAGTATGCAGCAGTTAAAAAGAATGAAGGCAGTTTTTACACACAGATGTGGCTCAATGTCCAAGATGTATTGTTAAGAGGAAAAAAAGTCAGTTGCAGGATTGTATGTTTGGTATTATTGCTACATTTGTATGTTTGAATATCTATAGTAAAAAATGTCAGGAAGGAAAAAGCCCACACTATAAACAGCAATTATCTTTGGAGAATGAAGCTAAAGGATGAAGACAATGATGGGCTTCAATGTTTTATTTTAAACATTTCTGTAGGGACTTCTCTGGTGGCGCAGTGGTTAAGAATCCACCTGCCAATGCAGGGGACACAGGTTCGATCCCTGCTCCAGGAAGATCTCACATGCCACAAAGCAACTAAGCCCATGCGCCACAATATTGAGCCTGAGCTCTAGAGCCCACGAGCCACAACTACTGAAACCCATGCGCTTAGAGCCCGTGCCCCGCAACAAGAGAAGCCACTGCAATGTGAAGCCCGTGCACCGCAACGAAGAGTAGCCCCCGCTCACCGCACAAAGAGAAAGCCTGCACACAGCAGTGACAACCCAACACAGCAAATAAGTAAATAAATAAATAAAATTAAACAAACACAAACAACTAGATGGTGTCATCCTTGTATTAAAATGGAGGCTTAATTGTGTCACTTTCACAAGGTCACAGAATAAGTAAGTGCTAGATTTGAATCTAGATGTGGCAAAGACCGAGACCCCCTGCTCCCCTTTAGTGGTGGTAATAAAAATCCCTAATTTTTACTTAGGCACATTTAAAATAGCCACCAAGAACACAGATTACCCATCTGAGCCTCCCCTGTAATTAGGTATGGCCATGAAACTAAATCCTAGGTGTGAGAGGAAGTAGCCTATAATAATCTATAGTGGCGTCTACAAAACCTTCCTACGAGATAGCTACCATGTATATTTTGCCTCTTCTTCCTCCCTTTCTTCTTCCTGCTGGCTGGAGCACCTGTGGCCATCATGGGCAATGAGGTAAAAGTCATGTGTTCGGTATAGAAGGAGTGTAAGTCCCTGAGAACTATGGAGCTGTGATACCAGCCTCAGACTACCTGCCTCTAGGCTTCATTTATAGGAAAAAGAAATACATTTCTATTGTTCAAGTCACCATCATTAGGGTTTTACTGCAGCTGAACTTAATCCTGTTACATTACTATAACAAGATGCCTTCAAATCTGTCTATCACTTGGGGAAGAAGTCCTAAACCTACTGTCAATAACAATTTCACCTCAAAAAATCTTGGAGGAACCAGATTGCATAAAGCAATAAGTACATAGCTCATTCATAATGGAATTCTTCCTGAAACAATTGGTGTTGGTCTCTGTTTTCAGTAAACATTGAGATTCAGTGTTCACCAAAATCAAATATTGACTTCCCCTTTGCTTTGCTCAGAATTCATCCTTAAAGCAATAAACTAAGATGGAATATGGGCAAGAGAGGTCAAGAGAAAGTGCTTTACCTGCTTCTCCAGAAGTAGAGCACTTGGGCTAGTTCTTAACAAATCTATTAAGAAATATCAGAATTGAAGCAAAGAACATAGTTTGGGATTATAAATGTATTGAGGACATGCATAAAATATCTTTTATAAACATTATTTTAAATGTATTACATTTATACAGTATTTACTTTAAACCATATTTTCTCCCCTTGAGAAAGTCAAGAGACTTTACTAAAAATATTCCTTTGTCCACTTTAGGTAAACCTAAACTTATATTTGGGAATTTTTAAAATAAGGCTAACTTGGAAAAACAGCAAGAGAAATGCTGAGGTTTACAGTCTTTGTACCTCATTCAAAATCCTAAAAACGTACCCTACCTAGCACTTAGAAAACAGAGAGAGAATACTAACACACAAATGGACAGTTCCTACTACAATGTTTTAAAGGAAGATACAGAATTTCATTATTATTGCCTTTGTGCCAACTTTTTAAAATTGTACTTTCATTATCATGTTTTGGTGCCACAGGAAATAGCACACTGAAATATGAAATTGACATTTAACTTTGAAATTTCCTTTTTAAAATATTAAATTAAAAGATTTATAAAAACCATCACTGTCCACTTTAAGCTTTACATTTATTTCTGAAGCATGGTTCTTCCAGAAATTTCTAATTAGCGAGGACCCCTAAATGGGTCATTTTGACTTGATTTAATCTTATTTTTTTCTTTATAATAGTTGTTAGTTTTCAATGTAACTATGAGAAAGAAAAGGGATTTTTTTCAATGACAGCTAACAAATAGAAACCAACTATGGGCCTATGTATTTCAGAAGGTCTTTATGTACCCTAGGGCTAGATCTAATTATTACAACACAAATAGCTCTTCAATCGATTTTTGTCATAATGGATCTTGAAAATTTATGCTACTTTTTGGACAACCACTCTTTCTTTTTTTAATACCAATGCTTTTGCCCCAAAACACATTAAATATATATACTATAAGAAGTGATCATTTGACACTATGGTTTCAGGCAAAGACACAATTTCCAAGGTACCCAACACAACAGTTTCAAGTCAGAAAATACCAAGTGGAACAAATTTGAATTGCAAGCCATGTTTGGATGAACCACATTTTCCCTGAGTATATACACCAAGGGCGAGGGATGAAAAGGCAACGTCTTCTGTAGCTCTCCAGTGTGCTCTGCACATGTACTGTTTCCACGACCACTCTCAAGTTTAGTCTTGCTTCACCCTGATGGTGTTTATCTGAGCTCTACTGTAATTTTTTGGTACAGTCTGAGTACAAGATAACCAACCCATCAGCCACCAAATGATTCAGAATTTACTGAAGAAAATGGTGCAGAAAGAAAAATGCACCATTCAAAGAATGATTCCCTTGAGTATTTCCTTCTCAATTAAGTCTTACCTTCCTCTTTTGGCAAGTAAAATGAAGCTTCTTTGCATTATATCTTATGTACAACTATATTTACTCTCCATTTTTAAATTATTACTTATGTAAACTTGTTTCCATTGTTCAACTGATACATTTTCTTTTTTTTTTTCTTTTTCTTTTTTTAATTTATTGGCTGCGTTGGGTCTTTGTTGCTGCACTCGGGCTTTCTCTAGTTGCAGCTTCTCATTGTGGTGGCCTCTCTTGTTGTGGAGCACGGGCTCTGGGTGTGAGGGCTTCAGTAGTTGTGGCTCACAGTCTCTAGAGTGCAGGCTCAGTAGTTTTGGTTCATGGGCTTAGTTGCTCCGTGACATGTGGGATCCTCCTGGACCAGGGCTCGAACCCATGTCTTCTGCATTGGCAGGTGGATTCCTAACCACTGCACCACCAGGGAAGTCACCTCTCTTTGAAACTTGTGAGGGTATTTTCGATTGAGTTGAAATGCATCATAACTTTCCCATTAAAAGTAATGGAAAACTTTTTTCCCATTTAATGACTTACTTATACTTAGCAGCAGAGTTTTCAGGAATGAATTAGAGTCATTAAAAAAAGAGATAGGTGTATAGATTCTTCTCCAGGAAGAAATAGACAAACAAATACTCTCACTCACTTGCTCTCATTCTTAAGAGCAGAATCTTAATATGGATCCCAAGGTTTCCTGCCCCTTTGGTGTAAATTGCCCTGCATAATCCCCAGGACTATAAAGATGATGGGTTTTATTCCCATGATCAGGTTATATTATGTGGAACAGTTGACCTTAAATAAAGACATAATCCCAATTACATTTATCTAATCACATGAGCCTTTACACAGCAGAGGGTTTCCTCTGGCTGGTCATAGAAAGGAAAGTCAGGGAAACACAAAGAATGAAAAGGATTCAATTTCAGGGAAATTCTCTGCTGTCAGAGGAGGGAGTTGCATGGCAAGAACCTGAGATGAGCCTCTAAAAGCTGAGAAGGGTCCCAGATCAACAACTAGCAAGACAATGGGAACCTCAGTCCTACAACCACAAGGACATGAATTCTGTCAACAACCTAAGGGAGCTTGGAAGTGGAACTTTACCTGGTCGAACCTTCAGATTAGGATACAGCTCAACAGCTACCTTGATTTCAGCCTTGTGGCATCTTTACCAGAGAATCCAGCCACACTCTGCCAGACTCCTGACCTACAGAACTCTGAGCAAATAAAAGTGTCATTTCAAGCTGCTAAGTTTATGGTAATCTGTTACATAGCAACAGAAAATGAATATACCTCATGTTAGTCAGGATAAACTGAGTTGTATCACAATTTTTTAATTATTTTTGAAAAACACAGAATTTTGGAATCATAAAACAACCAAAATTTACCTCTCGCTCACACAAATATCTGATGTGGTTAATTAGAAGGGCTCCTCTCAAAATAATCACTCAGGGATGCAGTATGCTGGAAGCTCCTTTTTTAGGATGTGCTTCTATGATTGCTGGGAGAAAAGCAGGCAAAAGGGTTTCATCACAGCCTAGCAATGACACATGTTCCTTCTCCACACAACCTATTCACCAGAACTAGTCATATAGCCATGACAAAGGTCAAAGAGGCCGAATCCTACTCCTGGGCATATACCCAGAGAACACCATAATTCAAAAAGACACATGCACTCCAATGTTCATTGCAGCACTATTTACAATAGCCAGGACATGGAAGCAACCTAAAAGTCCATCAACAGAGGAATGGATAAAAAAGATGGGGTACATATACACAATGGAGTATTACTCAGCTGTAAAAAGGAACGAAATTGGGACATTTGTAGAGACAGGGATGGACCTAGAGACTGTCATACAGAGTGAAGTAAGTCAGAAAGAGAAAAACAAATATCGTATATTAACACATATATGCAGAGTATAGAAAAATGGTGCAAATCATCCAGTTTGCAAGGCAGAAATAGAGACACAGATGTAGAGAACAAACATATGGACACCAAGTAGGGAACCCGGGGAGGGTTGGGGGGGAATGAATTGGGAGACTGGGATTGCCACATATACATTACTGAGAAAAAAAATATCAAATTGTACACTTAAAAAAAAAAAAAAAGGTCAAGGAGGCTGAGAAGTTTCAGTCCTGCTCACTGGTGAATGATTGTCATCTCAACCACCAGCATCAGAGTCTACGATTTCCCACCATCCTTTTACTTCCAGACCTTGGCAGAGTCTACCAACACCGTGCTAGTGGGGCTGTGTTGATGAGCATATCCATTCCAAGGCCTCAGAATGGCCATTGATGGCATGAGTCAAGCACACAGGCATATTCTGCTAAGCTTTCGTACTCTTTTTTACATTTTTAAATTAGTTGCCAACATTTAAAAAATTGGAAATTTTCCCACAAACATCTGAAGTTAAGGGATTCTCTCAAGACATTAAGAAGATCTTGCATATGATCTATTTCAAAGAACAAGGAAGAACTATCTGGTGGCCTGACCTATGATGGTTATTTTTTTTTTTAATAAATTTATTTATTTATTTATTTATTGGCTGAGATGGGTCTTCATTGCTGCATGCGGGCTTTCTGTAGTTGCAGCGAGCGCGGGGCTACTCTTCATTGCGGTGCATGGGCATCTCATTGGCTTCTCTTGTTGCAGAGCACAGGCTCTAGGCACATGGACTTCAGTAGCTGCAGCTCATGGGCTCAGTAGTTGTGGCACACAGGCTTAGTTGCTCTGAGGCACATGGGATCTTCCTGGACCAGGGATCACGTCCCCTGCAATGGCAGGTGGATTCTTGTACCAACAGGGAAGTCCCAGGAATTTTTTTTTTTTAATTCTGGGTATTTTACAAGCTGGTATTTCCTGTTGAGCGCTGTGTACAATTGGTGGTAGTCATGAGCCTGGTCTCGAGACATTGAGAGAGGATGAATCATCAAAGAGAGATTTCACTCTCGCTGCACAGTGATTTAGCTCCGTAGTAGAGAGCCATGGTTATGTTCCCTCAACAGCTCTTCCATCCTCTGAAATGACTCCCCATCCATCGAGGGCTTTTGTCACTTTGGGCCACTTACAAATTATCTCCCCTCTGCCAACACTCCAACTTCCTTTTGGAAGTTTACCCCTCACCCATTGTGTTCAGAATCCCTCAGTGGTAAATCCAGATGTCTACCCTCTTGTATGATCAGGCCACTCAAGATAGCTGGTTATTTTTTTTTTCTGGCCATGCCTCGTGGCATGTAGGATCTTCGTTCCCCGACCAGAGATTGAACCTGAGCCCCACACAGTCCCAACTGAAGCACAGACTCCTAACCACTGGGCTGCCAGGCAAGTCCCAAGATGGCTGTTCTCTTGCTCTCGGTACATCCCCTGCCCAATGCCCGACCCGGGCCTGCTTCACCTACACCCTACACACACAATTGACCTTCCTGTGTATTTGCCCCAGGCCCCAGCTAGTAATTGTTCTTATGAATGGGGGCTGAGGGGCGTGCCCCTCTGCTGAGTTCCCTGGTAATTGATGAGCTCACCTGATATCAATTCCCCTGTAACTCATAATCTCCCTATTCCCCTCCCCCCATCCCTTCCGCAGCAAAGACTGCCACCATGTCCTACCCGCTGTCCACTGCAAAGGGTGGGGTGTTTCGCCAGGACCTTGCTTCGGATGTGTAAGCTCTCCCATCCATTAAACCGTGGATGTCTCTGTTACTGACTCCAGGGTCTTTTTTCAGTCTTGAAGCTGAGCAAGTGCGGGCCTTGTAGGTCTGTGGGGAGCAGCCCAACACCTCTTATGGTAGGCAGAATAATGATGGCCCTCGAATGTACCGTAATCCTCAGAACCCATGAATATATGACAGTATATGACAAAAGGGAATTGAAGTTTCAGGTGGAATTAAGTTGCTAATCGGCCAGCCTTAAAATAGGGAGATTATCCTGGATATTACAGATGGGGGCCGGTGTAATCATAAAGATGCTTAAGAATGGAAGAGTGAGGCAGAAGAGGAGAGTCAGGGAGATGGGAGAAACAGAAGAACATTCAGGGAGAGAGGCAGCTTTGCTTGGCTTTGGAAATGGAAGGAGTGGTCCATGAGCCAAGGAAAGCAGGTGCCCTCTAGAAACTGGGAAAGCTTGCAGAAAGAAACGCAGCCCTATTCACATCTTCATTTCAGCCTGATAAGATCAGTGTCAGACTTCTGACCTCCAGAACTATAAGATAATAGATTTGTGGGGTATTAAGCCACTGTTTGTGGTCACTTGTGACAGCAGCAGTAGGACACTAATATTGATACATCTCTCACGGCTGGAGAAGCCAATCTTTCTGGAAGATCCTTCTTGTCACCGTCAAATGGAAGCTCAGGAAGCATCTCTGCTTTCTCCCAGTCTGAGAACCTTTTCTTTCTTTGTCTGACTCTCAAGTGTCCTTGCAAGAAACATATTCTTTAGTTGATGTTTGTTGAAGTTGTGCTTCTATTACAGGCAGTTAAGTGGCCTGATCATATTGGCTAAATCAGGCAGAGGACCATTTTTTTCAATAGAGTTTTCATTTCCAAGGATTATTATAAAAAAATTGAAGTATTCATAAACCCTTAGTTAACCAGTTAATGACAGTAGTTAGAATTCCCTGTAGGTAGCCAAATGTGTATGGATGAGACTTGTCTTTGTAGGATGTCTTTCTTTCTTTCTTTTTTAAATTTATTTATTTTATTTTTTATTTATTGGCTGCATTGGGTCTTTGTTGTTGTGAGCAGGCTTTCTGCAGTTGTGGCGAGTGAGGGCTACTCTGCATTGCAGTGCACAGGCTTCTTATTGCGGTGGCTTCCCTTGTTGAGGAGCACGGGCTCTAGGCACACAGGCTTCAGTAGTTGTGGCACATGGGCTTAGTTGCTCTGTGGCATGTGGATCTTCCCCAGCCCAGGGATTGAACCTGTGTCCCCTGCATTGGTAGGCGGATTCTTAACCACTGCGCCACCAGGGAAGTCCCTGTAGGTTGCCTTTCTTAACCCATGTTTCTCTGAAGAAGAAAAAGAGTAAGGACAGGACACAACAGTGTGGTAGATAAGAGTCTGGGCTTTGAGGCCTGCAGATCAGACTTCCAATTCTCCCTTCTCAATGAAATGGAGCTATATGTAATGAGGTGGATAGACCTAGAGTCTGTCATACAAAGTGAAGTAAGCCAGAAAGAGAAAAACATATACTGTATGCTAACTCATACATACGGAATCTAAAGAAAAAAAAAAGGTACTGATGAAGCCAGTGACAGGGCAATTCTCCCTTCTCTCCTTACAAGCTGTGTGAACTTAGCCATGTGATGTGCTGGGAGGGGACCTCCATCCACTCAGCTTCTGGTTTTCCACATGGTGTTTTGAGCTCCATATTTCTGACCCCTGTCTCCCGATTCTCAATTTGTCCCAGGGAAACATATCTATTGCTCCCTTAAGACTGTAAAAGTTTGAATATTTTCTAGTCTCAGTTTCCTCCTCTGAGAAATATGGAGGATACCACACAGATTTTGAAGATAAAAGAAAATTAGAGACACAAAACGAATTGTCCTGATCCTGGTACCTAGTGAGGACTCAATAAATGGTAATTGACACAGCACCAAGGACAGATGAGCCTCGCTGAGCTTCAGTTTCCTCATTTTAAGAATGAGATTGCCATCTTTTGCACATATACTGTTAGGATTTTAAAAGATAAAGTATTTAAAGTGCTTGTCCAGCACAAAAATCAGTTTCCTTTAGCCTTCCTATTCTTAGAGAAAGATACTCCAGGCAGCATGGATGTGAACTATTCTTTTCTCCCCTTTAAACTAATAGCATCATAATTCTATTTTTGAGAGGACAGAACCAGAGTTAGGGCTGTGCTCACTTCCCTTCACCCCCACCCCCACCCCCACCCCCACCCCCACCCCCGCCGGGCAGCATGTGGGATCTTAGTTCCCAGACCAGGAATCCAACCGCGCCCCCTGCATTGGAAGGCGTGGTCAACCACCGGACCACCGGGGAAGTCCCCAGGGCTGTGCTCCTTTCTGAAGCTATTTGCCAAGCCTATGATCAACTAATCTTGGTTAACCCTGTCTATAGTTGAGCCAGAGATAATGAGGACTTTCTGATCTTTCCGGAAAAGCAACTCCTCAAACCCATTCTATTCCCGTGATCCTCAAAAAGTAGATCACGTGTTTGTATGCCTGGATTAACTGCTCATCTGAGTTGGGGAGGGGTTATCTGAGTTGGGGAGTGGGTTAAGTACCTTGTTTGCCAATCACTTTTTTTGCTGAAATTCATATAAGCATTGACTAGGAAGTTAAAGGCAGGATGATTTTAAAGAAAAAAAAAAAGATTCTCCATTGAAACATATATTTAAAAAAAAACAGTTTTTCTATGTTACTACCATTTTTGTTGGCACTTAAGCCATGCAGATATATAAAATACATCCCAATTTTACATTACATGTATTACATATATTAAAAGTGATTTAAAAGTAGTTTTTTGGGGGAGTAACACATTAGTTTTTGGTTGATTTAAGCACGTTTTACTGTGTGTTAAAATCTAATAGAAAATTATTAGCTCTGGATGTGCAATAACATTGTACTAACTCAGAAATAAAGATATAAAATCAGCTAAAAGAAATATTTTGGCATCACTGATTAATGTGCCATAGCAAAGGCAATCATAAATTTAAATCTAATATATTAAGAAATTAACCTTACTTTCCCCTTGATGTGCTGCGTGGTCTGTGGTTTATTATTTTTGTTAAGAAATCTACCTTTAAAAATATCTCATCTGTGCTGTGATGGTTTGTATTGCAGAGTTCGGCCACTAGGGGCAGCATCAGCTATGATTTTTCTTCAATTGCTGGGTCATTCGGGTGTATATTTTGTGTGTGTAAGAAAACAACAGAAGCTGACTTTTTGACTTTGGGAAATCGCTTCTCTTTGGGCTTCAGTTTCCTCAGGAAGGATTTGGACGAGATGAGCTCTGAGGCCCTGACAGTTAAAATTCCATGGCTCAATGATTATTGTTTTGGTATTAAGACAGAATAGCAGGACTTCCCTAGTGGCGCAGTGGTTAAGAATCTGCCTGCCAATGCAGGGAACATGGGTTCGATCCCTCATCTGGGAAGATCCCAGATGCTGCAGAGCAACTAAGCCCCTGTGCCACAACTACTGAGCCTGCACACTAGAGCCCACGAGCCACAACTACTGAAGCCCACGCACATAGAGCCTGTGCTCTGCAACAAGAGAAGCCACCGCAATGAGAAGCCCACACACCACAGTGAAGAGTAGATCCCACTCACCACAACTAGAGAAAGCCTGTGCGCAGCAACAAACGCCCAGTGCAGCCCGCAAAAATAAATACAAAATTTTTTTTTTTTAATTTTTTTTTTGGGGGGGGTACACCAGGTTCAATCATCTGTTTTTATACACATATCCCTGTATTCCCTCCCTTCCTTGACTCCCCCGCCTCGAGTCCCCCCCACCCTCCCTGCCCCAGTCCTCTAAGGCATCTTCCATCCTCGAGTTGGACTCCCTTTGTTATACAATAACTTCCCACTGACTATTTTACAGTTGGTAGTATATATATGTCTGTGCTACTCTCTCGCTTCGTCTCAGTTTCCCCTTCACCTCCCGCCCCCTCCCATACCTCGAGTTCTCCAGTCCATTCTCTGTATCTGCATCCTTGTTCTTGTCACTGAGTTCATCAGTACCATTTTTAGATTCCGTATATGTGAGTTAGCATACAATATTTGTCCTACTCTTTCTGACTTACTTCGCTCTGTATGACAGATTGTAATTCTATCCACCTCATGACATGTAGCTCCATCTCATCCCTTTTTATAGCTGAGTAATATTCCATTGTATATATATGCCACATCTTCTGTATCCATTCATTTGTTGATGGGCATTTCGGTTGCTTCCATGTCCTGGCTATTGTAAAGAGTGCTGCAATAAACATTATGGTACAAGTTTCTTTTGGGATTATGGTTTTCTTTGGGTATATGCCCAGGAGTGGGATTACTGGGTCATATGGTAGTTCTATTTGTAGTTTTTGAAGGAACCTCCAAATTGTTTTCCATAGTGGCTGTACCAACTTACAGTCCCACCAACAGTGCAGGAGAGTTCCCTTTTCTCCACACCCTCTCCAACATTTGTGGTTTCCAGATTTTGTGATGATGGCCATTCTGATGGGTGTGAGGTGATACCTCATTGTGGCTTTGACTTGCATTTCTCTGATGATGAGTGATGTTGAGCATCTTTTCATGTGTTTGTTGGCCATCTGTATGTCTTCTTTGGAGAAATGTCTATTTAGGTCTTCTGCCCATTTGTGGATTGGGTTATTTGCTTTTTTGGTATGAAGCTTCATGAGCTGCTTGTATATTTTGGAGGTTAATCCTTTGTCCGTTGTTTCATAGGCAATTATTTTTTCCCATTCTGAGGGTTGCCTTTTAGTCTTGTTTATGGTTTCTTTTGCTGTGCAAAAGCTTTTAAGTTTCATGAGGTCCCATTCGTTTATTCTTGATTTTATTTCCCTGATTCTAGGAGGTGGGTCAAAAAGGATCTTGCTTTGATGGATGTCAAAGAGTGTTCTGCCTATGTTTTCCTCTAGGAGTTTGATAGTGTCTGGCCTTACATGTAGGTCTTTAATCCATTTGGAGTTTATTTTTGTGTATGGTGTTAGGAAGTGTTCGAATTTCATTCTTTTCCATGTTGCTGTCCAATGTTCCCAGCACCACTTATTGAAGAGGCTGTCTTTTTTCCATTGTATACTCGTGCCTCCTTTGTCAAAGATAAGGTGCCCATATGTGTTTGGGCTTACTTCTGAGTTCTCTATTCTATTCCATTGATCATCCTTTCTATTTTTGTGCCAGTACCATACTGTCTTGATCACTATGGCCTTGTAGTAGAGTTTGAAGTCAGGAAGCCTGATTCCACCAACTCCATTTTTCCTTCTCAAGATTGCTTTGGCTATTCGGGGTCTTTTGCATTTCCATAGAAATCGTAAGATTTCTTGTTCTAGTTCTGTGAAAAATGCCATTGGTAATTTGATCGGGATTGCATTGAATCTGTAAATTGCTTTGGGTAGTACAGACATTTTCACGATGTTGATTCTTCCAATCCAGGAACATTGTATGTCCCTCCATCTGTTTGTGTCGTCTTTGATTTCTTTCAACAATGTCTTAAAGTTTTCTGCATACAGATCTTTTGCCTCCTTAGGCAGGTTTATTCCTAGGTATTTTATTCTTTTGATTGCAATGGTGAATGGGAGAGTTTCCTTAATTTCTCTTTCTGCTCTTCCGTTGTTAGTGTATAGGAATGCAAGAGATTTCTGTGCATTAATTTTGTATCCTGCTACTTTACTAAACTCATCAATTAGTGCTAGCAGTTTTCTGGTAGAGTCTTTAGGGTTTTCTATATATAATATCATGTCATCTGCAAAGAGTGACAATTTGACTTCTTCTTTTCCAATTTGGATTCATTTGATTTCTTTTTCTTCTCTGATGGCTGTGGCTAAAACTTCCAAAACTATGTTGAATAATAGTGGTGAGAGTGGACACCCTTGTCTTGTTCCTGTTCTTAGAGGGAATTCTTCCAGTTTTTCCCCATTGAGAACGATGTTGGCTTTTGGTTTTTCATATATGGCTTTTATTATGTTGAGGTAATTTCCTTCTATGCCCATTTTCTGGAGAGCTTTTATCATAAATGGATGTTGAACTTTGTCAAAAGCTTTTTCTGCATCTATTGAAATGATCATATGGTTTTTATCCTTCAATTTGTTGACATGATGTATCACGTTGATTGATTTGCATATATTGAAGAATCCTTGCATCCCAGGGATAAACCCCACTTGATCGTGGTGTATGATTTTTTTAATGTGCTGTTGCAGTCTGTTAGCTAGTATTTTGTTGAGGATTTTTGCATCTATATTCATCAGTGATATTGGTCTGTAGTTTTCTTTTTTTGTGACATCTTTGCCTGGTTTTGGTATCAGGGTGATGGTAGCCTCGTAGAATGAGTTTGGGAGTGCTTCGCCTTCTGCAATATTTTGGAAGAGTTTGAGAAGGATAGGTGTTAGCTCTTCTCTAAATGTTTGATAGAATTCGCCCGTGAACCCATCTGGTCCTGGGCTTTTGTGTGTTGGGAGATTTTTAATCACTGCCTCAATTTCCGTACTTGTGATTGGTCTGTTCATGGTTTCTATTTCTTCCTGGTTCAGTCTTGGAAGATTGTATTTTTCTAAGAATGTATCCATTTCTTCCAGGTTATCCAATTGATTGGCATATAGTTGCTTGTAGGAGTCTCTCATGATGTTTTGTATTTCTGAGGTGTCCGTTGTGACTTCTCCTTTTTCATTTCTAATTCTGTTGATTTGCATCTTCTCCCTTTTTTTCTTGATGAGTCTGGCTAATGGTTTATCAATTTTGTTAATCTTCTCAAAGAACCAGCTTTTAGTTTTATTTATTTTTCTTATGGTTTCTTTCCTTTCTTTTTCATTTATTTCTGCTCTGATCTTTATGATTTCTTTCCTTCTGCTCACTTTGGGGTTTCTTTGTTCTTCTTTCTCTAGTTGTTTTAGGTGTAAGGTTAATTTGTTTATTCGATAATTTTCTTGTTTCAGTTTCCTCAGGAAGGATTTGGACGAGATGAGCTCTGAGGCCCTGACAGTTAAAATTCCATGGCTCAATGATTATTGTTTTGGTATTAAGACAGAATAGCAGGACTTCCCTAGTGGCGCAGTGGTTAAGAATCTGCCTGCCAATGCAGGGAACATGGGTTCGATCCCTCATCTGGGAAGATCCCAGATGCTGCAGAGCAACTAAGCCCCTGTGCCACAACTACTGAAGCCCATGCACATAGAGCCTGTGCTCTGCAACAAGAGAAGCCACCACAATGAGAAGCCCACACACCACAGTGAAGAGTAGATCCCACTCACCACAACTAGAGAAAGCCTGTGCGCAGCAACGAACGCCCAGTGCAGCCTGCAAAAATAAATACAAAATTTTTAAAAATAAAAAAACCAAAAAAATGTTTTTAATTGTTAAAAAAAAAAAAAAAAGAATAGCAGAGAAAACTGAGTTCTAATTCCAGGTATGACATTACTTTCACTATTTCACTTAGCACAAGTCAACTATTCTCACCGGTTCTTAGTTTTCTTAATTGTGAAATGAGATGTAGTTAGTATTTCCCAAATGCTAGTTCCTCTTGCTACATGATGGTGGTGGTGATGGTGGTGGTAATGATGATGCTGGTGATGATGATGGTGGTGATGGTGGTGATGATGGTGATGGTGGTGATGATGGTGGTGATGGTGATGATGGTGGTGATGGTGATGATGATGGTGATGGTGATGATGATGGTGATGGTGGTGATGATGGTGATGATGGTGGTGATGATGATGGTGATGATGATGGTGGTGGTGGTGGTGGTGATAATGGTGATGGTGGTGATGATGATGGTGATGGTGATGATGATGGTGGTGATGATGGTGATGATGATGATGGTGGTGATGATGATGATGATGGTGATGATGATGATGGTGGTGGTGGTGGTGATAATGGTGATGGTGAGGATGGTGATGATGATGCTGGTGGTGGTGATGGTGGTGGTGATTATAAGAAGGAGGAGAATAAGAGAAAGAAGATAGGACAAGACATGCAGTATCCTAAGTTCTTTACCTGGATGATTTCATACAATTCCCTTAGAAACCCCATGATAAAGCTGCTACGTTCTTATCCTCATTTTCAACCAAAGAGACACAGGCTCTGAGAGGCTAAGAGTGTGGTCTGAGGTCTTGCTACTGGTAGAGTGAATCTGTGATTCACCCCAGTTCTGATGGGACCCTGATCCCAAGCCTCTAAACCACAATGCCGTCTTGTTTCTTACAATACCACATCCTACACATGAGGGTTTCAAAGCCTGATAAATGCATCTTCTTAGAGTTTTACCTCCAAAAAATAACAAACCAATTTTTGCCCAAAAGGGGACATATGCCACTGGTAATACACTTGTTAAGTTTAGGTGATA
Organism: Hippopotamus amphibius kiboko; assembly: GCF_030028045.1. Lineage (NCBI taxonomy): Eukaryota > Metazoa > Chordata > Mammalia > Artiodactyla > Hippopotamidae > Hippopotamus > Hippopotamus amphibius. The sequence goes on along the minus strand of NC_080194.1, from coordinate 131,912,394 downwards.
CCCAGAATCAGGCCACATGGGGGGACAGTACTCTTTTTAAAAATATACAACTTAAAAAAAATTGTGAGCTCCCAGGAAGTTGCTGCAAAAGCCACACATAGCATCCCATGAATTCTTTACCCGGCTGCCTCCAATGGTGTCATCTTATGTACTGAAGTACTATACCAAAGCCAGGAAATTGATGTTAGTACAATATTGTTAACCAGGCTACAGATCCTATTCAGATTTCACCAGTTTTTACATGTATGTATGCATGTGAGTGCATAGATCCGTGCAACTTTTAAAAGTAATTAACTTATTTTTTGGGTGCACTGGGTCTTCACTGCTGTGCGGGGGCTTTCTGTAGTTGTGGCAAATGGGGGCTACTCTGTTGTGGTGTGCAGGCTTTTCAGTGCGGTGGCTTCTTTTGTTGCTGAGCACAGGTTCTAGGTGTGCAGGCTCAGTAGTTGCAGCAGGTGGGCCCTAGAGTGCATAGGCTTCAGTAGTTGTGGCTCACAGGCTTAGTTGCTCCGCAGCATGTGGGATCTTCCTGGCCCAGGGATTGAACCTGTGTCCCCTGCATTGACAGGTGGATTCTTAACCACTGTGCCACAAGGGAAGTCCCTCTGTGCAATTTTAATCCATTCATAGCTTTGTGTAACCATCACCACAATCTCAATTCAGAACAGATTACCACAAAGGCACTGCTTCATCTGTATTCCCTCCTCAGTTCATTCATGAGACCATCTCCATCTGCAATCACCATATCTTTAACACCTAACCCTTTCCACTCTCCCTCTTTATCAGAGATATCCCAAATCCCAGCCTCAGAGGCCCCAGCAGACCGCAGAAGCTGTTTAACAAGAATTGATGGTATTCTGTTTTCCTCTCTAATTTTATACATCTATTTGTGGTAGGAAATACTGGATTAATAGAATCAGGAGGAGCAAGATGAAATTTTTGTCTTTTGCACACAGACGTTTAAGCAACCAAAGTGAGCTATAGTAAAGAAAACTAGGAAGTAAATAGTCATGGAGGTAGTATGCAGACGGGGCAAAGAAAGTGAAAGAAGACAGTTTGCACGTGCCTGAAGTTTGCAGAACACTGGGTTAAGAAAGAACTCTGAACCTAACTCGGATTCAGAGGTGTTTTATGACACCCACCAGGAAGAAGAAAGCACAGGCATTGTCCCTGGAAATGCATAGCATCCCCATTAAAAGTGGAAATTAAAGGAGGGTGTTGTTTTTGCTTCCTGCGCTTCAAGGCCATTTTGTTAAAGGAGATTTCAGTTTGGCTGGTCACTCACGACAGTGACTCACCAGTCGGGCTTTGTATTCTCCATGTTATTAAACATTACTGCTGCAGGGGTGGGTGGCTCGCCAGGGCTAGGACAAGGCCAGCCTTCTTCAGAAGGTCTGGCAGGGCTCCACCAAAGGCTCCTGATACTCCAGCCGGTGATGTCACCAAAGGGCAGGACTGCAGTTTTCTCAAAGGAGGCGGGAGGGAAATGGGGAGAAAACTCCTCGCATCTGTCCCCAGAAGAACCAAATGTGCATGGAAGCTGCCACTGCCGAGGTGATGCTGACAGGCAATAAACACGAGGGGCCAATAGAGATGGCTTGACTCAGTGTTTAACTCCCCATCTCAGCTTTCGCGTCTCCTATTGTTAGAGCAATTCAAAGCATATATTACGGCACTTTCAGGTAAATGGTTGAAACCCACACTAAGTGAGTCAGAAAAATCAATTAATTTGTAAATGCTTACTGCTGGAAATAATGTCCAGTCTGTCCTTTCCTGGCTAGAGGATTTTTCAGGGTGATTTGGTTGATGGTCCTTGAAGTTTCACTTTGTCTAGGAAATGGTACAGTTGGTTTGTTGGTAGAAATCCTTCATTTATCTCCTAGTTTAGTCCATAAATTTTTGTTGAACCCCAACAATGTATCAGACGCAGTCCTAGGTGCTAGAGATATAGGGATTGAATAAATGCAATTTCTCCCCTTCTTGGAGCTTACGTTTCATGAGTGAGGTAGAGAGTAAACTGATCGATACATGTGTCAAGCCACATAGCGGCATGGAAACAAACAAATACATAGCAGAAGAATGGAGAGAGAAATGAGGACCCCTCTGAGGGTGGGGGTCATCTAAATCATGAATCATAAGCATTTATCAAACACTTGCTACATGCTAGGCATCCTGTGCATGGTGGCAAGAGGAGTAGAGGGAATAAGATGGTTAATTGGGTGCCCTTATAGGTAAATCGCAAAAACAGTGATTATAAATTATCAGGTGCAGGGACTTCCCTGGTGGCACAGTGGTTAAGAATCTGCTTGCCAATGCAGGGGACACGGGTTTGATCCCTGATCCAAGAAGATCTCACATGCCGCAGAGCAACTAAGCCCGTGCGCCACAACTACTGAGCCTGCGCTCCAGGGCCCACAAGCCACAATTGTTGAGCCCATGTGTCGCAACTACTGAAGCCTGTGCATCTAGAGCCCGTGCTCTGCAACAAGAGAAGCCACCGCACTGAGAAGCCCGTGCACCACAACAAAGAGTAGCCCCTGTTTGTCACAACTAGAGAAAGCCTGCTTACGGCAATGAAGACCCAACACAGCCATAAATAAATAAATAAATAAATAAATAAATAAATAAATAAATAAAATAAATCTTAAAAATAAATAAATAAATAAATAATTGGGTGCAGCATTTTCCTCAATATCCCTCTAGGATGGGTGTTATTCCTGTTGTATAGCAAAGATTTGGGGATTCAGAAATTTTTAATTATTCTCCACAGAAGAAAAGTTCCAGCAAAAGAATCTAGCACAGATCTGTGTGCTTCTAAAGCTATTTCTCTCACACCACGTTCCCATCTCTGTACAGACAGAACTGGATAAGGGACCAATGAATTAAATACTCTTGGTGCCACTATCCGTGCCATGAAGAGATCATGAACTGTCAAATACAAACTAAAGCACAGGGTCCTCCTAACTTGATTTTATTTTGCCAATGGGGGGCTTCCCTGATGGTACAGTGGTTAAGAATCCGCCTTCTAATGCAAGGGATATGGGTTCGATCCCTGGACAGGGAACTAGAGTCCACACGCATGCCACAATGAAGAGTTCACATGCCACAACTAAGGAGCCCTCAGCCTCAACTAAGACCCAGCACAACCTAAATAAATAAATAAATAATAATTTAAAAAAATATTACCGATGAATCAGAAGGGATTTGCGGGTCTCATATTTCTCATGTTTAGCATTCTAAACATTAATTATTACTGATGAGAAATACGTGAAAGTACTGACAAATAAACCAAAAAGAAAAAAGTAATTCTGTTTTGAATAACAGAAATTTTGACTCATAGAAATATAAAAAAATTGAGCACTTTGTAGATATCAACCCAGACCTTTCTCCCATATGCCAGATGCATCTCTCCAACTGTCTACAAACATCTCTACTTGGGTATCTAGCAGGCATTTCAAGCTCAACCCGCCCCCAATTGAACTCTTGATCTTCCACTCAAAACACTGCACCATTTTTTCCATCTCATGTGCTGACAACTCCATCCTTCCAATGGCTCGGAACAAAATCTCAGAAATATCCTTGTCTTTTCTTGGCATCCGAGTGCTCATACAATCGTGCTGACTTTATTCTCACAACACATTCAGAGCCCAACCACTTGTCTGTGCCTCCACCTTTAGCATTCTGAGACATTGTTAACTCTTGCCTGGATCCCAGCAACAGCCTCTTAACAGGCTTCCCAGCTTCTCTCCTTTCCTCTAGTCAGTTCTCAACACAGCAGACAGAGTGAGCCTTTAAAAATGTTAAGTCGTACAGATGTAGAGAACAAACATATGGACACCAAGGGGAGAACGGGGGGGAGGGGGGGTTGCGGTGGGATGAATTGGGAGATTGGGATTGCCATATACACATTACTAATAAGAAAAAAAATATCAAATTGTACACTTTAAATATATGCAGTTTATTGTATGTCAATTATATCTCAACGAAAGTTCTGTAAAAAAATATAAAAATAAAAATGTGAACTTTATCATGTCATTCCTTTCCTCCAAATGTTGCAGTGTCACCTTGTTTCATTCAAAGTAAAACCAAAGCTCTTACAATGGCATAAAAGGACTTTATGTGATGTGCTGTATGACTGCTTCTCTAACTACTCTCCCCTTGCTCATCTGCTCCTGGAACACGGGTCTCCTTGCTGCTCTTGCATGTCCCAGGCCTTCTCTTCCACCCCCTTGAAGCCTTTGCTTTTAGCTTTTCTCTCTATTGGGACACTTCCCCCACAGATATCTACCTGGCTAACTCCCTCACCTCCTCCAGATCTTTGCTGAAATTTTACCTTCTCCATGAGGGCCACCCTGACCACCCTATTTAACAATGCAAACTGCCCTCTCCCCTGCTGCAGTGTGCTCAGTCCCCTTTGCCTTGTTCTACTTTGTCCTTTTCCATAACATCAATATCATCTTCAATCACACTCCATCATCAATCTATAATATGTATTGTCTGAATTCCCCAGCCAGAATGTAAGCTCCATGAGGACAGATGTCTTTGTTTTATTCACGCATGTGTCCCAAGCCCCCAAAGCAATGCCTGAAACAAAGCAGACATGCAATAGATATTTGCAGGACAAATGAATGAATGTCTCAAAGAAGACACAATCTCAATGCCCGTCAACCTAACTTGGAGTTCTGCATATTTATTTGTTTAACTGAGAAATCCTAGAACAGTACTGTGTGAAGAGTGAGACAAGAGGATTTCATGTTTCCAGTTCATCTGCTCTGCGGATCGCATGCAAACTAGGGATTGTGAATGTCATACCAGCAACTCTGGGGGCTGGGAATAGAGTAACCTTGGGCACAACTCGATGATGGTTGATGCCTTAGAGGGCCGGGATGGGGAAGGTGGGGGGGGGGAGTCGAGGGAGGGAGGGGATATGGGGATATATGTATAAATACAGCTGATTCACTTTGGTGTACCTCAAAGACTGGTACACGAGTGTAAAGCAATTACATTCCAATAAAGAGCTAAATAAATAAATAAATAATTAAAAAAAGAAAGAAAGAAAGAAAGAAAGAAAGAAAAAAATGCGCAGCTTGTGTGGAGCATCCTGCAATTTGAGCAGCAGGTGGTTTGTCCCATAGGCAAACCCTCCAGGATAGGACAGCTGCAACCCACATCCTTTCAGAGGTGTCCTCATTCAGTTAGAAAACCTGACAAGATATTACCCTTTGCATCTTTTTTTAAAATTTATTTCCTTTCCAGAGAGGAAGACCAAGCACTTTTATGGCTTAAGTCCAGCTACAACAAAAATCTCTTCAGCATTGCGTGCTAAAGTGAAAGACAGAGTAGCAAAAGGGAGAACTACTATCCACTGAACAGGTAAGAGGGAAGAGGAGGCAATGCACAAGGTAAAGAGTTTCTTTTGTGAGCATCACAGTCTGTCCCATCATTATCAATGCAGGGAGGGAAGGGGGAAAGTGGTACGGATGCAGGGAGGTGATAGATATGGCAGTGGGCGGTGAGGGGAGAAGGTAGGGATCATTGTCTTAGAAAGAAAGAAAGAGAAGTCATCAGTGAAACCCAGTAGGTGTGCCTACTGGGCTCAAGGCCAATTCAGATGTGAAATCTTATGTGTAAAGAGTCCGATGTAACAATTTTGTTTAAAAACATAGAAATACATCAATGCCTAGAAAATAAAACTAAAGAAAATAATGCAAAATTCTAACTACTAGAAAAAGAAAATTAGTCTATCAGTATTAAGCAAGCTTTTTCATGCCTAGATTGATTGGTTCCTTAGACAGCCTTGAGGAGGAGGAGTTGATGATGGGCAGTTCAGATCCCTCACTCTCTACGTGTAAAACAACCACAGACACCAGGACAGTTCCTGCTGAAACAGGAGTCTATAAAATAGAACCATGCCGACATGCATCGACAGCCTTGAAAGCACCCAAACCCTTGATTCAGTAATACCAGGTTGGAGTCTCTATCTTAAACACATAATCCCCACGTAGCCCAAAAGTTTCAAACAAATAGATGTCAACTATAAAACCACTGCATGGATGACAGCAAAAAAAATTGGAAATAGTTCATATGTTCAATTGTAGGAAAATGTGTCCAAATATAGGATCCATTGGTTCATGTGTCCAATTAAGTCAACTAGGATGTATCCACAAGTGTACCTGTGATACTCAGGACTCAAAATATGTGTATGTTGATACTTATCCAGCTTTGTTTTTCAAGAGAAAAATTGGGATAACCTAAATATCCACAAGCACAATCATGCTATGTGCCTGGAACTGAAAATATTCAAACAATGCTGTTGACGGCCACAAACACCATGTTGGAAGATAGACATGAAATTGTTCAAAGCAGTTACAACTAAGGAAAGAGGTTTTGAGGCACGAGAGGTTAATTTTTAGTTTTTATTTGCTATACTTCTGTATTTTTTGATATCTTGCAACTAATATATCCTGTAATAAAATATTTTTAGAAGTGGCATACATTTTAAAGTATCCATTAACATAATGAAATAAGGACTTCCCTGGTGGCGCAGTGGTTAGTAATTCACCTTCCAAAGCAGGGGTCATGCATTCGAGCCCTGGTCCAGGAAGATCCCACATGCTGAGGAGCAACTAAGCCTGTGGGCCACAACTACTGAAGTCCACGCACCTAGAGCCCATGCTACGCAACAAGAGAAGCCACCGCAACGAGAAGCCTGCGAACTGCAATGAAGAGTAGCCCCCACTAACCGCAACTAGAGAAAGCCTGAGCGCAACAACAAAGACCCAATGCAGCCAAAGAAATAAATAAATAAGTAAATGTGTAAATGAAATATTCTACAGCCCTAGAAATGTTTATGAAGTATTTTTATAACATGGAGAAATTTTTATGCTGTGATCTTAAGTGAGAAAGGTAAGAAAAAAACATCTTTATATAGTATCATTTTGATTGTCTAAAGAAATGTTTGGAGAAAGAACACTAGGAAAAATATGCCAAAATATTAATAGTACTTTATTTGGGTGACAAGATTATGCCTGTTTTCTTTTTCTCCTCCTCCTTTTCTTTAATATTTCTTTAGATTCTGCAAGTTTTCCACGATGATCAAGTGTTGCTATTATAAAAAGAAAAAATAAAATCTAAACAAAGTCTCATCTCCAGGGAAAAGATGGCCTGACATGTCAAAGATGACTTTAACTCCTAAAACACAAGTGGACAAACATGCCCATAACCATAACTTTTCAGAAAAAAAAATCAGTAACAAGTGGATATTTCTTGTCTCAAAACCCTTGAGTTTTATGAAATCCCTGGAAATAGGGATGGAATTGTAGCACAAATGGTTCCTCTCTAGAGTTGTTCTTTTAATATAAAATGGGGGGGGGGGACTAGCTTTTCTAAGCTTTTCTACTCAACCGTTGTTCTAAAGTAAAATTTCTATAAAACATCAAATAACAACAACAACAAATGTTCCATTTTGCCAAAAGAGACCATTGTTTTCAACTGGTCTTGATGAGAACACTCAAAAACAACGTTCAGATCCTACCTGTCTCATACATAGTTGTAGATAAATTTTACATTATGTTGGATCAGAGAATTTTAAAGCTGAAAAACACTCTCAGAAATAACACATTGATTGAAATGAAAGCTCAAAGAGACAAGAAATCATAATAGCTAGCCTTTACTGGGCGCTGGCTCTTTCCGAAAGGCCCATACAACAGGATTTATCACCCTTGGAACTATTGGTATTTGAAGCCAGGTAATTCTTTGCTGGAGGCGGGGGGGATGTCCTCTGCATCACAGGATGTTTTGCAGCATCCCTGGCCTCTACCCATTAGATGCCAGTAGCAGCATCCCTCAGTCACGACAACCAAAGTGTGTCCAGACACTGCCAAATGTCTGATGACACTTGAGAACCACTGCCATACAACCTTTTAAAACAATTCTTCTTGACAGGGACTTCCCTGGTGTCGCAGTGGTTAAGACTCTGCCTGCCAATACAGGGGAAATAGGGTCGATCCCTGCTCCAGGAAGATCCCACATGCCACGGAGCAACTAAGCTCACGCGTCACAACTACTGAGCTCGCGCTCTAGAGCCCACGAGCCACAACGACGGGGCCTGTGTGCTGCAACTACTAAAGCTCGCGCGCCTAGAGCCTGTGCTCTACAAGGAGAGAAGCCACCACAATGAGAAGCTAGCACACCGCAATGAAGAGTAGCCCCCGCTCACCACATCTAGAGAAAGCCCGGATGCAGCAATGAAGATGCAACACAGCCATTAAAAAATAAGTAAGTAAGTAAAAAAATCCCTCTTGACAAAGGAGATGCTACGATGCCCATTTTACACAGAGGTAAGCATCCTGCTTACAGTCACAGAACCAGCACATAACAGAACCAGGACTCAAATCCAGCTCTCTAGAAGTCCATGTTACAGTAACCTTAACTACCAACGAGTAAACATTTACCCACAGTGTCAGGCATCACGCTAAGCACTTTATTTGTATACCCTCAGAGAATCTTCGTATTAACTGTAAAATGGCAATATGCCCATTATTCCAGCTTTTTTGTAGGAGCAAACGGAGGTTTAGCAAGGTTATCTAACTTCGCCAAAGCTGCAGAGCTAAAACGCTGTGAGCCTGCATTAGAATAAATCTCTGTTTGATTTCACAGTTGACATTATTTACCTTCATTTTTTACCAACAACCACATAGGGGAGGGTGGGAGAGTTGAGAAAATATGATTTGCTCATACAATTAGAGGTAAGGTCTGCCGTTAAGTCAGCTCATTGGTCATTCATTTACTCACTGCACTTGCCTAAACACTGAAGAGCATGGTCTCTGAAACTAACACAATATTGTAAACCAACTATAATTCATTTTAAAATTACAATTAAATAAACATTAAAAAATCAACAAACAAAGGGCGGGACTTCCTCGGTGGTGCAGTGGTTAAGAATCTGCCTGCCAATGCAGCAGACACAAGTTCGATTCCTGCTCCAGGAAGATCCCACATGCTGCGGAGCAGCAACTAAGCCCGTGCACCACAATTTACTGAGCCTGAGCTCTAGAGCCCGTGAGCCACAACTATTGAGCCTGTGTGCCACAACTACTGAAGCCCGTGTGCCTAGAGCCCGTGCTTCACAACAAGAGAAGCCACTGCAATGAGGAGCCCACGCACCACAATGTAGAGTAGCCCCCACTCAGTGCAACTAGGGAAAGCTCATGTGCAGCAACAAAGACCCGATATAGCCGATAAATGAATAAATACATAAATTTATAAACAAACAAACAAAGGGCATGGTCTCAAATCCTGCTCCACCAATTACTTGTTGTGTGAGCTTGGTCACATTGCTCTAGTTCTCTGAACCTAAAACCTCATTTTCCTCATCTGTAAATTGGGATAAATGCCTACTTTTTAGGATTATTATGAAAAGAAAAGAAAATAATGCATGGGAAATGAGGAGCATAGTATGAAACAGTCCAAGTGATCGATAAAATTTTTAAATAAATGTTATTAGTGTTGTTGTTACTTCCCAGAAGGAATTGAGCTGGCTAAGTTCTGAAAGCCTGCAGAGTTGAATAATATGAAAACAGCCAAAGAAAACTCTTCATGCAAGGAAAATGCAATTGAAATGCCAAAGTAGTCCCAAAGCAGTTTAACATGATAGCATTTACCTGCTATTCTATAAGTTAGTTCTGGGGGAAAAAAATCCACATTTATCCACGTTTCTCATTAAAAAAAAATTTTTTTTTTAAAAAGGAGACTGACTTTATTTTAGCAAATGCAATGAGATATCCTTACAACACAATTGCACTCTAAAGAAACTAAAATATATCTACAATTTTCTAGATTTCTTATCATCGTTTTGCCTGTTTCTACTTTGAGGATTTGGGGGCGAAAAAGAAAACAACTTCTGTCGCTAGGAACATGTCAGTAAATGAAGATATTTCTCTGCCCACAAAGATGCCCCCATGAATCAGTTCTCCTGTTCTCCCCCAAACCAAATTACACACAGATGTGTGGCTAAGTCTGAAGATGTTTATTAAGGCCGGTCATTTCGATTCTAAATTTAGTTACAGATTCAAGACACCAATAGGGAGGGGAAAAAAACCACATTGGGTGAATAATATAAATTCTGTCTCCCAGGGAAACTTTGCTTCATCTACTTTGAATCTAATCATCTCTCCAATTTGTATTTATCCTTATGCAAATTGGTCAGATATTCTTAAAAAAAATCATTTACAAAGGCTAAGTCTAATATCTAGGGGTCAGGATTTAGCATTGGAAGTCAAATGGTCATTAGTTTTACTTACCAGAGTTACTCCTAAATAAAACCCGTGGAACTAGCTAATTCACCCACCCTGGATGTATCTTTCAGCTTCCCCCTCAGGAGATGAAATTTAAAAGCATAATCCATTTGGAAAAATTCTAGAGTCCATGTTAGAATAACCGGATTAATCTTTCTAAGATGTAATCGGGGTAATTTGCCTGGCAAGACAATAGCGCACAGGGGATTACTGTGGGGCGCTTCAGGGTTTGAAATGACTGGCTTCAAATCCTAGTTCTGCTACTTAGTTGATGTGGCAGGTAGAATCTATTAGGTTCTCCAATGATTCTCACCTCCTGGTATCTGTGCCCTTGTGTAATGCTCTCCCTTTGAGTGTGGGCTGGCCTGGTGACTTGCTTTGAACCAACAGAACATGGCAAAAGTGATGGGAAGATACTTCTGGAATGAGGCCACATAATATGTGAGCTCTGTCTTGCTAGAAGATTCTCTCCCTTACTGACTTTGATGGAGCAAGAACCGATGTTGTGAGCTGCCACATTGGAAAGGTCATGTGCCAGGAACTGGGGGCAGCCTCCAGCCAACAGCCCTCAGGGAACTGAGGCCCTCAGCCCCGCCACCCTTGAGGAACTAAATCTTGCCAACCACCAACCATGCAAGCAAGCCTGGTAGCAGATTCGTCCCCAGTCAGGTCTTCAGATGAGACCCCTGCCCCAGCTGACACCGTGATTGCAGCCTGTGAGCTGAGCATCTAGTTAAGCTATGACCAGACTGCTGGAAAATAACAAATATATGTTGTTTGGGATGTCCCTGGTGGTGCAGTGGTTGAGAATTCACCTGCCAATGCAGGGGACACTGGTTCTATTCCTGGTCTGGGAAGATCCCACATGCTGTGGAGCAACTAAGCCCGTGTGCCACAACTACTGAGCCTGCATTCTAGAGCTCGTGAGCCACAGCTACTGAAGCCTGCGTGCCTAGAGCCCCTGCTCCACAACAAGAGAAGCCACTGCAATGAGAAGCCTCTGCAAAGAGGAGCCTGTGCACCACAACAAAGAGTAGCCCCCGCTCGCCACAACTAGAGAAAGCCCACACGCAGCAACAAAGACCCAACGCAGCCAAAAAATTTAAAAGATAAAAATAAATAAATAAAAAGACCCAAGACCTTAAAAAAAAAAAAAAAAGAATCCACCTGCCAATGCAGGGGACACAGGTTCAATACATACATACATACATACATACATACATACATACATACATACATGTTGTTTTAAGCTGCTATGGGTGTGGTGACCTGTTATGTGACAGCAGGTAACTAACACAGGGGCTATGCCAATTTGGGTGAGCCATTAAACCACTCTGAGCCCAAGTTTCTCATCTGTAAAATGGGAACGGTAACACATTTCTCAGGGTGGCTGTGAGGAATCAATAAGTTCAAAGCTTAACATTGTAGCTGGCACCTTGTAAGCTTACTTTATGCTTTTAAAAGTTTTTAGAATTGAAGTATAGTTGATTTACCATGTTGTGTTAGATTCAAGCATACAACAAGTGATTCAGTTCATATATATATATACTTTTCCAGATTCTTTTCCCTTATAGGTTATTACAAAACATTGAGGATAGTTTCCTGTGCTATACAGCACAGCCTTGTCGGTTATTTTATACATTGTAGCATGTATATGTTAATCCCAAACTCCTAATTTATCCCTCCCTTGCCTTTCCCCTTTGGTAACTGTAATTTTGTTTTCTATGTCTGTGGGTCTATTTCTGTTTTGTACATAAACTCACTGTACATAGGTGTCATTTTTTTAGATTCCACATGTAAGAATATCATATGGTATTTGTCTTTCTCTGTCTGGCTTACTTCACTTATGATGAACCGTGATACTGTCAAGGTCCATATCCAGGTTGCTGCAAATGACACTATTTCATTCTTTTCCATGGCTGAGTAGTATTCCAATGGTGTGTGTGTGTGTGTGTGTGTGTGTGTGTGTGTGTGTGTGTGTGTACCACATCTTCTTTATCCATTCTCCTGTCAGTGGACATCTAGGTCACTCCCATGTCTTGGCTATTATAAATAATGCTGCTATGAACATTGGGGTCTGTGCATCTTTTCAAACTGGAGTTTTCTCTGAATATATGCCCAGGAATGGGGTCACTGGATCACATGGTAGTTGTATTTTTAGTTTTTTAAGGACACCCTGTACTGTTCTCCATAGTGGCTATACCAATTGTAAGCGTACTTTAAACTTTGCCTTCATTTTATCAGCACTCTGTATGCACAATGCACACCACTCAGGAGTTAATAAACACAAAGCACAGGAGATCTAAACATATAAGTCAGTTGCTTTTAGAAATCACATTTCAGGAAATTCTGCTAACAGCTGACATGAGAGAAAGCACAGTGCAGGTTTCCACCTCCTGGCTTCCGTGCGGTACAGAGCAGGGGAGGCAGTAGTGTGTGTGTATGCCAGAGGAAAGATGACTCCGAAGGGAGGCAACTGCAAACAAAATTCCACAGAAAAACCTAAAAGAAAGAGGAATGCATCATGCTTGATAAGAGTGAACTGGTCTACCCATGGCTTAGTGTGTGGATGTCAAGCGTTGGAGGGCCATTGAGAGGCCTCATACACTATTGGTGGGAAGAGAGGGAACGCTGACAAACCCCATCAACGTTTCACATGTGTAGACTCCTTAGCTTAATGACGCAACTTCCAGGAACTTATGCTGAAAAAAGTATCAGAAAAGTGCACCAGTGTGGTTGGGCTGTTCATTGTGGTATTGCTTATAAACATTAAGTTGAACCACATGAAATCGCTGATATTTGACCGCATCTGAACTATGAAAACAGCAACTTCATACAGTTCTCCTGAAAAGAACAGAATCTGAAACAACTCCAGAATCCAAATAGAACTGTGGGACAATGGGGACTTCCCTGATGGCACAGTGGCTAAGGCTCCGTGCTCCCAAGGCAGGGGGCCCAGGTTTGATCCCTAATCAGGGAGCTAGATCCCACATGCCGCAACTAAGAGTTCTCATGCTGCAACTAAAAGATCCCACGTGCTGCAACTAAGACCTGGCACAGCCAAATAAAGAATTAAATGAATAAATATTAAAAAAATAGAATTGTGGAACAATGGAATTTTACACACACACACACACGCATTCCTATAGGCACTAAAATGTTGGAATATACTATATATGCCACTGTGGTAATGTCTGGGGAGAATGAAATTATGAAAAAACTATCATTTTCTCTTAATTGACTTAACATTTTATAAAGACCATAACTTTATAAGGTAATTGGACTTTCAGGGAAAATTGAAGAAGTCCCTTAAATTTCACACATGCTACCATTTACATTTTTCATAATACCGTACTACCCAAGTGGCAGACAAAACATATGAATATAACACCAGTAAAGAAGGGTCATAAAAGGAGCAAAAAATCGAAAAGGATTTGACATTATGATATTTCAAAAATATACGCATCTAAGTGCCAATAATGAAAAAAAAGTCAAGAAGTTTGTTGGACTTTCTCATCCTTATTTTGGCACTATCCTCAACTATAAAGGAGGAGGCACCATGATTTCAGGTCAGGCTTCTAAAATTCTTAAGCTAGCTCTAGCTTCACATAATTTTGACATGAGTTTGATCTCTCCAGGAACTAGTGTTTACAAAGAGTGGCTCCTCTAATAAAGCACTAAGGGACAAAACAGGAAAACGAATCTCTTTGCTCTCTTCTTTTTGAATTTCTCTTGCACTAATAGTCTCTGTCAAGAAGTGTAGGGCTTTGGAATCTAAAAAAAAATGGTACTGATGAACCCAGTGACAGGGCAAGAATAAAGATACAGGTGTAGAGAATGGACTTGAGGACATGGGGTAGGGGGCAAAGGGGAAGCTGGAACGAAGTGAGAGAGTAGCACTGACATATACACACTACCAAATGTAAAATAGATAGGTAGTGAGAAGTTCCTGCATAATATAGGGAGATAAACTCGATGATGGGTGATGACTTAGAGGGCTGGGATGAGGAGGGTGGGGAGAGGGATATGGGGATATGTGTATGGGTACAGCTGATTCACTTTGGTGTGCCTCAAGAACTGGCACAACAGTGTAAAGCCATTATATTCTGATAAAGAGCTTTCAAAAAATAAATAAATAAAATAAGTATTTCCTGGGAAAAAAAAAAGGAAATGCAGGGCTTTGAAAAGATACATGTACCCCAATGTTTCCTGCAGCACTGTTTACAAGAACCAAGACATGGAAGCAACCTAAACGTCCAACAACAGAAGAATGGATAGATGTGGAGTGTCTATATGTACCCATACACACACACACAATGGAATACTACTCAGCCATAAAAAGAATGAAATAATGCCATTTGCAGCAACACGGGTGGACCTGGAGATTATCATACTAAGTGAGGTAATCCATACAGAGTAAGACAAATATATGATATCACGATATCACTTATATGTGGAATCTAAAAAAAATGATACAAACGAACTCATGCACAAAACAAAAATAGACCCACAGACGTAGAAAACTTATAGTTACCAAAGGCGAGAAGGGGAAGGACCAGTTAGGAGTTTGGGATTAACATATACACACTACTATATATAAAATAGATAACCCGACTTCCCTGGCGGTCCAGTGGTTGACTCCACACTTCGAATGCAGGGAGAGCAAGTTCGATCCCTGGTTGGGGAACTAAGATCCCACATGCCTTGCGGTGCAGCCAAAAAATAAATAAATAAAAATTAAAAAACAAAATAAGTAGATAACCAACAAGGACCTACTGTATAGCACAGGGAACTATACTCAATGTCTTGTAATAACCTATAGTAGAAGAGAATGTAAAAAAAAAAGAATATATATGTATATATATATGTATGTATAACTGAATCACTTTGCTGTACACCTGAAACTAACACAACATTGTAAATCAATAATGTGTCAATAATATTTTTAAAAATAAAATTTAAAGAAAGATTCTTGATTCAAGCTGGAAAAAAAGAAGTGCAGGAATACGTGTCATCCTGTTGTGTGGTGCTCATGGCTGATTGCGGATGTTGCTAGAGTCCTAACAACTGGACTGTAAGTTGTCCAGCATGGAGTTGGGCACAGGGGCCAGCTTTGCTGAAGAATACAGGCTGAGTGACTGGTTTGTGGTCACTTCTACTGACGGTACCACCCAAGGCCTTTCACAAAACTGTCTGTTTTAAGTAAATTTATTGTGTATTTGACAGATCCTAGTGGGAAAGACTTAAAAGGGTCAGGTAGGATGAGATTCCATGACTCTTTCTTCCCATACTATGAGGTCCTTCCCTCAAATGAGGTGTCATCTTAGTTTCCTAATGCTGTTGTAACAAATTATCACAAATTTAATGGCTTAAAACAATGCAAGTTTATTATCTTGCGGTTCTGGAGGTCAGAAGTTCAAAAAATTTCCTCTGGGCTAAAATCAAGGTGTTAGCAGAGCCATGTTCTTTCTGGAGGCTCTAGGGGGAAATCAGTTTCCTTGCCTTTTACAACTGCTGGAAGTCACCTGCATTCCTTGCCTAGGGTCTCCTTCCCTCCATCTCCAAAGCCAGCAGCATAGCATCTTCTGTGCTCTCTTTGGATCTCTGACCTCTGCTTCTGTTGTCACAGTGCCTCTCCACCTGCTTCCACAGTCCCATAACCTTCTTTTTCCCTACTTCCATTTTATAAGCACCCTTGAGATTACATTGGGCCCATCCTGATCATCTAGAGAATCTCCCCATCTTACCTTGTCCACATCTGCAAAGTCTCCTTTTCCATGTAAGGTGACATATACACTGATTCTGGGGATTAGGACACAGATATGTTTGGAAGGCCATTATTCAGTCTACCATAGATACACATCCAAATTCAGGTGATACATACTCCAACATCAGGTTGAAGTCACATCATGCTTAATGTTTCTCCTTTCTCTATTCCCTTTCATGTACACCAATGACATCAACGGGAAAGTCTCCGTTAGTACTAGCATTCCTTCAGGACCTTTCCAACACTTGCTAATTTTCCCCTTTACCCAAGAGAAGGCCTCCGGCTCAGAACTTTGAGCAGACAACATATCTTCTTGGATTCCAATAATGTTTTCACTGTATTTGTTTTCAGAGTTGCCTTCTATTACAAGAGTTGATAGGGGTTTTCCATTTTCAGTGGTGAATATAAAGTTACTTTTAAATTCAAGATTTAAAAGAGATGATTTTAAAATACATATTTAATGAGTAAATAGTCCAGAAAGGATACAAATAAGACAAAAATTGTGGAGACTGTTCCCAAATGGCCGAACTTTGAGAAAACACTAGTCTAGTGCAAAGAACTCCTAG
The DNA here is from genome assembly GCF_030028045.1 of Hippopotamus amphibius kiboko. NCBI lineage: Eukaryota > Metazoa > Chordata > Mammalia > Artiodactyla > Hippopotamidae > Hippopotamus > Hippopotamus amphibius. The sequence continues at coordinate 131,895,766 of NC_080194.1, read as the reverse complement.
TCAGAGACACCGGGCTGCACTTGCATCCTCTGGGTGGCCTTGTCAAGTCTAATTCTGAGTCTGTTTCTACTCTATAAAATCCATGCATAATAAATGAAGATAATGTACGTAACCTATGAAACACACGACAGACCCCAGTAAGTAGTGAGTGTTATTATAATCATTTCTGTGAACATCCATGAGTCAATTTCTTTAAAAGCCTCTCTGTAATCACTGTTCATTTTTCCTTTATCATTCTCCAGGCATGACTTTCTCACACAGTATATAGTCTCCATAGACAAACTACTACTCTCGGTGACAAGTGGCCTGGGATTACCCTAAATTCCCCCATGAAACCAATAAGGTTATTTACAACTTTTACTTAAAATACATCCCAAACATTATACCTCCTGAGTGACCCTTCTCCTGATCTGCTCTGTATTGCAGGGTGCTGGCTCCTATGAGCTGGGATCCCATGTTCCCACAGCAGCTGGCTGAGTTCAGCCAATGATGGCAGCCGTGGAAGACTGCAGAACAAAAGAGAGATGTTTCCCCTCCTTCCTCTTTGCCTTGAGCAGTGTCTCTAGCAGGGGTCATGTCTCCTCCATGGCTCTAGCCCCCAGCTAGACTGGCCCACCATGGAACCCACTTTTCCCAGGTGATGCCTGCATGGTACCACCACCTCCTCCATCTATCCCCAGCCTAGGAATGGGAGTGGTTTCCTGCTATTGCTAAACTCTGGTGGCCTCACTGATCCCTGTTTGGCTTCTCAGCTTTTCCTTCCCCTGTGTAATGAATCCCCTGTATTAAATTCCCTCTGTTGTAGACACTTGGAGAGCACTGTCTCCTGGTGGGACCCTTACAGATGTAATGATGTTAGAAAGACGAGAAGAACCAGTGACACAAAGCAAATCACGTAAATACTCAGATGACACAAAGATCTTCTGAGATGGGATGATATCATCACTTGTCAATCAAAAAGGGGAGAAAAAACTGGCATCCTCAGAAATTACCCCAATTCAGTTAGAAAGTCAAAAGTACAGCAGTGACTGAAATAACTTGAAAAAGCTACCTTTGGTTGTCTTTTTCAGCTGAGTATCCTTCACATAAAATGTGCATCAATTACTTCCCTGCTTTCATTCACCCTCAACACTTGATGGCTTATATTCTGTCTTTGGGGACCCCCTACGTGCTTAAAAATGAGTGACTTGTTCTACTGGTTCTAGATTTCCAAGAATTTATGGGAAATGCCTCATTATATATGACTTTGGGCTAGTTATTTACACTTCCAGAACCTCAGTTTCCTTATTTGTGAAATAGGAAAAATGATGGTACCCACCTCATTGGGTTGCTGTGAGGATAAAATGAACACACGTATATGCTCAATATGTCAGCCATCGCTATAGTTTCTCATTGTCCCTGGATTCCCTGAGATGTCTCTGACATCTACTCCTTCTAGAGACTTCTTTTGTTTCTATCAAGCTGCACTGTCTCTATCCATCTAAACTCTCCTTTTTCCATCTTATTTTTTACCTTTCATCTTTCTCCTGTCATTAACCTTGACCATGCTTAGCCATGGGTGAATATCCTCTACCCTGATTCTCTCATCTCCTCTCCTTTTTCTACATTTATACCCACGGTACAGCTCAAGGGTTTGACTATAACCTGTCATGTAATTCCTGAATCTGTACCCCAAACCCTGACTTCCCATTAGACTTGTATTTCCAATTGAAAATGGAGGTAAGATTTAGACTTTCAGAACTGAAAGGAACTTTAGAGAGTGTCTAATCCAGGGATTTCAAATTCCATTGCCTCAGAGGGACCAGGAAGGGAACTTAAATGTGTGAAGCCAACTGGGTATCGATGACAATTTGACCTCAGTGTCAGGAAGACAATAGGGCATGGTGGAGGCTGTGGAAAAGCCAGAGAACATATTCATGGCCAGTCTAAAGGGGGCAGCTGATGCTCAGTGTTAGCCAACTGCTGGAGGCAGAAATCTGGGCTTTTGTGTAAAATCTCCCAATTTCAAAATGTTGGTAGCTGATTAAAATGTAAAACCCTGTGTAGAATAAACAAACCACATCTGCCACAAGTTTGCCACCTTGGGTCTAATGCAGTGCCCTCGATTTTTTTTTTTTTCCTTAGGGAAAGCTCCTGCCAAGTTTAATGAAAGAAAACTTAATTTGGAAACAAATGAGTCTTCAGATGAGGAGAGAGAGAGAGAGAAAGAGAGGAGAGAGAGGAGGAAGAGAGGTGTCTGGCTTTGCATGGCTCCAGGGTGTACACATTTCAGTGAGTATGTGAGATCACACCAAGAGCCTAACCATATGTTTCAAATACCAGTTTCCACAACTGATGAACTGTAGCTGCATGAAGTACAAAGTTTGCTACTGCCTCTGCACTCTGCAGTGACCACAAATAACAAATGTGCATGCTCCCCTGTCCAGTGACCGATCCTCTTTCAGAGCCTGTCAGTGATTGCCTGGTGCGTATCTGTTTTCCAAGGTCACACGCAGTGCCCTTAATTTTTAAAGATCAAGTGACTGAAGCCCAGAAGAGTTATGTGTTGCATTCACTGTTAACACATGGCTCAGCCACAACCAGAATCCACATTTCCTCACGCCAAACTCCCTCAAATTCCACTTGCTCAAAAACTAACTCATCTTTTTTTTTTTCCTTCCCCAAACTGGCTTTCCCTTCCAACCAAGCTGTTTCTGAGACCAGATTCATTTTTTCTCCTATTTTCTCAGGCTAGAAACCCAAGGTTTTTTTTTGTTTGTTTGTTTGTTTTTTTTGGGGGGGGGCGGTGGAGGCCGGGGGGTGCTTTAATTTTATTGAAGTATAGTTGATTTACAGTGTTGTATTAATTTGTGCTGTACAGCAAAGTGATTTAGGTATACACATATACACATTCTTTTTCATATTCTTTTCCATTATGGCTTATCACAACATATTGAATATACTGTGCTATACACTAGGACCTTGTTGTTTACCCATACAATATATACAATACATCCTGTTTGCATCTGCTGACCCCAAACTTTCAATTCTTCGCTCCCCCACCCCCTCCCACCTTGGCAACCACAGCTCTAGTCTCTATATCTGAGTCTGAGGAAACCCAAGCTTTTGATTCTGGTCTTAGAGTCCCTGCATCTGTCTTGTCACCGGGTTACCTCTTTCATGTTATCTCTGTCATTTTTTTCTCTTCCCTTCTGACAGCCAGAACCTTACCCCTAGCCAGTCCAGGTTTCAGCTGTTCTCTTTATGTCCAGTTCCTTCCAACCACTACCGTGGATTTTCTTTCTTGAAACAGCTCCTCTGTTTGGCATTCACGTTTCTTCCCCAACAGTTCTTCCACCTAACCTGTCTTACTTCCCGTTCTTCCCACAGGTGTATTTCTTCCCTTCCTTCCTCTCTTCGCATCGTTTGTTACCCACACTTACCTCTAGGGGGAGCTCAAGACCCTCCTCCCTTTCCTCCCGTCGCGTTTGTTGACCAAAGACAATTGGGCCAGGAGAAGAGGTGAAGCTGTAGCACAAAGTCAGGAGTAAGTTCTGATTTCTCCTTCTCTAGAGAGCATCCTGGCCAGCTTCATCTATTATTAACGCTAATAGTAATGACAATCACTACAGGTACCTTTTTGTTTCGTTTTGTTTGGCATTACAGGACCATTTTTGAGAGCAAGTCAAGGTATTTTTTTCCTCCGGTTTCTCTTTAGAGAGAACTTAATTCTCTGTAAAACTCTATGAAGTACTGTGTTTTGGAGATGAGAACATGTGGCTTAGCGAGACTAAGGGACTTGCCTGTGGGCATACGGCTTGTAAGCAGAGGAGCTGAGATGCCCCCAGGTCTGTCTCCTCCACAGCCCAAGCTCTTCATCTGCACATGTTGCTTTCCTGCAGACCCGGTGTAAACTCTGGTGGCGGGGCCCACGCGTAACTTCTTTGTACCTTCATGCTGCCTGAGTTTTCTCATCTGTCGAGTGGCGATAATACACATCTGTATCGGTTTCCTAGGGCTACCATAACAAATTAGCACAAACTGGTGGCTTAAAACAACAGGGTCCATGAATAAATCCTCTTTCAGTTCTGAAGCCTAGAAGTCTGAAATTGAAGTTTCAGCAGGGCCGTGCTCCCTCAGAAGGCTCTACGGAAGGATCCTTCTTGATTCCTTAGCTTCTGGCGGCCGCCAGTACCCCTTGGTGTTCTTTGACTTGTGGCTGCATCACTCCAATCTCTTCACCTGTCATCACATGGGCTTCTTCTCTGTGTTCTCACCTCTTCTTATGAGGACACCAGTCATTGGGTTCAGGGCCCACCCTAATCCAACATGACCTCCTATGAACTTGATTGCATCTGCAAAGGTCCTGTTTCCAAATGAGGTCACATTCACAGGTTCCAGTGGACATGAGTTTGGGGGACATTATTCAATCTTTCAAGATTGTGGTAAAACTTAACTGGAGCCCCATATTATTTTCTTTTTTAGTTTTTATTGAAATAAAGTTGATCTGTAATGTGTTAGTTTCAGGTATATCACAAAGTGATTGGTTTTTATATATATAATATACATATTATATATATTCTATGTATAATTATATATTTTTATATATACACATATTTTTTAGATTAGTTTCCATTATAGGTGATTACAACATATTGAGTATATGACTTCCTTGACTCAACAGTAGGTTCTTGTTGTTTATTTATTTTATATCTAGTGTGGAGCCCCAAGTTAAAAGGCACACATCCCAGCATCCAGGGACTCAGCAAATGTTACTGCACTACTTGTCACACCTGCAGCAATAGGCTGTGATCGTCACTTGCTATTCACCTGACTCAGATATTGGCCTCACGGTAGAGTCTAGACAAGCAATTCTCTGCCCTAACTGCATATCAGAATCACCTGGGACATTTTTAAGACCAGTGCTCATGTCTCACCTAAGACATATCCAATCAGAAACTCCAGGGTGAAGTCTGAGAACAGGTGTGCTTAAAAAGCTTCCTGGGTGATGGATTCTCACATATAACAAGGCTGAGGACCACTCACTGAGAGTAATGTGGTCAGAGAGAAAATCCAGAATCATACTGTTGGAGTGACTTTGGATACAGCCCTTATTTCTCTGGAACATTAGCTCCAAAACAAACTAGGCTAGAGCTCTGGAAAGATAAAAACCAGTAAGACTTGTCAGATTCAAACCTGTGCATAGTTGATCCTTCTTGTGGGAAATAAAACCACTGTTGTGACATTAACAAACACAAGATTTGCTTTCAGTCAAACAGCACCCAGCAGGACAAAGATGGAAAAATAAAATGAAAACAGAGGAAGGGCCAGGTATGTCTACAGAGTTTTTCAGTGAAACCAATGGCTTTCAGTTTGGTCCTGAGTCCCCAAAGGCAGAAATGCCATCCAGAGAGGGCCAGGAATCAACTGCAGTTACTTTGCACAAACACACAACAAATTAAAGAATGCACAATACAAGGGGCAGGCTCTGAAGTGTGTGGCATTCTGTCGTTGTCATTCACTGTGAACTGATCCGATACCAGTGGAAAAACTGAGCAGAATTTGAAATCCGCCCCAAGACTCTTCGCATTAGTAAGTTTTGAGAAGTGATTCAATGTAATTCAGCAGATTGACTGAAGGCTTCCTATGTGTCAGGTTTGATGCTGGAAATTGGTATATTCCATGCAGCTTATATTTCTGCAAGGAGCTTAAATTGTACACTAGGTGTACAACGAAGTTCACTAGGATTGGAGCTTTAAGAAGAACAATAATTCTTTTATTTTAATTTATTTTAGTCTATTTTATTTATTGGCTTCATTGGGTCTTCGTTGCTACGTGCAGGCTTTCTCTAGTTGTGGCAAGTGGGGGCTACTCTTCCTTGCGGTGCACGGGCTTCTCATTGTGGAGGCTTCTCTTGTTGTAGAGCACGGGTTCTGGGGGTGCAGGCTTCAGTAGTTGTGGCACGTGGGCTTTGTTGCTCCACGGCATGTGGGAATCTTCCCAGGCTAGGGTTCGAACCCGTGTCCCCTGCATTGGCAGGCAGATTCTTAACTGCTGCACCATGAGGGAAGTCCTGAGAACACTAGTTCTTGTTGAGAAGAGGAAAAAAGGATTTTTCACAACCCAAAGTGAGTAGTTATGAAATATTTAAATGCTTCAGAAGCTGATCTCAATATTCAGATAAAGCAAATGAAGATTAGAAAGGGAGAGTAAGTCCCTACAATCACGCCACATTTCACACAAAGGGTATTAAGCAATGTAGGGGAGCCAGAAAAGAATATAAATGGATGAACAAAAGCCTAAGCAAGGAAATTAAATTCAAATTTTTGGAGGAAAAAGTATTGGAATAATTAGTATTATCTGTTTCAAAACCCTTTCTATAACTTTACTATAGTAGTTAGGGATACTTTGGGCTGTTTGTGCTCTACTTGCCTATCCCGTGTCATTGGACAGAAGAACAGAAGTAACAGATGGGTTCATTAGCTATAAGTTGCTCGTTGAGGTTCTTTTTTATATATAAAATTTTATTTATTTGTTTATTTGTTTATTTTTGGTTGCTTCATGTCTTCATTGCTGCACGCGGGCTTTCTCTGGTTGTAGTGCGAGGGCTTCTCATTGTGGTGGCTTCTCTTTTTGCGCAGCATGGGCTCTAGGTGCACGGGCTTCAGTAGTTGTGGCTTGAAGGCTCTAGAGGACAGGCTCAGTAGTTGTGGTGCACGGGCTTAGTTGCTCCACAGCATGTGGGATCTTTCCCGACCAGGGATCAAACCTGTGTCCCCTGCATTGGCAGGCGGATTCTTAACTACTGCACCAGCAGGGAAGTCCCATTCATTGAGGTTCTGAAGCAGTGCTGTCCAGTAGAACTTTCTGCAATAATGGGAGTGCTCCACATCTGTGCTGTCCAATACAGCAGCCCCTAGCCAGATACAATATGGAGCCCACTTACATTTGACTTTAGATAAACAACAAATGAGTTTTTCATTTAAGTAGGTGGGGACACACTTCACCTGAAACGTAAGTTTAACTGAGTGTTCTGTATTGTTTTTCTCCCTAAATCAGGTCACCCGAGCCCCATGTGGTTATTGAGCACTTGAAATGTGCTTAGTATGATGGAGAAACTGTCATTTAATTTTAATTTTGATTAAGTAGCCACATGCAGCTAGCAACTTGTAGATTGGTCAGCTTGATCTGAAGGAAGAGGCTAAGTGAGAGGATGTCTGCCAGCATGAGACTTCATTAGGGATGGTTTTTTAAATTTTTTTTCAGTAAAGTATAGTTGATTTACAATGTTGCATTAGTTTCTGGTGTACAGCAAAGTGATTCAGTTATATATGTATTTATATATATATATATTCCATTATAGTTTATTATAAGATATTGACTATAATTTCCTGTGCTATACAGTAGGACCTTGTTGCTGATCTGTTTTACATATAGTAGTTTGTATATGCTAATCCCAAACTCCTAATTTACCCCTGCCCCCAACCTTTTCCCTTTGGTAACCATAAGTTTGATTTCTCTGTCTGTAGGTCTGTTTCTTTTTTGTAAATAAGTTCATTTGTATCATATTTTAGATTCCACATATAAGTGATATCATATGGTCTTTCACTTTCTAACTTCATTTAGTATGATAATCTCTAGGTCCATCCATGTAGCTGCAAATGGCATTGTTTCATTCTTTTTTATGCCTGAGTAATATTCCATTATATATATATACACACACACCACATCCATTCATCTGTTGGTGGACATTTAGGTTGTTTCCATGTCCTGGTTATTGTAAATAATGCTGCTACGAACATAGGGGTGCATGTATGATTTTGAATTACAGTTTTCTCTGGATATATACCCAGGAGTGGGATTCCTGGATGGCATTTCTATGGTATCTCTATTTTTAGTTTTTTAAGGAACCTCCATACTGTTTTCCATAGTGGCTGCACAAATTTACATTCTCACCAACAGTGTAGGAGGGTTTCCTTTCCTAGGGGTGATTTTTTGAACTCCAGTTCTCCATTCCAGATTCTGAATGCCAAGAAGCCCTGCCGCACTGCACGAGAAGCCGGAGTGTGCTGTCGTACTGGGAGGTCTTCAGTTGCTTATCTGAAATGATACCAATGACAATAATAACAAGCAATTTATGGGGCACTTATTATGTGCTGTGATACACACTAAATCATCCATGCTCGGAATCCTGCCAACACCTCTGTAGGGAAATGTGATTATCCCCACTTGAGGGATGAGGAAAACAAAGCTCAGAGAGGTTGAGTGACTTGCCTAAGGGCACAGAGCTAGTAAGTGGAATAAGCACGTTTATACTCAGGTCATGTGACTGACCAGCCTGGCCTCTAAATGGGTACCTCCCTATGGACACAAGTTTTCAAAGTCAAAACTTAAGAAACTTAAAATCAAATGGTAGGCAATAGTGAGGCTTCATATATGTCTAAGGAGTACCCAGCAGGCCTGAAAATTGACCACAAGAGGCAGAAAGAACGTGGAAAGCGGAGTTCTGGCTTTACCACTTTTGGTATATGGTGAACTGACTCCAGGCAAGTTACTTAGCTTCCTTGAGGCTCTATGATTTCGTTTTTAACACGAGGTGGAACTACATTTTGTTTAGGGGATAAAAGGAGAGAATATGCATGAAAGGCCCTGTAGACACTCACAAAGAATAATTACATATAACACACATAAGAGTTATATTTTATTTCTAATAATGAAAACAAAAATGTGTAAGCTGTACAACTCACCTAAGAGATGTGCAATGATGTCTCAAAGGTCTGAAGGAAGTGATTTAACTTTCATGCTGGAGAATATAGGTATACCTGGAACATTTCAGAAATTTCTCTAATATCTTGAAAAGGGAGAAAAAATTGTGAAAAATCTTTTTAATACCAAGCTTATAACAGTATCAATGAAGTCAGTAAATTTAAAACACAAAAACTAAAACAGTCATTTTGGGGGTCTGAAGTATAATATTTTGACCTGGTCAAAGCAAGTTATTTTCAGGTTTTTTTAAAAAATGACCCGGGGTCTTCCCAGGTGGCACAGTGGTTAAGAATCCACCTGCCAATGCAGGGGACACGGGTTCAATCCCTGGTCCGGGAAGATTCCACGTGCTGAGGAGCAACTAAGCCCATGTGCCACAACTAGTGTGCCTGCACTCTAGAGCCCACAACTGCTGAGCCCATATGCCACAACTACTTAAGCCCACACACCTAGAGCCCACGCCCTGCAACAAGAGAAGCCACCGCAATGAGAAGCCCTTGCACCGCAACAAAGAGTAGCCCCCACGCACCGCAGCTAGAGAAAGGCCGTGCACAGCAACAAAGACCCAACACAGCCAATAAGTAAGTAAATAAATAAATTTATTAAAAAAAAAAAAGCTCTAGGGATCCCCCCTATGTGGGTTGCATGGGCCCTTCTGTTCTGGCAGGGCCAGTTACTATGGACATGCCGGTAGGCAAAGGTGGCCCTCATCCCAGTTGTCTGCCAGGCCATGCCTTGTGTGGAAGCGGCCAGCCTGCTCGTGGGCAGGGCTGAGCCCTGGCATGACTAGCTGCACAGCCCAGGGAGTGCTGGGGCTGGTGCCAGCCTGCTGGTGGAAGTGGCTGAGTCCCGGGTTGGCCGGCTGTGGGGCCCACAGTGTCCTGGGATTAATGCTGGCCCACGGATGGGGGGGCAAGCCCCATCACTAACAGGCTAGAGGGAGGCTCCAAAATGGCTTTAGCCAGCACAGGTGTGCTTATGGTAGAGGGAGCTCCCCCCAGTGGCTGCCACCCATGGTTTTGTCCCCAGGTGGAGTCCCATGTGGCTCCTGTCTCTCTGGGAGGGTCTCCAAGATCAGCAAGTACGTCTGACCCCTTTCAAATTACTCTCTGGGCTGGGACTCAAAGCACGTGAGATTTTGTGTGCACTCTTTAGGAGCAGGGTCCCTGTTTCCTATAGCCCTCTAGCTTTCCTGTATGCAAGCCCCACTGGCTTTAAGCCAGACATTCTGGGGGCTCATTTTCCAGTGCAGGACCCCCAGGCTGAGGAACCTGATGTGCGACGAAGACTCGTTACTCACTGGGGAGAATCTCTGCAATTGTAATCATCCTCCCATTTGTGGGTCGCCTACGTGAGGTTATAAGGTCTGGACTATACTGCATCTCCGGCCCATCTCACTGTGCTTCCTTCTTTAGTTGCAGAGGATCTTTTCTTCTCATCTTCTGGTCTTCCTCATAAATAGTTGCTCTGTAAATAGTTGTGATTTTGATGTTCCTGTGGGAGGAGGAGAGGTCAGGGTCTTCTACTCCACCATCTTGGCCACACCTCCCAGAGTTTTAACTTATATATGCCAACGAATTCCTTTTTCTGATCAAACCAGTTGGAACTGGACTTCCTAGGTGGCGCAATGGTAAAGAATCCGCCTGCCAATGCAGGGGACACGGGTTCGAGCCCTGCCCTGGGAATATCCCACATGCTACGGAGCAACTAAGCCCGTGCGCCACAACTACGGAGCCTGTGCTCTAGAGCCTGTGAGCCACAACTATTGAGCCCATGTGCTGCAACTATTGAAGCCCACGTGCCTAGGGCCCATGATCCACAACAAGAGAAGCCACTACAGTGAGGGACCTGAGCACCACAATGAAGAGTAGCCCTCACTCGCAGCAACTAGAGAAAGCCCGTGTGCAGCAACGAAGACCCAACGCAGCCAATAAATAAATAAATAATAAAATAAACAGATTAAAAAAATAATAATAAAAAATAAATTAAAAAACCACTTTGAACTGATTTTTAGTTATTTGCAATGAAATGATACCTGGCTGATATGAGAGGTGACACCTGAATAGAATCTTTTTTTTAAATTTATTTTTATTTTCTAAATTTTTAATTGAAGTATAGTTGATTAAAAGAATTAAAAAAAAAACATTTGTTTTGATTGAGCAGTGCAGCTTGCAGGATTTTAGTTCCCCAACCAGGAATCGAACCCGGGGTCCCAGCAGTGAAATCTCCAAGTCCTAACCATTGGAGTGCCAGAGGATTCCTTAAAAGAATCTTGAGAGAGTCGAATTTTGACTAGAAAAAAATGAGTTGAAGTGTATTCCAACAACAATATTAACAATATCAACTACAGCAAAAATGTATCAAGCACTGAGTATGCTCCACAAACTCTGCCTGGAGGATCATGTACTCTTCACAAAAACCATTTGAGATTGGGGCTGTGATTATTTCCAAATATTTATTTATTTATTTAGTTAGTTATTTATATTTCTTATTTTATTTTATTTTGGCCACACCGCACAGCTTGCAGGATCTTAGCTCCACAACCAGGGATTGCACGTGGTCGCCTCCATACTGAATGTGCCGAGTCCTAACCACTGGGCTGCCAGGGAGCTCCCTGACTACCTCCTTATAGATGAAGAAGCTGAAGCTCAGAAAGATTAAGTGATGTCCCAAAGGTCACACAGCTGAGAACTGGACTGAACAGGTCAGCCTGCTGCCCAGGAATATGCTCTTCTTATGCTATCTATCTGCCTCTCTTACCTTCCAGGCTGACAGCTGAAAACAAGAGTGTATGGGCTGAAAGAGCACAGTCAGGGAGCGTGGAAGCACTGACCTGCACAGTGATCAGGGAGGAGGTGGCAGGCAATGAGGCTCAGGGGTTGCTGGTCCCACTAGTGGACGGGGTGTAGATGCAGCCATAACTATTGTTCAATAGCACCCATGCAGCTCTGAAGTTACTCACCATCACTTCCAACAGAGCTATGCCCACCCACTGTCCAGGGTCAAAACAAGGTTATCCTGCCAAGATATCCATCATCTACTTATTTGTCATGCAACAGCCATTAGAGTCTAGGTCTGAAGCACCCTGCTTGGTGAGCAAGACAATCGAAGTACCTGCCCTCATGGACCTTACATTTGAACTGGGAAAGACAACATTAAACAAATAGTTACATCTGTAAACATATAGTAACCGACTGTGCAAAGGGCTAGGATGGTCATGAGCATAGTGCTACAAAAAGAATGAGGGAGACCTAGTTTAGCGCTGAAGAGTATGTGCAAGTGTGTAGGGTAAGGCCTTTCTGTGGAAGTGTGATTTAAATGAAGGCCTTGATACTCAAATAAACAGATACATTGTAAACAAAAGGAACCACAAATGCAAAGAGGGAATTGGATGTGCCTGCTTAAGGAACTGAAAGAAGACTGTGGCCTCAGGACTTCTCTGGTGGCACAGTGGTTAAGCATCTGCCTGCCAATGCAGGGACCCTGGGCTGGGAAGATCCCACATGCAGCAGAGCCACTAAGCCCGTGCACCACAACTACTGAAGCCTGCACGCCTAGAGCCTGTGCTCCGTGACAAGAGAAACCACCACAATAAGAAGCCCAAGCACCACAACAAAGAGTAGCTCCTGCTTGCTGCAACTAGAGGAAGCTCACATGCAGCAACAAAGGCCCAATGCGGCCAAAAGCAAATAAATAAATTAATTAAAAAAAAAGAAAAAAGAAGACTGTGGCCTAGATGTTAGTGGGTGAGAAGTAGGCAAGGGCTGGATCTTGCAGGGCCTTGAGGCCACCGTCAGGACTTTTGATTCTCATTTACTCATTCCTTCTTTGAACACTTCCTGAGAATTTTCTGCTGGACCAAGCCATAAGCAGTCAGTAGAGATACAGTGATTAATAATGATGAGAATAACAATGGCCAGTGTTCATTGAGTACTTACCACTTGCTGTTAGAACTATTGTTTTAAGCACTTTTTTGTTTGTTTGTTTTTTTTGTTTTAAGCACTTTGATCCACCAACTCATCTAGAGCTCCCAGTAACTCTATGACCAAGATACCACTATTGTCCTCCTTTGGTGGATAGGGAAATTGGGGCATGGAGAAACTAAGTAATTTTCAAGATGATACTACCAGCAAGCGGTAACAGGCAGTCTGACTCCAGAACTCCTAGGCACTTATATTCTTAACTGCTATGATTTACTTCCTCTTGTCTAAGATTAGAAGACAGTTGTCTTGGTCATTTTAGCCACCCAAGTAATGCTTCAGAAATAGGCAGCTGGTTAAAAGAGTTTCCCAATCGTGGCGTAATCATAAGAACTCCCAGGGGAGTTAGAAACAGACCCTTTTCCTGGAGATTTATACTCTAATGAAACTGAGCAGGACCCTCTGGGGCTCCTGGGCACAGAAGCCTTCCAGTGTCCCCCATGCTTGATTGCAGGAAATAGGCTTCCTTCAGCCTCCAGGACCTTCCCTGAGTTCCAAACAGTTGCTACTCAGGGAAGGGAGGGGGTGCCGAAATAAGGGAGGAGCAGTCAAGAAATAATAGTGCAGCCTTGGGGCAGGGTCCTGGTGCCCCCTCAAGGGATACACATAACAACATCTTAGAGCTGTTTTGCAGATACTGAAACCCCCACCAGGTGGGAGAAGTTCACTGCATGCTGCCCACAAGCACGCAGACCCCAGATGGTTGGAACCAGAGGGTTGATGATGCTGACTCCCAGGTACCTCACCCCCAACCAATCAGAAGAAGGTCCACGATCTGATCACGCCCTCCTCTTTGAACCATGACTATCAGACTCCTCACTACCTGCTCCAGGTCTACACACACAGTTTTAAGGGCTTTATCCTGCCGTGCCCCCCTTTGCCGGGTAAAGCAGTAAAGCATTCTTTTCTTTTCTTTTTTTTTTAATAAATTTATTTATTTATTTATTGGCTGTGTTGGATCTTTGTTGCTGCACATGGGCTTTCTCTAGTTGCGGTGAGCAGGGGCTACTCTTTGTTGTGGTGCGTGGGCTCCTCTTTGCTGTGGCTTCTCTTGTTGCGGAGCATGGGCTCTAGGTGGGTGGGCTTCAATAGGTGCAGCACATGGGCTCAATAGTTGTGGCTCACGGACTCTAAAGCGCAGGCTCAATAGTTGTGGCACACGGGCTTAGTTGCTCCACAGCTTGTGTGATCTTCTTGGAGCAGGAATTGAACCCATGTCCCCTGCACTGGCAGGCAGATTCTTAACCACTGCGCCACCAGGGAAGCCCTAAAGCTATCCTTTTCTACTTCACCCAAAACTCTGTTTCCAACACTCAATTCGGTAACAGAGGCCAAATTTTGGGTACAATAGGTTCACTCTGGAATTTGTATTTTTAACACGTTTGACAAATGCTGGCTTAGTTCAGTTTAATGGCTTTTTGCTGGACAGATCCTAGTTTGGGTGGGTGGCTGCTTCACTACCTTCCTGGATGTGTGTCACCTTGTGCAAACCATTTCACCTCTCTGGACATCAGTTTCCCCTTCTAATAAATGCAGCTAATGATAGCACCATCCCCTAAGGCTGTCATGTGGATTAAGTGAGCTGGTGCAAAGTGCTTAGAACAATGCCTGATGCTTAGTGAGTGGTGATGACAATAACGTGTCACCAAGCAAGGGCTCCTGTGCCCAAGGCTCACACAGCCAAACTCTGACATGGGGTTTGCAGCAAAGTAAGGGTTCATTCGCAGGAGACCAACCAAGGAGTTCATGCTCAGAAGACCTGAGCCCACCGATGGCTTTCAGGCGAGGATTTTTGTTTTTGTTTGTTTGGGGGTTTGGGGGGCTGCACTGGGAGGCATGTGGGATCTTAGGTCCCCGACCAGGGACCAAACCCACACCCCCTGCAGTGGAAGCATGGGGTCTTAACCACTGGACCACCAGGGAAGTCCCAGGCAAGTGTTTCTTAAAGACAGTTTTAGGGGAGAGGGTAGAAGGATGCTCATGGACTTTCTTCAGACTGGTTGGTGGGGAGGTAACAGGGTGATGTTTCTGGAATTTCAACCTTCTGGTTCCAACCAGCCTGGGGTCTAGCGCTTGTGGTCACCACCCTCCACCTTGGTGGGGGTCTTGATATGCATGGGATTGTTATCTCCAGCCCCTCGGGAGGAACTAGGAGTCCGGGGACTTTATTGTCTCAATCATTAACTGCTTGAGCCTTCTCTTTAGAAACCAGGGAAGGCCTAGGAGACTAAATAGGAAACAGGAGACACGATGGGGCTTTTGTACCCACTTGGTTTCAACCTCCCCTTTTCTTTGATAGTCCTCAGTCCTGAGGGGAACAGGGATGGGACCTGAAAGACAATAACATTTTGCATAGTGAGATTGATCATAAACTCAGTAAGGGAACTCGATTTTAGAGACACTTGTTTCAAATGTAATGATGGTGATGATGACCGGTAAACTGAAGATACCTCGGAATTGTGTCAGAGATCACACCTTGGAGGACTGTCCTGTCTTGTCCTGCAAGGACAGGGCCCAGTCCTTTTACCCTTAGGGTAGGATTCCCAGATAAAATACAGAGCCCCACTTAAACTATTTCAGATAAACGACAAAACGTGTGGCACAAGCCTCTCCCAAACTGCATACAACATGTTTATCATTTGTTGGTTATCTGAAATTCTAGTTTAACCGGATGTCCTACATTCTTGTTAAATCTGCAGACCCCTCCTCTAAGGAAGGGCTGCCCCACCAAGCCTGAGTTCCTGTGCACCAGACCCCAGGCAAGCCTACTCCACTTGCCAGGAGCCCCAGTCGATCCCAGAAGGGCCGCTCACGCGTCCAGCCCCGCCCAGGCAGCACCAGTGGCGCCTCGAGCGACAGAGCCCAGCGCGCCCGCCGGCCCCGCCCCGCCCCGAGCAGAGGTCGCAGCCCCCAGCGGCGCAGGCCCCACCCGGCAGTTGGGCGCTGAGGAGTCGCGTCGCTCCCTCCCACGCAGTGGACTCAGCAGAGGCCAGAAAGTCGCTCGCCATGTCGGCTGCGGAGGCGGGGGCTGTTTTCCACAGAGCGCGGGGCAGGACCCTGGACGCTTTTTCCTCAGGTACTGCCTGCCCTTCGCCCCCGGGAGGGGCTGGTTTCAGGGCTTGCGGAACCTTCGGCAGGGGGAACGTTCGTGCGGGATGCGCGCCTCGCACCGGACCCCAGCAGGGGCTGCACCCACGGGCCGGGGACCGCAATAGCGGCGGCACCAGCCGCACTTGGGACTTCCAGGGGCGCTTTTGAGAGAAGGGTGGCGGGGCGAGGGGTCCGGCCGTAGAGCCTCGGTGGCCACGGCCGAGGTTCCCTGAGAGACGATAGAGTGAGGCAGCAAAGCAGAGTGAAGAGCGTGGGCGCTGCAGTTAGACTCGGTTTCCAAGCCTTGCCTTGGACAGGATGCGCAGCGAGTGTTAGCCTCAGTTTCCTCATCTGTAAAAGGGGAATGATCGCAGCCAGGTTATGTGTGGCACTGGATAAGCGCCGGGTGCACATGCGATGCGGTTATTTTTATAATGGTCGTTCACCGTGGTGTAGTTTATACTCCATAATCATGGTTACCTTCTATAATGAGTCATCCACCAAAATGTTAGCAGTGCCCGTCCGAACTGGAGAGAGGGGAGGCAGTCAAGAGTCCTGTGGAGTTAAGTGCTTGGACTTTGGATTCGGATAATCCGCCTCGCTGTGAAAATGGGCTTGTTAATATTTACCGCATAGGGGAGGGTTAGCAGGTTAAAAGGATTTCTGTAACCCAGTGCCTGACACAGGCCAGGTGCTCAGTGTGTGCTAACCTTAGAGCTATAAGAGGGACCACTGCTCCCCGTTCCTTGGTCCTCCCCGCGTCTTTTGTTGCGTGGTCAAATTCCCTCCCGCGAACTCACCAGTTTTTGTCACCCCAGGGAAGTCACCCCAGGTGCCCTCCGTGATCTGGCTTGTGCTCGCCTTCCTTGTTTCATACTCACCATTCTTCCCCTTGCTCAGTTCTCCTGCTTCACTGGTTTTCTTGAACTCGCATTTAAAATGGCCAAGTCCTTTCTCTCTGCAGGGCTTTGGTGGTGCTTGCTCTTTGCTTGCCTAGATAATAGCTGGGCTGGGGGCCTGGCAGTTTCTCCATCTTCACACTTTATTTAAAGTTCAGTCACTTTATCAGACAGATTTTCCCTGGCTAGCCTTACTAAAGTGGGTTTCCCCTGTAACTCTCTGTTCTAAAGCCTTGTTTTTTTCTTTCTCTGCAACTGGTGGGGGGTGGGAAGGGGTGGCAAGGTTCTGGAAGGGCATGTGGGGCCAGAAATCTAATTGAGGTGGATGTTAGAAAACAATCTGTTGTAGTGCCCATTCTCTAAATATTATTTTAATTTGCCCTTTTCACCCTGTTTTTGAACCCAAGTTCGTGTGCCTGGCGCACAGGGAGACCAAACAAACCAAAATATCAGAGTGTAACAGGGAAGAGCCAATTTTGACTCCATATTGGATCTGTTTCTTTGAGTTTAGCCTTTGCTTTTTGTTGTTTTTTTTTTGTTCTAATCATACGTAATGGCCTGCCTCGGGGAACCCTGCCCACTTGTGAATGGCTGCAAGAAAGAAGAAAAAAAAAAAAAAAAAAAAAAACCCATACCCTCCCTGAGGCTGGCCATTCCAGGAGAGGTTTTGCAAGACTGACGGCCCTTTTTACTTTACTTCCTCCCCACCTCTCCTTCTCTATTCTGCCTTTTTACTTTACTTCCCTCTCTGATTCCATAAAAGAAACTGGCATCCAGACCACGATAAGATGGTTTTTTTGGGGCCCCTAGTCCGTCATCTTCTAGGTCTGCCGGCTTTCCGAATAAAGTCGTTATTCCTTGTCTCAACACCTCACCTCCCGATTTATTGGCCTGTCGTGCAGTGAGCAGAGCGAGTTTGGACTTGGTAACAAGAGTTTGGAGCAGAAAAAGGTTTATATTGCAGGGCCTAGCTAGGAGAATGGGTAGCTTGTACTTGAAAGACTTGATCTCCCTCTGGTTTTCAGGGAAGA
Organism: Hippopotamus amphibius kiboko; assembly: GCF_030028045.1. NCBI lineage: Eukaryota > Metazoa > Chordata > Mammalia > Artiodactyla > Hippopotamidae > Hippopotamus > Hippopotamus amphibius. The sequence continues at coordinate 131,878,021 of NC_080194.1, read as the reverse complement.
GTTTTTAAAGGCAACATTTGGGGTGACAACTGCAGGGTGAATGGCTTTGTTTTTTGATTGCTGGTGAGCTAACAAGGTGGTGTTCCAGGAAACTCAAGCATCAGCCTTCCAGTTTGGACCCGTCTGGGGTCTCAGCATGTAGTTACCATTCTTCACCTGGGTGGGGGCCTGCAGAACTCAAAGTATCAGATTGTTATGTGCCTCCCTTGAGGAGGAACTAGGACTCTGTTTTATTGCGGAACTGTTGTTTCTAGGCTGCTTTCCCTCTGTGTCTGCATTCCCTCAATTCCATAATTATTAACTCCTTGAATCTGCTCTTTGGAACTAGGGAAGATCTAGGAGACCAAGCCTTTTTTCTTCAAACAAGAAATCGGGGGGTGGGGGGGGTGGGGTGGGTGGGCACGGGAAGGCTTTTATTTCCTGGAGGGCCCTGCAGGTTCCTGCTTGATTTCAATCCAATATGAGGCTTTTGAGATTTACCCATGTTGGTAAAAGTAGCTCTAGTTTGCTCATTTTCCTGCTGGGCAGTATTCCATTATATAAGCATATACTTGATATGTTCTGTTGCTGGGTCTTACCTCTGCCTCTCAAGTCTACCCTCTCCCTGCCCCACTGCTCCCTGAGGTAGAACTCTTATGGGGCCTCATCCATTTGCTCTTTGCCCTCTGGCCTCTGATTGGATTCAGCCAATGGGGCATCCTGACTGGAGAGCAGAGAGATGGGGAACAAAAGTTTATCCCCCTGCTTTCTTCCCTGTGGGGTTGCCTCCAGCTGGCTGTATTCCTTACCTGAAATTCACTGCTTCTTTCTGCTGGAACTTTCTTTTCAGATTTGGGTAACCACTTCTTCCCTCCTTTCAGACATAGTTCTGCTTTTCTGTCTCCAATTTAGATCCTTTGATGTTTTGCTACACTCAACTCATCCCAAATAATCCCTTTTTAAATGCGCCTTTAATTATCCTAATTTGAGTCTGCCAGCTATTTCCTGCTAGGATCCTGATATGATGGACGTTCAGTTATTTCTGTTTTTCACAGTGGGTAACAGTGCTGTTATGAACAATTCTGGTACAGGTCTTCTTGTGGATACGTGGAAAAATTTCTCCAGGGCATATACCCAGGAGAGCAAAGTTCTGGGTTGTAGAGTATGATCTTTCCTAGCTTTATTAGATCTTGTCAAATCACCTTCCAGAGTGCTTGCACCAACTTATACTCCCACTAGCAGAGTATGAGAGTTCCTTGTGACTCTGCACTCTCTTTTCCGTTCAGGAAGTATTATGTTCATACTGCATTCTCTAGTATCTTGTGGAGAGTAGAAAAAGGCGAGGGCTCATAATCAAAGCACAGAGCTATGGCACAAAAAATAATTCTTGGAGGGACTTCCCTGGTGGTCCAGTGGTTAAGACTCTGCACCCCCAATGCAGGGGACCTGGGTTCAATCCCTGATCAGGAAACTAGATTGCACATGAAGAGTTCGCATGCTGCAACTAAAGATCCTGCATGCTGCACTGAAGATCCTAGGTGCTACAACTAAGACCCAATGCAGCCAAATAAATAAGTATTAAAAAAAAAAATTCTTGGCAACTGGTGGCCTCTGTAGGCCACCGAAGTGGGAATCAGGATTTTAAGCATTGGTCTTGGGTAATGGTGAGACTGTTAACTGAAATCAGGGAGTAAGGAGTAGGGTTTGAAGGGATTGATTTGGGAATTGGTGGCTTTGAGGTGCCATCAGGAAATCTGAGGCAGCTTGTAGGGTGCAGCACACAGCTGGGATGCAGGTATGGATCCCATCCATGGAGAGGGGAATAGATGATATTGCTGTAGGAGTCAGTGGCATTGCTAAGGGGAAAAGTGTGGAGTAGTGGACAGGGTGTGTGTGTGTGTGTGTGTGTGTGTGTGTGTGTGTGTGTGTGTGTGTGTAACCTTAGGATATACCAACATTTAGGGGGTTAGAAGAAGGAAAAGACACACTGAAGGTCTCAGAGAAGGAAACAACCAGAACTTTTGGAAGATAAATCCTGCAGCTGAGGCTTCCCAGGTGGCGCAGTGGTTAAGAATCCGCCTGCCGATACAGAGGACACGGGTTCGATCCCTGCTTCAGGAAGATCCCACATGCCGTGGAGCAACTAAGCCTGTGCGCCAAAACAAAAACAAAACAAACAAACAAACAAAAATCTCGCAGCCAGCCTTGGTACCAAAGTTGGGGAGGAGGGCTTCAGGCAGGGTGGTGCACAGGCTCTGATGCTGCAGACGTCCAGGTGAGTGCTCACTGAGCAGAGGATGGCAGCTTTGATTGTTATGTGGCCTTTGGGAAGACGGTTTCAGTAAAGCTGTAGGGGGAAGCCTGGTGCATTGGCATTTGAGGAGTGGTAGTGAGTGAGGATGTGCAGTCAGCAAGGGTAGGATTCTGTTTGGAGCCATTTGGTGATGCAAGGTTGCTTGAGGGAGGAGCAATGCTGAAGGAGGGCTGAAGGGTTTGCAATAGTTGTAATGATGACAAAAACAACAGGAGTATCTAAGATTTCTCAGGTGTTCACAGCGTGCCAGGCACTATACTCCGTGCTGTATGTGGTCTGTCTCTTGTAATCTTCAAAGTAGTCCTGTTGAGCTAGCTATTAGGGTTATCCTGTTTTTACAGTGGGAAAAAATCAATCTCAGAAAGGCTAGGCAACTTGCCTGAGGTCACACGATTGGTCTGAGCTGGATCTGGGGTTGAAAAATGCAAAAGGCAGGATAATTGCTGGAGAACATTCCTGAGGAGGTGGGAAAAGATGGCATTAACGGCTCAGAAGAGAGGTCGGCCCTGGGAACAGATGTCTTCTTCGACCATCTCTCCTTCTATCTGTCTGTTTTTCTGTCCATTCGTCTGTCTACCAGTCTGTCCATCATATGTCCATCTTTGCATCTGTCTGTCCATCCACCTGTCCATTGATTCATCCATTTGCCCACTCATCAGGTGTACCAAGCACCTTCCAGGTATTGTGCTAGATCCCAGAGTGCAGTGATGAGCAAAAACCAGATGCGATTCCTCACCTCTGGCACATGGCTACTTAGAGAGCCCGACAGTAACCTGCCAGTCACACAGACCAGCATAATCGCAGCTGCGGCAAATGTCAGTGAAGTGAGGAATGTCAGTTGTCAGGAGGGGAGGGGCATCTTAATAAGGCCCTTCAGGGAGGACTTCCTTGGGGAAGGGGTGTGTCCTGCTTGCTGAAGGATGAGTAGGAGGTACCTGGGCAGTGAAGGGAAGGAGGACCATTGTAGACCAGGCGTAGGTGGAGCACATGTGAAAGTCTGATGTGGTGGGACAGGAAAGGGAAGGGTGTGCGGAGAAAGAAGCCCTTAAGTTGAGCTGGGTGGCATGGGATGAGACTGGAGCATGGGGAAGGGAGTCATTGAGAAGTTTTGTCTTTATCTAAGTTGCATCTGTGAGGACTCAAGGAAACATGGTCTCTTTTTTTTTATTAATTAATTAATTTACTTTATTGGCTGCCTTGGGTCTTCGTTGCTGCACATGGGCTTTCTCTAGTTGTGGCGAGCGAGGGCTACTCTTCATTGTAGTGCACGGGCTTCACATTGTGGTGGTTTCTCTTGTTGTGAAGCATGGGCTCTATGCGCGTGGGCTTCAGTGGTTGCGGCACATGGGCTCAATAGTTGTGGCACACAGGCTTAGTTGCTCTGCAGCATGTGGGATCTTCCCAGATCAGGGCTCGAACCCATGTCCCCTGCATTGGCAGGCGGGTTCTTAACCACTGCACCACCAGAGAAGTCCGAAGGAAACATGATCTGATTTCCATTTTGGAAAGAATGGTCTGGCTGCAGCAGTAACAACAGAAAAGTCTCTGCTTGTGAGGACGTGGGGTGCAATTGACTGTAAGCTGGAGCTCAGCAACTTATCCTGAAGCAACATTTCCAAGGCACACATTATTCACTTTGAATTTGTTGATTTTTCAGTCGCTGGAGGCATATGTTGAGGTGGTAGGGGCTTCTGGTGGAGATTATGGGGGTGCTGAAGTGTGAAAGTTACTAGCCCACTGGAGCTGCCCCAGGGCTGCCGTGGGACCAGAGAACAAGAGAAGTGTTCACCTGGAAAAGAATGGGGCCCAGGGAGGGGATGAAGAGAGACCTAGAAGATAAATTGAGATAGGAGGGAAAATGACCCTGGACTTGTAGAAGTGGGGCCTGCACTTGGTCTCCTCTGCAGGTTGAGCAGCCCCAGTGGGCATGCCCAGTATGTGTCATGTAGCTCAGGGCTTTTAGAGGCCCAGCCTTGGAGGGTCAGGCGGAGAACTCTTCTCTAGATGTTGAACACCTAGTGTACCTCCAGGCTGCCTCTACTGATGTCGCTGACTTCCCTGGGTCCTAGTTCCCTATTAGTATTGCTGGTGACTTTAAATGATGCTCTTGGAGGGTCCATTGCCAGTTCAGGCTCTGTGGGCAAGTGGCAAGCTGGTAGAGTTGCCCCAAGGGCAGGCTTGGAAGAGAAAGGAAAGGAACTGGCTTTTTCTGCCTCTTGCCAAAATACACATTGCCTGTCAAAGAGGTTTTGGTGAACTCAAGCAACTGTGCCTAAAATCACAGCCCTGATAACCCTCACACTCCCTATAGGAAGCCCCCTCCAGAATTAAACAGTTTCTCAAGTGAAGCTTGTCAAATGAATGAAAGAGTGCTGTGTCAGTCAACTCGGGCTGCTCTAACAAAACACCATAGGCTGAATGGCGTAAAAGCAACAGAAATATATTGCTCACATTCTGGAGACCAGAAGTCCAAGGTCAAGGAACCTGAGATTCAGTGTCTGGTGAGAGCCCTCTTCCTGGTTCATAGACGGCTGTCTTCTTTTTTCTTTTCTTTTCTTTTTTTTTTAAGACTTTCTTTTTTAGATCAGTTTTAGGTTCATAGAAAAATTGAGAGGAAGGTACAGAGATTTCCCATATTATGTCCCCTGCCCCGTCACATGCACAGCCTCCCCCATTACCAGCATCCCCCACCAGAGTGGTATGTTTGTTACAATTGATGTACATATATTGACACAACATAATTACCCAAAGTCCACAGTTTATATTACAGCTCACTCTTGGAGTTGTACCTTTTACATACAATGTGTATGTGCTGTATAATGACATGTGCTGTATAATGACATGTAATGACATGTAAGCATGATAGTAGAAGGCTGTCTTCTTGCTGTGTCTTCACATGGAGGAAGCAAGGAGTGAGGGCTCTAGGGTCTCTTTATAAGGGCAATAATCCCAGTACTAAGCCCTCGGGACTTAATCACATTACAAAGTCCCCATCTCCAAATATCACATTTGGGGTTAGATTTCAGCGTAAGAATTTTGGGGGGACACTGTCTATGGCAAGCACTTTAAGACCACCTCCCCCTGGTGATTTTTGAGTAACAATTTTCCCATGCACTTCCTCCAGGAGAGTTGTATGCAAAGCCTGGCTTCAGTCATCCATTTGCTGTTAACACAATCTGCTAGGCTCTGTCAACAGATGTTTATAGAAAGTAAGTTGTACATGTCTCACCTGAGAAGGCTCACAATACTCAGACATGTTCAAATATTCATTTTAATTAGGCAAATTGATAATTATATTTCCTTGACACATATCCTAATTAAGACTGCTTCCTCCTAGCAAATAGTTGTCTTTCTGAAAAGTTTATGACACCTGTTTTGAAGAAATTCTCACAGGGAGAAATATCAAGATAAAATATGTTTTCAAAATTGCCTATATTTAATTGTTTTCCGGTCCTAATCAGTTTTTCCAGTTTATTTTACCACTGGAATATTTTTCCCCCTTAGAGAACAAGGATCTTCAGTGATTTACCTAAAAAGAGATTTCCCTGGACGTTTTAAACATCCGCAGCTGTTTCAGAGGAGCCAACTCTATTCACTAATTCTGAATATTTCTTCGTCCCTTCTGAACACCCTCTCACTTATAGAGAATAAATGAAATCTCTAAAGAATAATGTACTTCATCCCTTCTAGTTCTCACCTAAGAACTTCTCTAGAAACAATAGACCTGGAAATGTTTGTTCAAGTCTGAACAGGGTTGGAAATATTGAGGTGTAAAAAATTCTAACCTATCAATGAAAACAATGAAATGAATACCTTTAATTGTGCCATGCATGTAGGCCAAATCAGTTCCCTGTTTGAGAATGGCTCCTGTGACTAAAGTAGGAATTTCGATTATTTATTCCCTCATTCTCATCGTCTGTAAAAATCAGTGCATAAAGTTCCCATTATAACATTTCCAAAAGACAAATGAACTTTTTACTTTTGGATGCCTTTTTTCTTTGCTTTTCTATTTTTAAATAACTTTATTGAGGTACCATAATATTCACTCGTTTGAAGTCTCACTGGTTTTTAATAAATTTACAGAGTGGTATAACATCTGAATTTTAGAAGTCTCTGTCTCCCCAAAAAAGGATACTTTGTGTCCATTTTCAGTCTCTTTATGTTTCCATTCCCAGCAAAGGCAACTGCTAATTTACCTCCATAGCTTTGCCTTTTCTGGACTTTCCATATAAATGGAATCATATAATCTGTGGTCTTTTGTGACTGGCTTCTTTCCCTTAATGTAATCTTTTCAAGATTCACCCACGTTGCAGTGTGTATCAGCATTTTGTTCCTTTTTACTGAACAATATTCCAGTGTATGAATTACCACATTTTGTTTATCTGTTCCCCCATTGATGAGCACTTGGAATATTTTTTGGACGTTGGCAGACATTCCCCTGTTTGGACACTGGCTATCATGAATAAGGCTGTTATGAACATCCACAGAGAAGTCTTTTTGTATGGATGTATGTTTCATTTCTCTTGGGTAGATACCTAGGATTGGCATAAGTAACTGTGTTTAGCATTTTAAGAAACCACCAATTGGTTTCCAAAGCAGCAGCACCATTTACATTCCTGGCAGCAGTACATATGGGTTCTGATTTCTCCATATCCTCCTCCACACTTCGTATTTTTGATTATAACCAAGCAAATGGGTGTGAAGGGGAATCTCATTGTGGTTTTGACTTGCATTTTGCTAGTGCCTAATGATGATAAATGTCTTTTCACATACTTATTGGCTGTTTGTAATCTTTGAAGAAATGTCTATTCAGATCCTCTGCCTGGGTTTTTCTTTTAATATAAATTTATTTATGGCTGCATTGGGTCTTCATTGCTGTGCCTGGGCTTTCTCTAGTTTCAGAGAGCCAGGGTCTACTTTTCATCGTGGTGCATGGGCTTCTTATTGTGGAGGGTTCTCTTGCAGAGCACAGGCTCTAGGTGGGTCGGCTTCGGTAGTTGTGGCACGAGGGCTCAGTAGTTGTGGTGCGTGGGCTGAGTTGCTCCAAGGCATGTGGGATCTTCCCGGACCAGGATTCAAACAGGTGTCCCCTGCACTGGCAGGCGGATTTGTAACCACTGCGCCACCAGGGAAGTCCCTCTCTGCCTGGTTTGTAATAGGGTTATTTATGTTTTTATTATTGAGTTGTAAGAGTTTTTTATATGTTCTGGATACAAGTCACTTGTCAAATATATGATTTGCAAATATTTTCTCCCATTCTGTGGCTTGTCTTTTCACTTTTGATGATACCATTTGTAGCACCCAAGTTTTTAACTCTGATGAAGGCCCAGTTATCAACTTCCTCTTTTATTACTTGTACTTTCGATGCCATATCTGAGAAATATTTACCTAAACCCAAATTGTAAAGATTTATTCCTGTTTTTTCTTTTAAGAGTATTATAATTGGAGCTGTTACATTTAGGTCTGGGTCTATATAGAGTAAATTTTTACTTATGGTGTAGATAAGGGTCTAATTAGAAATTTTCCTTTTTTTTTTTTTTTAACCACAGTAGAAGACTGGTAGTTTCTCACCGAATAGAAAAAATTAGCTAAAGAAGGGAATCATTAAAAAATTACACATTTTTGACATTTCATTTTAAAAAAATTTTTTTAATTTTTATTCTTTATTTATTTTGCCTGTGTTGGTCTTCGTTGCTGCACGCAGGCTTTTTTCTCTAGCTGTGGCAAGTGGGGGGTGGAGGGGCTACTCTGTTGTGGTGCGCTGGCTTCTCATTGCCGTGGCTTCTCTTGTGGAGCACGGGCTCTAGGTGCGCGAGCTTAGTAATTGCAGCACGCAAGCTCAGTAGTTGTGGCGCACGGGCTTAGTTGCTCCATGGCATGTGGGATCTTCCCGGCCCAGGGATCAAACCCATGTCACCTGCATTGGCAGGCAGAGTCTTAGCCACTGTGCCACCAGGGAAGTCCCTGACATTTTGTTTTAATGTAAACTATAAATGTACATTCATTTACCTATCTTTTGAGGTCAGGCCAAGGTTGTGTCTTGTAATATGGGTTTACAGATGGGCCTGCGGGGGAGCCTTTCTTACATAAACAACACCCGTAATGAATCTTGTCCAGTTTGGGTTTTTTCCAGTGGAGTAAGTAGTCAGTTAAAAATCACTTAAGAGAGCACTCTGAGCAAAGGATTCTTCTAGGTTTATACTTTTTCATCAGATCTTTTACACTTGCCTCCCCAACACTATTCAATAGTATTTTATTTTTACCAGCTTGCTTTTATTGAGTCTTCCCAAAGCATCCATCTTTGCTTCAATAGAAACAACCCTTTTTTACATTTGTATTTCTCTGGTTTACATGTTTAATTAAATTAGGCAATTTAAAAATAAGTGTTAGCACGAACAGATTTGGGGACACCTCCTGACAGACACTGTTGTGTACAGAGCATGGGAGGGCCATCTGCTTGCCTTCGGCCATGGTCAGAGCCTTCATAGAGGCATGGAGAGTGTTGGGACTCCTTCACATTTGGTCTAGTGGACTTCTGTTAAGAGAGTGTCTTCTTCACGGAGAGGACTAACAGACAACTTTTCATGTTTGTGCAATATGTGATTTTTAACTTAGTCAAACCCTCCAGTGACCAAGGGGCAGTAACATGGGGCCAGGGCAACCAGAGATTCCAGAAGCCCCGGAACTGCTGCCAGCCACTCTCAGGACCAAGTCTCATGTGGAGTCAGACACCCAGGAAACATTTGTTGAGCGAAAGAATGTCCAAACTCTCCCATGTAGCCTTGTTTTTTGTTTATTTGTTTTAGAGATTTATTATTTGTTATTTATTTTTGGCTGTGTTGGGTCTTCGTTGCTGTGTACAGGCTAGTTGTGGCAAGTGGGGGCTACCCTTTACTGCAGTGCGGTGGTTTCTCATTGCAGGGGCTTCTCTTGTTGTGGAGCACAGGCTCTAGGCACTTGGGCTTCAGTAGCTATAGCTCTCAGGCTCTAGAGCGCAGGCTCAGTAGTTGTGGCGCATGGGCTTGGTTGCTCCCAGCCCAGGGATCGAACCCATGTCCCCTGCATTGGCAGGCAGATTCTTAACCACTGCGCCCCCAGGGAAGCCCTGTAGCCTTGTTTAAAGAAAAGAAGAAAAATCCTTGAGCTAATGGCAAAGGTCCTCATTTGTGAGAAGGAGGCTGTGTGTTGGCCAGATGTGTCTTAAGGAGCAGCCAGGTGATGTTGTTGTTGAGTGCGTTGATTTCATCTGTGTGGGGGCACTTTGGTGGTTTCAAGTCCCAAACCAGTAAGCAGGAGGGTTGAGAGGAGAACACAGCTCTTTAGGCTCCCAGCCCTCTGGCCTCACGAGCAGAACACACTGGAGTAGGACAGAGCACCTCATCTTCCCCCCCAGTCCACTCCTTCCCAGTCTCCCCCAGCTCCTCTGTCCCACCAGCAGCCTGGGGGGCTCTCCTGACCTCTGGTCCTCCCTCCTCTGCATGTCTCAGCTGCCCACGGTCCCATCCATGCACCTCCAGGGAACATCTGGGCTTCATCCACCTCTCTGCATCCCGGCTCCCACCATCGTGAACCTGACCACCCCACCTCTCACCCCCAGACAGTCCCAACAGCCTCTGCATCTCCTCTTGTCCCTCCATTCCATTCCCTGAATGGCATCCAGAGTCATGTCTTTGAAAGAGAAACTGGGTCTGTCAGCCCTTGCCGTGGCTTTTCTCTGTCCCCCTCTTCTCTCTCTTCCTCGCACTTCAGACCTGTGCCGGTTCTCCCATTCTAAGTTAGGTGCCCTGCAGTCATTCGCCTTCACCCAGTCTTTTCTTTTATGATACTTATTACAACTTAGAGTTTTGTCTTTACTCCTGTAACTTTGATGTCCTTTCCTGCCTGTAGATGATAAATTCCTTGGGGGGAGTTGGGCAGGAAGCCAGGGCCTAGGACGGTGTCTGGCAGTAGTGGACCTTCGGTGGCCTTTCATTTTGTGAATGAATGAATGAAAAGGAATACACTGCCCCCTGGATCACGTGCGTGTATCCGCCAAACCCACGGCTTACACACAGCATGTTTTCTCTGGACAAAACCAACAGAAACCAAGGTACTGAGCCAGTCAGCAGGACCCTTGCAAACCTCACACCACTGGGCAGTTGGCGCCTTATCCAGAGGTACCTGCAGGGGGCGGCGCTCGTTCCCAGGCAGGTCCCTCCTCTCCCTGTCTGCTCACAGAGCTGCATCTGCCCTCAGGAAAGGTGGCCTTCTCTTCCCATCCAGGGCCTCTGTTTGCCCAGCCTGTCCCTGCAGGGCTGCCTCTGCCCAAAACGAGCGCCTTCTTCCAGTTCTCCCCAAAGCACCAACCGGGCCAGCGCTCTTGGCAGCGGAACATGGGGAATGGCGCAAAAGTCAGAGCAAACCTCTTCCCAAAACACACAGACCCCAAATGGAGTTCTGCTTTTTGAAAAGGGAGAGAGGTTTGGAAAATGTCTTTTTCCCCCGTTAGACGTTGTCTAGAATAGCACTGGCCAAAGCCAGTGATGCTGAAAGCTGCCTGGCTAAGCAGTCCTGGCCCATCTGCCTTCCTGCTTCTCTGAAGGGCTGCAGATAAGATGCTGGCAGGCCCCTCATCCCCAAATGGCAAGTGTGGCAGCCAAGCTGTGACTCAAAAGCTTTTGTGTATCTCAGAAAGCTACCTTTTGGAAGCATGTAGTCCAAGAAAAGAGGTTGGTTAAATTCACTGTGGTCCTTAGGAAATGTAATTTGGAGACTCTGAGGATTTTGCTGTCACACTTAATTATTCTGGGGGGAGAGGGGTCCTGAAGGACACTACTTGTTTATTTAAATAGCTTCACATACCACCCAGGTCACCCTTGCAAAGTGAACAATTTGGTGGCTTTTAGTCTATTCACAGATGTACCACCATCACCACAAATTTTAGAAATCTTCACCGCCCCAGAAAGAAATGCCACATCCCTTAGCTGTCACCCCGAAACTCACCCCCCCCCCCCCAACGCTGGGCAGACACTAATGGAAGATGCTGTTAACTGCTGCATTAAGTCCCGGCAGTCTTACCATTGGGACATTTGGATTGTTAAACGAGAAAAAGTCCCAAAGTGGTGAAGATTGTTTTGCTACTGTTGTGTTTTTTTGGTTTTTTCTTTTTTAATCACTAAAATAAAATTAGTCCCCAGAGGAAGATGAGGGGTATTGCTGAAGACATTTAGATTGTGATTCACGGTGCAGATTGCTACTGTGAGAAACTGCAAAAATTGCATTTCATTGGCATTTGCTCTTTAGCCAGAAAGCCTCCAGGCATCTGTAAAGCTACCCATCTTTGCCATTTTATAACCAAAGCAATATCCACAGTATGTGAAGGAAAAGATGTTAAGACCAAAGTGCACGCGCGCGCGCGCGCGCGCGCACGCACGCACACACACACGCACACACACACACACACACACACACACCATCCGATATTTTCTGAGCCCCGCCATGTGCTATGGGGAACAAAGAAATAGGTAACATTTTGAGAACTCAGTCTGCCAAGACAGGGGTAGGAGTCACCATGAATAACAGTCATGGTGTTAGGAGCTCACACTTGACTGCTTGCTGTGTGCCCAGTCCAAATGCGTCACATGTATTAACTCAGTAATTCCTCACAACAACCTTTTGGAGGTAGGTGAGTTATTGTAACTTTACAGGTAAGGAAACTGAGGCCCTGAGAGGTTAAGGAACTTGCATCATATCGCAGAGTTGGTAAAGGGTGGAAGTGGGATTTGATCCTGGCACTCAAGCCGCAGAATCTGGGCTGTACTGCAGCCAGGTTAGGGCTTGGGAGCTGGAGGCCCATGGTGGTAACAGGGGCTTGAAGCCCTTCCCCAAGCCCACATATCTGCGTGTGAGCTCCCTTATCCCCTGCCCTACATTCATATTTGCCCCTGGTATCAGGGTCTGGTCCTTGCTGTGCCCACCGAGGTGCATTTCCCACTGTCCGTCACCCCCCCCCCCCCCCCCCGGCCTGGCTCTGTCTTGTCCTCAGGTCTCATCTCCTGTGTTGCTTCACTGCTCCATCCACCGCAAAGCTCGCACAGCCACGAGATGCTCCATCCGTGATTACCTTGATTCCTTCTGCGGCGCTGAGGAGCACAGTGTGTAATGAGCTCAGTTGTTGACCTGCGTTGTCCCTCTTACCACCATTCTGTAAGATCTCTTTTTTTTAAATTTATTTGTGTGTTTATTAATTGGCTGCATTGGATCTTTGTTGCTGCATGCAGGCTTTGTCTAGTTACGACGAGCAGGGGCTACTCTTCATTGTGGCGCACAGGCTCCTCATTGTGGTGGCTTCTCTTGTTGCGGAGCACGGGCTTCAGGCATGTGGGCTTCAGTGGTTGCGGCACTCAGGCTCAATAGTGGCTCACAGGCTCTAGAGCACAGGCTCAATAGTTGTGGCGCACAGGCTTAGTTGCTCCATGGCATGTGGGATCTTCTTGGACCAGGGCTCGGACCCATGTCCCCTGCATTGGCAGGCAGATTCTTAACCACTTAACCTTCTGTAAGGTCTTAAGGAATGGGACCTGTGGCCTTAGCCACTGTTGACTGTCTGGTGACTAGCGTGGCACCTGTCCTCAGAACAAACTAGCTGAATGAGGGGAGGCGTCAGGGGAGGTAACATGGGAGCTGGGCCGGGAAGGCCAGATGGCATCTCAGCAGGAAGAGCTGGTAGAATGGAGAGCAGCCCCTGGAGGAAGGGTTGGGGAGGCATGGGGTGTGTTTGAAGAGCAGATAAGGGTCCAGGTGGAGGGATCCTGTAGTACATGGTGTGCAGGGTTCCTCAGTCTCGGCGTTGACATGGGCTGGATTCTTTTGTGGGGCTGCCCTGTGTAATGTGGGATGTTTAGCACCATCCCTGGCCTCTGTCCACTGGATGCCAGGAGTCCCATCCCCCTCCCCGCGTGACATCCAGACATCAGATGTGCCCTGGGGGTCAAAATCATCCCTGGTTTAGAGCCACTGGTCTAGTGGGAACAGTAATCGGTACAGCTGGAAAAGTTTCGGGCTCCGTTTTAGCACCAGCTGCCGGAATGTGTGAGGATGCACTAACATCTTCATTTAATCCCTTCACCAAGTGTTTACTGAATGCGTCCCACCTGCCAGGGGCCAAGTGATACATGCTGACAGAGTACTGGGAAGGGAAAGCAAATGTAGGCCTTTCCTCGTGGAGATGAGTAGGTAGTGGTCTTTCTGTGAGGGAGTTTGATGATCAGGGTGCGCATTTTAGGAAGAGTCGTGATGGCAGTGATTGGCTGAGGTACAGCAGAGTGGGGAGTCCTGCATGGAGCTGTCTTGGTCACGCTGGGTAGGACTCAATGGACACCTCACTCAAGACGATGATGCTGTCAGTTAATGCTGAGTTAATTCTCTAACTTTATAGTCCAGTGGAGAAATGTGGCCTCTATAGTCCCAATTTGTGTATTATTTAGAGTCAGGTTAGTTAACAGGAGTCAAAACATTGAATTCTTAAATATTCTTACACTGTAGTGATGTGTTGTGCTGACAGGAACCTTGTTAATCAGACTACACACTCTCACACTTCTTAACCACTATCTTGTGATTTTAACTCTGTCTTCCTAGAGTCAAATTAGATTTAGAAAATGAGACTCTTATTTGTAGAAAGTAAATTAAGAAAGCTATTTATCATTGTATTCCACCTTGAATTATTTGGGGTTGCCTGTGAAGTAGCAAGTTTAGCACATCATGAAAATATAAATTATTAGAATATTAATTAGTGACATGGCTGACTCCCGTAGGCCTTTTCCAAGTTGGGTGATGGGAGCAGTGATTTATTTGTTTTTGGGGAGTGCGTTTGTTATAGTGAGTCATTGATTAACTGGTAAGAGTGAAAGAATCAATGCAATTTCTAATTCTTGGTATATATTAAAAAGTCAACTTTCATTAACAATTGACAGATATGCCCAAAAGGTGTAATAAAAATGAGTGAGAGGAAATATATCGGCAGAGACAAATCCAAGGAAACATTTAGTTGGTAATGTTAAAAGTGCAAACTGTAAAGAATGGTTGCAATTTGAATGTCTGTCTTTCAGGCAGGATATTGGCACATAAACAGAATCTCATAGGAAGGCTTAATGGTATGGAATCATGTGAATTTTAAAAGGTCTTTAAGATTCTTCTCTGTATGTAGTTGCTGTGTACTCAATAATGCTTAAAGGAGACTCACAGGCCTTTCCTGACCATGGTTTAATACCACTCAAAATCCATTGTCCTTTTTATCCCTCAATTTTTAAAAAATAAATTTATTTATTTTCATTTATTGGCTGCACTGGGTCTTGGTTGCTGTATGCGGGCTCTCTGTAGTGGCAAAGAGCGGGGGGATACTCTTCGTTGCCATGCGCAGGCTTCTCATGGCAGTGGCTTCAGTAGTTGCGGAGCGTGGGCTCAGTAGTTGTGGCGCATGGGCTTAGTTGCTCCACGGCCTGTGGGATCTTCCTGGGCCGAACCCGTGTCCCCTGCGTTGGCAGGCAGATTCTTAACCACTGTGCTACCAAGTAAGCCCTATACCTCAGTTTTGAAAGATTGTTTCTATGGCAGTCTCCATCCATTAGCTGCAAATTGGAAGTGGCCATATCTTGTTACTCTGTATACGACGGATGAATCAGATTTCTTTGTAAGGCCCATTTTTTCTTTAAAAAGTATTTTTCAGTTAATTTGAAGTTTTGATTTAGGCTATGGTAGCATGCTTATTTATGGCAGTCTGTTTTGGTAGCTCAGAGCTTGTTTTTTGCTGGCTTGTCATTTGAGCAGAACTCAGCACTCCTACCTGGATGAGTCTTCTTTGTGATCTCACCTGTATGATCACCTGCCCTGAAGTCTGGGCTCTGTGGCATAATTGGCCTGGCTCTGCCCCCTCACCCCTTGTAGTCTCGATCAGGTTGTTTACCCCTGACCTTGTGAGTCTCCTCTTCTGTGCCTCTAAGCCAAATGGAAGGGTTACTGGGGATGAGGGCTTCGCATCCCAGATGTCCAGGTGGTGAATGGGGCCAGGTGTGGACCGTGGTGAATTCCAGAGCATTCATGCCAGTCAAGGGGCAGTTACCTCTCAGTCCAGCTAGTTGCTGGCACATTCCAGTTGGGCCTGGTGTGGCTAGATTTCCCATGAGAACCTAGAAAGCCAGGTGTATATATGAAAGTCATGCGTTTAAAATGTTGGCAACAAATTCAAAATTTTATAAACACTGCGTGGGCCAAGCAGAGCACATCTGCTCGCCAGATCGCCTCCAGAGACCTGGAGTTAGTGGTCAGCACACCACAGACGATGGATTTCCTGGGCCCCAGCCTGTACCCCTGTCTCAGCCCTTTGCTGTTGGCAGGGTCTGTGAGCGTCACAGCTTCCTGGGGAAAAGCTCTGGGCCTTGCCAGCATTATCTTTGTGTACTGTCTTCTTATTCACCAAGAGGCGCCACTTAAAGGAAACTTTTTAGAGACAAAAATGTCTTTACGGAGGTGGGCAACTTGCAGGAAGCCCAGGGAGCATTCCGTCTTCTTCATGCTCTCTACTCTCCAGGCCAGCCGGGCAGCCCTGAGATTCTCAGCAGTAGAGGCTGTTGTTCATAAATGTGTAAACTTGAACTTGAGTCATGACTAAGCTCTCTAGCCAGGCCTCACTATTCCCGCCTTGGTTAAATGAGAGTGTTGGTTAAAGTAACTCTGAGAATCCCTCCAGCACAAAGGGGGAAAGGTGGGCTTGTTTCAGGTGAGCCTTTAGCCTTCATAGGATGGGCTGCAACAGATGAGCTCGCTCAGCTCAGTCCAGGAGGGTCAGGTGTAAACTTGGTTACCTGAGATTAGTTAATTATGTTAGTTATTATTGCTTGTGGCAGACAGGACCTGCCTCCTAGTGACCCCTGCTTTTGAGTGTGGCTGGCCTAGCGACTTGATTGTAGTGAATTGAACCTGGTAAAAGTGATGGGCAGTCACTTCTGTTACATAAGATTGTAACTTCTGTTTGCTAGCAAACCCTCTTTCTTGCCGGCTTTGGTGACCAGGTTTCCACATTATGAACTGCCACATTGGAGAGGTCCGTGTGTCAGGGAAGAGGTGGCCTCTGGTTGGCAGCCAGCAAGGAACAGGCACCCTCAGCCCCCCAAGTCCACAACCACCTAAGTGAGCAGGGAAGCACATCCTGCCTTACCCGGCTCTTCAGATGAGGCCTCAGCCCCAGCCACCACTTTGATTGCAGCTTCTGAGAGATGTTGAGCAAAGATCCAGCTAAACTGTGTGAGATAAATAATGTTTTGTTTCAAGGTGCAGCATTTGTGGTAATTTGTTGCATACCAGTAGATAGCTAATAGACCATCTCTTTGAATTTGTTTAAAAAATTAACATTGAAAAATTGAATTCACTGTCGACATTCTTATTCATAGCAGATTTAAGTGTTTTAGTTAAATGAATGTGTGCATTACTGTGTCTTAACACTAAGAACTGTATAGGCATTATCCAGCAGTTTGTGTCAAATGTTTCAAAAGGTTACAATCTTGCTTTCGTACTGTCAGGGTCGGGAATGAGATCTTAATTTAATCAACTCAATGAGATCTTAATTTAATCAACTCACTTTATTCTTTAATCCATTCATTCTAAAGTACTGAGTTTATCTCAGAATTTGACCTTGGTCTTATCATAGTCATCAGAGCCCCTGACTGCATTCTTGTATCAAATTTGGACCAAAAGAAAAAAAACCAAAAAACCCTCTCTGTTGTGCTTTTGAAAATACACATTTGTGTAAGCTGCACACACACAGTTGCTAACGGGTGCTTTCGTTGTATGCCATGATGTCATGTGAAAATCTAAAGTATTAGAACTCACTAATTAGTAATGAATTCCCTGGTTACATTCTTACCTGGAATCTGGGAATTCTTACCAAGAATATTGAATTGGTTTTGAAAGGTGATTTAAAGGGAGATGATTAGATGGTAATAGATAAGACCAAGAAATGTTTAGGACCAAATACCTGAGCTGGACATAGGCAGGATGTCAGAATGAATAGGAAAATATGCAAAAACAAAAACAAAACAAAACAAAAAACACAACCCCTGACAACAACAACAAAACCCTTCCAAGACCTTATTTTCAGTTTAGGGAAACAATTGCTTTACCTCTGTTTGATATAGAACACGTTTAAGCAATTCCTTGATTAGTTGCACGCCTGTGCTACTCACCCTTGGATTTGCATAAAATCACCTGGGGATTTGCTGAAGTGGAGATTCTGACTCAGTAGGTCTGAGGTGGGCTTTCCAACAAATTCCCAAGTGGTGGTGATGTTGCTAGTCTGTGGGCCACGCCTTGAGGACTGAGGTGGAGGCCCAGCCCTGCTCCGTGGGCCCAAGTGCAGCCCGAGTGGTTGCTGTTCTCTCGTCATCCTCGCCTTCTCCCTCAGCCTCCATTTTAGGTACCTCTGCTCCTTAATGTGGGTTGTCAGGCATTTACCAGGCTGTCTCACATTTAGGCTCTTTTACTAAGAAAATTAAAAACAAACCACTGGATCCTTAAGTGGTTTTTAAATGCCCTGATGGTGTATCAGGGTGCTTTAGGAATGGACCTCACCATATCCAGACTTCCATGGTTTGAGCTACCAGAACAATGCTTTCTGGGCATCTAAAGAGAGAAGCTGGTCTGTTCTGGGGCCAGACACTTGCTCTGCCCTGAAAGGGAGGCATCGAAAGCTCTTGTAGGTATCAGTCAACTAATACCTATGCCCTGTCCTGGGGGTATCTCTGGACTTTGGTGAAGTAATGTAATGCAAATGCTAAGAATTCGCTTTCCTGATATGAAAATCTGCCCTTCTGAAGGGTCAGGGAAGTGTAGTTTACAAAACATCCCTCCATCTAGTACTAAGCCTTACAAGCTTCAAATATCTGTAATTCAACCTTGATTAAAATTAAGGTGAAATCAAAGACCACAAACTTCTGTAGCAGGAACTTTAAGAGGCTCCAGGTGCTTTTGAGAACACAAAACCCTGACTCACCAGATTGCCTTTATTAGATGAGGTAGATGGAACAGTGACATACACGCTGTCATTTATTTTAGGTCAGATCTGTTTATTTTGTGCCTTGTCATCATAAAATTGAGATTCTTCTAAGATTTTACTAAGTAAACCGGTAATAATGAAAGATTTAATATCTCCAAAGACTGTTGACTTTTCGAGACTGATCGTTGTAGGAAACTATATTTGTTAAAACGTTAGCTGTAGAAAACTGTTTATAAACTCTGTTTGTTGTGGCAGATTGATTTATGCCCCAACGTGGGGGTGACGATCACCCCCCTGATTAATTTATCCAGTTTAAACAGCTTTGCAAACTGCCTCAGAAACAGGGACACAGCTAGAAGCATTCATCAGTGCAAAAAGGTTATTAGTCAAGTAAAATAAATGAACAGTGTCAACAATGAACTTTAAAACACAAATCAGAATCTCAGTGTTTTTTATGACACCAGGCTTTAGCTCTTGGAGTAGTTTTATGATTCCTTCCTGGCCCTTTACCTGATCCATGTAACACACTGCCCAGAAACTTGGCACCTTGAGACAACTCATGTGTGTAATCTCCCAGGTTCCCGCAGGAACCTGGGTGCAACCTAACTGGGTCCTTCTGCTGCAGAGTCTCGTGAGGCTTCCGTCAAGCTGTCAACCTGGGGTGCAGTCTCATCCAGAAGCTCGCCTAGAGCGAATCCTCTTCCAAGTGCACTCATGTGCTTGTTGGCAGGATTCGGTTTCTTTCAGGTTGTTGCATGGCAGGCCCCTGTTCTAAACAGGCTGTTGGCCAGAGGCCTCCCTCAGTTCCTTGTCATGTTGGCCCTTCCATGGGGCTACTCGTCATGGCAGCCTTTTCCCCCTAGGACAAGGGTTCCGAGAGAGAGTGAGGGAGAGTGAGCAAGGTGAAAGTCACTGTCTTTTCCTTTTTAGCCTAATCTCTCTTTTTTAAAACCACTGTATTGAGGTATGGTGACACGTGAAATGCTGTATGTATTTAATGTGTACAACTCAGTGAGTTTGGGAATAAGTGTAGACTCGTGAAACCATCCCTACCATCAGCATCCATCTCCTCAAGTTTCTTCGCGCCCCCTTTATTATTAGTGTGTGTGTATGTGTGTGTGTGAGTGATAGGAACGCTGAAGATCTATCTTTGTAGCAAGTTTTAAGTGTCCGATACAGTATTGTTAGCTGTGGGCACCATCCTGTTTCATAGATGTCCAGAACTTGTTTATCTTGCATAACTGAAACTTGTACCCTTTGCTCATCAGCTCCCCGTTTCCCCCACCCCCTCAGGCCCTAGAAACCACCATTCTACTCTCCTCTCTGCTTCTGTGAGTTTATTTTGACTCTACACACCAGTGAGGTTGTTCAGTATCTGTGTTTCTGTGACTGGCTTATTGCACTTAGCTTAATGTCTCCAGGTCCATCCATATTTTCCCAAATGGCAAGATTTCCTTTTTTTAAGGCTAATATTCTATTGTATGTATATACCACATTTTCTTTATCCATTCATCCATCGAGGAGCATTTAGGTTTCCATATCTTGATCTAGCCAGTCTCTGAAGGCACATCCCATAACTGTATTCTGCTTATAAGAAGCAAGTCACTAGGTCCAGCCCACACTCAAGGGGAGGGGATCACACAGGATGTGAATATCAGGACTGAGGGGCCTTCCGGGCATCTTGGAGTGTTTCCACCACGTGTAGTAAGGGCTCAATAAAGATGAGTGGAATTTGTTGTAGTGCTGGGTTGCTGTCCTCAGTAATGAAATGTACACAACAGGGTTTCATGCAGTCCTTGTTTAGACTGAGTTCAAGTCAGTTGTGATTTGACTGAACAGCCAGCATTTTAAGCTGTAGGTTAAGAACTGGTGATTAACACACATACACAATTTGTTCTGAAAAGTATGTACAGGTAGATTTGTTTGTTTACATGCTTGTCTTAAGTTGAAGGAATTAAGGAAAGGAGGCCTAAAGCCTGAGAGCCACTCCTAAGATGATAGTAAGCTAGGTTTGATGGGTGGGAAGGTGGCCATGGAATTTTTTTTTTTAAATAAATTTATTTGTTTATTTTTGGCTGTGTTGGGTCTTCATTGCTATGCACAGGCTTTCTCTAGTTGTAGCGAGTGGGGGCTACTCTGTTGTGGTGCACAGACTCCTCATTGCAGTGGTGTCTCTTGTTTCGGAGCACGGGCTCTAGAGCGCAGGCTCAGTAGTTGTGGCCCATGGACTTAGTTGGTCTGAGGCATGTGGGATCTTCCCAGACCAGAGATCTCACACGTGTCCCCTGCATTGGCAGGTGGATTCTTAACCATTGCGCCACCAAAGAAGACCCGGCCGTGGAATTTTAAAAGCTTATGTGCGACATCTAGATCTCAGCTTGACACCACCTCAGAGAGGCCTTCCCTGTGCATCTAATTTAAATTAACCATTGCTTCTGGCTTAATCCTCTGCAGAGCCCTTAGCACCCTCCCGCTCTAGTCTCTGCGTTATTTCCTTGTTTGCTGTCTCTCCTGCATGAGAACTAAGCCCATGAGAGCCGGGACCTCACCTGTCTTGGTCCACTTGTGTGCCATCAGCACCTCTCACGGGGCCTGGCAAACAGCAGGCTCTCAGTAAATACCAAATAGACGAGTGAACACAAAGATGTGACATGATTTCAAGGAATTTTTGGGAAATTCTAATATCTTCATGTACTTCCAAAGGAAATGCCATTTATTCAGCTCACCTGCTAAGTACGTTCATTTCTTGAAAAGAAGAAAACAGACTCAAGGTTGTGGGGTAGTTTTGTCCCTGCAGCTGATGGCTGGCGGCCATGAGGCTAGTCCCGTCACCTCTCTGGGCTGAGGATAAAATCTGGGCTGACGAGTGGGCGTGTTGGACTGCCCTGTCCCTGGAGCCCACTAGGGCAGAGGAGGCTACGTGTTGTCTACACTGGTCACCCACCTGTGGTTTTGTTTGAAGAAAGGATTCTGTGGCCGAAGTTTAAAACCCACGAGCCCACTGATGGGGATTCCAGCTGTGTAAATGCAGAGTGCTGGCAGTTCTTTTGGTCAGATTAGGGTAGAGACCTGTGGATCGTGAAGCTTTGGGGGAAGTTTTGGGCCAGCAGAACCAATGGGAAGGGCAGCTGGTAATTTACATTCAGGTGACCTAAGTGCTTTCTAAGTACATAAAGAATGAAGGAATCTCATCTTCCCACACCTGCCCCGCAGCCTCACACCTCACCTCTGCCCACATCATGCTGCCCTGGAAATGTTAGCATCCTTTTTTTTTTTTTTTTACCCTTCCCCATTTAAGGCCCTGCCTTTCCCACCAGATAGCCTGAGCTTCCGAGCTCCAAGTTTTATAATTAGAATTTGGTCACATCCCCTGAAACAGTGCAAATTGTGCTATTAAGCCTGGCGTAAAAGATTTGAAAGCATTTCACCTAGTCATTTAAACATAATACTTCTGGCAGCTTTCAATTTGGGGTATTTTTAATTCTAATTAAAAAACTATTGAATGTTAATATCCTCTGTGCAGCACGCTGCGGTGCCTCTGCGCTCCATTTTGACTGTCTAGCTTTTAAACAAACAGCTTGGTTGTGTGGCTGTTATGCCACGTGGTTTTTCCCTGGCCTTTGGGAATCACCAGGTCCCAGGCATAATTAGTATAAATCAAAATCCTCTAGATGATGACAGGAAAATGGTGTGTTTGAACAGCAGCTTATTAAAATGACCTACTTAATTTAAGAAAAATATTGTATCCACTCGCACAGTAACCTGGATGCTTTCCCTGACAGATTTTATAATATTTCTTCCCTCTCTCTCTCTCTTAAGAAAAAGAAAGGGAATGGGAAGGCCCATTCTACTTCATCCAGGGTGCAGACCCACAGTTTGGACTGATGAAGGCCTGGTCCACTGGGGACTGTGACAGCGGTGGTGATGAGTGGGAGCAGGAGATCCGACTGACGGAGCAGGCCGTCCAGGCCATCAACAAGCTGAAGCCCAAGCCCAAGTTCTTTGTTCTGTGCGGGGACCTCGTCCACGCCATGCCTGGTAAGACTTAGGTTGTCGCTGTGACCTTGTCTCCTTCCCCCAGCCAGAAAAAAATGATTTGTCTTAAAAGACATCTCTATTCAGGAATGGCTCGTTCCTTCTCTTCACAACGGTTGCGGTATCATCAAACATCAGAAAATACACACTCGTTTTATTTTTAGGATTTGGCAAGATTAATCACAGTAATTAGGCAGAGCTACAGTTCTGATGATCTGCGCTTACTATGAAAAATGGAACAGCTTCCTATGTGTCACCTTTCTTCATTTCCAGGGGACAAACTTGAACTGCTTTCAGATTCCACATCCATAAACGTAATCTCCTTTCGTTTCCCTTCTTATGCTTTTATTTCTTCTGTATTTGTTGGTGCTTTTTCAGTTTCAAATGGCAATCTAACCTGAACTGGATTAATTTTTTTTTAAAGTTTGCATTACCTTATGGGACTGCAAAGTCCAGGGGCAGATTTGGCCTTCAGGTATGGCTGGATCCAGGAGCTTAGAGCTTGCTATCAGGACTTAGTCTCTTCCTCATTCAGCCCTGCTTTCCTCTGGGTTGAATTTATTCTCATGCAGTCTCTGTCTAGTTAGTGGCTCCTGGGAGCTCTAGGTTTATGTCCTTCTTACTGAAACCACAACAGAAAGAAAGTGCCTTATTCTTGGTGGCCCAAAGTTCCAGACCAGCACCCATCCAGCTCACACAGCCCCATGAAGCCAGGGTGTGGGGTCAGCTTCATTTCAGCCATGTGGTCAGAAGAACAGGATGGTTCCCCTAAAGAAAAGTGAGATAGATACTAGGAATGTGAACATAACAGATGCTTTCTAGAACTCACTTCCTTTTTTTTATTCCCCTTTCCTACTCTGACATCCTTTTCTCCCAGGCAAGGATAAAGCCTGCTGAGCAAGTATAAGCAAGTGGAAACCACCCTGCCCATCCAGGAGGCAGAACAGGCACCCATGATCACTCTTGTCTGTGTCCTGGTCTCTGCTTAGTGAAACAGAGATGACCCAGAGACCATTGCAGCAAGCACTGCAGTAGCTGTGGGTGTTCGTTTTTGGCTGACGTTACCTTGTAAGCCATGACTCTTGAGTCCTGCTGTGATTTCTAATGCCTTTAGAAGCCGAGGCAGTCTGCAGGAAGTCTGGGTGCATTAATTCCTCCCCACCAGGGCTCACTTGCCTGGTAACCTACCTATCCAGAACAATCCCAGAGTGAATGTGTGACTATGGAAAAGGGGCTGCCCAGAATTGCTCTCCCTGAAGTCCAGGGAGTGTGGCCAGCAGGAAGAACCCTCAGATCTTCCCTCATTCTCTGTTTACTCACATTTTACACAAAGTCAAGATTGTGGACAAGCCCATGGCCCACATCATTGACTGCCCCTGGAGAACCCAGTGATGTCATCCCTGGAGAAGCTGCCTTTCCTGCTATTGGGTTGCAGCACGGGAAAGAGGGCAAACAAGGCAGTGGACAAAGACCTGAACTAGGGCTCACGTGGCCAGGATGCCAGCTCCACATCTGCCGCTTATGCACTGGGTACACTTGGCCAGACCCCTTAACTTCTTAGAGCCTCAGTTTCTGAGCCAAGAGCCCATTGATGCAGTAAGAATTTGAAACCTCAGCAGTCTGGGGCTACACAGCACGGGGCAGACAACTCTATACCTCCATGCAGGTGGTGAACATCGCAGCAGCTTGGTACAGAAGAAATGCATTCTCAAGATGGTGCTGAGTTTTGTTCTGTAGAGAGGTAAAATCTTAGTTACCTATGAATTTGGCCACCCTTGGTGACTCTTGGCTGAAGGTTCCCTAGTGCTGAGATTATACAGGGCTAAGGGGACCACAGAGTACCCCAGTTTCTAAAGAAGTTAGAAATCATAGCAGGACTTGGAGTTTTGGTTTACAGGGTAACCCAAGGTAATGTATGAGTTGATCTAACAGATTAATGCTACTTCCAGATGGTTTGATTTGCACTTAGCTGGTTTCTTTGGAATCATTTTGCCTGATACACACTGTAGCATCAGCTAGAGCTCTCACTCCGGACCGCACAGTGAGCAAACTTCTGCTTTTATTGGGCACTTGAAACAGATTCCAAATTTACTGCTTTTCTGTCTAGTGGTTTTTTTTTTTCTTTTGAAAATAGAATATTATGAGACTCACTAGAATTATATAACATGTTCTTGTAGATGTTTACTGACTTGTTCTGAATTATGTTAATGTATTCAGTCATATTTCAAAATAAGGTTTAAAATAAAAGCATTTCTTGTGATTACATTGCTTCTTAAATAAAGTGTACTGAATATAAATAAAATAAAAGATAGAGTTTTTATGATCAACCCTACCAGTTAGTTAGAAGACCTCAAAAATGTGAACTGGCAAACTTTTGAGAACTTGTTTTATATCCAGTGTGACCCAAGCAGAATTCTTATCTGTTCTGAAGATTTGGACTGTTTTGTGGGATTGTAACTGAGCCAGTGAAAGGACTGTAACTGCTTTGAATATTGTGGTCTGAGGTTTAAACAGAATGTTTTGAATCTAGTTACCATTTCTTTTGCATTTAATTGCATTTTTTAATATGCAGTTAGTGGCTTCCCCCTCATTTAGCTCATATGCAGAGACAGACACTAGAAATGTAATTATTTGCTTTGACTGCTTAGCACATTGTTAATTATCAAGTGCATATATTAATAGGCAAATAAAATTGGAGAGCATACTTTTAATTCTACCGTAAATAATATCTTGGGCCAAGTAGTTTTAAGTTTAGATCAGAGAAAAGAGCTTTACAAGTAATGCTTTTTCTAATGAAAGTCCTAATATGCTTTTCCATTATAAATATCTGTCATAATATCCATCCACCTACAAACATTTATTGTGTGCAAACTAAGTGCCAGTTATAGTGCTAGATGCTGTGGAGACAATAGTTAGAAATGAGAGACCAGCCCTTCCCCGCAGTTTAGAATCTGGTTACGGAAGTGCAAAACCCAGGATGGTTAAAGAGGCACCACTGGTGCCAGGGCCTGCAGGAAGAAGCCTAAGAAATGCAGGACAAAGCCCATTTAGGGTTTTTTTTCAGTCCATAGGTATTTATTGAATGCCTAGTATGTGCCAGACCTGCTTCTAGATGCTAAGATATAGTATTTTTTTTTAAGAACTTTTATTGAGATACAGTTAACAGACAATAAACAGCATATATTTAGAGTGTACAATTGGTATCCCAGTCTCCCAATTTGTCCCCCCCAACCCTCCCCGCTTTCCCCACTTGGTGTCCATGTGTTTGTTCTCTACATCTGTGTCTCTATTTCTGTCTTGCATTTCCTCTTTCATAGTTGTTAGCATTTGCCTTGTGTATTGAGGTGCTCCTGTATTGGGTGTATATATATTTATAATTGTTATCTCCTCTTCTTGGATGGATCCCTGGATCTTTATGTAATGTCCTTTCTTGTCTCTTGTAACATTTTTCATTTTAAAGTCTATTTTATCTGATGTGACTGTTGCTACTCCAGCTTTCTTTTGATTTTCATTTGCATGGAATATCTTTTTCCATCCCCTCACTTTCCGTCTGTATGTGTCCCTAGGTCTGAGTCTCTTGTAGACAGCATATGCATGAGTCTTGTTTTTGGATCCATTCAGCCAGTCTGTGTCTTTTGGTTGGTGCATTTAGTCCATTTACATTCAAGGTAATTATTGATATGTATGTTCCTATTACCATTTTCTTAATTGTTTTGTTTTTGTTTCTGTAGGTCCTTTTCTTCTCTTATGTTTCCCACTTAGAGAAGTTCCTTTAGCATTTGTTGTAGGGCTGGTTTGGTGGTGCTGAATTCTCTTAGCTGTTGCTTGTCTGTAAAACTTTTGATTTCTCCATCGAATCTGAATGAGATCCTTGCTGAGTAGAGTATTCTTGGTTGTAGGTTCTTCCCTTCCATCACTTTAAATATATCGTGCCACTCCCTTCTGGCTTGCAGAGTTTCTGCTGAGAAATCAGCTGTTACCCTTATGGGAGTTCCCTTGTATGTTATTTGTCTTTTTTCCCTTGTTGCTTTTAATAACATTTCTCTGTCTTTCATTTTTGTCAGTTTGACTACTATGTCTTGGCGTGTTTCTCCTTGGGTTTATCCTGCCTGGGATTCTCTGCACTTCCTGGACTTGGGTAGCTATTTCCTTTTCCGTGTTAGGGAAGTTTTCAACTATAATCTCTTCCAATATTTTCTCGGGTCCTTTCTCTCTCTCTTCTCCTTCTGGGACCCCTATAACGTGAATGTTGGTGTGTTTAACATTGTCCCAGAGGTCTCTTAGGCTGTCTTCAGTTCTTTTCATTCTTTTTCCTTATTCTTTTCCGCATCAGTGATTATCACCGTTCTGTCTTCCAGGTCCCTTATTCGCCCTTCTGCCTCAGTTAATCTGCTGTTGGTTCCTTCTAGTGTATTTTTCATTTCCGTTATTGTGTTGCATATCTCTGTTTGCTCTTTAATTCTTCTAGGTCTTTGGTAAACTTTTCAATCTTTGCATCCAGTCTTTTTTCAAAGTCCTGGATCATCTTCACCATCATTATTCTGAATTCTTTTTCTGGAAGGGTGCCTATCTCCTCTTCATTTAGTTGTTTTTCTGGTGTTTTATCCTGTCCCTTCATCTGGTACAAAGTCCTCTGCTTTTTCATTTTCTCTGTCTTTCTGTGGCTGTGGTTTTCAGTTCCACAAGATGAAATACTGCTGATACTGCTGTCTGCCCTCTTGTGGAGGAAGCTATCTAGGAGGCTTATGGGTGCTTCCTGATGGGAGGGAGTGATGGTGGATAGGGCTGGGTGGGCAGAGCTCAGTAAGACTTTAATCCGATTTGGTGGGCAGAGCTCAGTAAAACTTTAATCTGCTTGTCTGTTAATGGGTGGGGCTGTGTTTACACCTTGTTGGTTGTTTGGCCTGAGGCAACTTAGCACTGGAGCTTACAGGCTCTTTGGTGGGGCTAATGGTGGACTCTGTGAGGGTTCACGCCAATGAGCACTTCCCAGAACCCCTGCTGCCAGTGCCCCTGTCTCCTCTGTGAGCTACAGCTGCCCCCACCTCTGCAGGCAACCCTCCAACACCAGCAGGTAGGTCTGGTTCAGTCTCCTATGGGGTCACAGCTCCTTCCCCCGGGCCCTGGTGAGCACAGTTTTTTGTGTGCCCTCCAGGAGTGGTGTCTCCGTTTCCCCCAGTCCTGTGGAGGTCCTGCAATCAAATCCCACTGGCTTTCAAAGTCTGATTCTCTGGGGATTCCTCCTCCCGTTGCTGGACCCCCAGGTTAGGAAGCCTGACGTGGGGCTCAGAACCCTCAGGACTTCTGCAATATAACTGTTCTCTAGCTTGTGAGTCACCCACCCAGTATTTATGGGATTTGATTTTAACGTGATTGCGCCCCTCCTACCATCTCATTGAGGCTTCTCCTTTGTCTCTGGATGTGGGGTGTCTTCTTTGGTGAGTTCCAGTGTCTTTCTGTCGATGATTGTTGAGCATTTAGTTGTATTTCCGGTGCTCTTGCAAGAAGGAGTGAGCACACGTCCTCCTACTCTGCCATCTTAATCTTTTTCCCCATTTAGTTTTGAAACATATGTTTTCATTCTGCAGGTGTCTTTTGGGTTTTCTTGGTATTTTCTTATATTATAAACCTCTCTGTGGGATAAACCACATTATAAGTAGCGAATGAAGACTTGTACAAATATTGAAACCATTGATTTTCAGTCCTTCACTCTTGAGCCCAGGGTGACTGTCTTCAGTCCTCCTGACGTGGAGGCTTCAGCTCACTGATGCTGTCCCCAGGACCCTTGTTAGGTTTCGACAATTATGACAAATCGGAACATGATGATACAAGCAGAGTGCAGAATAGTCCCTTCAGCCTTTGGACAGTGTGTTATTAACACACCTCTCTGTCCCTGTTTGGTAACAAGGGCTATAACCAAACAAAACAGATAATGCAGGAGGAATTCTTCCCTTGATACAAAGTCTCCTGGAAGCTTCCTTGTTTACTGACCTCAGCCGCAGGATGTCCTCTGTTAGGTAAAGTGAGGCAAGCCTGCAGTTAGCATTATTTCGATAGGTGATATATTAATTTCCTATGGTTGCTGTAAATGATTACTATAGACTTAGTGATCTAAAACAACATATTTAATCTCTTACATTTCTTATTGACTTAAAAAAAAGTACAACGTGAGGGTTGCAAGTTAAGTTTTATTTGTGGCGAAATGAGGACCACAGCCCAGAGACAGTGTTTCAGATAGCTCTGAGAAACTGCTCCAAGGAGGCGAGCGGAGGAGCCAGGTTATATAGGAGTTTTGCCAGCAAAGGGCAGGTAATTGGGAACATCCAAAGATAATTGTTACGCAAAGGAAACCAGATATCTCCAGTTAAGGAATATGGCACTTTTCTACCTATGGGAAGATGCAAGAGTGTGAAATCATTCCTTTGATGTGCACCTCAGCTGTCTGGGGCCAGTATCCTGTATGTTCACATCCTGAGTCTCCTCAGGGCTCACCTCAGGGAGTGGCTGCGGTCTGATGGCTGCTGATGGCAGGTGTTCTTCTCCTTCCTGAGCTTCCTCAGGGCTCACCAGCTTATGGAGGGCTGCAAGGGCTGCAGTCTTGATGGCTGTGACATCCTTTGATTACTGATGTGGCAGGAAATATTCCGTTTATAAATATTCCACTTATCATTCAGGAGGACAGAGTATAAAATGGGTGTGCAGGGCCTCATGCCTTCTGGGGGTCCCAGCTTCTAGAGGCTGCCCACATGTCTGGGGTCAAGGCCCTTTCCTCTGTCTTCAAAGCCAGCAGTATAGCATCTTCTCTCTTTACGGACCTTTGATTCACCCTGTTATATTCTATTAGTCCTACCCTCCTGCTTCCCTCTTATCAACGGCCTTGTGATCACCTTGGTTCCTTCCTTTAGCCCAGGATAACCTCTTCATCTCAAGACTTAACTTTATCACATCTGCGGATTCCCTTTTGCCACGTAAGGTGGCATATTCCTAGATTCAGGGGGTTGGGATGTGGACACCTTTGGGGGACCGTTATTCAGCCAACCACAGATTGTCATTGTCGTGGGGTGAATTCAGGGTCTGTTACCTGCCAGGAACTGTGCTGCTAGTGCGCTTACTCATTATGGTCTTGAAAAGGTGTCATTGTTATTTCCATTTTCCCAGGGTCGCTCAGCTTGTAAGTGGTGGCGGTAGGATCTTACTCAAGTCCATCTGTTTCCAAACTTTACATACTTCTACTGCAGCCTTGCTGCTCAAAGGCTTGTCCTCAGAGCAGTAGCCAGGAGCTTGTTTGAAATGTAGAATTTCTGTCCCACCCAGACCTAATGAGACAGAATCAGCATTTTAACAAGTTCCCTAGGCGAATCTTACAATCAAGTCTGAGAAGCACTTAGTAGACTGATAGGCACAGTGCCCTGGGTGTTTTGCGTTTCAATGTATTATGTACCATTTTGTGTGTATGCAAGTGGTTTGTGAAAATTCCCTTCAGCTCTTAAAGATAATGGTTTAGCAAGAGAACTATCATTGCTTTAGACTTCCAGCGCTCAGCTTCAAAGGGAAATGCTTTAAGTTTGTAGGTTTTATTTTGCTTTCTAAACAACAGTTTGAGTAACTAAAGTCAAGTGACCTCTGCTATGCAGGGCTTCCCAAACAGAACTTGACCAAAATATTCAGGAAAGCAGCCACATCTATATGCTTGCAGAAGATCTTTGTGAAGAAAGGTCAGGAGGGTTCTTTGGGTCCCGTCCATGTGCACGATCCCTTATCTGCGGTTCCAAAGTTCACAAAGCCCTGAACACTAAGCCTTTTTCGCTTTAAGTTTGAAACTAACTCAGTTGGCAGCAAAACTGACCTGAACTAACGTGAGGCTATTTATAGCCTCTATTTATCCTACTTAGAACATTCATATGTTTTGCTAGTGAAATACTACCCTGTTCCACGACAGGGTGCTGCCTGAGACCCAGCTTGAGGCGTTCTTTAATACGCACCCTCTGTCTGGTATTGCTGTTCTAAAGTTTGAAAAATTCCAGATTTCAAACCAGATCTGGCCCAAAGCATTTTGAATAAGAACATATGAACCTGCAGTGTTGATCATTTGGAATGTATGATGAAGAAACCTTTCATCACTGGAAGCAGAATGCTCTTCCTTCCCTCCCATTTAATGTCATCCTCCAAGTTCACCTCTGCACACCCACTGCACAATGGCCACCTTTTAGTTTCAAAGTTAAAAATGTTCCCAGGCAACTTATATGTATTTTTATTCATTCATTCATTCATTCATGTATTTATGGCTGTGTTGGGTCTGTTGCTGTGTGCAGGTTTTTTCTAGTTGTGGTGAGCTGGGGCTACTGTTAGTTGTGATGTGCGGTCTTCTCAGTGTGATGGCTTCTCTTGTTGTGGAGCATGGGCTCTAGGCACACAGGCTTTAGTAGTTGTGGCACACGGACTCAGTAGTTGTGGCATGTGGGCTTCGTTGCCCCATGGCATGTGGGATCTTCCCGAACTAGGGCTTGAACCCGTGTCCCCTGCATTGGCAGGCGAATTCTTAACCACTGCGCCACCAGGGAAGCCCCCCAGGCAACTTATATTTGAATTTTGGGTACCATTCCTGTTGGGACCAAAGTGACTGAATATGAAAATGGAGTTGAATTCAGAAATGATTCTGACAACTTGAAAGAGAGGGTATGTGTACAAAAAAGATGATGTTTGCTACAGGTAAGTGCGTGTCAACTTAAGAAAACTGCAAAATGTGGGAGTTGCGAGTTGAGTTTATTTGGGGGCAAAATGAGGACTGCAGCCGGGGAGACAGCATCCCAGATAGTTCTGAGAAACTGTTCCAAAGAGGAAGGGGGCAACCTTAGTATATATGTATTCTTGGTAAAGGAGGAGTCCATGCAATCAAACATTTTTTTCGTAGGGGGTTTCTGCTCGTCACGAGGAGCAGACGTCATCATGTAGGAATTTAGTGCTTTCCTAGATATGAGGAGATGCAAGGCTTGGGCTCATAAAATCAGCTCCTGAAAACATCAAACTATCTGAAGACCTGTTCCGTCCATTTTCCAAAGCACAGAGTGCCTCATTCCTGGTCTCCCTGAATTCCCTTCAGGGCATGTTGAAGGTCAGCAGCTGCAGTGGCGTGTGTGGTTTAATCCTTGTAGTAGAGGTGGATGGCAAGTGCCAATTTATAGCTGACGTGCAGAATAATCCACGTAGGTGCAGAAGTGTTCCCTTCAAAGTAGAGAAAGACTGGGCTTCTGCAGACATGGCTGCAAACGTCTGGAGAGTAAGGGGGTCAGCGGAGTGGTGTTTAGGACGGAAGACACTGGGAGTGTAAGGCTGCTGACACGTGGTATTGTGGTTTTCCCGCAAGACCCAACCGAGACCTGGAAGCTTCTATGTCATCGAGTTTGGTAGCCCCTCACCTTAAATTAGATGTAAAGAGCTGGGCCGAGGTCCAGATAAGAGTAGCCCTGGCCAAATGACCATCAAGACTCCTTCCCCACTTGGAGATTTCTAATTCTGTGATCAATGGGTAGAATTGGGAAATAAAGCAAGATAGAGTGCTTTGGTGCACTGGGCTTCAGGCAGAGAATAAGCCATTTGTCCTTCTGTGGTTCACACAGTCCAGGAAGGTTGGTGTTTATTTCCCCCCAGCTGAGCAGGCACAAACATGTGAATGTAATCCTGGTACAAGGCAGACTATGATAAGCAAATCCTCAGAGGCACACTTTTGAAAACCAAAGCCAGGATTAAGGCTGTGGCTGTTGCCAGGAGAAGGTCTTATCTCTTCCTTCCAACCTCTGTGATTCACCTTCCCCCAAGCTGAATTCTAAGTTGCTAAAGGGCAGTATCTGTGTGTATCTGTGTTGGTGTGCATTTTTATCTAGCGCCCAATACTGTGGGCATGTGAACAGTGTGGATGAGTGCAGGTCACGTGAATCACTGTATGCTTCCCAGGGTCCTTAGCAAGTAGCTGGCACGTGGTCGGCACCCAGTACATATCTCTGGATTAGGTGAGTAATCAAGTCGTTTATTGACCACATCTCTATTGAGTGCATACTCCGAGCCAGGCCTGTTCCAGAAGCCTGTGCTACATCGTGAATAAAACAGACCAAACCTGTGCTCGATCTAGAAATAAGGAATAGGGACACATGGAAACATGAAATTATTATTTTTCTGTTATTCTCATCTTTTGCACAACTCAAACTCAGGTAGCTGTGGAGCTGTTTTATTGTTATTTTATTAGATTCTAAAATTAAACAATCAATATGTGAATAGGTTCTCTTTGTAAAGATTTAGTCTGTATCTAGAATGAACTGTGTAACCCCCCACCCAGGTCCATCCCTTGAGGGCACCATAGTTAGAAGTATACATGTTTGTGAGCCTCATGGTCTGATACAAATGTCAGCATTCTCTGCACACTCTTCTGTGCCCTGCTTTTGTTGCCAAAATCTTGACTCCCTCTGCACTAGTGCCAAATCAAAATATGCAGACAGAGTTATGGAGGAGAAAGAAAGAGTGGCTTTACTTCTTTGCCAGGCACAGGGGGAACACAGTAGGCTAGCAGCACCTCAAGAACTGTGCCCCCCTCCCTGGGGAATAGGGAGAGGTTATACAGTCAAGGGTAGTGATCAGAGGTGTGTGATAAGGATCACGGCAGTACAGTCTTCTTTCTTCCGCAGAGTTTCAAAAGGGTGGGGTTACTGACAGGATTGGGATATGTGCAGTGTCGCAGGTGGTCAATCTCTTAATCTCAGCATCTCTGGTCTCTTTAATCTCACCTCAGGTGGTTTCATGGCTGCTTCTTCCTTGATGAGCAACTGTGTGAATCTGCTCTTTGGAACTCAGGGGAGGTCATGGAGGCTGGAGTCTTGCCTACAGGAAATGGGGGACAAAAGGCCTCCATGCCCAGGAGCCCCCCAGGGCCCCACTGGGCATCACTTTTCCCCCTTGCATCCATCTGGAAAAGCCTGTTACATAACTACATGCAGGTTTCTATCAGGCTTTTAATCACTGCGTTGAGTTCCATGGTTGGAATCTCCTCATTGGTAGTCCTCTCCTTGCATCACTGGGAGGGATCATCTGAACAGCGCTGCTGGCAGAGGTTCTTCTCATGTACTCAGGTCAGCTGTTCTTCAGGCTTGAAGTCAAAATGGGTTGGCTGGTTCGGGACCTGCTCCAGCACTTGGAGGGAGTGAACACCAGGCAGTTTGCTCTGCAGCTCCCAGGACCCCACTCGGGGCCTGGCCGCACTTTCCTTCCGTGTCACCTCTTCCGGGCAGCCGCATGTCTGCCCACACTGCCCACCGTACCCCAGGTGTTCAGGAAGTTTCCAGTGGGAGGAAACCCTTTCGTCCCTGTTAACAGTGGGATTTGTTCCTGTTGTTGTTGTTGTTTGTTGTTGTTGCTGTGGTGTTTGGGTTTTTTTTTTGGCGGGGGGTGAAGTAGACAAGAATAGCTTTGAGAGGCTGTGCGCAGAGCAAGGTGAAGTTGAATGCCAGAGGACTTGAATCTCAGCTAAAGGACAGTATTCCAGTTACTGAACTTTCAGCAAGTGGACCTTTTGAAGGTCATGATCTTCTTCAAAAAGGTTTTTCTTGTGTGAAAAATGAACTTTTGCCCAGTCATCCTCTTGAATTATCAGAAAAAAATTTCCAGCTCAACCAAGATAAAATGAACTTTTCCACACTGAGAAACATCCGTGGTCTATTTGCTCCACTAAAACTGCAAATAGAATTCAAAGCAGTGCAGCAGGTTCAGCGTCTTCCATTTCTTCCAAGCTCAGACCTTTCACTGGATATTTTGAGGTGTAATGATGAGACTGTTGGATTTGAAGATATTCTTAATGACCCGTCACAGAGTAAACTAATGGGAGAACCACATTTGATGGTTGACTATAAGGTCGGTTTACTGTAATGCAGTGTGCTGTTCATGGAAACAGAGGGGCTGTGTCTTGTTTATAGTTGTCTTTACTATAATTTGATGTGCACAACATTAAAAACACTGACACATGAAAAAAAAAGAAAAAAAAGAGAAAAGAATAGCTTTGTTGCTTTGCCAGGCAAGGGGCCACAGCCGGCTAAAGCCCTCAAAACTGTGTGTCCCTGTTGTTGTTGTTTTCAAAAAGAAGCTCAGTTAACTCATGTTCATTCAGTTCCTCGGCTGTATAATTAGCCTTGCATTGTTATTTTTAAGTGCATATTCCAGGCTCCAAGAAATGGCACGATTTAAAGACAATTTACCACACAGCTTAACATACAGAAACATTAAAGGGGGGTTCTGTGAGTGCCTTGGTAGAAATATCACCAGGCCCTGAACCGGGCCGGCTGCTGCAGGTCGTGTGTGTGCTGAATGCTGAGCAGTGGTGACCTGGAGCAATCAGCCAGCCCGGGGCTCCTGGCCTCCTTCACACCCATTATAAGCGCAGCTGAAACGTCCAGGCAATCAGCCACAATGCCTCCCGCCTGGGGCTGGGGCTGATTGAAAGTGGTTTGAACGAATTTACCTAATATTACTAATTAGGGAACTCGGAGCATTACTTGCGAAGTTGTTTCTGATGATGTGTGGTCTGAAGCAGCTTTGCTGGGAGCGGTGATGGTCCTCCCACCCCCCGCCAGCGTCTGCCACGTGGCCTCATGGCAGAGGCACTGTGCCCACTGCCGCAGTCAGGACATCTCCGCCTGTTCTGTGCCCGGACCCCTTTGGCAGATGGTGAAGCCTGTGGACCAGCTCTCACAATAGTGTTTCTAAATGCGTAAAACAAAATGCATGGAATTTCACATAAACCAATTGTATTGAAATACAGTTATCAAAATATTTTAAAATTTATTTGATAGAGTAAAATGCATACCTCTTTGTTGATCTGTTGTTATATAACACAGTCTAACAGCAAGGCTAATCACTACCACGTTTTCAAAGTGGTGCTGAGCTTAAGCAACGTTGTGCAGTGTTGCAGCAACCATAACGGGATATGAAGAATCCTCGTGATTTCTGTTGGTGGTAAAGTCACAGGAGCATGAATACCTCTGCGGTTTTCTGCCTAGCTTCATAGTAGAAGGAAATGCTAAATGTCAGTTAGAGGTCAGTGAAAATCGGGGTTTTTTCCCCATCTGAGTTCACAGATCCCCGTGGACTCAAGGTTAAGAGCCCTTATCCTTGTGCACACGTGGATATACTCTTGTTTGACTAGTTGGAGCTGCCTCTTCATACTCAGTGTGTGGATATTATAATTGACCAGGGTATAAACTCGATGGCAGAAACTCTACCTTTAATTAAAGGCTAAAATGCTGCTTAATTGTTGCTAGGAAAACATAGACGTTTGATTATGCCCTGAAAAGAAATGAGCTGAGTAACAGGAGCTAGTTAACAATTGTCTTTTGATTAAGGAGGAAAAAAATCTTTCATAATCTTTTTCTCTGGTCTTCAGTGTTTGGATCAAAACCTGAAAATTGAGAGAGTATGGTGTTGTTTGTTTGTTCCAGGAAGCATTTGAGAAGGCTTAATGCAAACAGAAACAGACAATGGGAAATTATAAGTATGGAACAACCAACCAGAACCAAAGAAAATATAAGTTCATATAGGAAGTCAAGGCCAGAGGGCAGGAGGCAGAAACAAAGAGGCAGGTCTTCAGGGCTGTTGTGGTTGATAAGATGAAGGGTGAGCGAGACAGAGTATAGTCAGAGAAACAAAGCCATTCCCATGTCTAAGAGGATCACAGCTTTTCCTGGAGAATCTTGGGCTGAAAAGAAATTTTTTTCATCTCACCAATGAGCCCATCACACTGGGCAAAATCCAGTGTATTTGCACAGATGCTTTGGGGAGTGAAATGGGGAGAAGATGTATATAGCTTTTTCCTCACGGGCTCTGAGATTCAAAAGAAGGATAAGGAACCAAGGCGCAAAAATCATTTATGATCTGAGCTCTCTCGACTTTGACTCCCTTCTGAAGGCAGTTTTTCTTAAGTTTTTTTTTTTTTTCTTCCCTTTTTTGGCCACGCTGCATGACCCCTGGGATCTTAGTTCCCCTACCAGGGAGGGATTGAACCTATGCCCCCTGCATTGAAAGTGCAGAGTCTTAACCACTGGACTACCAGGGAAATCCCTTAGTTTTTCAAATGTACTAGTGTACTAAAACCTCAGTGTCTTCTTCCTGTCAGTACATTTAAAAATAGAAGGTATTCAGCTTCTTGAAGAAATTTCTCCTGGAGCCCTCTGTTTCCTGGCTGGTTACTCTCTTTTATTTATTTGTTTGTTTGTTTGTTTATTTATTGGCTGTTGGGTTTTCATTGCTGTGCACGGGCATTTTCTAGTTGTTGCGAATGGGGGCTACTCTTCCTTGTGTGCAGGCTTCTCATTGCTGTGGCTGTTCTTGTTGCAGAGCATAGGCTCTAGGTGCATGGGCTTCAGTAGTTGTGGCACATGGGCTCAGTAGTTGTGGCTTGCAGGCTCTAGAGCGCAGGCTCAGTTGCTTCGTGACATGTGGGATCTTCCTGGACTAGGGCTCAAACCGGTGTCTCCTGCATTGGTAGGTAAATTCTTAACCACTGCACCATCAGGGAAGTCCCTGGCTGGTTACTCTCTAAGCCTAACAGCTATTGTCTTGGTATTTCCATCCCTGTTCTAGGGACTGAATACCTCTCTCAGACTGGATCCCTGTTTCTTTGTAGCAGACAGTGATTATAGAGGCCATTAAGCAAAGGACCTGTGGCAATCTGCTCTGAGACACCAGCCGGCCCTCAGAACGGCCCAGGCCACTGAGCAGAACAGCTCTGGAGCCCACTTCCACCCTCCCCCCATCATTGGGGATTTCCTGGAGGTGGCAGACAGATGCTGCAGAAGTTTGCAGAGTCCCAGGCAAACCTATACAGTGTAGACAAACCAGCATCTTTCTAGCTTGTGCTTAGCTAATTGGAATAGTTACATCTTTCCTTTTATTGTTTTTGCTCTAAATATTCATTTTCTGGAATTGGGACATTTCACCTCCTTAATGGGCCTATTATCTGCAACTAAGTGAAATACTAAAATGAAGCATGATCCCAGAGGAGTTCAGTTATCAGGTAGCTGGTCAAGTGATGGGAATGTGAAATGAAAAAAATAATGAGAGGTTGGAAAAAGTAGCACATTTCAGGCCCAAACTGCTGAGGATGCCTATTTTGTAACCCCCAGAATTTTAGCAACTCACCTACATGTTTGGAATTCTGTATCACTCCCTTCAGTTCCTAAATAGTTTATTGGAAAACCATGGTAGGTTCTTTTCAATATATATTATTTGGGTTGTATAAAAAATTTACTACTCCTTTCTTTCTTTATGTATTGTTTGGGTGAAATGCTGCTGTCATAATCTGTAAATATTCTTGTGAAGAGATTTGGTATTGATCTGTCTGGTAGCAGCTTTAGAAATTTCCCTTGGATGATACACTTTCCTTAATGTTTTTTCTTTCCCTAAAATACATTAAAGTATATTTTATATCATACCAAAAGCTCCTATTATGTCAAAGAGTTTTTTATTAATTGTATTTTCAGTTGGTTCACAGTACAGATTCAACAGCGATTTGCTATAAATGTGTGGGAGCCGTCAACGTAACAAGTTGTAGCTGTTAGATGCAAAGTGAAATGAATCTTGTCTAATATCATGTATAATTTAAAAACCAGTAGAACCTGATTAAACTTGATCTGCTAGCAGTGTGCTGCCAAATCACCACGTGAGTAATATTTATGCTTGCAAAGATTTAGATCAAATGAATTTACATACCTCAATTAATTAGGAAAGATAATGGAAACGATTTGAGATGGAAGGGATTATGGCTCCATAAATCCTCTGGGACTAGATGAAAGTAAATGTTTTTAATTGAAGAAATAAATCATTTTCTTAAGTTCTGCTCAAAGCAGCTTGTGCCACCGTGTCCCTAGTCCTAGTGCTTTCCAGCCAGGTGTCCTCCTGTTCCATCAGTCACTGCCTGTGGTCTTGACTGTTGGTAGTTGCAGTCAGGTAATTAGACCTTAATTCATTTACTCGTATGTTTGATCAATAATAGCAAATAAGTGCGGAGGGTCTTCTTACGTGCCTGGCACTGCTTAGCAAGCAACAAACCCAGTACCTGTCATCAGGAGGCTTACAGTCAGGGAGAGAGGAGGCACATGAAAAGCTCTCAAATGAAATAAAAGGTAGCCTTGGTGAGTGATTCCAGGCGTGGTGCTTGGTGCCGGGAGCAGGTGTAGGATGCAGCCCCTGGTCAGGTGGATTAGAGAAGGCTGCCTTGAAGTCGGCGTAGTATTAGGTAGCCGCTGTCCTGCTCATGGTTCAAACAAATCAAATCAAATCTAACAGTACTGAAAGGTATTCAGGAAAAAAGTAGGCATTCCAGCCACCACTGACCTGCTTCCTAGAGGAAACCCACGGTTCTTAATTTTTCATGAAAAATGACAGAAAATTGTCAAGCTTATGTACACTTGCTTGTAGAGTGTTTTGTAAAAAGTACAAACAGAAGAAAAAAAGACACAGCATCTGTTTATGTCGTTTCTGTTGATTTTCCATAGCAGCAGGTACAGACGTGCGTCACTCTTTTCGATGGACAGGATACCAGCATGTGTTTGAACCATCCCCGACTAGGGGGCATTTATGTTGTGCCCTGTGTTCTGTGGTGACCAGTGCACCTCTGTGTGCATGTGCAGCTGTTAAAGATGTGGCTCTGAAGTCAGATTGCTCAGATTCACATCCTGGATCCCTTGTTTACTAACTGGGTAACCTTGGGCAGTTTACCTTATCTCTCAGTAGCTGAGTTTCCTTATCTGTAAAATGCAGATAATAATGATACTAGTTGGTATGCTTCTCATAAAACTTAAAGTGCTCAGAACACTGTCTGGCATTTAATACCATCCAGTAACTACAATCACTTCCACTAGTTAGTTGTTTTTTTTAATAAAAGCTTTATTGAGATATAATTCCCATATCATGTAATTCACCCATTTAATTCACCCATAATTCAGTGGCTTTTTGTATATTCACAGTTGTACAAACAGCACCACCATC
Source organism: Hippopotamus amphibius kiboko (assembly GCF_030028045.1). Classification (NCBI taxonomy): domain Eukaryota; kingdom Metazoa; phylum Chordata; class Mammalia; order Artiodactyla; family Hippopotamidae; genus Hippopotamus; species Hippopotamus amphibius. The sequence goes on along the minus strand of NC_080194.1, from coordinate 131,838,647 downwards.
AATTTTAGAACATTTTCATCAACCCAAAAAGAAGCCTCGTTTCATACTATTAACTACTCCTCTCCATATCCCTCCAGCCCTAGGCAACCACTAATCTACTTTGCCTGTTCTGAACATTTCGTGTAAATGAAATCATATAATATGTGATCCTTTGTGACTGGCTTCTTTCACTGGGCATGATGTTTTCAGGGTTCATCTGTATTGTAGCAGGTGTCACTACTTCATTCTCTTTTATGTATGAATAATATTCTATTGTAGGGATAGACTGTATTTCATTTACCTGCTTTTACTTTTCATTGTTATTCTGTGAGATGACTTCTTAGAAATAGACTGTTGAACCAAATGTTAGTATTAAGGAAAGTGGAAATTACACTCTTGTCCTAATATATGGTCAGCTAGTACATTTTATTTTATTTTATTTATTTTTTATTTTGGCTGTGTCCCGAGGCTTGTGGGATCTTAGTTCCCCAACCAGGGATCGAACCCAGGCCCCCTGCAGTGGAAGCTCAGAGTCCTAACCACGGGACCGCCAGGGAAGTCCATATATTTTAATATTTTTATTCCATTACTAATATCCCTAGTGGCCCAAGAGACCAAATTTACTGTATTCTTTGTATTACTACCCCCCAAAGTATAAATAAAGAGGGTTTTTTTTAATAAATTTATTTATTTATGTGTTTATTTATTGGCTGTGTTGGGTCTTGTTTGCTGCACGCAGCCTTTCTCTAGTTGCGGCGAGCGGGGGCTACTCTTTGTTGTGGTGCGCAGGCTCTTCATTGCCGTGGCTTCTTTTGTTGCAGAGCATGGGCTCTAGGCACATGGGCTTCAGTGCTTTCGGCATATGGGCTCAATAGCTGTGGCTCATGGGCTCTAGAGCGCAGGCCCAAGAGCTGTGATGCATGGGCTTAGTTGCTCCATGGCATGTGGGATCTTCTTGGAGCAGGGATCAGGCCCATGTCCCCTGCATTGGCAGGCGGATTCTTAGCCACTGTGCCACCTAGGAAGCCCAAAGAGAGGGTATTTTTAATGTGGGAATTCAAGTCCCTGGTCACTAAATAGAAGGCGGGGGTGGGGAGGGGGCCATCTCCCTGCCTTCAGGCAAACCTTAGTTTGCCATCTCAAATAGCTGACAGCCTGTTTTGTTTTTTGTTTTTAAATAAGACTCTAACTCTTCATTTTTTCACAGTTTTTATTAAGAATATTTTTGTCTGAAAATAAAACCCAAACTTTTGGAAAATGAAGAGCAAGTTTACAAAGTTTAGTTAAGTATCTGTAGCCTCCTATTATTTCTTACGTAATCACTTCAAAAACAGTCTTGATTCCTTTCTCATCATTAGGTCAACTAAATGGCCACCGGAAACTGGGAAGACCTTGTTACTCTAAAGAGTAGGGCTCGTGGTAGTGCAGAGCAGCTAAGATAGTTGTGTTATGAGAGAACGGTGCTTTTATCCCTTTTTCCAGATGAGCAAACTGTCAAGTCAGACAGCTTGCTCGGTTCCACCCGCTGCGGGAGGTGATGCAGTGGCTGAGCCCAGCTCAGTAACTCAGAGCCTAGATTCCCTTTCCTGGACCCTCAAGGAGTTCAGCCACCCTAGGGTGAATCCTTTATCTGCTGCCCTCCAACAGGCCAAGGCTGCATGAAGTAGGGAAAGAGATGCTGGAGGGGGGAGAACAAGTGTTCCCTCCTCGAATTTGATGATGGCCAGCCCTAGCCGTGGTTTTGGAGCTAAACCTACACAATCAAAAATGATCAGCCTCCGTATTCTAGATGCAGCATATACAGTGAGGGTGCAGCCACGTTTCTGTACATGCAAACAGGTGCTGTTCCGTCGCAATCGAGGCCATCCTGCCAGCCCTGGGCCACCTCAGCATTATCAGCTTTAGGTTAATAGGATGATACTGGCATGGGAATTGCTCCTCTTTGTTTAATAGACCAGGGCAGCGGTACTCAAAGATGTCACATTTTAGAATTCTACCTATCGGTAAATTAAAAACGGTCCCCAGAGTCCCTAATCCAGGGATCTCCAAACACTTGGCACACGCTGTGGGAGATTCACAATACTTCTGAACAGAAGACATTTTTGGTATTCTCAGTGACTAGGCCTGCTGCCCCAAGACCACTGGGCCCCCAACAGCAGAAAAATAGACCATGTCATTATAGCAGCCCCCAGACTCTGCTAAAGATGAATGTGACCATCTGCTCCAAAATGTTAGCGTCACCATCTTAAACAGTTTGTTCGTTCCAAGACATAGCAAATGTTTCCACCTGTGAAAGGCAAATTTAGCTGTCAGTTATTGAGAAAAGACAGAACTCCCAGTACTTTGCACGTTCCCTCCCGTGTGTGTCTTGGAGGGAGGCAGAAACCACCTGCTGTGACTGAAGCCAGTTGCTCTGTTGCTCTTTCCAGCCTCCTGTGCAGCTAGGACTCAGGCTTTGTGTGAGCTCGTCTCAACCACCTACACCTCCCTGAAGCAGATTTTGAATCTTCAGCTGTTGACACAGAGGGGGCAGGATCTGTCCTGGTCGGGAGGTTGGCAGCTGTGTCCACTTTTCAGGGGAAGCAGTGGGCGGGGTCCCCACGTTGTTAGCACCCGGCATTGCCATCAGCCGTGCAGCGGGCGGCCTGGGAGGGTCTGTGCCCAGGCCAGCGCTTCTCCCTGGAAGCATTTTTGCATGTGATTGGAGGTGCTGCTTCTGCCTTCTTCGCCTCGAAACCTGGTTCTCCAGCTGTGTGTGAGACTCCCAGCTACGTGATATCTTTTATAGATTGCTTCTCTGTTCATACTAGCCAGAGTCAATTGTGTGCGACAAAGAACCAGACCGATGGAAGCTTCCACAACCCCTTCTTCTAGTTCTGCCTGGTCACCACCCTGGGGCAGATTCCACTCTGTGCTTCTCCCCGAGGTATATCTGCCTAGTCGTTCCACTCCACCTCCTTGATTTCATCGTGTGAAAACCAAACTCGCTTTCTTCTTAGACCTTCCTCCTCACTGTTCCCTCAGTCATGAGGATGTGAACTTTCTGAATTCATTCTTTTTTTTTTTTAATATTTATTTATTTATTTGGCTGCACTGGGTCTTAGTTGCAGCACGTGGGATCTTCGCTGCAGCATGTGGGATTTTTAGTTATGGCATGCAGGCTCTTTAATTGTGGCATTCTAACTCTTAGTTGCGGCACGCATGTGAGATCTAGTTCCCTGACCAGGGATCAAACCTGAGCCCCCTGCAATGGGAGCACAGAGTCTTAACCACTGGACCACCAGGGAAGTTCCTTGAATTCATTCTTGAGCCCTCTGTCCTCCCCACCCAACCCTTGCCCAGTCCTGCCCAGTCCCCGTGTAGCCTGACTCCTCTCTGTCCTCTTAGCCCCAGACACTCTCATGCCAGGACTTGTGCAGCTGCCTCCTGATTGAGCCCTCTACTGCCAGTGTGGCCCCTCATCAAACTGTCCCATCCATTGCCCACCTGGTCCACCTCCTCTGTGTCACATACTCAGCCTCATCACCCTTGAAGTGTTCTTATTACACAGTGGTCTGAGTCCTGCACCCTACCCTGCAGTGTGCCTTTGCAGCTCTCCCATCCAGGGGTGGAGTGTGTTTCTCACGTTCCTTTCACCTTGTGACTGCAGAGGTCAAGAGCACAGGCCATGTGACCTTGGGCCTCCTCCTCTGTTAAATGAGGCTGACAGTGGTACCCACTTTAGAGGCTGGTTGTGGGGATGAGGCGAGATGATGGATGTATTGATATAAGGTCTGGCACAACACAGGCACTGAGTAAACGGTGGCTGAACCGCCCACCCCTTCCATCACCCTCCGTCTTCATCATGCTGGCGTCATTGTCATACATCGGCCTCACCATCACATCTTCCTTTGAGATTCAGCTCCACTTCCTTTCTTCTTCTTGAAAACTTCTTCAGAAATAGCAGTATTTTAGTGATTTCTTTCTGCATTAAACTTGGTGGTCTGCTTCACTGATGTGGTTTTGAGCTCAGCCCATCCTCTCCTTTTGTTTGATGTGCTGTCCAGTGAAGAGTCTGGGTTTTGGAGTCAGGAGACATGACTCATTTACCCGGTGACTCTGGGTTAGATACTTAACTATCTAAACCTTAGACTCTGTAAAACATGGAAGGTGATAGCTGTGACCGTGGACAGGTGGGAGGATTAACTGAAGCCTGGGAAACGTTTGCACGGTATCTGGCACCTGTTAAGCACCCCATCATTACTAATGACTGTCACGGTGCTGCTGCTTGTATTTTCTCCCAGCTCGTGAACCTCTTGAAGACAGGTTCTCTGCCATGTGTCCATTTGTGTCCCAGAACCTGCCACAGTGTCTGACACATGGCAGGTGCTCAAAGCATTTTTGGAGAGAGGCAGACTTGGGTTTAAAACTAAGTGTCATTTAAGAGCTATTTGGCCGTGGGCAAGGTCCTAGACCTCACTGAGCGTCTGTTTCCTTATCTGGAAGCCAGAGAAGATGATATCTCTGTTCCTGGGTTGTTTGGAGGATCAAACAAGGTGGGAAGTTACAGGGCCCATCATAGACCTTGGTGGCAGCAATAAGAGAGTGATGTCCTGGCTCGTTTTCCTTTATCCTCACTTGACGCCGTGCTGGACCATGCAGTAGTACCCTGCCCTTTTTCCTGCAGGAAGTGGAAACATGAGGAATAGAAAGGGGCTTTGTTTTTTCTTTCTTTGACCTTCTAGCTCTTATTCAGAGCTTTTTCCAAAAGCTTACATGGAAAAACAACAGCCAAGAGGGCCCTGTGACGAAAACTGAGTATGTGATTACATGATTCACCCAAATGACCAGTTCCTCTTCTGCCTTTCCTTGTTGTATATTTTGCTGTGCTTTAAAGCAACCCTAGCTCGCTACTAAGTTTATTTGGAAACATGGTCTTTTCAGCCAAATGTTCTGACACACCACCGTCTCCTGTAAATAATGACGCAGCGTTTTCCTCTGGCACCATCTGACAGGACACCAGGAGGACGTTTTTAAAAAGTTGCCATTAGGACTGGTTTCGTTGATGATTAGGACTGGTTTGATCTGGAGGGAATGAAGCTCATCATTGGTGCAAACTGTTATTCCTTCACCATACTTCTGCTGCTAAGACCCCTGTGTGGAATACCAGTGCCTAGGTTCTGAGGCTCTATCTATAAAATACCAGTGCTCAAAAGAAAACCAGCCAAGGCATTGTCATGTGGGCCTTTATTTTCTTTTTCTTCCTTCCTTCCTTCCTTCTTTCCTTCCTTCCTTCCTTCCTTTCTTTCTTGTTTTGATTTTTTTGTTTGTTTTCATTTTTGAATTTGCTTTTTTTTAATTGAGGTATACTTGTAACGTTGTATCAGTTTTACACATACAACATAATGATTTGATATTTTGTGTATTGTGAAATCATCACCACAGTAAATCTAGTTAACATCTGTCACCCACACAGAGTTATACAATTTCTTTTTCTTGTGGTGAGAACTTTTAAGATCTGTCCTCTTAGCAACTTTCAAATACATAGTACAGCATTATTAACTGTAGTCACCATGCTGTATGTTAATTCCTGAGACTTATTTATGAGGTTTTATTTTCAAGCGTGTTAAGGTCCTTCTGTACAGTTCAGGTAGGCAGACCCTACAGGCAGACTGCAAAATATGGTGCTCCTCCAGCATGCATGGGGATGTTTAGAGCTGACCTTGAGAGTTCTGTGTTGCTCTAATTTAGGGCAGCCTGGTTGGATGGGGACTATCCCAGTAATAGTACCAAAAAGTCTCCCATCCTGAGAAACCCTCAGTTCTGGGCAAATTGAGATGGTTGGTCATTCTCAATCTCCCAGGCCCAGATGGTAGTTTGTGAAGAAAAATGTTTTCCAGGGCACTGTGACTAAAAACTTCAGAAATGAGACCTAGGAAATGGTTGATCCATGCATTTAAGGTAAATGTTCACCACTCTGTGGGGAAAACAATCCATCAGGATCCTGTTTGGGAGAGCAGCCTAGTCGAGGTCTGTAACTTTGATCCCCAGGGTTAAAGTTGTACCCTAAGCTTCCCATAATGCCCTTTAATTGCTTACTTTTGTCTGATTTATTTTGTGGATGGCTGGCTTTCCTGGCATTTCTCGAGAGAATAACTAACTGTTGTTAAATAAATATGTCTCTCTGCTGCTGCTTCCCTGGGAGCAGTTTGCACAGAACTGCCGGTGTGAGATGCAGCTCTGTTGCAAATCACTCTTCTCATTTGCCAGCTTTGCCCTTGTGACTTTCCGTTTGGGGCTCTTGTTTAAAACCACAGCTGCCTGCGTCCACAGCTTCTCAGTACGGACAGCGTACCTCCCTAATCTCCTGTCCTACAGACATACCATTGTACCCATTTCAGAGGGTCTGCCTTTGAACCGACTTCTGCTTTTTTGAGACACCTGGCAGAGCCCCCAGTGCAAATTACTAATATGCCGCTTAACCTGGGTTTTGCATCACACCGTCCCAAACATATCTTCCAAATTTGCTGAATGTGTCTAGCCATTTTCATATGATAAAGCAACAGAGAGGGAATTAATTTTACTCTGTGGAGATGAACCCTCTCAAAAGTATTTATACCTATTGTGCCAAGTGGTCTAACTGCATAGCTGGTAGATACATAAAGATGTGCATTGGAATAGTCGTAAGAGGGTCACCCGGAGAGAATTTCAGAGGTTAATCCACAAGGGTCACTGTGATGGTCATAAAAATGATGCAGTTCCAATGCCCGAAGACTCTCACTGGAGACCGTTCGACCCCATTTTTGGTGCCTCACGCCCGGGGCGGAGGGGGGCACACGAGGACTGTTCATCTGAGTCTGGGATACAGCTCCCGCCCTGCCACTTCCTGTGAGCAGAAGTGTGATAGCGAGTCTGACCCCACCTTTCCTGCTGTACTTTAATAGTTTCTTTAATTTGGTCTACTGGAAGGTCAGGAAAGCTGGTATTCTCCCTCTCGGCCTCTTTCTCACCGGCAGTAGAAAAGTACGTGTGAAAATTGAATGTTTATTGGGTTGGCCAAAATATTCGTTCGGGTTTTCCATGTGAGGCTGTGGAAAAATCCGAACAAACGTTTTGGCCAACCCACTATTAAATAGGATGCGGCAGAGGATGGATCAGAGGGTCTCTGCCCTTTATCCTTTTGTAAGGCCAAGGATGCACATGTACTGTGCACCCATCCCCTCTGTGTGGTTCACCAGGTTTAGAATTGTGCTCTCCCAGCAGTGTATTGACTATGCTGTTAGTCGGTGGGGCAGGGGGAGACTAGCTTGAGAGAAAAATCAAGCACTGAGGGTGGGGGTGGGAGGTGGTTGGATCTCAGGAGGATTTCATGGAATCCAAGGAAGGAGGTGTGAGGACAGAGACAGGAAAGGCATCTGTCAGTGACACATGCTGTCCCTGGGCCTGCCTGGCCTCTGCTTCGTGGAAGGTAGCTTTCACCATTTGGGTGCAGGTACAGGATGATTCCCCCATCTGCCTTCTGGTTATTTCACATCTCAGCTCTTCAGTGAGATGCATCGATATCAAAAAGTGCAATTTCAGACTCCCAGAAGAGAACCTGTGATTGGCTGAGCTGGGGTCAGGTGTCTTCTGACACCACCCAGCCACTGCCAGGTGCTAAGGTCATGCGGTACACACATGGCTACTGGCACTCGGCCCCATAAATGTGTGTGCGGATAGAAGTGGGACCAGGCTGGTGTCGTCTACCAGAGCATATCCCTGGCCAGAGAGGGAGGAGGACATTTCAGTTTGTTGCTCAAGGTTCTTTAGCTTCAAGTACCAGAAACGAAGCAGCCAATTTAAGAAGAAATAAAAAGCAATTAATGGAAAGTATAAGAAATGGTTCACAGGATTGAAGGGAAAGCTGAAAAACAGGCATCTGGAAAGCAGAAGGAACAGACCAGCTCTGGGGAGCTGGGAAGCAGAGCTTAATGGAAGATCTTTTCACAGCACCACTGTCCAGGTGCCTCTCCTTCTGCATTGCTCTGCTCTGGGGTCTGGTGAGGGCCCTTCTCCTGGTTTGCAGACAGCCTCCTTCTCGTTGAATCCTCACATGTGGAGAGCAGAGGGGAAGCACACTCTCTTGGGTCTGTTCTTATCAGGGCACTAATCCCATTCATGAGACCTCCACCTTTATGATCTAATTACCTCCCAAAGACCCCCCCCCCCCCCCGCCCCGTCTCCTAATTCCATCACACTGGGGGTTAGAATTTCTCTCTTCTTTTTCAGTTATTTATTTATTTGGCTGGGTTGGGCTGGGTCTTTGTTGCTGCACGCAGACATTCTCTAGTTACAGCGAGCAGGGGCTACTCTTCGTTGCGGTGCACAGGCTTTTCACTGCAGTGGCTTCTCTTGTTGCGGAGCATGGGCTGTAGGTGCTCAGGCTTCAGTAGTTGTGGCACATGGGCTCAGTTGTTGTGGAGCACAGGCTTAGTTGCTCCACGGCACGTGGGATCTTCCTGGACCAGGGATCGAACCTGTGTCTCTGGCATTGGCAGGTGGATTCTTAACCACTGCGCCACCAGGGAAGTCCAGAGGGTTAGAATTTCAACATAGGAACTTGGTGGGGAACATAAACATTCCGTCCATAATAACATGTTAAGAAATACAATATTTTCAGAGAAATATTTTCAGTGGTTGATAAAGTAATAAGAGAATAAGAAAAAAAATTAAAGATAAACTCACACTGTACTGAATTTATGATGGTTCAGACAGTTCAAATCTGCTTAGAAAGCTTCATTTTGCTCTCAGTCTTCAGCTTGTAAGTCTGAAAGGCAAGAGATTTTGGAGTTGGTATTGCCACCCAGGCAGAATAAAATATATAGGTAATTTTTCATACCATTCCATGCAGTCTCTCTCTGTTTATTCATTTGTTTACCTGCCAGAATAGTCCTCGAGTAACCGGTTTTCAGAGTTTAATCAATCTGATCAGCTCAAGCTGACGCGAACTGATTTATTCCCACTAATCTGAAGACAACTGCGGTTGAACAGAAGGCAGTTAGGGAGAATTAAGTGGGCGCTGTCAAGATTAAACAAAGCTTCCCTATTTGTGTGGTCGAGTAATAGATAACATGAGAGCTTCTTATCTAGCGTGGCAGCTCATTAAAACCTGAACAGCAATTCAGGTGCCACATATATGTTATAAACTAACATCAGGTGGGCTTTTTAAGATCCTAAGGATGTTTTTCACCAAAATCCAGTTACAACCTGTGATGTCTAACAGATTTTCTTAAAGAAAGAATGAGCCTTTTCATTTTAAAATAGCACTTTAACCTCTGCTCTATTCCTGTTGTGTTTGGTTTTTATAAGCCAGAATGAGTTTATTATGAGGCACTTTTATCTTTAAGGCAGTGTTGTGTTTGTCTGCTTATTCGTTTAGGGTGTACTGGGAATTGCTGGGAACTGGAGGTCAGACAAAACTTGATTTGAATTCTAGCACCACTGCCTACAAGCTTTCTTTTTATTTCTGATTCAGTTTATTTATTGAGTTGCCTACTGTAGGCATTTCTCATATATTTTATCATAGAGTCTTCAAAATCTTACTGAGGATTAAGTATTGGGCTAAGAGTTTTAAATGTTTGAGCATTTGAAAAAAACCTGAAAAACTAAAAGGCATAAAGAACACCAAAAATAGCCTGGAGATTAATATAATGAATACGCGTGTATCTACCAGCCAGCTTACAAAATAAAACATTAACAATGCTGTTGAAGCTGCCTGTGTGCCAGTTTCAGTTAGAGATTAAAGGCATGTGACAGAAAATCCAAATAAAAGGGGCAAAAATACATGTTTTCCTCTTGGGTAATGAGAAGTTTTGGGGTAAGCATCCCTGGGACCCAGGCTGTTCTAGTTCTGGGATCCTTCCTCTTTAGGGTGTGGCCTTTGTTTCCATGCTTTACAGAATGGCTGCTGGAGCTGCAGCCATCACATCTGAGTTCCACGAAGGAGGAAATGCCAATGGCAAAAGGGGTTTTCAGGAAGGCCCATCCAATGACTTTCATCCCAGAGACCAGAATTGTACTGGAAATTGTAGTTATCAGCAGAGACCATTTTTACTGCCATCAAAATGTAGGTTCTTCTAGTAAGAAAAGAAGGCTTATTAGATAGGCAGCTCTCAGCTTCTCCCTGAGAGGTAAACACTATCCTAAATTAAGAGGCTTTTAAAAAATTGTCTCTCTATATTTTTTCTGTATGTGTATGTATCCCTCAGAAATATATAGGCTTATTTTACATGTTTTTAAACTTCATGTAAATAGTATTATATCCTGTATATTTTCTTCCACAACTTGCTTTTTTTCCCTCACTTGGCTGTATGTTAGTCATCCACAGTCACAGGAATCATCCTAGTTCATTTATTTTTTTACTGTTGTAGAGTATTCCAGTATATGACTGTACCATAATTTACCATTACCCACTATGTTGTTGTTGGACATGTAAGATGTTTTAAGTTTTTTGCTGCTATATTTGTTCTCTTCTGTTCTATAAATCAATTGATTGATTTTTCTCCCCGTTATGGATGTTGTTTTCCTACTACTTTGCAATTCTCGTAATTTTTAGTTGGGTTCCAGACTTAGTAAATTGTACCTGATTGGATATTTTTATCTTCCTGTAAATATTTTTGAGGAATTCTAGGACACAGTTAACATGGAAACAGCTAATCCTCTCAGTCTTCCTTATAAGTTTATTACACAGGACCAGCTCAGAGCTTGGTTTGGTACTAATTTTGCCCAAAGTACTAAAGCAAACATCTTGAGGTCTTCTACCCAGTTGCCCACGAATTATGAGGTTTTCCTCTCCGATGGGTGGTAACGGGAATTGTTACTGGCCCCGTGGAGCACTGGCGACTGTTCCCAGCAATCCTTTCAAGTGTTTCTTTCCTTGGCCTGGGGTAGTTTCCTCACTTGCTTCAATCTGTTCTCACTGAAGGCGGGGGCGGGGCGGGGAGGGCATTCGCAGAATATCTGGGAATCTTTATCAATGAGACTCTCTCTTTGCTTGTTCTCCGTCCTCAAACTCTCGATGTCTGGACTCCCAGCTCCATTTTCTTTTTCCTTCCTTCCTTCCTTCCTTCCTTCCTTCCTTAAAATTTCATCATTTATTTAATGTTTAAGCTCTCACATTAGATTTTTACAAGCTGCTGAACACTGACAAATGATTTTTCCCACAGAACTATAACCACAGGTTCCCAGACAGTATAAATACATGGTTGCAACTCCATTTTCTTATCTCAGGGAGACTGTCAGGCTCTGCCTGGGTCCCCCTTCCCTACAGCATGGCCTGGAAACTCTCCACACAGTATCCGGGCAGTTGTAGGGCTCACCTCACTTGCTTCCTGTCCCTTTTGGTCACTGACGGCCATGGCCCAGTTCACTGTCTTGAGTGCCATCAGTGTTTTAAATGTTCCAGGCAGGAGGGCAAACCTAGTGTGTGTTCCTACTCCTTGGCTGGGAGCAGAAGTGAGTCCTCATTGTGGCTTTAATTTCCTTTTCGTAATTACTGGTGGGGTTAAGCATCTTGTCACATGTTTTCCAACCACATGGATTTCCTCCTTCTGGATTGTCTGTTCATGTAAGCCTAGTTTTTTCCATTGAGGTATATATGACTTTTTCTAGTAACTTGGAATAGTTCTTTATATAGTTTACAGATTAATCTTTTGTCAGCTTAAATTGGTTGTTGCTAAGTTTTCTTAGCTTTAATTATCTTTTCATTTTTAAAATTATATTGTTTTTTGATGAACAGAAGTTGTTTTAATGTAGTCCAATTTGTCAATTTCCTTTAATAAGGTGAGTGCATTTTGTTTTATTTTAGTTAAGAAAGGCTTAACCCTGAAGTTATCAAGATAGTCTACTAATACTTTCTTCTAAAAGCTTGAAAGTTCTTGTATATTTAGGTCTTTAATTCATTTGAAACTGATTTTTGTGTGTGGTAGGGATAGAGACCCCATTTTATTCTCCTTTTTTCCAGTTGGGATTACCAGTTGCCCCGTCACTGTTTAATGAATAGTCTATCTGTGCAGAAGAGACTTGGCCCGGCAGGCCTGAGACTTCCCACATGAAAGGCCTGTTCACAAGGTCAGCCCCTTGGCCGGCGTCTGGGAACCTGGGCTTCGGAGGGCTCCCCCCATGCCCAGACCTGAGGAGAGGGCCTCACTGCGCCTGGACTGCTCAAACAATGCAGTGTATGTTGGACACCGCCTTCCCTCTGCGAGTCTGGAACGTCGGTCTGTGCCAGGCAGAGGCTCCTGCGTGACCAGCCGCCTGTGAGAAGCCTGGATGCAGGGTCTCTACCAAGCTTCTTTGATACACAGCACGTCACATGTGCTGTCACAGCTCATTGTGGAAGAGGCGAGCGCGTCCTGTGTGAGTCCATTGGGAGAGGACTCTCGGGAGCTGGCGGCTGATTTCCTGCACACTTCACCCCACGCCCCTGACCCTTTGCCGATCCTGCTCTGTATGCTCTTGCTGGGATGCATCGCACCCTGAGTGCTAGGTGCTGAGTACTGTATGTCCTCCCAAGTCATCAAACCTGGGAGTGGTCCTGAGGACCCCCAACACACTATCGTTTCCCTGCTGATGTGAACGTAATCCTGAGAAGCAGATGTTGGGCAGTGTTCTTAACTACTCTTAAACATTAGTTTCTTCATCTAAACATCTAAGCCCCCGTTGCTTTCAGGTGTTTTAGCCGATGCCTGGCACATACGCTACATCACTCAATAAACGATCATTAAGGACCGTAAGAAAGGAATAGGTAAAGTGCTGTGGTAGTTTGAGGAAGGTTAAACAGTTAGCTGTAAATCTTTCAGGTGGGCATATTTTATATTTTTGCAATTCGTGAAATAAATTTTCCTATATCTATTTAAGGTTAGCAGTCATTTTTTTTATCATCTTGAAACATTTATAGTTCCTTTAATACCTCAAGTTAGGATTTTTCTATCTCCCTAATCTTGTCTGCGAGTGTAAGATCCTTCTACTTAACATGCTTCACGTTCCTGCCTGAATGTGTGTATCCCTCCCACCCCCAAATTCATCGGCTGAACTCCTGACTCCCAATGGGATAGTATTAGGAGGTGGAGCCTTCGGGGTATGATTAGGTCATGAGTGAGGAACCCTCATAGCTGGTCTTAGTGTTCTGATGAAAGAGACCCCAGAGGGCTCTGTTACTCCTCTTTCCACCATGTGAGGACATTGCCAGAAGGTGGCAACCTGGAAGAGGTTTCTCACCAGCACCTGACCATGCTGGCTCCCCGATCCTGGACTTCTAGCTTCCAGAACCATGAGAAATAAGTGTCTGTTGTGTATGAGCCAGCCAGTCTGTGACACGTTGTTATAGCAGCCAAACTAAGACTCGTCTCTGTTTTCTAACAGAGCGAGCCAGCTGTTCATCCAACCAGTTGCTTTTATTCACGTAATGTTTCTGTAGGTAATAGTTCATTATTAGTTAAGTGATTTCATTAGCATGTTTTGAAACACGTCTACAGTTATTTAAAATATATATTCTACAAATATTATGGTCATCTCTATATATTTCTCTCTTCATGTGTTTACAAGAACATCTCTATTTTGTCGTGTTTTAAATACTGTTGACTTTGACCATAGAGGTGAGGTAAGCACAGGTACAGGGACTGGCATTATATACAAGAAATTGTAAGTTGCAGCACAGTTAACTGTGAACCCTCGTATAAAATTCTGAGATATCTTATTTGTCCATTCAGTGTATTTTGTCTCATAGAAATTCACACACCCAGCCTGCTTTTTGATAGTGATTCTCCCTGGTGGCTTGTACGAAGAGATCCATAGTGTCCAACTAATTTCTTCCCCTAATGAGGGGAAGCAAATAATCACGCCCGCTTCAGAAACTGCTCCAAATTGAGCTGAATGCCTTAAATCACACCCACACTGAATGGATATCACTCTGAACGACTGCCATCTCTCTCCGATCACATGTGATTCTCTGCAGCTCTCTATGAGCAGGTCTGTCTCAATTCACTTATCCTACAGAAAAGCATCCAAAGGAGGGTTTATTTTTTCTGCCCATTTTAGAAAATCTGTTATAAAACCATTCTGAGCATCTCTGGTGCCATTTACAGGGCAGAATAGTTCCTTCTGAGCAATTACTCTTCTGTTCTGCCCACTATATTACAGTTATCATCCAGGTGGTTGACCTGAAGTTATTGTTGGGTCTCGTTATGTTGCTGTGTTGGGCAGTTTTCCTGGTTTAAAATGGAAATGTTACCTAGTGCAGTGCTGGCTCCTTGGAGCTATTAAGCAAATTACTTATAAAACATGTTGGATAAGTGTAGACCCTTAGTCTTTTCTCCTTCAATTAGGTGGGGAAAGCTATTATATCACTTAGGAAGTGTTTGGCTACAATTAATAGACCACCCAAGTATCAGCAGCCTAAACAAATAGGAGTCTGCAGTTCAGTAGCCCAAGCAGTGCCTTCAGGGACCCAGAGTATTTGTAACTTTAAGCACCATCATCCTTAGCATCCGGCTTTCAGATTCCTGCTTCTTGCCTTGTGCTCTCAAGTCGGCTGTATCGGCCACATGTGGGTCCCCTTTTATCGCTTCCCTAGGACTATGCCCTTTGCACACACCTCTACCCTCACCCCACCCTCAGTGCTCCGTAGACGTCTCCTGAGGTCCCTTCAGCCAGATCTGGGTCATGTGGCCATTTCTGGACCCCAGGGAGTCTTGGAAAACGGAAGAGGAGTGCACTTATTGGTGTGGACCCGTCATTGCTCTTCAGCTGGGCACAGCACATGGTTGCCCTCAACAAAATTGGGTTTCTGTTGGCAAGAGAGGAAGGAGGATGGATACTGGGTACTCAGTTGTTAGTGTTGGCCACAGATGTGTATTCTCAATCTCTCTTTTTCTCTCATACACCACAACCCACCCAGAGGTCAATATCACATAACCACCAGAATCAAATCTGAACATGTCACTTCTTTGCCAGACTCACTTATGTAGCTTCCCTTGCTCTTAGGGAAAAATAAAATACAAAAACCAAAAAACCCAAAACACTAAATACTTAAAATAAATACAAGGCCCAAAGAGGTCTGACCCTGCCCATCTCCACAGTCTGATCTTGTACTTCTCCATGCTCTATGTGTGCCAGCCCACAGTCCTTTTTCAGGATCCTCACACTTTGTACTTTCTTTCCTGCCACAGGGCCTTGCACCTGCTCTTCACTCTGCTGAGAATCCTCTCTTTCAGTCCCACCGTCCTCAGCATCATCATGACCCAGTCAGGGAAGTTGCCCCTGAACTCCTCCGCTGGTTCAAATGCCCTCATCTAGGAAGGACTGAGTTTCAGGCACCCCCTTCTTCAAACACTAATAATATTAGTCATCCCTCATTATCCATGGGGATTAGTTCCAGGACCCCTCCCCACTTCAGATACTAACATCTGTGGATTCTCAAGTTCCTTATGTAAAATGACAGTATTTGCATATAACCTGCAAACAGCCTCCAGTATACTTTCAATCATCTCTAGATTACTTATAATACCTAATATGATGTAAATGCTAAGAAAATAGTTGTAAATACAATGTAAATGCTATGTAAATACTTGCCAGCACACAGCAAATTCAGGTTTTGATTTTTGGAACATTCTAGGTTTTGTTTTTCCAAATATTTTCCATCTGTAGTTTGTTGAAACCACAGATGTAGAACCTGTGGATTTGGAGGGCTGACCGTACATTCTAATTTTACATTTATTTGTGAGCCCTTTTTATTATTCTTATCCTTAGTAGACAGTAGGCCCCATGAGAGCATGCACCACACCTAATTATACTCATGATTTGTATTCTTTAAGAATGTTTTCGGGACTTCTTAAGTGGCACAGTGGTTAAGAATCTGCCTGCCAATGCAGGGGACACAGTTCGATCCCTGCCCCAGAAAGATACCACATGCCACAGAGCAACTAAGCCTGTGTGCCACAACTATTGAGCCCATGTACCGAACTACTGAAGCCCACGGGCCTAGAGCCGTGCTCCACAAGAAAGACCACCACAATGAAGAGCCTGTACACCACAACAAAGAGTAGCCCCCGCTCACTGCAACTAGAGAAAGCCCATGTGCAGCAACAAAGATCCAACACAGCCAATTAAATAAATAAATAAATTTATTTAAAAAAAAAAAAAAAGAATGCTTTTGTTGCTGGTTTAAAATAAAAAAAAAAGTAGATTAAATAAGGTAGGGCTTATTTATCTTATATAATAACAAGTCTAAAGGTAGGCAGCTTCTGGCATTAAGTTGCTTAACACTGTCATGATCAGGGTCTTTGCCACATTCTTGTTACTTTCCTCATGGGTGCAAGATGGCTGCTGTAGCCCAGCCATCTCCTCCATGTTTAAGAGAAGAAGGAAATTAGAGAGACAGTACCACTGACATGTGACCCTTTCATTTAGAAAGCAGAAGATTCCCTGGAATCCCCCCAGCCAATCTGTGCTTATGTCACTTTGTTACTTCGTCACTTGTAGCTAGAAAGGAGTCTGGAAACCACATGTGTGGCCTTTGCAGCCTTTATATTGGAGGTGAACAAGGGAGAAAAAGGGAAGAAATGAGCGCTAGGCTAGCTCACCAGAAGTGGTCTGCCCCACCCCTTTTGCCCCAGTATTTACCAAAACAAGTACTTTGGTGTTAGTGGACGAGTAGGAAAAGCACACTTGCTTTGGTTATTTGCTCATTCATCCATCCACTGTGCAGTGTGAGCCAGGCATTAGTCTCTCTCAGATACAGCTTTCTTGTTCTCATGGCAGTTCTGGCGAGGTAGACATTATTATACTTTTTTTAAAAATTTATTTATTGGCTGCATTGGGTCTTTGTTGCTGCATGCGGGCTTTCTCTAGTTGTGGTGAGTCGGGGCTACTCTTCATTGTGGTGCGAGGGCTTCTCATTGCGGTGGCTTCTCTTGTTGCAGAGCATAGGCTCTAGGTACATGGGCTTCAGAGTTGTGGCATGTGGGCTCAATAGTTGTGGCTCGCGGGCCCTTAGTAGTTGTGGTGCACAGGCTTAGTTGCTCTGCAGCATGTGGGATCTTCCTGGACCAGGGATCAAACCTGTGTCCCCTGCATTGGCAGGTGGATTCTTAACCACTGTGCAACCAGGGAAGTCTCGACATTATTATACTTATTTTGCAATTAGAAATGGAATCTCAGGAAGAATAAATGACAGGCCTAAGGTTATGCAGCTCTATAAGTGGCAGAACCAAGGCTCAAACACAAACCTCCCTCCCTCCGGGTCTCACCTTCCACAATGCTACACTGCCTCTGGAATGATTACAGCTGATCCCATGGAAACTCCTGCATTTGATTTCTTTTCTACCAGAGCTCAGTGATTATTAGCCTGACAGAGTTTAGCTTCTACATTAAACACTGTTTTGGCAAAAACAGGTTGCTAATAATATTGCAACTGTAATTTGGGGTGGTTTTATATTTGGGGTCTAAGGAAATGACATTCATCCTATGAGCAGTTATAATTTTTAGTACAGGGCCACGTGTGGTAGGCTAGTTAATAAGCATTTACCCCACGGTTAGTCCATACTCTTAAGACTGAATAATTTGCATGATCTTTTCCTGTTTAGGTAGGTAAGGCACTTTGCCAGGATTTTTTGCCCTTTATTATTCTGGAAAACCCCAGCATTCTTATTTCAGAATAAACGAAACAATGGTCATCTATATTCATATTCTCAGCTTCCAGTTATGCATTTGTGAACTAAAATATTTAGAGACATTTCATCCCTGCAGCATGTTTCTTACTGTGTGTGGTTATTCTGACTATAAAAGTAATAGATGCTCAATTGAAAGAAATGTGGGAAGAAGAATAATGAGAAAAATCACTCATAAATCTATGCTACCCAGAGACAGTAACTGTTAGCAGTTTTGGCATATGTCCTTCCTAATCTTTTTTTACTTTTTTTTTTTTGTGTAGCTGAGTTCATACATTATTTGCAGTTCTGCTGTGGTTTTTCATGGAACACAAACAAGCATCATTGTGAATGGCTGCATAATGTTTCTTCATTAAGAACACATCATCCACGCGGCGGGGGGTGGGGAAGCTGAGAGGAAGTGAGAGAGTAGCAGGGACATACACACTCTAAATGTAAAATAGATAGCTCGTGGGAAGCTGCTGCATAACACGGGGAGATCAACTCGATGATGGGTGATGACTTAGAGGGCTGGGATAGGGAGAGTGGGAAGGAGTCTCAGGAGGGAGGGGATATGGGGATATATGTATAAACACAGCTTATTCACTTTGGTGTACAGCAAGAACTGGCACAACAGTGTAAAGCAATTATACTCCAATAAAGATCTGGAAAAAAGAACACACCATCCTTCATAATTTTTAAATACTCACCAAGGTAAAACAATGTTAGAGTCCCTTAAGTAAAAATATTTTCAATATTTTTTATCCTTCAAGGTAGGAACACTTTCTTGATAGATTCACTTCAGGACCTGCCTCTTCATTTTAAGAAGATCTGGTAAACGTGTATTCTCTGGTGGTTCATACCAAGGCATCGTCCTCTCTTTGCCAGGCTCCCCTTTACTCCAGCAATGTTTGTTCTCTTTCTGAATGTTCGGTGTCTTCTGATGTGATGGTTCACTGTGATTGCCCCCTGTCTTCCTGGCCCATTTTATATGTCTAGATTTCCTCCTGCCCAGCAGGCACTAGGGTGCTGACCTCAAGTCCAGATTTACCAAGACAGCAGTGGGAAAGCACATCTACTGCCTGGCTGTCCTCCTCCCTCCTTTCCTCTTCCTAACTTTTCTGTTCAGATTACCTCCAAATAGAGGGATTCGGTAACATCTGGACCAGGGCCCTCAGAGCTGCAGAGTATCACACTGACAGCTACTAGAATTCTGAATAGCTGCAGCGCGTGCTTGGGGTGGGATAATGTAATTTCCATGGCTGGGGCCGATGCTACAGTTAGTATGGAGACAATATTTTTGGTTGTGTTTGTTTCGGTTTTGCAATTCAAGGCCTGGAACATAATTTATTCTACTCTGTGACTGATGGATACTACAAATATGAGAACCCACCAGATGAGAGATTGTTTTAATTGTTAGAGAAAAATTTAATATATTTCTTTCAGAAGGCATCATTTCCTCCTATGTTGAATGTATAATTTAAGGAATGATTTTTTTAGCAACAGATCTGCCAGGTGTATCCCATCTCTGTGTTAGGAAGAAGAGTTAAGAACTTGTGCCTTATGTTTTTCTTCCAGTTCCCAACTTTTGCCTGTGACCTTTCATTTTCTCTCTCTGTGCCTATATGAACCTGCAGATGATTGCATCGCTGTTATCAAATAGCCTAAAGTGCTTCTGGAGTTTGCAAGTGGTTGTTCCCAACACGGAAATTAATTGCTACCTTATAGAGACTTGAGTCTGACGATTTCTCTGCAGATAACTCACATGTTCTTTAACAGGCAGCCTGCCAGTCTTCCAGCAGCTTTGTACATGGGAGTCCAGTTCCTGGGCCCGTTACTAACCAAGCATTGACAAGAACTTCAAGAACCCTCCCTGTTTTGCTCTGTCGTGCCTTTAGGTGTGGGCATGCCTGGGCTTTTCCAAGAGGCTGGTCTCTTAGAGAATAGTGTGACTACCAACCAGCCATGCTCTCCTCTCTTATCGTGGGGACGAGGTTGTAGGTTTGCAGGCTCGGGTGCTATAGAGGGTGGCTCATTGGTGAGCACAGGGTGGTCTGAGGTTGTCTTTACTGAAAGTGAGCACAGCCTTTGAGTTGTGCTTTCCTTCATTCCTGCCTTCAGCGCTGCATCTGGCTCTTCATAGACAGTTGTTTACAATGGAAGGGTGCCATTCCACAGCCATGGCTTAAGGAACTCCCCGTCAGCCCCCCCACTCCCCAAAAAGTAGAACACACCCTCCTTTATTGATGGATGTTTGGATTAGCTCATGGATGTCATGATGTGAGCCTTGACTTGCTAATGTTTTCTAAAGGAAGAATAACCCACGTCCGGACACATCTGCGAACAGGTCCTCTACTGCATCATATGGCATGTTAACACTTACCACGGATGAGCATCAGTCATCATGATGACTTCTCCTTGGTAATTTTTATATTTTAAGAAACAACCAGATGTTCATTCTTGCTGGCAGGTGTCCCCTGACACCAAGAGGATGAGTACCAAGAAGTCAGAGAGAAAATTACTCATATGTTTCCTCCAGCTGTTCTCTTCCGGTCTTCCCTGTCTGGCCACCATTTGGTGGCCTTCGAGCCCCACTGCCATCCAGCTCCAGTGTCCCTTTTCTTCTCGTGGCTCAGCCAGCACCCCTGGCCTCTGCAACCTCATGTGGTTAACAGAATTCTTTAGTAAGGCAAGGGTAAACTTAGACCATCTGTTAATGTTTCATTCTTTAGAAAAGTTTTGGGACCAACAAGGACCTACTGTATAGCACAAGGAACTGTACTCAATATCTTGTAATAACCTATAATGGAAGAGAATCTCAGAAATAATGTATATATATATTATTTTTCAGATTACATATATACATAAAACTCAGCATTCCCCAAACTTTTTGGCACCAGGGACCAGTTTTATGGAAGACAATTTTTCCATGGACCAGGGGTGGGGGGGATGGTTTCAGGATGATTCAAGCGTATTACATTTATTGTGCACTTTATTATTATTGTATTGTAGTATATAATGAAATAATTATACAGCTTACCATAATGCTGACAGGAGGCAGAGCTCAGGCGGTAATGTGAGCAATGGGGAACAGCTGTAAATTTTCATACAGATGTAGCTTCCCTTGCTCGCCTGCTGCTCACCTCTTTTCATGGCCTGAGGATTGGGAACCCCTGATATAACTGAATATGTAACTGAATCACTTTGCTGTATACCTGAAACTAACCCAACGTTGTAAATCAACTATCCTTCAATAAAAATTAAAAAAAAAAGAAAAAAAAAAAGGAAAAGTTGTGGGCAAGAAGAGCATTGCAGCCCGGGAGGTTATTTGAAACCTCAGTCCCAAACATGCCCATCCCTGCTTAAAGCCCTTCAGGGGCTGCGCATTGTGCCTGGAATCCAGACAGGTCCCAGCGGTGGGCCACAAGGTTCTGCCTGTCTGGCCCCTCCTGCTGCATCTCCTGTCACTCTCCCCTGAGCGCTGTGGCCTCCGGCCCTACCAGCTACTTTTCACTTCCTCAGTGGTCTGTGTTCCTTTGATCTTCTGGTCTCACACATATTGTTCCCTCTTCCTGCACTGTTCCATCTACCTCCTCTCCCTCCTTCCCGAGTCTGAACTCATGCTGGTCCTCCACTTATTTGTGGTCCTACCCTCAAGTCTTTGCTCTCATGTCACGTTTTCATTGAGATTATCTCTGATTTTAAAATTACAATGCTTGCCATCCCCACCAGCTCCCTGACACCTACCTTGCTTCATTTTTTTGCATAACACTTAGTGCCATCTAACATCCTACGTGTTTTACTTATTAACTGTACTGATAGTCTGTCTCTTCTCTGCTATTATATAAGTTCGAAGAGGGCAAGAAGTTTTCTTTGTTCTGTTGTCACCTCTGTTCTTTGTACCTAGCATAGTGCTAGGTCCAGAGTAATTTTTTTCTTCATTTTTTTTTTTAATTGTTTTTGGAGTATTGTTGATTGACAATGTTGTGTTAATTTCAGGTGTACAGCAAAGTGAATCAATTATACATATACATATATTCACTCTTTTTTAAGATTCTTTCCCCGTATAGGCCATTACAGACTATTGAGTAGAGTGCCCTGTGCTGTACAGTTGGTCCTCATTAGTTATCCATTTTAGATATAGTAATGGGTGTATGTCAATCCCAATCTCCCAATTTATCCCCCCCCCCCCCCCCCCCCCCCCCCCGGTAACCATAAGTTTGTTTTCTACATTTGTAACTATTTCTCTCTTGTAGATAAATTCAGAGTAATTGTTTAGTAAATACTTGTTAAGCTGATGAGGGGGGATATTCAATCTAAATCACTCTTCCACTTTCTTAGTAGTCTTCTCTCTGGGTATGTACTCTGATTCTTTTAAACACAACAGCTGAGTGTTCCTAGACAACAAGAGACAATAGCTGAACGTTCCTAGACAACAAGAGCCCAAATCCAAAGGTATTTAGGCCATCCCCTCATCTGTGCACAGTTCAGAGCAATATTGGGATACACAGCCCACTATTGGGAAGATGGTTCTCTGAAGGTCAACGCCACCCTAGATGTAGGGGCCCCCCACTCTCCCTTGCCCAGCTCAGTACAACAGAGTCAGAATACAGAAGTCTAGGCAGCAAGCTCAGTCCAGCTCCAAGGGCCCAGGGGCTCTTGTTTCTAAGGCAGGGGGTGGTCTGCTGTACTGATACCTCCCCCTAGGGCTAAAATGATGGCCTGTCATGATATCCAGGCCTACCTCTCTTTCCACTGTTTGGTTTAATCTGAATCTCTCCTCACTGGGGCACTGAGGGGGCAGGCCCTGTTTACTCTCTTATAGAAACACTTCATCAGCATGTGAGCACAGCTTCTGGACTGAGACGTCTCATAACATCTCTGCAAACATGCCATGTCCTCTTCCCTGGTTTTGTTTTATTTATATCACTAACATCCATACAGCTTGCTCTGTGCCAGGCAATGTCCTGAGTGCTTTGCAAAGATGAACTCACTTCATCTTTGTAACAGTCCTGTAAAGCAGGCAGTATAATTACACATATTGTTACACTGCATGTAATTCATCTTTGGGGAAGGGGCACCTGGATCTTGGCGCAAATTGCTTTATAGTCACAGGCTGCTTATCCTCTCTCTTTTCCCAAGAGATGAAAAGGGAAAAATAATCATCGTTCCGTGGAGTACGTCAAAGGGGCAGATTTTCAGGCGCGTAAAAAGGTGTTGCACCCAGAGTCTGTGTACTTGTGACGGCAGCGACTTAAGTCTTCCCAGCTGACCCTTCAGACACTCAGAGGACCCCACTTCTTCTCTGCCTATTGGCAGGGCTCACCCATATCCTGTCCTGCGTTCTCCTGCCTTGGCTGGTCTCTGAAGTCTGGTGCTGGGCTTGGGAGAGCGGTTGAGCACAGGGTAAGACAGAGGAGCCCACGAATCTCGGGCCCTGGCTGATCTCTGTTTGCCCAGAGGCTCGTCTGCCTTGTGGTCTTCATGGGCTGCACACCGTGATTCGTGACCCTCTGTGTGCAGTTTCCACCACTTTCCTCATCTGCTCTGATGAGCGGTTGTGGGAACCCCACAGACACTTCGGGGAGTTGAACTGCCTTCTGGAGCCAGACATTTACGTGCCTTTGGGGACAGGAAAGTGATTTTTTAAATTACAAAAATGATTGTGTAGTGGTTTATATAGGTTATAGACTTGCTATTTTATAGAAAACAAAAATGGAGTTATAATTGAAAGTTTTGCTTTTTTGATTTAGTTTTTCATCTTTATCAGTGTTGTATATGCACACAGGGTAATGAGTCAAATTGTACACAGGATGTTGTGAGAAGCAGCTGCTTAGGACTCCTCACCTGCCCACTGGTCTCTTCCCAGAGGCCACCACTATCAATGATTTTAGCTAACTTTGTTCATAGTCACTTCCATAATTTGAAGTAACATATTTATGCTGCTATTTCTGGATCTGATTATTGTTGTATATTGAATTTGCATCTTCATTAAATCCTAATTTTGGTTATATTGATATTTAGTGTTTCTTATAGTTCATCTATATATATGATATTTTAAACACTACTCACAACTGAGCCATTTCATAAGCCATGATTATTTCTCCTGCAAATTTTATTTGCATTTTTAAAGTAAAATTTCTTAGTTTTTTAAATGTACTAGATCAACCTCAGTCTCTCCTTCAAAAGGTTTAGGTGCACATATCTTTGGAAGATATGTCCATACGTTAAAAAATATTAGGCATTCTATCAGTTTCAGCTTCTTGAAGAAATTTCTCCTAGAGCCCTCTGTTTCCTGGCTGGTTGTTCTCTGCGTCTAACAGCTGTCATCTTGGGATTTCCATTCCTGTTCAAGGGACTGCCTACTTCGCTCTCCTCTTGGATCCTTGTTTCTTTCCTCTGTAGGTGGACTATATCCTCTTGCAGCTTCTGGAGAAGAAATGATATCTGAAAATATCTTCAGTCTGCCCTCGCATTGAGTTGGTAGGTTGGTAGTTAGGCTGGGTATAGAATGTTAGGTAAGGAGTCATCTTTCTCTCAGAGTTTCGAAAGCTTTGCTTCCTTGCCTTTGCTCACTTATATGGATGTTAAGATGTTTGATTCTGTTCTGATTCTTGATCCTTTAAATGGCATTGGCAACACGTAGGATCTTCTCTTTGTATGCAGGGTTCTGAAATAACACTGTGATGTACCTTGTGCGAATCTGCTTCATCTTAAAGTCATGCCTTTGGTTCTGAAATCTTTTTGAATTATTTTATTCAAAATAACTTATTCACAGATTTTCCTTCTGTGATTTTTTTTTTCTTTTCTATATTCTCTGGTACTTGAATTCTTCAGATGCTGCACTTGCTATACTGGTCCTCAAATATTATTTCCTGTTTTTCCATTTCCTTGCTTATTCTACTTTCTGAGATATTTTCTCAACTTTATCTGTTAAGCTTTCTACTGAGATTTTCCTTTCTGCTACCATACTTTTTATTTCCAAGAGCTTTTTTGGTCATTAAATGCCTTTTAAAAATAGCATCCTCCCATTGTTTAGTGGAGGCAATATCTTCTTTTCCCTCTCTGAGAATATTAATGATGGTTTTATTTTTTTCTCCAAATAGTCTGTTTTCCTCCTGTTTTGATTTTTTGTTGTACACTTTCCTCAGGCGTCTTGTTGACCTGGCTGCCTGCTAGTTTAAGGGTGTAGCACACACACAAAAACAATGCAGCACTAGAAAGCTGACTGGACCCTTTTTGTGGGAGGGCTGGTGTTCCATGATCTTCACCGTAGTAAAGCCCCCCCCACCCCTGTCCCCAATACCAGTGTCTGTAGGTCTTTCTTTTTTGCTCTTTTACTCCCATCTCCAAGGATACCTGTCACCACAGATTCCTGGGCCTTTGGGGTATCTGTAATATAAAGCAGAGTCTTTTTCTTTTCATTCATTTTCTTTACTTTTTTTTTAAAATGAGGTTTAATATAAATAAAGTGAAATGCAATTAATCTGAAGTGAAGAACTTGAAAATGTGAATCCACCCTTAACCACCATTCAGGGATGGAGAACATTTTCCACATGCCAGGCTCCTCCCGTGTGTCTCTTCTCTATCAGTAATCTTTCTATCAGTATCAGTTGGTTTTGCCTGTTGTTGAACTTCATAAAAATAGAACCATACAGTATGTACTCTTCTGGCTTCTACTGTACCTGATGTCAAAGATGCATCCATGGTATTTTATGTAGCAGCACTTAGTTATTGCCATGTAGTATCCATCTAGTGATTATATCGTAGCTTATTTACTCATTCCACTGTGGATGGTTATCTGCGTCGTTTCTCTCTTGGGACTGCTATGAGTAAAGCTGCTGTGAACATTCTTCTTCTTGTCTTTTAATAGACCTGTGTGCTCATTTCTTTGAGTGTATTCCTGGGAGTGGAATTGCTGGGCCATCAGAAGATGTAGGTTTAGCTTTGGTAAATACCACCAGAGTTTTCTTTCCAAAGTGATTGTACCAAACCATTTGCTGCTGCTTCTTTTTTTTTTTTAAATACACACATACATACATACATAAACAAATTTGCGTATTTATGTATGTATGTATTTATTTATTGGCTGCCTTGGGTCTTTGTTACTGCACACAGGCTTTCTCTAGTTGCGACAAGCGGGGGCTATTCTTTATTGTGGTGCGCAGCCTCCTCATTGCGGTGGCTTGTCTTATTGTGCAGCACGGGCTCTAGGCACGTGGACTTCAGTAGTTGCAGCACACAGGCTCAATAGTTGTGGCTCATGGGCTCTAGAGCACAGGCTCAATAGTTGTGGCACACGGGCTTAGTTGCTCCGTGGCATGTGGGATCTTCCTAGAGCAGGGATCGAACTTGTGTCCGCTGCATTGGCAGGTGGATTCTTAACCACTGTGCCACCTAGGAAGTCCCCATTTGCTTTTTGACTTTTCCCACTGCCAGAGGAATATTTAACTTTATAAATTGGCTAAGCCCGTTACCACTTGTCCATCTGCTTTCTGGTTTCCAAATATCTGTGGCTATTTTTCTCTTTCCCTGTTATCTCTGTCCTGGGAAATTTGCTGTCTTTGCAGTAGGGTTTGTGGAAGGAACAGAGATAAGTGTGTGTTTTCAGTCCACCATGTTTAACTGGAAGCAAATTTTAAGATGTGATTTTAAGATGGTTTTTAGCTCTCTCAGTTTCACCAAACATAATTATCCCTGTGTTTTTTTCTGAGTCATTTATGCTTAATGGTTTTATAAAAACATGGTTCTGTGGTTCTCAGCCTTTCACAGTTACTGTAGACATTGTTTTCTGTGTTCTGCACTGCAAACCCAATAGTAAGATAATTATGATTCCATGTCTTTATCAGATATAATGATTAATAAAGAACACAAACTGAAGGTATAGTTTGTTGGGATGCTTTCCGTTACATTTTTTTCTTCAGTTTGTAAAACCCTGAGTATACTATTGTATTTAGGATTTTTAAGCTGATCAAATAATGTACAAGTCTAGGCAAATCTGAATACTGTAACATTCAACCTTGTAATATCCCAACATTTAACCTTGGAGTATCCCAACATTTAACCTTGGAGTATCCCAACATTTAACCTTGGAGTATCCCAACATTTAACCTTGTAACATCCCAACATTTAACCTTGTAACATCCCAAGCGTGAGGCCCAGGTGTTCCCATCACTCCTGGAACTTCTTCACCATTTTGGTTTATACACCAGGGGACACAGTGGAACTCCTA